>NC_092815.1:199795531-200395531 GCF_023375885.2 Dermacentor andersoni
CTGGAACCATTGCAATTTTCCATATACCCCGGAGCACCTTGTACCTCTTGCGTCCTCATAGCGCTCTGTGTTTCATTATGGCTGCATTTCTCTTTCCATTTACTGTTATAATTCTTTTCCTGTGTTTCCACATATCTATTGCCTTCGTTTATCCATATACCAAGGTATTTATGTTCTTTTACGCGAGGTATCTCCTGGTCCTGCATTGCAACTGTCCGCGGTTTTCTATGAATACCACAATATCAGATATTTGAACCCTAAATTTCAGACCTAATTCTCGCCTTCTGGAACAACTGGATGAATAACCAGATGAAGAGGGTGTTGCCAGCGTCTGCGATTGGTCCGCTTTCCCTTAGTTTCCGGTGGCTGGTCGGAACTCGCGGCGGCATGCAACGGAAGGTTGACAATGCTGCTAAAACAGATCCTCAGCAAGGAAGAGTTGGCAGAGCGAGGTCGTAAACGTGCCAAAAGTGCTCGAAAACGTTACACGGCCACGCAAAGAGTTTTATCGGAGGCAAATAAACCCATGCTCTCCGGCAGGTGCGAGTAGCCGGTTCCCGAGCGATCGGCGGCAGCCATCTTTTATTACATTTGGAACGGGACAGCCTGCGGCTATTCAGAAAAGAAGTTTCGTTTTGTTCGGCATCTGAATGCATCTTTAGCGCATACACGTCACTTTGACGCGTGAGTTTCTGCGTTTTTGTGACGTCGCATGACAGGCAGGTGAAGTGGGTGCAGCCCAAAAACCTTTGACCAATAGCCGAGGTCTAATGGCGAAAAGGCTTCGAATCAGAAATGACTATATTTCTTTTGTTTGGTCCAACCATACATAATCATTGTGTACACGTCATATTAGATGGGGCGCTATCGCGGCATCCATGACGTCGCGATACAGACAGGCGAAGTAGGGGTGGTCCAAAAAAGCTTTTGACCAATAGCAGAGGGCTGATTGCAGAGTTGGAACAGAAAATTTCGGAATAGCTTTACGTTATAGCGCCCTATACTTGTTATTTGTCCAGCATTCAAATTTCGCCTGGCCATCTTCCGCTACTTGCTCTCTTTCCCAACTACATATCCCATTTTCAAAAAGATGCGTTTATGGCCACTCCGTAGGCTGCAATACCCTCCCTCGTCAATGATCATTTCTCTCAACTTATCATGAATTTCTTTTGTCATCAGACTGTAATCAATGGTCGATTATCGGTATTCCGCTTCCCACGTGGTCTGCCCGTCACACTTAGGCCCCGTATTCACAATAACGATGTTATGTCGCTCACCAAGGTCGAGCATTGACTTCAAATTGTTGTCGGTATAGCCATCTAGATGCTGTATGTGGGCATTCATGTCGCCTAGCAGGATAATTTCGGCATCATTCCCAAAACCCTTAATATCAGCACTTAGGCATTCCACCAGCTCTTGATTTTTCTCTGTGCAATCATTCCCAATCCACAAATACGTTACGCCCAGCGAAGTTTTTTTCCCACTCATTGCACCTGATAACCAAAGATGCTCTTGACATTTTTAATTTACTCTTTTCCGTTTGGCTGCCTGATGGATGAGCATTCCCAGCCCCCTCCCTTTCTTTCCGACTTAGTTCTGTTACACCCTTCCCAAGCATAATTCTCAATCACTAGTGGCTCTTCTGAGTTTCAGAGGTGCGTTTCTGTAACCGCATACACCCCTATTTGTTCTCTATTTAACTTCTCCGCAATCTCTGCCCAATTTTTCTTTCTTCTGCCGCCCTGCATGTTTATGTAGCCTATTGCATGGCGAGCTCTCTTTCTTCCTTTCCTCCTTTTTCTGTTATTGACGGCGATGCTATACTGAGGTTCCCTTAGGGGACCTTCTTGATTACTACCTACTCTGGCCTCCTGAGTGCCCGTGGCCCCCCTAAAAAAGCAACAGCGCGACCAGCAAGTCGCCAGCTCACTTCTCGTGCAAGCTTGTAATTGAAATTGATCCCGTCTCATAGAAAACCACCATACCTTCTCACTTCCCTGTTTATTTCGACAACCTCGAAGCCTTTCTCTCGGCTCATTTCCCATATCGCCTCATTAGCAGCCACTACGGCTCTTTGTATGTGACTGTCACGTACAGGCACCTCCGGCACCTCGCACACCGCTCGCGCAAGTCGTCTACCCTGTTCGCCAAGCACTGGGCTAGTCCTGTCCCTTTACTGTTAAGGACATCATTTAGCCCACCTGCTACTAGGACAAGGTTGCGTCTCTGGCCATTTTCCGCCAACTTTGCCTTTGCGCGCTTCATGACAGAACCCAATGTCCGCCCTGGAAATGTTCCTACCACCGCTATTTTATCACATTTTACCCTCTCCACAATTCATTCTGAGCACCCAGCCATGTTTGAGTTGCCGGCGATAATCACCCTTTCACTCTCTCCAACTGCCGAGGCCTCCCCCTGCTTCCCTTTGTCACACATTTCCGCGTGATTCGGACTTGACATGGGCATCGACCCCTGCGTTCCATGTTTTCCTTTGTGGCCGCATCGAGGTAGGTGCAGCTCTTTACAGCTAACCACTCCCCACGTTGCACGCATTCCAGGTGCTTTGTTGACACTCCCTCTCCTGTCACGTCAGCAGACTGCGTTCCATTGTCACGACCATTTTCGTTCACGATGGCGGCCCTGTTCAGGTTTTCCTCAGCTGCTAGAAGTCGTTTTTCCACTGACTTCCGTGCATCACGCTCAAAATTTAGCTCATTTTGGTGGTCTTCGACCTATTTGATAAGCCCGTGCTGGAAATCCTCCATTTTCTTTTGCCTAGAATCGACATCACAGTGTCTGCCGATTGACTCGATTTCTTCTGCATTCCCATCCTTCCCCTGGTCTACCTTGAGGAGACCTTCTTTCTTGCCACGTGTTGCACTTAGCTTTTCCTAATGCAAACACCGAAGCTTTCATAGCACGGGCCTTCTAGCAAAAGCCCATACGCTCACAATCTAAATCCTTAAAATGCCGCAAAATAACTATCAATGTTTGAGAAGGTATGACACGTGTTCTCACTTGTTCAAGCAAGCAGCCACGCTCTCACGGCTCTACCAAAGCAATTTTCCCTATAACAATGCGCACACGCGCTAAAACCATAATATTTAATAGTGTTGCCAATTCCAAAATAATGTTCAAAGGCTATAACGACTCGCCGTCCAACACGGTTCCAGGTGTTGAACACGTGATGCGAAAGCACGCTCTGGCTATCCTTTAAAATCAAATATACACGAAACACATCCGCGCACACGAAAAATAAAGCTAGCCAATGATTACTTGAAGGCAAAAAGAAATCAGTAAATTAAAAACAGAACCAACCTCAAAGCGTGCACAAAAAGAATTATGTTTTCATCGCCACCACGGAGCCCTAGAAAAAACGGGTGGCTGCCCGACAGAGGCGCCACCACTAACACTCGGAAAACCTGTTTTACCATGGAATAAACCCAGTCGCCCAGTCTGCTTTTCGTTCTCAGCCTGTCAAAACTTGTATTACTTTCCTCCGCTAAACCGAGCTCCCAACAAATTAATTAGCATCCGCGAATCGTTTGTCGCTGTCACCTTTGCATTTGTTCATATTGGACCTTGCATTCTGGTCAAGTCACGAACCAACCAGCCACGAAATAGGTACGCTGTTGCACTTTTATATTATTTTTTATTCACAAGTTGCATTTTTTTTTTGCCCTGCTGTTATTGTTAAATTTTACCGCGCTCCTTTTTTTTTTCTTCAACGTCTTCTCTTACAAATTGTTTGCCACGCAACTTAGTTGTTACTTATTCTTTTGTTTGCTTATGATTCTTGGGAGCTTTAGTAATGTAATGCATTTTGTGTTTTTCATCCCTCATTTTCATTCACATACAGATTTTTGTATGTTATATGTTATTATATTTTGCTTTTTTTTCTACCTTGAGACTGTTAATATTGTTCAGTGTCATTATAACCGTCCTCACTTTGTTCCCGTGTGTTGCGCTATGTTTCAACTACAGAGACCTTAAGTTTGTTAAGTGAAATTGTATAGAAAATAATGGTGGGTGCGTTAGCCGACCAATGCAAATTCATGCTGTTTGTGAAAATTTATTCTCCAAATTTATGCGCGTTTAATGTCCCGAGAAACAGATAAACTCAAATAGCATTCTATTATTTCTTCGTCTTCAAGATGTTCCTGAATTTTGTTTTGTTTGCATGTACTTGAACTTAGTTCTGTGCCGACGTTTTCCAGGCCACAGGTAGGGTTCGCGTGGGTACAAGCACCTTGCAAAGTTCCTATGGGGTTCGCGTTAAGAAGAAGTATTGCGCCCGGGTTCCGTGAGTGTGTTGGCAACCCATGCATTTGCAGGTTTCGAGGCCGACGGCGACTGCAGCCCCTTGGACGAGATCAGGCAGTGCATGTCACAACCGCTAGACGTGTTCTTCGCAGCCGGGAGCACAGCCACTGCTTGCAGGTGAGACGCACACTATCCTCCGTCTGCTACATCACCCGCATAAGGTCGTCCAATGCCAACAGTGCAAACCTATAACCACGCGAGAACACTTCCTCGCAGTCGGTTGTTGTACTGAAGGTAATCAATTAGAAGGATCATTCCTTTTCTCACATGGCTACTACTTGAATCGGTCATTATCCCTTGACGCCTTGCCACATTATTTAGGCACGGCTCGGTAATCGTGACTATGGGGCTCAATCTCACTCACATTTGAGGAGTATTCACCGACACCTTAATGAAGGCGGACACTTCGAAAAGTGTCCGCCTATTGACGCACCGTAGAAAAAGCCCACATTTCGTATGTATTTATATCTCATATAAATTACTGCGAACAGCAGTCTCCTCGTAATATTGAGAAGAATACCGCGGTAATTCTGCCTAATCTTTGAGAGAACCCCCGCCTCACCTGAAAACCTTCTGAAAACCCCTGGACAACGCGAGAAGCATGCTACATTTAGGCTGCATGCAGTAAACGCCAGCTGTTCGCAGAGCTGCCCACTGGCAAGCAGGACATGCAAGACTCGCCCCTGTTAGCCAGGCGTTCGTGATCCTACATTTAGTGACACCGGTATGGCTTTCCGCACATCCTTTTTTCACTTTCTGCGCATTTGCTTCACAAAGCCACGAATGAATATCACAAGGAGTACATGCAGTGTAATGCGGATGCAAGTGGAGCAAAAGTAGGTCACCCCGCGGTCTATGTGCACGAACCTAGAAGGCACTGCGCGTCTTGATCAACGCTGGCATTGTAACACACAGCACAGCACGGCACCCAAAGAAAAGTGTTCTTAGCGTTCATGCGATGCAAGTACTATTCGTTCGCTTGCGCGAAGCCGCCGCTTCGCAGTAGGTGAAATGCTCGTCTCGAAGGTGTGTGATACCCGGCTCAATACCGGGCCAGACATAATTTCTTACGTCACGTTGTGTATTGCCGAAACCAAGGCGTGTTGAATGAACGAAAGAATGCGCAAACATGGTCAGTTCCACCAGTTCTGCACTCCATGCATTGCACTTGACTTCCTAAGCCTCAGTTCTGTATCTTTCCTTATGCCTAATCACGGAAGCACTATTAAAGCACACAAAGACAAGTGGGCTGGAGTCTATACTTCTATATTAACCAAATTGTGCATCTGCAATGCCTTAATTCCCCACCATGCCAGCTCCTCTAAGGGAACCGCAACTCTGCGCGCCTTTGTCACCATACACAGGCTGAGAGAAGTGGCCAGTTTACGTTGTGTGGCTATGACCGAGAGCTGAAACACCGACGGGAGTATGAATTCAATTGAGCACTCTGTAATTTCACTAATGTGAGTGGGCCTTCCGTTGGTTCTGGACTCTCGTAACTGCGGCGTGCCTGCCAGACCTTAAGTGACTGTTTGCACTCATCCCCGCTTGACAGCGTACTCACTCATTGTATCTAGTTAAGTAAAAGTTGTGGGAAGGCTAGTAGATTATTTCCCATAAAGATTAACTTGCGCAGAGAACAATATAGCAGTGACATAGCCAGAGCGTGACACAACAGCTGCCAGCCCTCCCTCCTCCCGAAATTCCTGTCTTAGTATGCGGCTTGCAGACACCCCTTCTTCTACCCATCCCTCCACCTGACCCTCCTCGGTCAAGTACGGGCCCCATGCAGAAAACAATTTCTGGCTACGCCACTGCGGTATAGTCTTACGAAGACAATGAGCAGTAAAACGTGGTCATAAGCGCACGATGGCGCACAGCTCCTATGCGTGTGACCATCTTTCCGAGTCTCGTACCTTGTTCGAACTGTGCAGTGCAACCTCCCTATCTGGAGTATCCAGTGTCTTTGGACACTTAAAGCCGATCAGTTATGGCTACAGCACGGTGCAGGAGCGTATACGCCTTTTGCAGTGCCTTGCAAGGGGAATTGGTGCGGTGCCTCTCAGAGCCTGCCAGTGTGTGCAGCCGTCCAGTAGAGCGGGCCGTACTTGCCACTCGCTCCGTCGCCGCCTTCCTGCGTTGGTACGGATGCCGGGACGCTGCCGAGCTGCTGCCCACAACGAGTCCTAGTGAGTCTGCTGTCGATATCTTTGTTAATGCGCTAGCAATCTTTGGGTACTTCACGCATTTGGCGAACGCTATATATATGATCGTGCCTATCAATGTATGTTTGTATCTAACCGTTTTCCCACCTACCTGGGTCACTGGGTAGTCCGTGGTCGAATGGCTAACACGACGGGCTGCTGTGCTGAGGGCACAGGGTTTTAAACCAACCACCTGACCAACTTGGGTAGCTGAGTATCTGGAAATGATTACACACGTGCCGTAATTAGGCGAACATCTTTCACGCTGACGTGGGTCACTATAGATGCAAGATTGGGTAGGTATCAGTCTTCAATGAAACTCTTCCACGCGACTTGGGGTAATGGGCACTTGCCAATCGTTCTTTGCTGGTCTTCAATGAACCTCTTTGATGCTAACTTGGGTCACTAGGTATGTGCCAGTAGGTGTGTGCCGCTCTTCAATGAGCGTCTTTCACGCCAACTTGGGTAAGTTGGTATGTGGCAGTGGGAATGTGCCATTCTTCAATGAAAAAAAGAAAGGATTCCTTAAATTCATCCAATGTTGAGCGATATCGAGCCCATGCCACAAGGGTTGCGCAACGACAGCCACTCGACGCTTGAGCAGGCTGCGTTACAAATGCACTTGGTAGGCTCCGCTTTTCAATGAACGTCTTTCACGCGAACGCTTTACCGAGCTGCGCCAGGAATGCACTGGGTATGCGGCGCTGTTCAATAAACCTCTCACCAACTTGGATGACGGAATATGTGCCACTGAGCGTGCGCCAAGCAAGGGAACAATCGGCGCTCGCAGGCAGTGCCGCGCCGTAATACTCGTCTCGGAAGCCACGCGCGGAATTTATTCCGCCACCCAGGAAGATGCACCACAGCCTCCGGCGGTCATTGTTTCCGGTGTGTTGCGCCAGCGTGATCCTGCCGTCTTTAGCGGCACCGATGATCATGACGTGGAGGATTGGTTGTCATCTTACGAACGGGTGAGCCAGCATAACGACTGGTGCGACGTCACCAAGTTGCACAACGTGCTGTTTTACTTAACCGGCGTCGCGAACCTCTGGTTCCGAAACCACGAACACGATTTCGCAACATGGAGCACATTCAAGACAAGTTTCGCAGAAGTGTTCGGGCGCAAGCTTCGCGCAGAACAACGCTTACGGGGGCGTGCGCAACATCACGGTGAAACTTTCACAACTTACATCGAAGATGTCATTGACCTCTGTAAGCGCGTGAATCCGTCAATGTCGGAACAGGACAAGATAAAACACATTATGAAAGGCATTGATGAGGACGCCTTTCAGATGTTGTTAGCGAAGGATCCGCGTACCGTGGCCGAAGTTATCAATTTGTGCCAAAGTTTTGACGAGCTACGGAAACAGCGCATCTTAGCTCGGCGCCAACCGCCTACGGAAGATTCGTTAGCCGCATTAATTATTGGCGACAACCACACACCTTTGCTGACGCAAATAAAAGAATTTGTGCGCGAGGAGGTCGCACGACATCTCTCGATTTTGCCGACCACGGGGAAGCCTTCTCAATGTTTGACTCCAGTGCTCCGACAGATAGTTCAAGAGTAAGTGACCGAAACTCTTCCACCTCCGTGTCAGCCGGCTCCCGTGGCCGCGCCTCTGACGTATGCTGAAGCCGTTGCACGGGCGCCTCGTCTACAGGGGTTCTCTCCTCCGCCTTCAGCGCCACATGCATGTTACCCACTACATTATTTATTAGTACCTCAAAGGCCCCACTGAAGGGGTATTACATGAGGGGGTGGAGTTTCAGCAGTACATTGCTTCTATGGACGATCTGAATGACGATGAGTCGATCTGATCAACGATGGCGTTTGACAAGTCATTCCAGTCCCTGGCTGTATGGGCGAAAAACGATGACAGATGCGCAGAAGAGCAGGCAGGGGGAGGGTAGACGGCCTTCCCGTGGTTTGTTCGATTGGAAATGCGATGTGCGGGGCTGATAATAGAGTTCAGAGATGGATGATAAAAGAATTTATGAAACAGACACAGTCTGAAAATTTTTCGGCGGTTCGCTAAAGTTATGAGATGAGCATTACGTTTTAGTTCAGTTACACTTACATGATAGGAATAGGCTGAGAAAATGAAACGAGCTGAGCGATTTTGTACAGATTCGAGAGTAGTGGAAAGGTTATTTTGATGAGGGTCCCAGATCGCGCATGAATATTCTAATTTGGGACGGATAAGTGTTAAGTAAGCAAGGGATTTCACTGATGGGGGTGCTAGTCGCAGGGTTCGTCGAAAGTAACCAAGGTCGCGATTTGCCTCGTTAGTAACCTGTAATATATGAAAACACCAACTTAGATCAGGTGTCAAATGGGTGCCTAAATACTTGTAGCGCAGTGTCCCAAAAACCTTAGATGGCGCAGTGTCCCAAAACGTTAACACAGAATTCACACAAAACTCTGGGAGTTGAACAGTATAAGCCCTTACAACGCTCGTTGGTCGTTATAAATCTTATCGGACTTGATCCCACCCTTACCTACCCTTATAGGTTGCTATCAACCTTATCGCAATTGATTTGATCTTTATCGACCCTTACGTGTCCTTATCAGCCTTATCAGAGTGACCTGGCCCTTATGAACTCTTATCAGTCCTTATAAACCATCAACGGACTTATCCAACCTTTATCATTTCCCATCAGTGCTTATTAACATTATCAGATTTTGCTCCAGCCATTGTAAGCTTATCACTCTTCAGCACCTTACATATCCGAGCCGAACTATTAGTAACCGTGATGGGACCAATATAACCCTCCATCGCTCCTTACCATTCTTATCGACTGACTGACTGCTTATCTGTCTATGTTGCCCGACGGGAAGCGCATAAGCCCTCGTATATCGGTTGCATTTCAGTGCGTGAAGAAACGCCCAACGGAAGGCGCATTCCGCGACCGCTAGCTTTGAATTTTCCTTATGTCGACAATACTACAAGTCGGCTCTACAAGTGGTCCTAGAGAAGGCTTTTATTCCACCATCACCAAATCATTCAACAAAGCCTTCATACAAACTGTTCTGCTCTTACAGTTGTGTCGTACCGCCGGTACAACACGTCCCATGGTTGAGATGTATTCGCCATGTGCAAGCGTGGGTGTTTAGCCCAGTGGGTAAGACAATCACCTTCTGGGCGTGGGGTCGTATGTAGAAAACTCGCCAACGTTTTCGAGGGTAGCTCTTAGCGCCGTTCCTGCTTTGAGCATTGCCGCCCCTCGGCGGAAGCGAGCGAGCGAGCACAGCGAAGGATGAAAGACGCGGACCGCAGCGGTTAATGTAAACGGCGAGAGCAAAGAGAACGCGGGGAAGAAAGCGAAGGAGGAGGGCATATGAGAAGGAAAGCGGAGGAAGAGAGTGTGGCGATAGGGCGAGGAAGAAAGCGGAGCGCCGCACGAGACCTGCTGCACGGCGCCAACTGGGCAAGTGGCGAGCGTTGCATGCGGCGAAAGCGTCCACCGAACCATATATGAAAACAAGGCGCTGGCGTAGGCTTCGGACCCAATGAGCATGCGCTGCTTCACCTGCACCGCCGCCGCTGGAGAATGCGCTCCGCGCGAGCCACGCGTTCCCATGTTCACACTTACCTCCTGAACGATGAGCGACGCAACCGGTGGAAATGCTTCGTCTGCCGCTGCTGCTAAACGAGCTGCCCGAGCAGAGGCTCAGCGGCGAGGCCGAGAGGACCCAGTCGTTCAGAATTAAATTATTTGCCACAATATGTCGCGAATTCAAAACACCTAAACAACTGCGCTGAAAATTTGTCTTAATAAGTATCGTAATGGTCAGTGAATTTTTTCTTCCGAATTCATTTTGTTTTGTACATTTATTTTGTTATAGCGATTCGTCTTACGGGACGGACGGACGAGATTTCTCGCTAGGTTGGCATAGTAATGCTTGCGCATTCAATATCTGCGATAGAGCAGCCCGGTTGCCGCACAACGCGTTTCCAGGCGTTCGCACACACCGGCGCGCCACGCATTTCGGAGGCCACGCGCAGGCTTCGTGGCGGCGGCGCTAGATGGCGCTGCGTGTTCCTAGGGAAGCGCGAAATAGAAGTCGGCCGCTGCACAACATACCTCGCATGAAGCTCGCTTCGACGTTGGCCGCACGTTGTTTGGCGATATTTTATTAATGCGAAACATCGTAAGGCGGATTCATTCTGCTGATTTTTAAAGCGTAAAGTGCTATGGGGCCCATTCCTACGGCCATTTCGGGTGGCGAAACTGTCTGCCGCCACCTCCGCCGCCGGTGTCGGGTGTCCGTAGCAGCTGTCGCCAGGAATGAGAAAAAAAAAAGTCTGAGTTCCCGCCAGGGCAGAACACAGCCCCGCTACGTGAGAGTCTGCTACTCTAACACTGAGTTACGTCAGCTGGCATGCAGCGGAAGAATGCCCTATAAACGGGTCCAAGCGCGGGCGGAGACACGCGATGTGGCATGCGCGCTGCGTAGCGACGACAGGTGCACATTTTGCATTGCACTTAAATAAGTTTAAGGAGAGGTGTAGAAGAGTGGTAGAAAAAAATATACATTATGTATCTGATTAAATCACGCTGCCTAGGCGGCTATATCACCGTCGCGTTTCAAAGGAGATGCCAATAAATCATCATCATCATTGATATCGTATCGTGCAACTTGCCTTGCAATGTGACATTCGCGCCGCATAGCGTGTATGCGTGCGCCCTTTGCATTGCAGTTGCATATTATTATATCAGGTGGCACCTCATGTGGCAGCTGCATAGGTAGCGGTGCAAGGTAGATAGAAAGTATTGACGAAGGAAAAGAAGTTTATGGAGATGTATAAATATCGATGTAGTGAAAAATATGTACGAGATATCTGATTGATTCAAGCAGGCCATGTGGCTGTTTTGCACCGTCCCGTTTTAAAGGTAATGCATTAAATCAGCGTCATCATTAGTACCATCGTATTGTACCATTTGACATGCGCACCGCGTAGACTCGATACGTATAAAAATTGCATTGCAGTTCCGCTACATTTCTCAAGGGGTCCCGACATGTAGGAGTTGCGTATAGCGTTGCATGTTGCATGTAGCTGACCCTGGACCTAGCAGACTAGGGTCGCTATCTTGTACACGTTCGAAAAGCCGACGTTCGATTTCGCCTCACGCGATTAGACTAGATTGGCCGAGGCCGCGATATCGGCGCAGCCTGGACAATCGCGCGAGGCGAAATCGAACGTCGGCTTTTCGAACGTGTACAAGATAGCGGCCTAGGTGACTACTTTTCGCCATACGGTTTCGAATGGGATGCCATCATTACCTTCACCATCATCAACGGCAACGTACCGTGCCACGGGTAAAGGGATGTGACATGTGCGCCACGTAGTTTGGGTACATGTGTTTACGCTTCGGTACACGTTATGGCGCCTCCTCGCAAGGGACGAACCTGAAAAAGCGATTTGTAGAGTCACGCGCGCGACCGCAACCAGGCAACATCGGGCTCAGCACGCCGCTGTGCAGAGATCAGGACAAGCCGCATCTCGCCGTCGACGCCGGGCGGACAGTTCAGATCTCTCTCGTGAAAGCGGCGCAAGAAAAACTTCGCCACGAAGACCCTGTAGTGCGTGGTGCCGAAAATGGAGCTCCTTTGGAGCCGCTCCTCCAGCTGCCGCTGTGACTGTGCTGCGTGTGCCGGGCAGGCCTGTGACTTTCTTTCTGTTCTGACCTTTTATAGGAGCCTTAATCTTTCTTATAGGTAGCCTTATAGAGTAACCTCGTTACTGTTCTGGTTGGTGGCAATGTTGATTGTGCCTATTCCGGCGTCCTTTGTTGAACATGCAATAGGCTGCTCTGCACTCCAGGCGTGCTGATGAGTAGTGACGTCATCGTTTGATGTCTCTCTGGCTTTTTTTTTTTAGAACTCGACGAAAATGTATCGCATCAAAGATAAATTACAAGAAAAAACTTTATTAAAAGCTAGACAAGTTTTCCAAGTACAAATTATGCCTTGAGACAAATAATTAAAGCTTACGTAATTGAGCATAACAGGTTTTCGAAATAAATCAACTACAAGAATATTCTGAATAACTGACGACTGCGAACAATATTTCATTGGTCACTTTCGCGTGTAGTGCGCAAATCTTTCTTTCTTTTTGTAAAATCCTTGGCGCTTTTTAGCCAGAAATAGCCCTTGTGCCATGAGAACCAAATGATCAATCAATCTTTTGTCACGTTCGGTTCGAATCACGTGTAACGCCCAGAACAACTGGACAGAAAGTTGTTGCGGGAAATTGAGCGGGGTGTCGCCACGTCTGTTTCTCATTAAAAATGTTGCCTACTTGCACGAGAAACCTCCCCTAGGCAAATGTTTATCATTAAATTGGCGTACACAGCCTACCGGTTAGGTTTCACTCATTTATTGGTCATCAAGAGACCCATTGAGCGAATAAGCCAGCGTCTGTAGCAGTGAAACGGCACCTAAATTCCCATTCGCTGCAACGCCACCTCACGTGCACGCCTCGGCTGAACAGAGCGGGCGGCGAAAGTAGACACCTGCTGCAGCGTTTGGTGCGCCAGGTGTTGCGTGAGTGGAGAGGGCATCGCCGCGACGCCACGTCACCTGCACAATCGGAAGCCTTTCTTATACGCGCGTTCCTTGACCGCACGAGTTCTCGCCTGCGTTCTAACTTCGCCTCGGCAATCGGTATAAAGAAATTAATCCATCAAATAACAGAATTCGAAATGAAGAACATTGGCGGTAGTGAGCTTCGCACCTACGACCGCACGCTTTACCCACTGGCCTATACCAACGCCTCCTAGATAGCAGGCCTGTGCACCCTGTTTTATGACATTATGCTACTTGGACCGAAATTTTCATTGCCAAGCCCGGCGTGACGGAAGCGGTGACATCAAAATCACCGCAGCTTACTCGGGAGCGTCCCCGTTAGATTCTACAGCAGTCGTACGAGGTAGCGTGACGTCACGGATTAAAATGCACCGGCCTTGTGCCATCCGGAGACGTTAGCCAAGCGTCTTAAAGCGCTCGCTTTCCCGGGAGGATTTTATGCATAACTCGAAGTAACGCTAAACGCCGTTCAATTGGACAATAATGCTTTTGCATTCACAACTCATAAGAAGTGCTTAGGTGTCGTCGTATTTTGTCTTTGTATGGGGTTCTGGCCAAGGTGGAGGTCTGTCCAGCAGCGCAATAGAGAGCCGACAACCTGAAACCAAGTATTGCGATGTTCAAAGAGTGACGTCTGTAAGGAAAGTACCATCAGCCTGTTTGTGTCTTCCGCTGGACGAGGGTCTCTTCCAAACATCTCTAATTCCTACTGTATTGCGTCATCCGACACCACCTTATGCGTGCAGATTTTGCAATTTCATCGCAGCACCTAAACCTCTGCAACCCTCTGTTGCGGCCACACTGTTTTCCAATCGACATATGGTTGTCTGCTCTACGCGCCCATTACAAGACACGCCCAACTCCACTACTTTCTCTTAAAGGACCCCTCACCAGGCCCCATAGCAAATTTTGGTTATACGCTGGAAGTTACGTTTCCTCTAGGGAGCGCTCTGCCGCAAATATTTTTCAAATCGGCTCAATAATAGCCAAGATAGAATTATTTCAGCGCCGCGAACCCGTGATTTCAGGAGGCGAGCTCCACTGCATAGCCAGACTCTCTCTCCACTCGCTTCTCTCCTCTCTCCACACATACGTCACGGGTCCTGCTTTCACTTTCTTTTTCTGCTCGCTTTTTTTTTTTCGGCGATGCGCACTTCTGCTGGCGGCGTTACGCGCGAGCTGTTATCGTTTCACGCAGCGCACGATTTTGCGTGCTGTGCACACAGACGCATGACTAGCGGTATAATTCAGTGCTACACGAATACTGAGACAGAACAAGCGGATCGCTGAGCATGATCACGCGCTGGAACACGGTAGAAAATGGCATAGTTTCGGTACCTGCGCACGTGGCCACACGACGGTGGTAACAAGCAGACGAAGCGGAAGTACATCTCTCTTGCTTCGGTGCGAAGTAAAACAAAAAAGAACACGCAGACATTCCGCTTGTGTGTTTCATTATTTCTCTAAACTTCAATTCATCAATTCAAGCAACAGATCACAGAGATAACAGATGTTGTCTTGAATAATTCTCGAAGTCACGTGTCACCACGAGCAACATCACACTGCGGACCCCAGTAAGTAGGCGCGGGTGCACGAGTACGTCATCCTTCGGCTTAGAGCGTGGCGGCCGCGAGGAGAAGGGAAAATGGCGTTCGGTTTGAAATTTCAGGTCTTTCCGCGGCGCGTAGCGCCGCGGGAAGACCTGAATACTTTGCAGACACGATCGTTATCGCGCAATGTATGCTTTGCGCTTGTCATCTCAAAATGACCAGACCTGGTGAGGGGTCCTTTAAAGGTCTGTAGCAACAAAATTTTGGACTGCGTAAAAAAACATATCTTAAGATGGCGCTGATGTTGAGGAGCCTCCGTGCAGTCTTACGCTTACGCGGCAAATGTGAGTGAAAGTGCCACGAAAAGCTCACAAAGCTAGCCGTTTTCGACAGCGACACTGAAAAAAAGAATGACGCCATTCCCCCTCGCCGCAACTAACGCATGACTTCCAACACGCTGTTCCTCAGCATGACCTCTGAGACTGGGGGGCGCACGCGGCATGGTAAAATATTTCAGAGGCAACGTGCTTGGACCTTCGTCATGGCCGCTACCACCCACGCGTCGTCTGCGGGCTACTTACAGGTTACTAATTGGACAGTAATACATCCACCAGCTCTGTGGCGTGGCCAAGATTGCTTTAGAGGTATATACTGCTCATTCAGGACCAATTTAGACCCAAGGTAAGTTTGGCTACCCGCGTTGGTTCCTTCCGTACTCGCGTTTTCTTTTGTGTTGTTTTGAAGCTACGCCCATGATTTTCCGTTCCATCGTTCATCGCGCAGTCCATCCTCCAAGCTTTGCCCCCGTAGGTTAGTGCTCGTAGGGCACACTGATTATATGCTTTCCTTTTCAAGCACAGTGATGATGACCAAATAGAAAATTTTAATCTTAAAACCGAATATGGATTTGCCTAAAATGCTCGAATTTATGCCTAGGTTGTCTGTTTTGTTTCATGTATGTATTGCTGATATCCTTTGATAATTTTGCTACATTATGGGTGATATAACGTAAACCTATTCCAAACTTTTTCATTCGAATTCTGCAATCAGCCCTCCACAGTTGGTCACAAACATTTTTAAGCCACCCCCACTTCGCCTGTCAGTCACGCGACGTCTCGCAAACTGAGAGAGCTCCCCATCTGATATGACGTGTACACTGTGATTATGCATGAGTGGGCGGAACAAAAGAAAAAATAGTCACTTTTGATTCGACGCCTTTTCGCCATTAGCCTTCAGCTATTGGCCAAAGTTTTCGGGCTGCACCCACTCCACCTGCCTGTCACGCGACGTCACAAAACCGTGAAAACTCACCGCGTCAAAGTGACGTGTGCGCGTTAAAGATGCAATAATATGCCGAACAAAACTGAACTTTTCTCTGAATAGCCGCAGGCTGCCCCGTTCTGAAACAAATAAAAGATGGCTGCCGCCGAACCCTCAGGCACTGGCTACTCGCACCTGCCAGAGAGCATGGGTTTATTTGCGTATAATAAAACTTCTTGCGTGGCCGTGTAATGTTTTCGAGCACTTTCGGCACGTTTATGACCTCGCTCAGCCAACTTTGCTGAGGAGCCAACTTTGCTTTGCTTCCGTTGCATGTCGCCGCGATTTTCGACCAGCCACCACAAGTTAAGTGAGGGAAAACTGACCGATCGCAGACGCCGGCACCACCCTTTTCACCCGTTTATCACTCTTCAGTGCGCTATCTCGACCCCATCGAATCACTTTCCACTTGAGCGTGCTCCTCACTTCTTATCAGCCAATTAGATAAGACAAGCTGCTTAGCGTAGTTAATGTTATTTATTTTTAAAGCAAACAAAAGTGACTTCCTATCAACAAGGAGAGCGTTTGATTGGCCTGTTCAGACAACCCCGCAGGTCACCGCCCTAGGCTTGCGTCGTCGCTGACGCAAATTTCACGTCAGGAGATTGGAATAAAAACGTATTGGAATAGTTTTATGTTACAGGGGCCTATATTTATGTTTTTACATTGCCATATCATTGCACTAATTTCCATTGCGAAATGCTGAAATACAGGCAAGGTGCATTGAAGAAATAAATTCATTATTTATATCTGCTTATTCTTCTGCTATCATCTCCCATTTTTATGAAGGCATTGCGTCTTAGTCTCATTTTCCGAGCTCTGCCATACTGCTCCCTCTATAGATATTCGTCCTGGACGTCATGCTTTGTGGTACCTTGGCACTTCAGGTCATCATTGTCACCTACGCCCTCCAACTTCAATATTCGCATCCTTGGTGTCGATGTAACTTTGTTACATGTTTAGCTACTTGAGTTTCGATTGATAGGAGTTATTTTAGAGAGAAATGAGAAGGTTCGTTACTTTTTAGGCATGAGGGAGGTGCGAGCCCCCCCCCCCCACCCTATGCGAATTAAAAAAAATCTATTTCAATGGCATAGGTAGTTTAGGTCGCCTACGAGATTGTGTATATACCCTGAATCAATCCATAGAAACGAAACACTCTGTCCTTGCTGCTCAAAAATAGGCTCTTATGGCAAAGAGCTAGGCACAAAACAACCTACTTTAAGAATTTGATGTGAATCCTGTCTAAATGTGCCGCATGTGCTCGCAGGGCCGGTGGATCCGTTCCTGGAGGAGTGTCCTTTTCAACTGCATGAAATGTGCATGACGCAGAGCATGGACATGGCGAGGGCCCTGCTCCTACTTTACGGACAGCCCCACAGGAAAATCAGTCTCTTCTACGAAGAGATGTGCGGGTGAGCCGTGCCCATTTCAGAGGGAACATCGTACACGATAATGGTAATGGGATATAAACAGTATCCAGATGTCAAGTGAACAGGTCTCTGGGACCATATGTAGACCGTTTTATCGGCGAGGAGCAACGCAGCCTCAAACAAGCGCCGGGACGCTCTCCTCCCCGCACTGGTATGTGCAGACCGTCGTTTGCCCCATCGGCAGCTTAGAACGGAAGCGGTGTTATTGCGAATTAGGGCGATTCTAACGCGTTCCGTCTGTGATTGCTGCGATGGCAGATGACTCGTGGTCAACGGGCTACCATTGTGCTGCATTTGGCTGCAAAATTATCTTTCGGAAGCGAACGTGAACTCCATCTTCAAACGCGGCGACCTCGTGGACCCCGTCGCTGCGGTTGCACACAAGCGCCCGCTTTGAATTGCCAGCGTAAACATAAATAACTTGACGCCATCAGTTTCGTCGCGTGTATGTTCGGAAGATTTTGTTTCGAGCGAGCACACGATGACAAATTCGGCACCCACGATCAAACTGGGACAGCAGTTAAAGGTGCACGTTCGAGACAGTCAACTAGTGCGAATGGACGAAATCAACATTTTCTTCGTGCACGCACAGTAAGGTTATATTGTTGTGCTCTGAGATTTCATGCTTGGAAACCAACATTCCAGTGAAAGTTTACCGAGGAAGTGTTATGAAAACAGTTCGTGCGGACTAGGAAAATTAACGGGTCTTATTTTTCTTTCTGTAACCAAAGCCATGCCTGCCGTGTGCCGACCGCCCCTAGTTCTCATGGGCTCGCGCGTGCTTCCTCATCTCACCGGCAAGCTGTCGGCCGACGCCGCGCATTGCACGCTTTATTGCTTCAGAAAATAAAGTTGCGGCTGCAAAGAGTGGTTCGTTTTTTAGCTCTATATAGGTGCGCGCTCGTTTCTTCAGGGTTGGGTCAGGGGTCCGTCTTGGGTTGTGGCCATTGATTGTGTGCCTTGTGGTGATGGCGTGTCGGTGTTCTGCTCGGGGATAACGGCGGGCCTAGGTTCGGTGTGTGCCCGTTTCTTGGGGGTTCGGTCAGTGCTCTTCTACTTCTACTGTCGGTCCGTCTTGAGTTGTGTCCATCGATTGTGTGCCTTGGTGTGATGGAGTGTTGGTGTTCTGCTCAGGGATAACGGTGGGTGTAGATGTCTCGAGTGGCTGAGCTGAGCCAGTGCTAGGCTGGGCTCGCTGTGCTTGGAGTTCTTTCTTGACCTCGGCCAGCTCTTGGGCAAGCCGGCGCCTGGTTTCTACCAGTGTCGCGTTGGTTGGACGGAGTTGTTCGAGTTCTTTGCAGTACGCGTTGGTAATCCAGGCCTGCCAGCTGCTCGGAGTGCTTTGGCCACTAGTGGCGCTTTTAACTTCGCCCTGTACTGCGTCGGTCCAGTTGACTCTGTCACGGGAGCGCGATCGCTTAGCGCCGCAGCTGTTCCTGTAAGATGAGTCACGGCCGCGGGATGCACTGCGCAAGGCATGACGGGAAGCGTGGCGTGAGGCATGGCGCGGCGCGCTGAGGGATCCGCTACGGGAAGCACTGCGCGAGCGTGAGTGTCCAAGGCGTGGAAACGAGCTTGATTCGAATGCTTGCTTTTGCTGTTCTTCAGCGTTACGGCGTTCCCATCGCCGTGGCCACACGACGTATGGAACCTTGTATTTGGCTCTGCAGAGGCGGTCCCTGGTGGGGTGTTCTTCGCCGCAGAGCTTGCACTTGGGGACACATTTGTGGCCCTCTCTAGGATTAGAAACACCGCATACAAGGCAAACACATACTTTCGGTGTGGGGCACATGTCGCGCTTGTGACCGACCTTGCCGCACACTTTGCAAACTTCTATTTGCTTCCTGTAAAAGACAGCACGGCTACAGCATGGATCCGTAGCGCACATACTTGGGAACCTTGATACCGTTAAACACTACGATTACTGTCATCGTGTTCCGATTCGCTTCGCCCCGGTGGCGAGGTTGTTGTACTCGGTAACGATCTGCTGCATTATTTCGGCTTCGCTGTCCTCGAGTGCTATGCCCCTGATCACCCCCTTGACTGTGTCTTGGGTGGTAGTTCCGTAAGCGCTCACTTCATATATTTTGCATTGGACGTTGACAGCTTGAATTCGAGCATACTTCTCCGCTCACTCCCCGCTCGGAGTGCTGAGCACCATAATGTTCTGCTGGGTATTGGGACACGCCATATCCTCAGCTCAATCTGCCTTCTCAATTCCCGCTGCAATTCCCATGATGGCAGTAGCCCCGCATGCAGCTCTGCATGGCCCGCACGACGATCTTAATTTGAATGCGTAAAGGCAAGGCGCAAAAGATCAGGACTAAAGAAGGACACGAACGACAGGACTTCTTCAGTCCTGGTCTTTTGCGCCTTGCCTTTACTCATTCAAGCATGAACCAACTAGCCCAAGCAAGAGTTTTACTTGATCTTAATTTCTTTTGCAGGCATAAGTTGTCCCGTTTGCGTAATGCTGCTAATAAGTGTTGTGAGATCCATGGCTTGTGACAAAATGCCACGGTTCTTTCACATTTATTTTTGGAGGTGAACTGTCGTGAGTATTATATAACTAGTGAAAAAATGTGGAAAGGGCTTTCTCAGCGTCGTTCAGTGATTTTATTTCAGACCAATTTGTATTAACAACAGCGGTTATGAAGCAGTCTTTAAGCAATCATATCCGTACCTATGGAACAAACTAGCATAGTTAATACAGATCGGTGATGCTTCATCGAGTAAGTTAATGTTTATATCACGCATTATAACAACATTTTTTCCTTTCTAGTGATACGGTATGCAAGATATGATCACTATTTGTACAGAATTCGTTAATTGATGATGAAGGAGAACGGTAAATGCAGCGAAATATGAAATCTTGTTGTCTTGTGCAAGAAAGGAGTTACCGAATTCAATTCAAACAGATTCGCAATTAGTAATGGTTAAGCATAGGTCATGTCTTCTTCGATAAGAAATATTAGAAGAAACATATATGACTGCAGCACTGTGATTGCTCATTAGTCTATTGCAGTGTTCCGATTTATAGTTAGGGAAGCAATACAATTTTTTGTCATCGTCGGATAACCAAGTTTCAGTTATGGCAATTAATGAAAACGAACTAGTTAGCAATGCGAGGAAATTATTGATTGCATCGAAATGTTTACGAAAACTCCTCCCATTGAAATGAAGGATGGAATAAAGTACGCTTAAGAAATAATTCACTTGATCGGCTTTCAGTAAAGAAGCCATAATTGTTATGCCAGTTGGCCAAAGAAGGAGCTCTCGTATATTTTGCTTTCGTCAGATTCCTTTCGGATGCGCACAAATTTGCTGTTAGTAGACTTCCTAGCCTTGCTTTGGCAGTTGTCAGCCCATAGGAACATCCAGTTTCTTTCTTTGTTCAGTGTTAGAGTTTGCGAAAAGCAGGCCTTGCTACATGGATGGGGTTAGGTGGTCTTTTGCAAAATGTGTGATCGTTGAGAGGGCCAGAGAATGCAGTGTCGCTAAGAGAAAGTTTGTCTTTACGCGGTTTGCTAACAAAGTCAGCCTTCTTAGCTGTACAGTTTAATCGAGCAATTATGTTTTTCTTGTCATTTGATCTGGCGGGTACGCGACGAACAATGTCCAAATCGTTAGGCGATACGGAACAGCCAATTCTTCCCACTACATTTTTTATCATTTACACAAAGTCCTCGCCTTGGGAGCAGGGAACGCCCTTGATCTCGACATTGCTAAGGCGAGAGTACTGCTCAAGCTCCTCAACCTTGCGAATCAATGAGTGGTTCTGGGGATTTCAGTTGCTTGTTCTCAGCGATCAGAGTTTCGCAGTTCCTAAGCAAGTCCGTTAGAGTGCTCAGCACTTGTACTCAAGGAATCGACTCATTTCTTCAGCTCAACAACATCAATTCTAGACTCCTTCATTCTCAGCAAGATCTTATTGCCACAGATGAGTTCATAGGTGCTTTTAGCGATGTTGTCAATTTTATCTTCAAGAGTCCCTCAATTTCTTGACAGTTCTGCATTCGTTGGCATGGTATGAGTGATGAAGACTCAGACAGAAAAAAAGAAAAAGGCACGGTTGATGGCAGCAGCAGCAGTGGCAGAAGAAGAGAAAAAAAAAAGGTCAACGTAGGAATACCTGCACAAGCAGAGGATTCAGGCTTAGATGTGGGCCGTGCAATGCCGCTGCTACCAGTGCAGAGTAGGAGTCGATGTCGGCTCACTTATAGGGCGCGCCCCGATTTCCAGTGGTCATTTTGCCGATGCGAACAGCAGACCACGATGTGGCTACGCAGCCGCAGGTTCACCCCGTGTGGATGGTTCATCGCCGTCCAGGAAAGCAAAGGGACGGGACAGCAATGCGAAGACGCTCGCTCAAGAAACAGCGGCGGACAAGGACATCTGCTCAAACAGAGGATTCAAGCTTAGATATGGGTCGTGCAATGCCGCTGCCAGAATGATGATGTTGAAAACATCATTCACTGTTACCGTTGCAACTTGTTGTAAATGAAACCCAATAAAACGGTATTCGTGCTATTTCACTCCACATCAAAAGAAGGTGAAGTAGACTCCAACCATAACGCTAAAAAATTAATTATAGAGTTTTACGTGCCAAAACCACGATCTGATTGCGAGGAACGCCGTATAGTGTGGGACTCCGCAAACTTGGACTACCTGTGGTTCTTTAATGTGCACCTAAACCTATGTCCACAGTGTTTTCCCATTTACCATAACTCTCAATGATAACCCCATCTAGGCTACTAATTATTCATTGCCGATTTTTGGGGTTGTCCTTGATTCTAACTTGAAGTCACTTTCCAAACCTCACATCTAAAGCAAAAAAGCAGCTTATAGTATCCGGGTGCTTAACAAAGCATGCCCATAGTTCGGCTTTCTTGCTAACCTTGCTTTCTCTACAGCATGCGTTCATTCATCGTTACTTCACCTATACTGCATTTCGTCATGGGGTAATACTTATCACTCTCACCTAGTTCTTTCAAAGCCATCATTATTACTTTCCGATTACCCCGATGTAGCACATCGATACTCTTGCGAGAGCATCACATTCTCAGCATTTATTCGCTATTAAAATCAAGCATGACAATCCTGGTTTACAGCTCCCTTCACTCAAACGTTCTCTCAATAATTTTTAACTGAAAACAACTTGTTTATCCAAACGAATTCGATTTACATCAGCTTATTTATTTATTTATTTATTTATTTATTTATTTATTTATTTTACTGTGGTCTAAGTTAGACCATGGCAGAGTGGTACATTTTCATAGCAAAGATACATTTGGGCAAGAAATAAAAGACAACCAATAACATTCAGTATTAACAGGATACAGAACACTTCAAATTAGATGCTCTTCAAAAGATACCAAAGATTTTTGGGTTAAAGCTTCGTTAAAGAGGTTATTCCAATTGTTTGTTGTGTAATAAAGAAAGAAAGAAAATTTCTTCTTATTGCCTAAAGTTACGAATAATTACAGAAAATTCGCCAGTTTGTTCATGACGCTGTTCTGGAACTCTGTTTCTGCTAACACTAAGCTGCATCTGAGTATAGGCAGTTTTAAAAGGGGTCTATTTTTCTTGTTGCTCGGCTTGTGATTGCTTTACTGCAATGTCATTTACCGCGCTTTGCAGGCTTTAATAAGTTTTCAATCGTTAGTTCTGTATAACATGCTATGCTTTGTTATATTATGTCTCAGTTCACTTTTTTTCCTAGGTTTAGTACTTGTTTGTTGTTTTAGTTGAAACCTTACCTTTTTGCCGCATCTGCGTTAGCCTGATTTCCTTTTTTTTAAAGTTTGTACAGGAGGTCTCCGTACATCCCAGAGCTTTGGGACCTCCTCGTGTATATTTGGTCGCTATGTATATTTTTGTAAGTGAATGAATAGATGCTTCTTCATTTTGAGGCTCCATATTTCTACTTTCTGTTTCTTTTCTCAGCCGATGCATCCGCTAATGCAGCTCACCTTGTCTTTTTTTTATTTATTGACAGTGTTAGCCCAAAGGCCGATACAGGGTGGAGTAAACATAAAATTAACTTCAAAGATCGCCACAAACACGAGCGCTACACAAAGCAATCCAGAAGGATGAAAAGATGCCAATTGTATTAGAGGCAGCGAACTTGTGCATCGGTGAACATTACGAAGGAGTATAAGCATGCGGTGTGAATGCGATGCAGTCATGTTACGCAGGACCCGTTGACCGTGCTATCGATCAGCTATACAAACTAACGCCTCATGAATAAAATAAATCCCGAAAGCATGGATCCGTAACATCACGCTAGTGGGCGCGCGTTCAATATGGATGGACGTATCGTAAACAATGCGATAAGAGAGACGTTAAATATTTTGCCGTTCGCTGGTCGTTGCTAAATAATGTTAATGTTAATGAATAATTATAATGGTTGGACCGGCAGCTAACGGGAGCGACGCCATGACACCCAAGCGGTTCGTCGATCCAGACAGCGGTCCTGTTTCAATCCGGCACACCAGGCTCCACACAGCAAAAAGTTTTCACACTTTTAAGGATGCTGGTTTTTCCGATGGCTTATATCCCTATATTTAAGGCATTAAAAAATTACTGTGCAAGACAGCTAGCTCAATCTACCTGCAATGAGAGAAGCCATAGTGAAAAACTGTTTGTACTCACTCTGACTACAGCTGGTGCGCATTGAAATGTATGAAACGAGAGTTTGACACTCCATAGATAAATAGAACTTAATTTCATGGCGCTTTCCTGTGGGTCTACTGCTTAATGTCGTTTTCGTGTCGTGATGTTAACTTGTCACAAAACGTCGTCGAGAAAGAAAGCTTCATTTCCCTCCATTAGAGATTAAATCTTACCTCTTAAGGAGACGGGTGTTGGCGTGGAAAAATGCACATAACATCGCGTTTCCACTTCACGGGATTCTCGACAAGTCCGTGACAAATATAGCCACCGCATGGGCGAGAAACGCAAGAGGCTAAACGTTAGTGCAAGATGAGACCACTCTGGAAAGCTGCATGTGATCCACCGCTGAAACGTTTGCTCGACTCGCTAAAATATGTTGCAAGATCAGCGGGTCGGCAGAACGCTACCGTGCTGCCGTGCGTTAAACGGGATCTGTCCCGCGCAGGTCCGAGCCAGCTGCGTGCCGGCCCCAGGACAGCCTGGACAGCTGCACACGCGAGCAGAGGGACACGATGCACCGCTTCCACCTGGCCACGGTGGCCGCGCAGCAAACACTGTGCTCCGCACCACCGGCACTGCTGGCCAGTAAGTCGCCGGCACTCTTGCAAGAAAACAAGTCGCCGGCATGGCCGCCCGAGTTTGATAGGCGTTTGGTGCGCGCAAGAAGGCTCCAAGTGTTGGGCGACGACTGATGAGGTATAATTGGATATAATTATAATTTGCGTAAGGCGCATCAGCCAGTGACAGCTCGCTCATTTGTTCTATACCTATAGCACACATTTTAGGAGCTTTGAGAGTGGCGCCACGAAATATAATATCATTTGAAATGGCCTATTATTCAAGTTAGCATGTTTCGCACAGGGGAAGACTGCCGTGTATAATGTGACAACTGGAAGAGCAGCATGAGTCTGTATTTCTCTGTACCGGTGCTAGGCAAATCTTTCCCATCAAATGGCTATGGCGAAAAAAAGTATTGAAGGATTCTGGTTATGGTTTTAGTACTTGCCGACTTCTATTCGGTAACGAAAGCACGCGACAAATATTTCCGAGAACCAGCAGAAAGAGTGAAGGTGAGCACAAAGTTGTCCATACCTTTAACGGTCACGCGAAGCTATTGTATCGGATAAGAATGCGAACGTGCAATTTCCAGCTTCAGTAGTGAGCCGAAGAGGGCGGGCTATTCGACGAATCACAGTTCGGCTTCATGACAAGGCCACTGTTAAGGGGTTAGTCTGTTCTTTATTATCATTTGTATTGATACTGCGGAATAATAGAAATGACATCATTAGATAGCTGGCCTAGATATCAAACACGTGTATACCATAGCGTACGGCCGTTGCGGCATAACTTCCAGCACGAAGGTGCGAGTAGTGCAACCGCGTCGTGATTATTCATTACGCGTATACTGCAACGATCACTTCGGAAGGAACGACAGAAGAAAATTGTCATTTCGGCAAAAATACCCCTCTATCACCACTACTTTTATGTCTTTTGTGGAAAATGAAATGAACACTCACAAAAGTGGCTTGTAGGCTTTCATTCGACTTGTCGACGACTAGGCATACCGTAGAGGAATCGCCTACCAGCACTAATGTATGCCTGCGACATCGTCATTTTAGCCAACAATACTAATTACATTCAAAAGCTCGTGAACATTAGAGGGAAAGGAGGCAGAATATTTTGGATATTGCTTTAGGGTGGGAAACTCGGCGGCTATGTGGTATACGGAGTTCCCAGCTAGCACGTATGCACCAAGTTTTAAAGGTAGACCAATCATTCTATGCGAATAAAACCAAGTGGTTGTTTAGAGTTTCGTTGACAAACCGCAAGTAATTATTTAATTCATCAAGTCCAATTATTTATGTCGACATTAATGCGATTAGCAATTTTAGTATACTCCACGCACTTTCCAGTATCCTGTGGATCTATAACCGTTTTCCTTTAACGCCACCTTGGATCACTCGGTATGTGCTACTAGAGAAGTGCCACCACCCTTCAACGCTGATGCCAAGTTGTGTCAGTAGTTGGAACTAGGACCTGGGCGAGTTCTCGTTACCAGTGGGCAAGAGCTAACTGCCTAGCACGCTTGCTCGCACTGCGTATGTGCAAATAGGTATGTGCAGATTTTCATAATAATCAGCATAATATGTAAAGCGTATCACCAATGACACACCCGTCGTAAAATAGATTGATAATTGCACTAACGTCGACAATCATCTCCAGAGAATGTGTGTGCCGCCCTTTTGACCTGTAGGACTGCTGGAGAAAACTTAGCTGGTATGGCAGCACGAGAAACGAAACGGTTGGTCAACATTTTAAAGGAGCCCTGAAACACTTCTTGAACATAGTAAAAGAAAGTTGCGGATCTGTCGGAGATTGCTGTGAACATGTGAGCCAAATATTACTACGTTGCATGCAGCGTGGAATTTGCAATCTCGCGTCAAAAGCAGTGAAGAATCGCTCGCCTCCACAATGTTGTCATGTAGCGTTATCGCAAGTAGCTAGACCCACTAACGCTATTGGCTAATTTCATGGTTCAATTCAATTCAATTCAGCTTTATTAGACATCTGCCAGATGTTTGGAGCGCAGACAAAAAGCCTGAAAAGGCTTGACTGGGTCCGTGCACCATAGCATGACATACTGTGGCATCAATACCATACAAAAAGTACAGGATATCCGCGAGAGGATAGTAGTGGATATTCGCGAGGATATTCGCGAAAGTAGAGGATATGATAGCGAGAACATTTCCAGGAATAGAGTAAGTGCCAATTTTAAGTTAAAAATGCAAGCCCATTCAGCCCTGCAAAGGTGGATGACCAGCGGTCGGACCTGCAAATGTCGTGGTAAGAAAATTTGTGATAATTGGTAATTGTGGTAGAGACTTATCGTCACTTAGTAACGACGGTCACAATGGCTTTGTGGTCGCTATGATATACACTAATCAGCATACTCGCAACTGCAGACACATTCTGTGCGAACGCACACAATTGCTAATGGCAGCGGGTCAGCCTGTCCAGGTGGCCCAGTCGAAATGCGCCAAGCGTCTCAACGAGCTGACTTGCCAGCACGTAATTCATAAGGGCGTTCTATACCGCTTGTATATGCGTGCGTCCCTGGCGTAATGGTTTCAATATCGGGCCTCTGTACTAGATGTCCTGCATATGTTTGAATCCTCTCGTCAGACAGTTTTAATAATGTATATTTAATTGTTTATTACAGAGTACTTCGCTGAAATTTCGAGTTTACAAACTCACGAAGCCGTATCAAGCCAGAAGGACGAAGTTTAGGCAAATCGATGTACTTCCCATAATTCCCTTGCTGGCTCAACCGCCCCGATTGCAGCTCCCGTAGACCCTAGCACCAGAGCTCCCTCTAGCAATTATTATATAAAACATTGTGGTTTTGGGAAAACGTGGGGAATGTGGGAGATGGAAATTCAAGACGATGAACAACACCAGAACACGGTAAAAGCGGGAGCCAACGTTTACACAAGTGGACTTGTCTTTTTCAAGGCGACATATGTTCTCCTCGTCACAGTATATACATAGGTGCAGTTCTTCTAAAGGGGAGAAAGGGTAAGGCGGGTGGGCGACGTAACGACCGAGCATGTGTTAGCGGCGAGGGTGTAGAACTGAAAAGGAAGATAATGCGCTATAGTGCGTCGGGGAAGGAATGCGAGGCTACGCCATGGTGTCAGCCGGTTGATGCGTCGTTACAGGTTTCCCTTTTCGCTGACGCGGCCCGGACGACAGGAAGGAGGGGGAGGGATTCCCTGGGGATCAGTGAACTATCGCGTCTCTGCGGAAAGTCAGAGTCTGAGAAAATCTCATGGGTGGCGGCAATGGAAAGGAACCTGCCGTGAGTAACTACCTGAGAAGAAAAAACGAAATCGGGAAAAAACACAATTTATGATAACTCAAAGGGAAGCTCATTACTTTTCGAAGCGACATCAGGATGCCTTAGAATACGCACTTATAAGGCGAGATATAAAAAGGAAGATGAAGCATGTGCTTGCTGCGATAAAGCTAGGGAATCGATGGAGCATGTTGTATTCGAACGTGAAGATATCTGTCCAGCGGTCGATTTAGGCACCAACTGGCCTCCTTGAAGCCCTTGGGTTCAGTGAGAGCGAGAGAAAGTAAGCATGTCCGCAGTAGAGATTAGTAAGAGGAGATTCGAAAATTGGTGGAAGAATAACGGCAAACAGAGGCGTACAAAAACAAAGGTCACAATAGGGGTTCAGAAACTTTATTTATGGGAATTAATCCTGGGTTTTTTTTTTACCATAGGTAGGGCACTAAGCAATAATATAAGAAGAGCTTGGTGGAGCAACCTGCCGCCCCATTCCAAAGGGGACGATCATAACATCCATCCATCCATCTGAAAGAGAGAAGAAAAAGCGTCAGAAAATGGTGCTCGACCGGGGAGAAAAGGGATAAATATATAAATGAAATAACGAAAGAATTAATGAAAGGAAAGGGATCTTGGAATATGATAACCCAATTAACAAAGATATGGCTAAGCAACGCAATGATAAATAGCTAGGTGATATTGAAGTTTGAAGTTTCTTAGCTTTCCTCTTACTACACCAGGTGTCAGCACATGCCTTACTGGTTTGCTTTGTCTCCTCATGAAGGGCGCGGGAGTTTTGAGGCACGGACATTGAAAACTCTATGGCAGGTTAGACATGTACAGCTCTGCTGTAAAAAAAATGCAGCACGCTTAAGCTTAGCCTTTAAAAAATGGAAAGCCACAGCATTCAAAATCCCTGGCTCCTTTTCACGCTTCCCGGCTGCAGCTTATGTAACCGTATTGTTTACCGGGAAACGTTGGCGGCGAACGCTATGCACGAAGGCGACGTAGCTAGAACACGGCCTCTTGCCCGTGCCGATTTTCTGTTATTGTTTTGCACTTTTAATATTTTAGTCTGAGAAGATTTAGCATAAAAGGCATGCGCTGTCAGATTTTTCTTTCATGACACTTGTCTTTAGGCTATCATTTTCAAAATTCCGAGGAGTAACTTTGTAAATAATGGTGAGCAAATCGAGAAGAAGGTGTAAGCAGGTGCCAACGTTTCGACAAGTGGACTTGTCTTTGTCAAGGCGACATATCAAAAACAAAAAGACAACGGACGCCGGACGCCGACGACCCCGGACGCCGGCGTCCGGGGTCGGCGTCTCGGCGTCGGCGGCAGGACTGATAAGGGAGCAATTAAAGAAGAAATCTCTTTTGGCAACTCCAAGCTTCATTTTTATTTTTTATGAATTTCGTGGAAGACAAGGAGGCAACGTTAGGGGCGATTAGGGGACGGGGTTTGATGAGTAAGGCTAAAGGCAAAATTATGAGTGTGGATTATATTTGTCATTGCAGGAAAATTATAGAGAATGTTCTAATAAAATGTTTTTTCCTTCATGTGATTGAGGCAAACACGGAGATCAAAGAACTGGTATCTACTTCGAGCAGGTTAAAGGTGTACCTAAATGATTTTGTAGACTTTTTTATTTTTATTTTCATGCATTAAATGAAGATCCTATTCCCCGAATCCCTAGAAGAGATATTACAGAGCCCTCAAAGTGGCCAAAATTATTTACTATAGTTACTTTTCTACAGGTCAGTTTCTGTTTCGTTTCCTAGGATGTGTATTGTACTCCCCATACGTGGACCGATCCCGAAGACATAGTGTTGGAATCGCACCGCTGGCACGAGTTGTTGGGGTCTCGGTGCTGACGCCCGTTATTGCCAATGGGTCGCAAGCCCCAAGGGTAGCGTTGGCCTGGCGGCCTGGGGCACTGGAAGCATCCGAAGGTCCCGGCAAAGCATGAGAAGACTGGTAACAGAACAACTTGTTTATTCTAACATAGCAAAAGAGCGGCCGGTCAGGTCGACCGAAGTGGAGAGACGGGAGAGCACGTAACTCAACAGTACAAATCGGAGCCTCTCTCCTGGCGTCCGGGGGCAGCTGCTCTTATACCCTCGGCGTCGCGGTCCAAAAGAGAAGGTCACGGGATGAAGGTCACGGGATGAAGGTCACGGGACGGCGGAGCATGACCCCACGACGGCGCGAACTGTCGGGCCGAGAGACCTGCTGAACCGAGTGTAGTGACGCATCGCCAACCCTCACCCACACGACGGCGCGAACAGTTGAGCCGAGAGACGTCCAGGCTCCTCATTCGGGGAACTCCGCTCCCCGGCTGCCGCGCTTTGACAAGCGAGGGCACACACACACACACGCACACACGAAGACACGTGGCACTGAAACACGCCTGGACACGCTTGGCGGGTAGGCGTTGCGGCGGCGTCGAACAGGCCAAAATGTCCGCCGTTTTGAACAAAGCCCCGGCGTCCGTTGCATCCGCGCCGGCATTACCGCGCGTTGTAGGCGAAACGTAACAGACCGCCCCGCCGGGGGAAGGAGATCCCGATGGTCAGGGGACTGCATCCGCTGTCCGGAGGGATGTCGCTCGATGATGCTCATAACCGAAGTCGGGCGTCCTTTGGCGTTTCTTGAGCGCAGCGCACAGAGAAGGCCTCGTTCTCACGTTCAGGTGCACACAGGACACTGCAAAGTGACTTCGGGAGAGTTGACATTTTTGTTCTCGTTTCCGGCAAGCGTTAGAACTACGCCGAAAGTCAACCGCTCAGTCAGCAAGCACGGCACAAACCTCACTAAGCCCTGCCAGGCTTTTTCCCCTTTTATACTGCTGCCTAGTTCCTTACAGTAGTTTAGCAGCACTCAGAACGCGTCCACAAATCGGAAAATTGCACTAGAAAGCACATCATCACTTTGAAACACTATACAAAAGCAATAGGTTAAAAAAAATCCTGCCTCAGGAAGAAAAACATCAGTAACAAGCAATTTTGAGGCTGATTCCCACGTTAGGGGCTTCGACTTAAGCCATCGGCGTTACCGTTGAGACTCCCCTTTTTGTAACGCACCTCAAAGGAATATTGTTGCAAAGCGAGGCTCCAGCGCAGGAGGCGGCCATTTTTGGGAGAGATGGTCTGCAGCCATTGGAGAGGGCAGTGATCCGTTTCAATGATAAACCTCGAGCCAGCTAGGTAACATGACAATTTCTGAACGGCCCACACGATACACGCACACTCTTTCTCGGTGGCGCTATACGCCTGCTCACGACTGGTCAGCTTACGACTAGCATACAGGACGGGGTGTTCTACTTCTCCATTTTCCCGTTGGCACAGTACAACGCCCATGCCTCGCTCACTAGCATCACACTGAACAACGAACCCTTTTGTGTAGTCGGGCGATCGTAGCACAGGTTGGCTTGTTAGGGCGCTCTTTAGGGCGCTAAAAGCTCTTTCCTTCGTCTCATCCCAGACGACTGTTTGCGGCTCTGTCTTTCTTAGAGCATCCGTCAAGGGAGCCGCGATATCAGAGTACCTGGGGATGTACCTCTGATAGTAGCCGGCGACACCTAAGAACGACCGAATATCGGTCTTCGTGCGCGGTTGCGGGAAGTCTCGCACAGCGGCCACCTTTATTTCAGAGGGGCGGCGTCGACCCCGACCAATCACGTGTCCGAGGTAGACAACCTCGGCCTGTGCTAACTGGCACTTGGGAGCCTTGACTGTCAAGCCCGCATCGCGCAGGCGGGTTAGCACTGCCCGCAAGTGCGCCATATGTTCCGGCCAGGATGCGGAGAATATCGCTACGTCGTCTAGATACGGTAAAGCGAATTCTTGCTGTCCCCGCAACACTTTATCCATGAGGCTTGAAAAGCAGTATGGCGCGTTCTTCAAACCAAAACTCAAAACTTTAGGACGGAATGTCCCCATTGGTGAAATGAACGCCGCATACCTACTAGCCTCTTCTGTAAGTGGAACCTGCCAATAACCCCTGACAAGATCTAGGGTGGAAATAAACTGAGCGCTACTCACTCTCTCAAGGCGCTCCTCGATGTTAGGGATCGGATAAATTTGATCCTTAGTGATGGAATTAAGCCTGCGGTAGTCGACGCAAGGACGAGGTTCCTTGCCCGGTACCTCAACTAAAATCAAAGGGGAGGTATAATCACTCTCACCCGCTTCAATAACACCGAGCTGTAGCATTTTCTTTACCTCAGCCTCCATAATATCGCTCTGGCGGGGTGACACCCGGTACGCCTTGGATCGTACTGGCTCTGGGGAGGTAAGTTCTATGTCATGAGTAAGGACAGAAGTCCTACCAGGCCTCTCAGAGAACAGACCTTGAAACTCTTGTAAGAGCTGGTGTAGTTCTGTTTTCTGCTCAGGCGACAGCGATGCTTTACTTATTAAGTCACTAATGACTTGATCGGTGTCTTTCCTGTTTGTCACTGAGCCTAGTCCCGGAAGCTCGACCGGAAGCTCTTCGGGCACGTTTACCATCATGCACACCACTGCTTCCCGTTGCTTATAGGGTTTGAGCAGATTACAGTGGTAAACTTGCTGTGCTTTCCGCTTTCCTGGCAGACTCACCACGTAGTTAACGTCCGACAGTTTTTGAACAATCCGTGCTGGGCCCTCCCACTGCACGTCGAGTTTGTTCTTTAGCGATGTGCGCAATATCATGACCTCATCGCCCACCTCAAAACGACGGGCCCTGGCTGTCCGATCATAATAAACCTTGGCCCTCTGCTGGGCCTCTGCCATTGCTTCACCTGACAACTCCTGTGCCCTTCTTAAGCGTTCGAGGAGCTTAAGCACGTACTCTACCACGACTGGGTCGTCGCCCCTGCCTTCCCATGATTCTCGAAGCATGCGAAGCGGAGATCGCAGCGAGCGACCGTACACCAGCTCAGCTGGCGAGGACCCCGTAGCCGCATGCGGCGCGGTTCTTAAAGCAAACATCACTCCAGGCAGACACAGCTCCCAGTCAGTTTGATGTTCAAAACACAATGCTCTCAACACGCGCTTCATGACGGAGTGGAGCTTCTCAACGGAATTCGACTGGGGGTGGTGCACTGAGCTGTGTAACAGCCTTACCCCGCACCTTTCGAGAAAGGCTGTCGTCAAAGCGCTAGTAAACACTGTACCCTGATCTGACTGGATTTCTGCAGGAAAACCAACTCGCGCAAATATGGACAGTAGTGCATTGACTATCTCAACTGAGCTGAGTTCTTTAAGCGGCACTGCTTCAGGGAACTTTGTCGCTGGGCAGATCACAGTCAAAATGTGTCGGTACCCCGTGGCTGTTACCGGCAGAGGTCCCACTGTATCAATAACGAGCCGTCTAAAAGGCTCCGTAATGATAGGTACCAACTTCAACGGCGCCCTCGATTTGTCCCCTGGCTTGCCCACCCGCTGACAGGTGTCGCATGTCTTCACAAAGTGGTCTGCGTCCCGAAAACACCCTGGCCAATAGTACTCCTGCAAGAGACGGTCCTTAGTTTTCTTAACTCCTAGGTGTCCGGACCACGAACCCCCATGCGACAAGCGCAACAGATCCTGACGATAGCATTGAGGCACGATCAGCTGATCGAACTCCACTCCCCTGCGGTCTAGATACTTCCGGTACAGGACCCCACCTCTTTCCACAAAGCGAGCATTTTTCTTGGCGATACCTTCCTTGATAATGCAGCGTATGTTTTCTAGGCTGCCATCCTTCTTTTGCTCGGCTATCAAAGCCGACCGGCTGACTTTTAGCAACCTGTTAAGTCCGTCTGACGTAGGCGCGATGAGCAAATCTGGAGACAGCTCTTCTAACTTTCCCGTGTCGGGATTTTCCTCTCCAGTATCTGGTGCCTTTAACGCTACAGGCTCAATTTTATCCCGTTCGGGCGTGCTCTGAATACCAGCTTGCTGCGCCTCTGACCCTTTTTCATCGTTCAACAACGTCGACCCCGCAACTACCGCCTTTGCAGCGAGCTCCCGAACCTTCGATCTGGTTAAGGCCTGAACGCTAGCCTCACCAAACAAAAGCCCCTTCTCGCGCAGGAGGTGATCGGACCTGTTCGAAAATAGGTACGGGTACTGGGGGGGCAGCATAGATGACACTGCGGCCTCCGTCTCAAGTGCTCCGAAAGGTCCTTCAATAAGCACTTTTGCTACCGGCAGACACACGCTATGAGCTTCCACTGCTTGCTTGATCCATGCGCACTCGCCCGTGAACATATCGGGTTCTACGTAAGAGGGGTGAACTACATCCATTGTAGCTGCGGAATCGCGAAGCACTCGGCACTCTTTCCCGTTCACGAGGAGGTCTCGCATGTAAGGCTCGAGAAGCTTCATGTTCTCGTCAGTGCTGCATATAGACAAAAACACGACTTGTGTTTTTGTTTCTGGACACTGCGCCGAAAAGTGACCCGGCTTCTGGCACGTATAACAAACGCGCGCTTGCCTCGTCTCGAACCGCTTTCTGCGTTCGGCTTCGGTTGCCGCCGTCTCCTTACGTTCGGTCGGACTGCTTTCACTCGCATCCGCACTACGTGTATCCCCCTTTGCTCTCATGGGTGTGAACTTCGGCCTCTCAAACTTGGAGCCAAATTCACCCTTTTGACCGTCCTTAGCTCCGCGAGCCCGACGCGTCACAAACTCCTCGGCTAACTCAGCGGCTCTAGCCACCGTACTAACGTCTGGCCTATCCAAGACCCAGTACCGCACGTTCTCAGGTAACCGACTATAAAACTGTTCTAGCCCGAAACACTGCAGAACTTTCTCGTGGTCACCAAACGCTTTCTCTTCTTTGAGCCACTCCTGCATGTTTGACATAAGCCTGTACGCAAACTCTGTATATGACTCACTTCTGCCTTTCTCATTTTCCCGAAACTTCCGACGGAACGCCTCCGCTGACAGCCGGTACTTTTTTAGCAGACTCGATTTCACTTTGTCGAAATCCTCTGCCTCCTCTCTCTCCAAGCGAGCGACTACGTCGGCCGCCTCGCCGGGTAGCAAAGTGAGCAAGCGCTGTGGCCACGTTTCCCGAGAGAACCCCTGCTTCTCGCACGTTCGCTCAAAGTTAACCAGGAACAAACCAATGTCCTCTCCAAGCTTAAACGGCCGCATCAGGTCAGTCATTTTGAACAATACTCGTTCTCCTGCACCGTGTGCCTGACTTCCATTACGAGCGCGTTCCATCTCTAACTCGAGACGCTTCATTTCCAAAGCGTGTTGACGGTCGCGCTCTTCTTTTTCTTTCTCTTTTTGTTCTTTAAGTTCACGCTCCTGTTTCTCTTTTTGCTCTTTAAGTTCGCGCTCCTGTCTTTTTGCCGTCTCCCTCTCCTCAATGGTCTCAAGGCATTCCGACAGCTCGTCATCCTCAGCTTCTAACTCAAGAATAGCCCTTAGCAGTTCTGGTTTTCTGAGTTTGTCTGAGACATCCAGACCCAACTCTCTCGCAAGCTCCAGCAATTTCGGTTTGCGCAACGACTTCAAATCCATGGCTCCTCTGAATGCTGCTTTCTCTACTGCCTACTATTGTCTTGCCGCAAACTAACCCGGTAGCAACGACAACCACAATTACCAGCTCTGTTTCTAACACTAACAAAAGCCTGGCAAAACTCAGAAGAAGAAAGTCCCGCACTCACCAAACCTTGCAGCCAAGACTTCCGCGCAGTCGTTCCGCTGCAGGCAACCAGTCATCACACAGGGCTCGTTGCGCTGCTCCCGGATGGTCGTTGTGCTGCTCAGCATACAGTCAACCGCATCTCTTCGCTGCTGGCCTCCGTTGTCGCGATCTCACCGCTGGCAACCAGATGTTGGAATCGCACCGCTGGCACGAGTTGTTGGGGTCTCGGTGCTGACGCCCGTTATTGCCAATGGGTCGCAAGCCCCAAGGGTAGCGTTGGCCTGGCGGCCTGGGGCACTGGAAGCATCCGAAGGTCCCGGCAAAGCATGAGAAGACTGGTAACAGAACAACTTGTTTATTCTAACATAGCAAAAGAGCGGCCGGTCAGGTCGACCGAAGTGGAGAGACGGGAGAGCACGTAACTCAACAGTACAAATCGGAGCCTCTCTCCTGGCGTCCGGGGGCAGCTGCTCTTATACCCTCGGCGTCGCGGTCCAAAAGAGAAGGTCACGGGATGAAGGTCACGGGATGAAGGTCACGGGACGGCGGAGCATGACCCCACGACGGCGCGAACTGTCGGGCCGAGAGACCTGCTGAACCGAGTGTAGTGACGCATCGCCAACCCTCACCCACACGACGGCGCGAACAGTTGAGCCGAGAGACGTCCAGGCTCCTCATTCGGGGAACTCCGCTCCCCGGCTGCCGCGCTTTGACAAGCGAGGGCACACACACACACACGCACACACGAAGACACGTGGCACTGAAACACGCCTGGACACGCTTGGCGGGTAGGCGTTGCGGCGGCGTCGAACAGGCCAAAATGTCCGCCGTTTTGAACAAAGCCCCGGCGTCCGTTGCATCCGCGCCGGCATTACCGCGCGTTGTAGGCGAAACGTAACAATAGCAATGCCGGGCCGACCCGCGGCGGAGGTGCAGTTCGCCATTAAGTGGAAGCTTTAGCTCGGGTGCGCCTATCTAAATACATGTAAAAGGAGAATTCGTTTTTCTCGGCAACCACTGCACCAAATTTGACGGGGTTTGCTGCATTTAAAAGAAAAACTTAAACTCTAGTGACTGTTGGTTTCGAATTTTTGAGTTAGGTCGTAAATTTTTTATTAAAAATTGGCAAAAATAGAAAATCTTCAAAAAACGAAACTATTAAGTTTACAACTCTGTAACTCAACCACTAAAAATGATAATACAATTCTGTGAATTGCGTCTAATAGTACATCTAAAGCGGACAAAATTGATGTGTTACACATGAATATAAAAAAATTTAATCATAGAGAAATACAACTTTTGCAAAACCGTTGTAACCAACGTAACAAATTCACGTAAGATGTAAAATGACATATTGAATTTCTCCGCTTTGAATGATCTAATGGATGCCGTTTACAGAACCGCGATATCAGTTCTTGATGCAGAGCTATGAATTTATAAACTTCGTGCTTCTATATTTTCAAACGGTCAAATATTTGAAAATCGTTTTAAGAAAATTCAAGCCCTAAATCGAAATTCCGCTTTCAACAGTCACTAGAATTTAACTTTCTCTTTCAAATGCAACAAATTTCATCAAAATCGGTCCAGGGGTTATCTCATAAAAACGTTTTTGCGTTTTTACATGTATTTGAATAGGCCGCGTCGGAGTTGGGCCCGAGCTAAAGCTTCCTCTTAAGGGGCCCACATACACAGCTTCGCCGGTCATCCTTCTTCACAGAGTGGAAGGGCACTGAGTGTTTTTATGACTTTCTGAGGCTTGCCAGCAACTTTTCTAGGCCTTCGAGGTCTAGAACCTTCGTTTAAGGACAAAGATTACAATTCGAAACTACAATGTCAATATTGCTTCAACAAAGGCAAAAGGTATACATAAACAATTACATGTAGAAGACTAAAGAAAAAGCGAGAGTTCACGGTATATATCTCCTCAGGAAAAACTCTTAGCTCACATAATTTTAAGCAATTGATTTGGCCTTGGTCGCAATCGTAAGAGGGTGGTTTGGTACATTCGGGTAAAAAAAAAATTGCCTCGTGTAGCAAACTCGTGCAGGAGGAAGTATTGCGTATTTCGTCGTAAAGGTATTCTTAAAACTTACTAAGTGCGCATGAAAATTGGTACGAGCTGGCCTCGCCATTTTCTTAGCGGCTAAATTTAGTGTATTCTTTCGAAGGACGTAACCTCAACTGTTAGGAATCGCCTTCCACCGAATGGAAGTTTGTCGTCTTCCAACCGTGAGTACGTCACATCGCCGATAAAAGTCACGCCCACTCATTCAACGACGCAGACCTGACGGCGACGAGCTTGTGCTGGGACGAGAAGGTGTTCCGCGAATGCGCCTTGGGCGACGCCACCGAGCCTCTGGGTCGACACCTGCTGGGAGTCGTCAGGACGAACGAGCAGTGCAGGTGAGACGACGCGTACGACGCCCTTGCGAAGCACGGACGACTGGAGTGCCCCGGGTGGCCAGCAGTGACGCCGTCCCCGTTGTGTCAGCCATATGCGTCATACACGTCGTGTTGCTTCCAATGCATACACTTCGTGTTCCATACATGCGTACACTTACACACACACATACATACACTTCATGTGCCATACACTTCATGCTGCTTCCAATGGGCCCCCTCTGTTTTGCCAAACATCTCTAATTGCCTGTGCGCCAATGTAATCTATGCTAAAGCGAGCATCCCTTCAGCGAATTACTTAGCCACGCCAAGCACGACACTGCGAAAATGCAGCAGCCAAGCACACTGGCTGCACTGAAGAGTGAAAAGTTTGTCGATGGCACGATGGCTGCCAAAAATACCTAACCGGCCAAGGTTCTGAAGCAGGGTATTGACTGTCGCCACCTTGGCAATAGTTACAAATACTAATAACGCAGCATAGGCGACTCTTGCATGGTTTCATTTCCCTTTATTTACGAATCAGTTAGGATTAGGAGTGTCAAAGTGGAGAAAAATTTGTGTGTGAAATGTGGGAAGCAAGCCAAGCCGGTCACGTGATATACAGGTAACGAGAGAGCTTAGAGGAGCGCGTGTATATATGCATGCATATATATACGTGGCTTTCCATGACAAAGGCCGGACTCCGGCCGGAACGCAAGAAATAAAGCATCGTTTTTTTTTCTTGTTCTTTTTTTTGTGCTTGCGGCCTCAACCTACAAGTGCCTGTTCAACTACCGGATCCCGGCAGACTCCCACTTTATATATATGTACATATAGTTCTAAGAAAAAAAGCGCGTAGTAAACTCAACAGGATTTAAGTGACGTTACGGCCGGTGCCCGGCCTTCATGAAGAGATTTGATCTTGATGAAGGCCGGACTTGTGTTCTGACGTGCTTGTGTTCTTCGAACTATTCATGTGCCGGGTCCTGTGATATGCTATGCTTCACTGATATATATATATATATTTTTAAATGCGAGGATAAATGCCTCAGGGCATACAAGGGTATGTGATGGGGGTGAATAAGGATGATTAAATGAATGAAAAATTATTTGCTGACTTAATGAAGTCCAAGAGGGACCGATAATGCGGTCCCTGCGTCCAAGCAGTGTAATGGCTCAGATTATGCGGCGAGAGTCCCGCTGCTGCGAGGTGCCGGAGCCTCGTCGGTTTGAGTGCAGGGCAAACCCACAGCAGGTGGTGGATGTCGGCTTCAACATTTCGCGACTTGCAGAGTGGACACTCAGGACGAGGATATAGCGGGCGAAAGTGCGGCCACTTCCTAGTCATGGCAGGAGTGAGGGCTACCCCGACCCGGATCCTCCGAAGCGCAACCTCCTCTGCACGGGTAAGACCGCGGGGGAGGTTTACCGCACACGGAGGTATGAGAGCACGTGTGCGGCGCCGGAGGTGCTCCTTTCTTGTTAAAAGGAGGGTGGCATCATCTAGGTGAAAGAGTTGAGGCAGTGACGATGGAGAGGTCGCTAGACGGGTCGCAGAATCCGCACGGCTTTGGAAGCTTAGAAGGTCGCGTGGGATCCACTCGACAGATATTGGCTGCGGGATGCGTGCCGCCAGAAGATGGATCTCTTGGCATATGTCAGGGCTGCGACTGACGCGTCGCAGAAGCCGCGTCGCCTGGAGGGCATCAGTGCGGATGACGATGCGGGCCGTGGGGACCATGGGAAAGGCGGCTACAGAGCACAACGCTTCTCGGATAGCAAGGAGCTCAGCACAAAAGGAGGAAGGAGGTTCTTGGACTTGAAACCGGGTCGTCTTATTAAGGGCAGGTGCGCATGGGCAATAAATTGCAGTGGTTGTTTCACAGCCCTTAATGCTTGCATCCACGTAAAGGACGATGGAGCCAAGCGGCAGGTGGGCATCTTGAGCTACAATTCGGTCACGAAGCGACGCCGCCGCGTGAGTTGATGTCGGGCGATGTATATCAGTTGGCTTGTTATCACTCAGTTGTACAAAACTCCAGGGAGGAAGAACTGGCGATGGTGGTGGTAGAAGCGAGTTCGAGAAAGCGTAAGCCCTGAGAGCACACGGTGCGTGTGAAAGGCTGGTCTTAAGCTTGCGAGCATCACGTCGCTGCTGCACCAGCTCATCTAGTGTGTTGAGCTGTGCATTTTCTTGGAGAGCCACGATCGGGGTGATGCGGGGAAGGCAAGTGATGACCCTCATTGCCTCGCGATTAACAGCCTCAAGGCGATCCCATTGTGCCCTCGTCAAATGCTGGAATTGGGCTTGATAAATAAGGCGTGGTTGCACTACCGCCTTCACCAATTGTCGCGCAACATATGAGCGGGCGCCGCCCATTTTAGGAGCAATGCGCCTAATCAGACGCAACGTCTGAATTGCCTGCTTTTTAGCGCTGGAGAGCCAAGCAGTTCCGGTTCCCGACTCGTGTACCATCAGACCCAGAATTTTTATAGTTGAACATTGTTGAAGAGGGGTTCCGGACAGATGAAGACGAATGGGTGTTCCAGAGAGTTTACGCCGGCCCCAGCGATTGGCGACTGACATGTAAGCAGATTTGCTGACGGAAAGCCTAAGGCCGACCGAAGAGGCGTAAGTCGCCGTGATATCTAAAGCTGATTGAAGGGCAGCGGCTTGAGTCTGCAGGTCCTGATGAGTGCTCCATACCGTGATGTCATCAGCGTACAACAAGAACTTTATGTCGGGTACATCGTGCAAGCGCCATGCAAGCGGGATGAAAGCAATATTGAATAACGTAGGTGACAATACAGATCCCTGGGGTACGCCACGAAGAGGGACAAATGAGCCGACGGCGTTACCACTGAGGCGAATCGCAAAATGTCGGTCTTCAAGGAAAGATTTCACAAAATTCCGTACTCTAGGGGGAAAATGCAGCATGTCAATTGAAGCCAAGATGGCAGCATGACTGATGTTATCGTACGCCTTTTCGACGTCCATAGCGAGGACAGTACGGACACTGTGGCTACGAGTTGACGATAAAACCGAGGATGCCAAGACAGCCAGCCCATCTTCAGTACCTATGGATGGACGGAAGCCAATTTGAGCAGGGTGGTAGAAACCGTGGTGCTCTAGCCACCACGACATTCGTGTGGCTAGCATTTTCTCAGCAAGCTTGCACAACGTTGGCGTTAGGGAAATTGGTCGGAAGTTGCCAAGGTCAGTCGGCGGCTTGCTTGGTTTCGGAATCGGGATCACAATAGCTGACTTCCAGCCTGGAGGGACAACGCCATCTAGCCATACCTTGTTAATGGTGTCGGGGAGTTGAGGCAGCACAGCGGAACTCAGGTTCTTGTAGGCCTCATAAGTTATAGAGTCTGGACCTGGTGCTGTCTTGCGACTGGTACCATCTATCGCTGCAAGCAACTCAGGCATGGTGAAAGAGCTTGCAATCCCCTCGGAGTCTGCTGTAGATGGTAACCTGTCGATATGTGTCGGAATGCCTGCCAAGGGAGCACCATTGGCTGTTTGAGGCAACACGTCGTACTGCGGGAAAAACTTCCGGGCTGCTTCTCTGGCGAAATCATCCGGCGACAAGCCAGCAGCGAAGCAGGCTGTGGCTGCCGCGTCTGGACGGCGGCCACCGTGTTCCATGGCACGGAAGGTTCGCCAGAGAGAAGCATTCGATGTCTTGGATGAAAAACGCTCACACCACGTATGCCAGTGCCTCCGCGAGAGGTCGCGTTCATATCTGCGGGCCTTAGCAGTAAGGGAATTCAGTCTTGTACGTGCTTGTGCCGAAGTGGGGTCTCGGGATGCTGCCAGCTCAGCTTGTCTGCGAGCAGCCCACAAGTTGAGCAGGCCGATATCCGGTGCCGGTCGATCGACGTCTACCCAGCTGATGGTTGTAGCTTCATTGAGCGCGCTTTGTATGCGGTCAACAAGTAGTGGTGACGAGTCCACAGAGGTATCTTGGAGAACGGTGCGAAATTTGTCCCAGTTGACCACAGAACACTTGCGGCGCAATCGGCGGGCCTGCGACGGATGAAGGCCGATGATGATAGGGTGATGGTCACTACCCCAGCAGTCGGGCTCCAGGTGCCAAGTGGGAGAGCCGGGACCCGACCACCACGTAAGATCCGGTGCGTATGTTGTACGTCGAGCTTGAGGCACAGCTCGCGTTGCTGAATCGGGATGGTTCAGTAGTACAAACAACGCATCCGCGAAGGCGTCCCGCACACGCCTACCTCGAGGGCTAGAAGTAGGGTACCCCCAATCTGGGTGAGGGGCGTTGAAATCACCACCAACTAAAATAGGACACGCTGGGTATTGGCGACGGACATTCACCAACCAGCCCAGATTAATTCTTGAAGAAGAGCCACCGGCTGGTCTTATGTAGTATGACACTACCACAACAGTTGCCTTGGGTAACTTCACAGCTACTGCCACTACCTCCTCATATGAGTTACACCAGTTTTCAAGAGAAAGGGAGACCTGAGGATAGCGCGTATCCACATACACTGCCGCCTTTCCTGGAGGGGCAGCTGTGTGCACTTCACTTCACTGATATATATGTATATATGGGTCAATTCATCTGAAAAGTACTAGGTGTTTTTTCAACCACCTCCGATTCTGCTGAAAAGGAAATTCATACTATTTTATCTCAGTGTGAGAAGAAATTACTCGAGCGATTTCTTTCTGAAAAATAAATTTCTGATGCCGTCCGGGTGCTTCGAAGGTTGCGCACACAAGTGAAACTACGTCCGGCAGAAATATTTCTACAGAATTGTTGCTTGGACCTGTTACTATGAAATGGTTTCCTATATTCTGCAGACATCACTATTTCATGACTATTGTAGTTTACTGCTTTTCGTTTTAATTTACTTTATTTTTACTCATGAGAATAGTCCACAATTCTGTTTTTTAGAGAAAGAACTAATCGCTCCATGAAGAATATATTCCCAATGTGGGCTTGGTAAGTATGTATACGATATGACAAAAAATTACTCTGAGAAGAAATAATACCTAAAGTTTCTGTTAAAGTTATGACAAAAATGAAAAAAATTACCTTCTGACTCGTTTTGTGACTTAATTTTCACAATGTAGCGGTCCAAATAAAAATATGGCGTAATCAGCATTATATTGTATGCTTTGCTGCCAATTTATTTAGAAAGCTTGAAAATAGTAAATTTTATTTTAAGTACGAAAAAAATTTGAGCTGCACAATCACAAGGTTGTGCGGAGCAGCTCTTCGTTTCGCTTTCACTGCACAGCACGTTGCTCGGCGTTTAAGCCCGGCTGGTTTCAAGCGATACATATTTTTATTTTTTCATTTTGATGACAATGTCTTTGGCAACTACAGATTGATTTCGGGTTTGCGGGGTCTGAGTTTCTGGCCACTTTCGTCTCGTAAATTAAACAATGTGAGACCTTCTAGTGCACGTAGGACAAGAAAACAGGCATCAAAGTGTGCGATGTGTACATCTTTACGTAGAGGTGCTGATGATGGCCACATACTGTACAGTCCAATGCACACTGCGAACGCAGAATCAAGAGCCGGCATGTCAAACAACTTCGCTCACCTTGACACTATTGGTGTACTGACGCTTCACGTATGTTTTTATGTTTCACCCATTTGATCCGAGATAACAGTGTGGTAATGCAGCAGCTAAAATAAAGCATTAAAATATTGTTTGTGAAGAAGACGCATGTAGCATTTTATCTATCTATCTATCTATCTATCTATCTATCTATCTATCTATCTATCTATCTATCTATCTATCTATCTATCTATCTATCTATCTATCTATCTATCTGTCTGTCTGTCTGTCTGTCTGTCTGTCTGTCTGTCTGTCTGTCTGTCTGTCTGTCTGTCTGTCTGTCTGTCTGTCTGTCTGTCTGTCTGTCTGTCTGTCTGTCTGTCTGTCTGTCTGTCTGTCTGTCTGTCTGAGGGATGACTGCACCATGAAACACGCTCTGGCCGTACATAGCAATGATTGGCAAATAACTAGGACAGAAACCACGAGGCTACATGCGCGGCGTTGTGACCGCAGGTAGTAGTAGTAGTAGTAGTAGTAGTAGTAGTAGTAGTAGTAGTAGTAGTAGTAGTAGTAGTAGTTGTTGTTGTTGTCAGTGTAGTAACTCGTAGTATAGTCGTAGTTGTCGTAGTGCTTGTTGCGTTGTTGTTAAAGTACGGACAAAAACAGCCATGCCCTCTTGTCGCACCGCGCAGGCTTCTACGCTCCAGCTGGTCCGGATGCCTGGAACGCAGCTATTCCCGCCTGCGTCGCTGCGAGGAGACGCCCGATGTGCAGGGTGCGCGTGGCCTACTCATGGACTTCCTCGACCGGTTGCAGCCGTGCGCAGTAGACGCGACAGTGCGGAAATAAATTTTCACTCGAAAATTGGCTGAACCCCTTGCATCTTGTGGATCTGTTCACGGGTGGGAGCGCAGGTGTGCAGAGGAACTGATTCCGCCCCAACTCCAGGAAGTTTACCAACGGCAAAAAAAAAAAGTCGCCGTTTCGCTCGAAAGGCGAACCATCGATTGCGATGGCAAATTAGTGGACAGCTATACTAAGTAAGCATAGCAGTTTTGTCGGCTGCATAAACTTGGAAACATTTGCTTGCTAACTGAATTAACAAGCATGGTGTCAGCGCTCACAAGCCAACATGAACGCATCATACTCGTTGAGCGCGGACGCTAGCTCTCAATATTGGAGGACGCTTAAGCTTCGCCTTCAAGAGTGAAACGCAACAGCGTTCCCGTCGACCCGCCAAGGGGTGTAAGACAATGCGCTACGGCGCAGCGACCACTGACGAGGCGCCCCGCATCGGACTTTGCACACACCAATCACGCGGTGAGCGTCGAGCAACGCAGCGTTCGGCGCGGCAACGAAACGTGCGCCTGAGCAAGCGGAACGAACCAAAAAACTCGGTGTCTCGGAGGGGGAAACGATCTACGCCAGCCAAACGTCGTGATCGGCACGGGCAGAGAGATATATAGATAGTTATCTAAAGAAAGAAAGGAAGGATCGATCCTGCAACCCGTGAGAGAGCACGGCGACGCGTCGTCAGGGGAGAGGGAGTCGGGGCCGCGACACGCCTCGCACCGGTCCCCGCACAGCCCCAATGCGCGCGTGGCGCGCCACCTAGCTGTCGGGGCAGCGCCGTACATTGAGAGGAGGGGGTCTTCTGTGTTTGCCGCAAGATGGCTCTGCGTGTGCGGAAAGCGCAGAAGAAATGTTGCGGAAACGTACTTCGCTACTCGTGTAATTGCAACTTCTGTAAGTTACATGCTCATAATTACCGATATACACCGCAGTATAACTTTCTACGGCACGTTTTTAAGACAACACCGCATTCACTAGAGGCGCTTTTGTACCGCTTTGAAGCATCGAACTCGTGGGTGAGCGGTAGCGTCTCCGCCTCACACTCCGGAGACCCTGGTCCGATTCCCACGCAGCCCATGTTGCAAGTTGTTTTTATTTATGAATTGCGTGCCGGGATTTTTCGCTCGCGGCCAACGCCGCGGACGCCGACACCGACGACACCGCCTTTTCTGCGACACGAGCTCCTTAACGCTGTCGCGTTAAAATGTTGGTGTGAGCGCGGACAGCAGCACCGAGTGAAGTGACCTTTGTGCGGTCTATCAGTTCAACGCAACAGCGGCGAGAACACAGCGCGCACAAATGTACGAGCCGTCTACAGATCCCTTTCCAGATACGGCGCGCGTGACCGTGCAAAGTACGCACTTGGCGAAGTCGAAGCTGCCCCCCTCCTCCCCGCGCTGCTTCCCAGCTTTCCTCCATATATGGCGCGCGCAATGCTGCAGAACCGTTTCAAACCGTCTCCGCCGGCGGCTCGTAACGGTTTGAAACAAATGTACTCTTCTGAAGTCGTTTGTTGAACAGTTCGAACCAATTCTATGCAAATACATGACAGCCTTTCCGAAGCATTTTAACAAACGCTTTATGGCCTCACCTGTGCGCCATAACTGCCCACTAATTAAGGCATTTAACAGGGCACGTTGAAGTTATTAGTAGGATTTGTGCAATCAATCACAGCCTGTTCTTATAAATGAGCTACATTCTAATGGTATATGGACTAGATATGTCTGCCGTGCATAACGCTTATACGCGCAAAAAATATTTGGAAGCAAAGCGTTGTAGTCAATTGGCGATAAATGCATGCTACATGTCATCGGTGAATAGTGTAGATTGATTGGATACTTTTCTATAGCATGAAAGGTTACGCTTTTGTTAAAGACTACAGTCGCTAATACAATGCCTGCCCTTAAGAATAAGTCCCACACACACACAAAAAAAAAGATTGCTGGCTCTCCTGTAATCAAGAGTAGATGTAAGCTCTTCTTGTATTTTTTTACGCATATTATTTAGACATTTCGCATATTCAAGAAGTTTTCGAGCGCCGCCTCCCGCGTCTGACTTAGCAGAGCGGTGCACTTGTTTACATCGACATCTATAGCCACAGATCGTTGTTAGCGCCAACTATTGCGGAAAAGGTGCATAGCTGATATAATGTCAAGTAATGTCAAAACGTAGCAAAACACACATATCTGCGCACGTGAGCCGCGTTGTTCCACCCTGATGCTGGTCAATATGAGCGGCGCCGAGCCACTTAAACAGCGGCAACTGTCATCCATATGCATATATTACGGTGTGTTAATTTATTACTGATTCTCACTTTTAGAGCAGCACTCGTTCCTGCGGCGAGCGTCGGCGTTGTCCCTCGTGACCGAGCGAACGAACACAGCGAGGTGGTTGTTCATGTTGCTGTACCGGATGCACCGCATCTTGCTTTGCGTTGGACGCAGAGCTAAGCAGTGCATCTCTGGACTTAAGAAATGTGTCACCATGACAACATGTACAGAGCCACCCATCTACGTATAGCGTATGCGACCGGCAGCGTATACAGGAACGGTGACGTACAGATGTCGCCGCTTGTTGTGAACGCGCCGTGCGAAGCGAAAAGTAGTTGATTTGAAATCGCTAAGGCCAGAACTGAACTATAGAATAGTTTCCTGCGTCCTAACCTGCTTACTTTTCAGTTCAGGTCTGCAGCTATTGGGTGCGCGAACTCGACGGCGCAAGGCCTAAGCTGCGCTGCACAGGAACAACATTGGCTCAAACTTCATGCGCACCGCTTGAGAGGGTTGATGCTTGTGAATTTCAACTTCCTAGGCGTGTTTTGACTCAGTTTGAGCGCGATTAATTATATACACAAACGAAGGCGTCGCGGCTATCGCGTTGTCGGTTCAACGGCCGATCGCGCGAGGTTCGCTCAAAGCCCGTCGCAGCGCTACAGCTCGCGCTCGTCGGTTGCGCCGTTGTCAGCCTGGTATGATAAAATGGTTTCATTGACGCACAATAGTCGGCCAATCGTTAGCGTGAGCGTCCTGTCGGTCTCGTATCGACCCAGTGCTACCGCGCCTTAAACGAGTACGTGAAGTCAGCTGGCACACGCTGTGAGGGACGAAGCTGGAAGAATTAGACTTCGTCAGCAACGTGATGCAGCAACCAAGTGTAAAGCATGGCACTTTTGTTAAATTTGCAAGCCTTCAATGAAAGGCAGCCGCCAAGTGGCTCACTGTGCCGTCAGTGGTACGGCCGAAGCCCGGGCCGCTTTCTGTTTTAAATTGGAGTTGCAGTCTTACGTCTTGCGTTTCCGGCACCGCACCGAGTTCGAGCAGCCAGCGGAGTTTCTACGCGGAACACGAGTGTTTGCAGTAGCGCGCGTCCGAGCGTTTACTGCCTTTCTGTCTTTTTTTTTTTTTTGAGAGCGCAAATGTAAGGCACCTGTTCCTGCGACTAAAGTCTCTAGATATTATTTTGCTTTACATCTAGGGACTTTCCCTGTGGCGAGCGTTCGCGTCGTACCTCGTAACCGAGCACAACGAAAGATGAGAGTGAAAGCGAAGCGCAGTGGTCAAAGAAAGACGGCGCGAGCGAAGATAGCGTGAGGAGGAAAACGTAGCAGGAAGCTTCAGCCGAACCATGATGTGGAAAGCGGAGGAGGAGGGTATTGCAAAAGCGTGAGAACAAAAGCGTAGTCCCGCGCAAGACGGACTATGGCGACGATGGCTGCAACATGGCGTCAGAGTAGCGCGCGTCGTTAGGGCGCCTAGGTGCGCTCCCTCACTAGCCTCCGCTCCGTTCGCGGGGCGCACGCATTGAAAACCCCTCAATTTTCCAAAAGTGGCGCCATTCTTAGATTTTCCGCCACCCCGCTCTCCCCAATGTTTCCCCCTCCACGCCTCCTGTCGCCCCAGCCTACTCCCCTCCCCCATTGGCCAATCTGTGTCGCGTGGAAGCAGGCACCGCGCTTTTGTACATTTTTTTCTTTCCAGCGCACTCCCACCGCCATTGTTGGCCCTGCGCGACGAAAGTACGCGCAAACTGACTGATCGAGTGCGTTGGCGGAACAAATCGAGGTGTTAGGGACGAGAACTTAACTGTCACGCCTTGCTGCTGCGCCTTCGGTTGCCGCAACCGACACAGCGACGGCAAAAGGCTTCTTAACCATCCGGCGAGCGAAAAGTGTGGATACATAGAAGAAGAAAAGTGTGGATACATAGGAGAGCGCGGGCTGACTTCGAAGAAGTGGCAAAAAACGCACGGCTTTGTGAAGTGCCACGGTTCCCCACAACTTCTTCTTTTGAGCCTAATTCACGCCTGCGGCTTCGAAAAAGTGTATGTGTTCATGCTGTGCTTGTTTTTAGCGCGTCTAAGTTGACTTTCTTTCGAATGTGCTAACTTTGTTTCATGTAGTTTCGTCTTGCGGCGAAAGTGTACGCATCTGCAGCTCGCCTGTGACATAAAAGTGACTTTATTCATGCTATGTTTTGAGCTCCACCAGAAGTTAGCACTTTCTCGATGCTTTTGCAAGGCTCACTATGACTTACGGATGCAGTCGTTTACCGTCGAATGTACGCCCGCATGTATTGATTTGGTTTGTCGTGATTAACGTTTTCAACGTCCTGAAGCGACTAAAGCTATGAGGAAGGTCGTAGTGGATGGCTCCGGATAACTTTATTTAGGTCGCCTGGGAATGTTTAATGTGCACTTTGATCGTAGTTGTACGTGGGCCGGTAAATTCCTCGTTGGCGTTGCGCGAATTCTCGCGCGGGCGCGGTAGCGCTGCGCCAGAATTTGGCACCTCGGCGTGATCGTATTTCTTTATTAGATTTTATTTACTAGTTGTAACAACGTGTCAATATTTCGTATTATTGATGGCGCCTCCAGTGCACCAAAGCGGCAACGGGAACACTTTTAATGCCACGTGCTCTCCAGAGGACTCTGTTAGCCGTTACATGCGCCCTCCTGGAGCAGTACTTGCAAAAAAAAAAACAATCTATCGTCGAGATTACCAAAGCACCCCTCATCGAAAAAAGAGCCCCGCGTTACGGTTGGCGTGTAACACCCCGCGAAAAAATGATGCTCGAAAGACCCTGCTCAACCAAAACGGAGGATGGATTCCTAATTTGCTATGGTTGTCTCGTGTGGTTGCCGGTCTGGCAGGCGCCCCGCAGTGATGAAAGGCCCCCTTGTGTGTGCGACCAAGGCAAGAATCCTTTCCATGAACTGTCCAACTCTAGGGAAGAACGCTTTCCGCGAACCAAACAAGACCCGCGGGTTGCCGCCAGAGGCAAGCCCGGGCCAACTCACCTGGGAGAAGGGATCCACCGCCGATCCCCGACCAGACTCCGTGGGTAGCCGCCAGAGGAGGCAAACCCTGGAAAACTCACCTGGGAGCAGGGATCAACCGCCCATCTACAACCAGACTCAGTGCCTGTCACATGCCATTGACGTGAGCAAGATCCCGCCTACAATTTTAGTGAGTCTATTTAAGGGCCTCCCCAATGTACTTTTCAATTCACTCATTCTCTTCTTCTTATCCAGGCATGCGAAGAAGAAGACAACGGTACCTAGGTGCCATCCTGAACTGTTACTTGTACAAGAAAAAGTACGACGTATGCTATAAGTACGGAGACCTGGGACACCGATCCGACGTATACGAGAGCAAGGAGGAGAAGGGCAGGGGCATGCGGCATTCCCAACTCAACCGAGAGACACGACTGCAACCCCACCTGCAAGCTGTGCGGCCAGCCGCACCCCACCAGCGACAGAACCTGCAAGGAGATCTTCAGAACCCCATACATTGTTAAGAAACGACAATGGGAGAAGCTCCAGGAACAGGAGGAGGAGGAGAAGAAACTACCAGAACATCGCAGCAGGCGTCCCGGGACGAAAGCAAGACGAGGGCCACGAGCAAGGAGCGACTGCGGTCCACATCCTTCCCGACACTACCGCAGCAGGCCGCCACCACCCCGCCAAAGAAGCAAGGGTCACCTACCACCAAAAAGGTAGGCTGGGAAGTGGGGAATTCCCATGACTCAGACATAGTGAGGGAGCTCAAAGAGCAAATGAAACAACAAAATGAAATGATGAAAGAGCAACAGGAGCAATGGAAGCTTTACCAGGAGCAAACACAAGCTCAGTTGCAGGAGCTCCGTAATACCGTTATCGAGCTGCAAAGGGAGAACAATGAGCTCAAAGCTCAACTCAGACAACCGGAGCGCATCAGGAGGCCATGAACAATAAGTCGTCCGAAATCGAGCCAGAGGTGGCTGCACCGCCAAAGAAAAAGCGAGTTAAAAAGACCGATTCGGACCTTGAGAAGGCCGAGGGCAGGGTAGACAAACTTGAGGTAGACATGCAGCAACTCAAAGAGGCAGTACAACAGGTGGCCATAGTTACCCAGTGTAACGCGGAGACGGTAGACCAACTCTCAGTCCAGCTCAGCCAACTAGTCACCCCAATGGGAACTAGAATGGTCCAACTGGCAGAACAGCAAAAGCAAATCCTTCTGCGGTTTAATCATGGCCGGACTCAACACTAGGGCAAACACAATATGGCATTGGAACTGTAGGGGCTTCACAAAAAAAAAAGAAAAGTTCTCCAAGCCTACCTTGCGGGACGCGATGGTCCCGACATCATCGTGCTCCAAGAGTGTGGAAAAAACGCTAAACTGAGCGGATACAAAACGTACCCAGGCCGGTCGCCAAACACTCAGACTGCTACCCTGGTGAAGAGAAATATCACCGTCATTCAGCATGAGGTAGGATGCACGCAGATTGACTACGTGTTAACGGAGATTATACCGCAGAGGGGGAAAACACGCAGCCTGCTAGTCCTGAACGTCCACAGCTCCCCTAAACTAAGGAAAGGCTGTAGCTTCAGAGAGCTCTTTGCCAAAGCGCAAGCACTGGCACAAGGGCAGCAGCGTCTCGTAATAGTAGGGGATTTTAATCCGCTACACCAAGCATGGGGAAGCATGGGAACCACTCCCAGATAAAGGGAAGGGAATTATGGGACGCCATGTTGCAGTGCAATTTAACACTCCTCAACGATCCACTCGATCCGACCAGGCAGGGGAACAGCGTGTCATACGACACCACCCCCGACCTGGCCATAATCGGAGCGGACGTTGAGACTACATCGCACAACACTAGAGAGAACCTAGGCAGTGATCACATAATTATAGAGATCGTTGTCCAAAACGGGGTCAAATTCAAACGTGAGAGGAAAACACTCAAATCCATCAATTGGCAATCCTTCCGCGACAACGGAGGGGGTTGCGGGGAGATCACCGACATAGGGGAATGGACCAATAGCATCAAGCAGGGGTGCAAGGAGGCTGAGGAGGAAATAGAATTAGATGAGGAACAAGACCGGGTTGATAGCCACATGAGACAACTGTGGCAAAAGAAAAAAAAAAGAGGCAGAAACCGAGCTCACCCAAAAAAGGGGCAACCGTAACCTGAGAAGGAGAATAGCCGCTATCAACAAGGAACTTGAGAGCCATGCCCAAACACTAAAAAGACAACACTGGAATGACATCTGCTGTAGACTAGACGAGCAATTAAGCTCCGTCACCACCTGGAAACTATTGATGCACCTCCTGGACCCAGACAACACCAAAGCAGAGAGCAGGAGAAAAATTCAGACTAACACACAATTTCCAGGGGTCGGACGAGGATATGATCAACCAGATAAAAGAGAAGTACATAGCGGAAACAAACACCGAAACATTCCCCGATTATAGCGGCGAAAACAACGAGGAGCTAGACCAAGCAATCACCATAAGAGTGGTCCAAGCTGCCTTAAACAAGCTCAAAGGAAAAACCGCGGCTGGCCCATATGGGGTCAACAACAATATGCTTAGAAACCTCGATGACAACACCCTTCAGCAACTAACTGCATTCATGCAAAAACGTTGGGAGCGGGGTGAGATACCCGGGGAGTGGAAGAAAGCAGATCTAGTCCTCATCCCCAAACCAGGGAAATAACTCAAACTAGAGAACCTTAGGCTAATATCGTTAACCTCCTGTGTATGACGTGCTCATGGAGCACGTCATACAGAACAGGCTCAACGGATACATGGAAAGTAAGGAACTCTACCCAGACAGCATGGTTGCACTCAGACAACTATCCACAAACGACGTCATGCTACAACTCAAAGAACAAGTATTGGAAATGAAGACTAGTGACTCGAGAGTCATAGTGGGACTGGACGTCAGCAAAGCGTTTGACAACGTCAAACACAAAGCGATCCTGTCACACCTCAATCACCTAAAAGCAAGCTATACAACTATATCAAAAGCTTCCTCACGGACCGAACGGCGAACATAGAAATTGGGGGCATAATAAGAGAAAACATTAAGCTAGGCAACAAGGGAACACCGCAGGGATAGGTGCTATCCCCTACCCTTTTTAACATTGCAATGATCGGGCTGCCAGGGAGACTCAGAAAGCTAGAGGACCTCTGCCACACTCTCTACGCTGACGACCTCACCCTTTGGGTCGACAGAGGCGGGAGCGATGGCCAAATAGAAGACACCCTACAAAGGGCAATCTGGGAAACAGAAAGCTGTCTGAGACCCATAGGGCTAAAATGCTCGCCGGAAGAATCGGAGATGCTAATCATGAGCAAACAGCAGGTCAATATCCAGCTCCTGGTCAACAACACCCCGATCCCAAGGGTGGACAAGATCAGGATACTGGGTATGTGGATACAAGAAAATGGGAGAAACACCGAAACGATAAACAGACTAGAAGCCAAGACCAACCAAACTTGCAGGCTTCTCAAGAGGATAGCAAACAAAAATGCGGGGATGAACAAGGCGAACTTACTAAGGCTTGTCCACTCTTTCATCAGTAGCCGAATCACCACGCTATCCCGTACTTAAAGACAACTAAAGCAGAGAGAGACAAGGTAGACATCCTCATCAGGAAAGGTGTCAAAACAGCCCTAGGTTTACCACCGTGCACATCAACCGAGACGATCCTCAACATAGGAGTGTGAAACGCCATAGAGGAAATGTGCGAGGCGAAACGCACGGCCCAATATATCAGATTAACTGGCAGCAAAACGAGCAGATCCATCCTTAGGAAACTGGGCTACCAGAGCCCAGAATCGCGAGAGGGGATAACCGCCATCCCCAAAGAAATTACCAACAGGTTAAGAATAGCCCCCCGCCCAAGAAACATGCACCCCATACACAACGAGGAACGCAGGAGAAGCAGAGTCCAAAGACTCCAAAGCTCCCTCCTCCAAAAACAAGGGTTAGTGTACACCGATGCGGCAGAGTACCCAGAAGGGCACTACGCTGCAGTAGTAGTGAGTGACAAAGGCGAGCTAATCTCGAGCTGTAGCGTGAGACACTCTTCACCAGAGGAGGCAGAGATGGCGACGATTGCCCTGGCAATCACAAACCCAACAACAAGAATAATTATCACCGATTCTAAAACGATTTTAAAACGATTCTAAAAGCGTATGACACCGGCAAGGTGTCCAAAGGGGCCGGCAAAATTCTGCAGGTAGGCAAGGAGAACGTACCCAACGGCCTAATTATAATAGTATGGGCGCCCGCCCATAGTGGACTCACAGGGAACGAGATCGCCAACGAGGTCGCCCGAGGACTCATCACACAACGGGCCCCAGCGCAGGCAGACTACTCCCTGTCCAAAAAGCGAGACCTAACCACATACAGAGAAATTCTAGAACACTATAGAATAGGCAGGAGAAACCTCCCCCCCCCCATAGATATCTCACAAAGAAGGAAGAAGTAATCTGGCGAAAACTGCAGACGGGTACCTTCCCAAACCCGTATATCCGACACAAATGGCATCGTAAGGTGCACTCTTCGAAATGCAAAAACTGTGAAGGCATAGCGACCCTAAATCACATGCTCTGGGCTTGCCCAGCACTAAACTGCCTACATGGAAATAAAGAGTCATGGGAATCCTCCCTCCGTGGCCACGAAGAACAAGCCCAAAAACAAGTCATCGGTTAAGCCCAGGCCGCCGCCGGAAGCCAACTAATTCCGGCCGACGTCTTTGGGAGGAGGTAGACGGTGAAAGGGGGAGCTGCGTCTCACCCCGATCACCCCTACTCCCTGACGGGTGCAAATAAAGTGCTTTCTCTCACTATCTCTTATCCTTCACCAACCATTGAATAAACAGTCCAAGTTTCGCACTAGAAATCGTCTCGTCTTTGCCTGGTCGCCATGGTCTACCGGACGCCTGCAGCCCACCGACAACGCCACGCTACCCAATAGTAACGCCGGTTGAGGTTCGAGAAACGGCGTCGCAACAACTGCTTAGCAACGGAGGACTACGCTACGGATACGAAACATCAAGTATTTGGTTCAGGATAGACCAGGCGTGGACACTGTCACGAGAGCGGCCGATCTCGCTGAGGAGTACGTAACTTGCCGTGCGTTCGAAGGCAACGAAGTTCCTAAGAAGGCAATGAATAAATACAGATCCGGCAAGCCAGAGCGATGATCTAAGTCGAGTCAGTATAACTCCAAGGAAAGGCCAGATTCGGTGAAAATTAGTGGCAAGAACAACAAGGGAAAGGAGGAGTCACACGAACAGAGGGCAGAAAGGCAAAAGAAAAAAAGCTTTCGAGGCAAAGAAACCAGTAGTTTGCTACAACTGCCAGCAAACGGGGCATATCTCTGTGAGGTGCAAAAATCTCAAGCTAGTGTTGATGTCAGTAACTAGTAACGAGGAAAATTTGAAATTACTAGAACCGTACTTTCGAGACCTCGTGGTAAACCGGAAATTGTGTCGGGTGAAGAAACTGCCAACTTTAGCCTCATTCCTTTCGTCAACGGGCAACCCTGTGCTCCTCCGAACTCGCTCGGCAACGGGCATCCCTATCGAAATAAAGTTTAGTTGTTTTGTTCACCTCAAACGAAGCAGTCGGTTCTTTTTTGACCTGCGATAATTTCCTCAAATATTTGGTGCCGAAACCCGGCAGAAACGATTGAACTTACCATTGAGGCAACGAGGTCAACAGACGTCGACACCACAACGAGCTCGGGGAAAACCAGCAACGATCCTCGGGCAGAAAACGGTCGACGAGGCGCGCCTTCAACAACAAGGCCTAACGACGCCACACCCAACTGAAACCGACACCACGACTCAAGCCCCATCGCGGTAAGCGAACTCTAAACATTGATGCCACGATGGAACGGATCAAACTGAAAAGAAGTGCATTGAGAGCTCAAGTCACTAAACTGATTTCTGAAGCGGACTTATTCTTGGAGAGTCATGCAGACGAAGGAGCTCTTAATATATTGTCTGCGAGGCTTAGCGCCCTCCAAATACAGCTAAACGAGGTGGACGCCGCCATCGAGCCCTTAGTACAAGACCAAGACGCAGAGCTAAATTATGTGCGGACCATAGAATACAACGACCGTATCGTCGCACACATGGCAAAACTCCGCCAAGAAGCAGAAAAAGACCTGCTAACAAAACAAGCAGAAATGGCGGCGACGCGGGCGCAGACCGACGGCCCTCCGGCGGGGGCAAAGTGCAAAGTGAAACTGCCGAAGCTCGAGTTACAACGATTTAGCGGCGCCGCCACGGAGTGGCAGTCCTTCTGGGAGCAGTTCGAGCAAGCGGTGCACGGAAACGACGGCCTCTCCAACGCAGAGAAGTTTTTGTACTTGCGATCGGTGCTTTCGGGAAAAGCCGCAGCGGCCATTGCCGGCATTCAAGTGACTGGGGCAAATTACACCACTGTCATCGAACTTCTGAAAGAACGCTTCGGTCGACGAGACGTGCTGATTCAAGAACACCTGACTCAGTTACTCGAATTGCCACCGGTACAGAACGAAAAGGAGCACATCGGCCTACGTCGACTCTATGACCACCTGCAACGCAATATCGCTGGTCTCACGGCGCTCGGAGTCAAGACAGACAGTTACGGCGCCCTGCTCTCCTCCGCACTCATGCGAATGCTGCCAACGGATCTTGTTGTCGGATACCATAAGGGACTTTCCGCTGCAAGCAAAGATGACGCGATCAGCATCAAGAGTTTGCAAGCTTTTCTTAAAACAGAAGTAGAGAGCCGGGAAAAGGCACTGCAACCTGGTAATCTCGCAGCCAGAGAATCAAAACATCGAGACAAAGAAAAGAGCAAACCTCAGAAAGGGTCAGCAGCTTCTCTTTTTTCTGCGGGTGCTTCGAAGCAGTCCGATCCATGTGCATTCTGTGCTGCGAAAGATCATGCGACTCAAAATTGTCAGGCGAAGATCTCATTGGATGAAAAGAAGAAAAGGCTCACTGCAGCTGGCCGGTGCTTCCGATGCTGCATAAAAGGGCACACTTCAAGAGAATGCCGCAACAAAAGAATAAAATGCAAGGAATGTGGCAGAAGACATCTGACTCAGATGTGTGACCCGACATGGAAGCCACCCGAGAATAAAGCCACAGAGTTGCACTCTTGGACAGAAAAGAAATCTGAAAAGGTACCAACTGTGCTGCTCCAAACCGCTCAAGTATGGGCAGAGGGACGAAGAAGAGCGCTCACTCGTCTACTCTTTGACGGAGGTAGCCAACGAAGCTTTGTCACTAAAAGACTTTCACGGGAACTGCAACTAGAGGTTGTAGGTGAAGAGGACATCACAATCTACCCATTCGGAGGGGCAGGAAACATTATCAAAGAGAAGCGCAGAAGAGTAAAAATTTGGCTAAGAAGTCAATACGACCGTAAAGAGCACTCTATCGAAGCTCTGGAAATACCGGAGATCTGCTCTGATCGGCTTCATGTTCCTGAGGACATCCTAAAAGAGGTGCAAGCGGACATGGATGAACTGGCAGACGTGACTGTTGCGCCAGCCCATTTGATGGGAAGCGGGATCGACATTCTTATCGGTGCTGACTATTATTGGACTTTGGTGTGTGGTGAAGTCAAGAAGCTGCAAGGCGCACTAGTTGCGGTAAAGACCGAATTTGGCTGGACTCTACAAGGAGCGATTCCCAGCAGTAGCTCAGCTGCCTACTGTTCAACCGTGGCAGTGCTTCGTGCCGGAGTGTTCGCCGACACAACGAGCTTGCTCAAAGAGCTTAAATCGTTTTGGTAACTTGAGAGCATTTGAATTATTGACTCTTGTTCCCAAATGAACGAAGAAAGCAAAGAAGTCATGAGCACATTTTCGGCATCGGTAGAGAAAATGGACAAGCGCTATGAAGTACCACTGTCATCGATACCCCTGAACATGCAACTAGCCGACAACAAAGCTGTTGCAAAGAAGCGCTTGACTAACCTCAGGAAGAAGTTAATGAAAGATCAGACGACACTGATTAAGTATGACGAGGCTATCCGTCAGTACCTGGAACAAGGGTTCGCAGAACGAGTTCCATCGCAAGAAAGCAACAACGATGTAAGCAGATTATACTAGATGCCTCATCGTGCAGTTTTTAGACCTGACAGCCTTTCGACCAAGATTAGAGTAGTCTTTGACGCATCTTCTCACGATGCAGGTTGTATATCTCTGAACGAAGCCCTAGAACCAGGACCGAACTTGAATCCAGATTTACTTAAGGTTTTGCTGAACTTCAGAATTCATCGTGTTGGATTAAGTGCAGACATCGAAAAGGCATTTCTGCAAATTTCGGTGCAACCGGCTGATCGCGATGCCCTCCGATTTCTTTTGTATGGACATCTTCCAACGAAGGAAGACCCGGAGCCTCCTATTGAGGTCTGGAGAATGACTCGTGTCCCTTTTGGCGTGACAAGTAGTCCATTCCTCCTCGCAGCCACCGTGCGCCACCATCTGTCCACGACAGAAGATTATCCAGAAATAAGAAAAACCATCAGTGAGAGCCTTTACGTGGACGACCTCATAACAGGAGCGAACACAGTGGAGGAGGCTACAGATTTCTACCGAGGGGCACTAGATGTCATGAATCGAGCAAGCATGACACTGCGTAAGTGGAACTCAAATTCTAAGAAGCTGCAACAGCTGTTCAACGACGAAGGAACCGGATGCGCCCTTGGCTACGTGGAATGTCCAACAACAGGTGTCTCACGGGTCCTCGGACTTGTATGGGATAAGGACAAAGATCACCTAGCATTTTCCATGGAGGCCATCTTAGATTTCCTAGACCGAAACAGCAACACCAAACGATTCATACTTCAAGCATCGGCTCGTATATATGACCCACTTGGTCTCATTTCTCCGGTCACAGTTACAACCAAGTTGATGTTTCAAACACTGTGGGAATTGGGTATTGAGTGGGACGCCCCTCTGCCTGAAGAAGTAAAAGCAGCTTGGACGCAGTGGCACACCCAGCTACACCATTTAACGGACATAACAGTGTCAAGACGATATGGTAGCTTACCCAACGATAGCTGGAAGGAAGTACACATCTTCACAGATGCCAGCCCCAAAGCTTACGGCGCAGTTGCATATTTGCGCATCTCCGCGGTCAAGGAAGCAAAGGTTACTCTGGTCCTCTCAAAGTCCCGAGTAGCACCAATTAAGAGAATTTCTCTTCCAAGACTGGAACTGATGGGCATGGTGATAGGTGCTCGACTGAGAGAATATTTGGAGCGGTCACTGAGCCTTCCAATAGCCAAATGGTATCTGTGGACTGATTCATCTATTGCGCTCCATTGGGTGCGAGGTCCCGCCCAACAATGGAAACCCTTTGTCGCCAACAGAGTGCTGGAAATTCAGCAGCGATCGGATCCAGACATCTGGAATCACTGTTCTGGGATCGAAAATCCCGCCGACCTTTTGACGAGGGGAGTCACACCTCAGGCACTCAAGTCGAGCTCACTTTGGTGGAATGGACCTGCTTGGTTTTCGAAGCCACCTACTTGCTGGCCAAGGCATGAAGGCGCCGCTGACGTGATCATCGCAGAGGAGGAAAGAAGAACGCTTCGCGTTCACAACGTGACTGTAAAGGAATCTGTCTTGCCTCTGCAGAAATATAGCTCCCTCTCTAGACTGGTTCGAGTGACAGCCTGGGTTTTACGATTTTTTCACAACGCCAGGCACCCCGACCAAAAATACGAGGGACCTATTACGACAGAGGAAGTTCAAAAGGCACATACTTGTTTGATTCTTCAAGTACAATTCGAGGCCTTCCAAGAGGAACTCCAGTGTCTTCGCCGCTCGACACGCATGCCAAGCGATTCTCCGATACGTGATCTCAGCGTCATCCACGACGACGATGGAGTGCTTAGAGTGGGAGGAAGGCTCAGTGCAGCCGAGTTGTCCTACAACGTGAAACATCCTGTTATCCTACCGTCAAGACATTCCTTCACAGAGCTAACGATCAGCGCAACCCACCGCCGTCTCCTGCATGCAGGCGCACTGGAGACTTACCGAATTGAGGGAAATGTACTGGATTGTGCGGGGAAGGCAAATGGTGAAAAAGGTGCTCAAGAAATGTGTGACTTGCAACCGTTTCAACAGCCGAGCTGCTACTGAGCCAGTCGCTCCTCTGCCTCGTGAGAGGGTGACACAAGCTCCACCCTTTGATGTTACCGGTGTAGATTTTGCTGGCCCACTGAACACAAAGGACCAAGGAAATAACCGGAAGTCTTACATCGTTATTTTCACATGCGCAGTGACCAGGGCAATACACCTTGAATTGGTGACCGACATGTCCACCTCAAACTTCCTGATGGCGTTTCGAAGATTTATCTCGAGAAGAGGAGTTTGTCGCGTGATCTTTTCTGACAACGCCAGGACATTCCAGCGCGCTTCTAAGGATCTAAGGCGACTATGGACTACAATAAGAGGAGAAGAAATTCACAACTTCTTCACAAGCCATCAGATCCGCTGGAAATTTATAGCTGAGAAAGCTGCTTGGTGGGGAGGATTCTGGGAAAGAATGGTTCGGTCCGTAAAAACATCGTTGAAGAAGGTATTGGGAAACAGCTACTGCAACTTCGAGGAGCTCACGACAATCCTAACTGAAATCGAAGCTGTCATCAACTCTAGACCCTTGACCTACGTCTACACGGAGGCAAGCGAACCCGAACCTCTAGCACCATCGCACTTTCTAGTGGGAATGCGACTGACCACTCTTCCTGACAGTGGTTCCGCTACAGAGCTGGCTCAGCCCCCTGGTCAACTCACTCGTCGTTGGCAATACCGACAAAGGATGGTCGACCAGTTTTGGCGTCGCTGGCAAAAGGAGTACCTGACGAGTCTCCGATCAGCACATTTTGCTGTGCCAAATTCGTCAAGCGCACTGAAGAAAGGAACTCTCGTTTTAGTCCATGAACACTATCTACCGAGGCAACTCTGGAAAACTGGACAAGTGGCAGAAGTTCTTCTCGGACGAGATGGAAGAATCAGAGCTTGCATGGTGCGCATGCCTAATGGAACCACATTGAGAAGACCGATTCAACTGTTGTACCCAATGGAATACATGGACGAATGACCTGAAGCTCATTCCGGGGGGAGTATGAAGAAACTGCCAACTTTAGCCTCATTCCTTTCGTCAACGGGCAACCCTGTGCTCCTCCGAACTCGCTCGGCAACGGGCATCCCTATCGAAATAAAGTTTAGTTGTTTTGTTCACCTCAAACGAAGCAGTCGGTTCTTTTTTGACCTGCCATAATTTCCTCAAATATCGGGTGCTTCGCGAACTCGGCAGCCACAATGGACGTGGTGCACCCGTCGTACGTAGATGAAGGCCAGTTCACGGGAGAATGTGCTTGCATAAGGCAAGCCGTAGAGGCCTCCAGTGTTTGTCTCCATGTGGCAAAGATTCGTATCGAAGGCCCTTTTGGAGTACTGGACACTGAAGCCGCCGTCTCGGCACATCTCCCGCCACGGTATCCATATTTGTTTTCTAACAAATCTGAGGATTTGCTGCGACGCAAGGAAATCGGGTTTAGTGAAGGAATAGTGCAAGCCCTAACTCGTTCCAAGGAAAGGGAGCTCGCGGCCAAGGCAGTGTACGAATGTCCAGTGGTGGAGGAAGCAGGATTCGTCAACCAGCACCAAACAGGACAGCCCTACAGGGGATATTGTGGAAAGTACACTAGCTAATGAAGAGGTCAGGAAAGCACCGGAGCCTGAAATGTGTCGAGAGGCAGAATACCGGAAAAAGTTATTGAATGTAAGCCCTGCCACATTGATTGCTGACCAGGAAAAAGATTCCACACTGCGTAACTTAAGGCCAGACGCGAAAGAAGGTGTGGCCAAACAGAACGTAAAATTCCTCGAGAGGGCAGGCGTCCTCTATAGAAAGTACGCCAGTCGAAAGGGAGTCCAATTCGACCAACTCATGGTGCCGCATCCCTATCGTGAGCAGCTCCTGCACTTGGTTCACGGGGCTTTTGGACAGGGCATCTGGGCATTCGGAAAACAAAGGACCGCTTCCTGCAGGAATTTTACTGGCCCGGATGCTTTCAGGAAGTGGAAGCATTCGTAAGAAGCTGCGACACATGTCAACGCATAGGCGTTGACATGAGTTGACATGGAAGCCCGGAGATAACGCTAAAGCGCCAATGAAACTTGTTCCCATTATCACGGAGCTGTTTCGCCGGCTCAAAATAGACACAGTGGGACGACTTCCTGCAACGCAGTCTGGCTGTGGGCATATTCTCACTGTACTATGCCCCGCAACGAAATTCCCAGAGGCGGTGTCCCTCAAAGAAGTAAGCTCGGTGGAAATCGTAAACGCGCTTTTGTCTATCTTCGCGCGAGTAGTGTTTCTCGCAGAAATCCAGTCAGATCAAGGATCCGTCTTTACGAGCGCACTCACCTCGACGTTTCTGGAAACATGCGGTATTAAAATCATTCATGGCTCAGTGTACCACCCGCAGTCAAACGCGGTAGAGAAAGTCCACTCAGTCATGAAACGACTTTTGCGAGCCCTTTGTTATGAGCACAAAGCCGATTGGGAGGTTTGCTGGCCTGCCGCAATGTTCGCGCTTCGAACTGCACCGCACGAGTCAACAGGGTTTTCACCTTCAGAGCTCGTTTACGGTCGCTGCCTGTGGTCCCCTCTTCGCATTGTCCGAGAAGCCTGGGAAGGCCGGGCGGACGACCCTTCGGTTGTGGCCTACGTGCTAGAGCTGTTAGGCTGACTGCACACATCTCAAGAATTAGCAGGGCAGGAAATTCGCAGGGCCCAAAGCAAGGCTAAGCATTACTATGAAAGGAAGGCTCGAACGCGACGCTTTGAAGTTCGGGAAAAGGTAGTGATCCTGAAACCCTCATTGAAAAACAAGCTACAGGTTCAATGGGAAGGACCGGTAGACATAATTCAGAAATTACCTGAAACAAACTGCGTAATCACGGTACCGGGAAAACGAAGGACACCACAAGTGTAGCACAGCAATCTACTTAAACCCTACCGGCAGAGGGAGGCCATTGTGAACATGTCCCTTCCCATGCAGTCTTAACTTTCTTCACTTGGGCGGCGATGGGTCCACTCATGACGGAGTAATCGGCTCCTGTGTTTATTAAGGCGCTGACTTCGTGGCCGTCGAGAAGCACGTCGAGGTCGGTGGTTCTGTCAGTTCTGTCTTGCGTTAAGGGCCGTTTATAGTCCGACGTAACGTACGCGCGCGCGCACGCTACGTCACGTCGGCGAAAACGACCCCTCTATAGTCGGGCGTGCCGGCGCAGCCAACGTAACCGGTGGCTTCCGACGCGCCCCGACGGGCCCGGCGCCGATATGGCTCCTGAGCCATTCGCGCGTCGGAGTCGGCGGAACTCTCGCACCACAATGCATTGCGCGCGAAGAAAAAGGCGCCGACACAACTCCGCAGACGGCTTTTGCGGACGTCGTGTTGCGGACGGCGCGCGACTTGCCGAACGTTCTGCGCATGCTCCGAAGATAGCAGCCGACGCCGCGCGCGTTGAAGTATAGAGGGGATGGCATCTCGGCCAGGGGCGTAGCCAGGGGGGGGGCTTATGGGGCTTCAGCCCCCCCCGAAATTTTTTCGTGCTGTCCATGCACCGCCCACCCAAGCAATCCCCGGTGCCGGAAATCATTCTGAATTTTCTCTAGAGTGTCTTTTTCACGCTCGAAAAGACATTTCAGCGCGAACCTTGCGAACTTGGGCTGGATTTCACGGCAGCGCCCATGCACCGGGAGTCACATAACGCCAAGCAGCCCCATCCGAGCACAAAGTTTCAAGGGCGTTTTGATGGCGAACGGGCTCGCCACGGCATCTTGCAGAGGCCGCGGAATCTACGCAGCGCATGGATATCAATTCCGAAATTTATGGGTAACAAGTTCTCATAAACTTTTGATGTGAAAGGTGCATTGACATTTCCAAAGTTGTGCTTTAGATTTTCAATTGCGGAACTTTGTGGGTTTTATGTTACTGTAAATATTGGACGCCAAAGGTGCATTGACTTTTCTAAAGTCTTACTGGTTCTTTATTCTATGGTCTTGCATCGGACCATACAACGAGACAAGCCAAATCAACACACTATCAGACAAGTTGACAAAGCCAGCAGCGAGGTCGGATGAGATGAAGCGTTGTGGTGGTTAATTTGTGCCGTCATGACACATAAAAAATATTTTTTTTTCGCCTACGCTAAAGCATCCGCGTCAAAGACACTAAAGTCAGCCAAGGTAACTACGTTCTAATTTATTTTTTCTACTTCGACTTTTATTCGCGAGGACCCATTGAGCCTCTTCAATTTTTTTGTCCTCACTACCCTACCCGCGGGCTGCCAGAGGCTGCCAGAGCGCATGCGTTTTTCTCGTTTTGCTCCCACCACCGCGCGGCGCACTTCGGTGCGCGTTCGCTTTTCTCTGGCCGAGTGGACTTTCGCCTGGCAGTGTTTTGGGCACTTTCTGGCTAGCAGACGAGAAAAAGAAACTATCGTCGCTCGCTGTCATCACTGTGGGGACTCGACGGATTGCACCGCGTTCGCTTGAGCGTAACCTCTCCGGAAAGTCTTGTCTCGCCAGTGTAGGATACCGAGCAGTATGCGTATGGTTCTCGGTGGACCAAGCGTCTCACGTTTCTTTCGATATTCTTTCGATAAGTAGACATTCGATTGTGGCCAACATACTTTGCGCTTTTTTATTTCGGTGCGCCAGCCCCACAAAATAAAAAAAAAGACTGCTGTGGCGCAGCGAATTGTCGTATCGTGAAAGTTCGATTTTCCTACTTCTTTTGCGGACAGTAATGGGCCACGGGACGCTTCAGTTGCCGGATAGTTTTATTATATAGTATTGCGATAGCAATTATATGAACACTCCAGGCGCATTACTGCCGTTGCCGTCGCCCTCATGTTTCGTATAAAGTCCAAGGACGATAACATCGTGACCGCGCGCCGCATGCTGAATGTGGGAATGAAAGCGTAGGGAGGGGGATGGGGGGGGGGGCGTGGAATGGGTAAGACGACTATGGTGGCTCAGTCTTATGTGCGCAAAAGAGAAAAACGGGGAGCAAGCGCGCCTACTTCTGTCGCCCGCGACACATCGGGGGGAGTGGATGGAATGGGGGTGGGATCTAGGATTCTGTGAATCTCTAATTGCGCAACATGTTCATTTGCCTTGTTTGACGCATTGTATACAGTGACTTTTTTTTAGATACGTAGATTTATTGGAGACTTATACGTATATTTATATATCTTGTTGCGGGGTTATGTGTATACCTGCAGTGAACTTTGTTTCCAGCGACAATTTTTTGCCTTTTATCAAACTGTATCTTAGCATTGGTGTATTCCACTGTATCTTCGCATTTCTAATGTACGAAGGCGAGTAAAATGAAAGCGAGCCAACCCACCCCGCGCAATAATTGTTCGGTCCATTATCTGCGAGGCATGCACGTGACACAGAGGCATCTCTCTATTACAAAAGTGACACGCAGGTGTGAGTATTAAGGTTGTTTAATGCTGTCATCCACTGGGTTGAACATGGTTGGACATAATGGACATGGACATAATGGACGCTCTAGAAGTTGAGCAGCGTGGTGCCCTGAGGTTTTTGACAGCTGAAGGTATTTCCCAAAAAGAAATTAGTCGCCGTATGGCTGCCATGTACGTTGAACATCGCATTTCATTGGCCACTGTGAAGCGTTCGCGCAAATGGTTAAAAGAAGGACGTGAAAGTTGCAAAGACGATCCAAGGCCGGGCCAAAGCCATCGTGCAATCACCCCTAACAAAATTGCGAAGGTTGATGAGCTGATGAGACAAGAACGGAGGATAAGCATCGATGAACTGGCAGAGCGTGTGAACATCAGTCACGGTTCGGTTCACGCCATAATTCATGAACATCTCGGTTATCCGCTCTTGCGTGCGCAATGGTTGCCCAAGATTTTGAACTACCGCCAGAAGATGGAGAAGTTCAGCGCTGCCTTGACTCATCTGATCCGGTATCACAATAAGGGTGACGACTTCTTGTCTCCAATTGTGATCGGGGACGAACCATGGTGCCACTTCTACGAGACTGAAACACGACAGCAAAGCTTACAGTGGAAACATTCGAATTCACCCCCCCCAAGAAAGGAAAGGCCATCATTTCTGCCGCAAAGGTGTTGTTGACTTTTATTTTGTGTTCGTCAAGGGCCATAACTGATAGAATTTGCTAAATCTTGAGAGACTATCAATTTGTTTCGCTATTGTAAAACGCCAGATTGGCTGCGTGTCAAAATCAAGAACGAATTACGTGGAAAATTGACGAATGGGGTCATCTTGTTCCACGACAATGCCGTCCCCACGTCGCTGATGTGGTTAATACAAAACTGGCAATGTTCAAGTGGGAAACGCTGCAACATCCGCCATACAACCCAGAGCTGTCGCCTTGCGACTTCCACTTTTTGGAACATTTGAAAAAAACAGCTCAAGCGAAACAGATTCGTGTCGGACGATGACGTGAAAGAGCCAGTTGCAGACTTTTTGAAGCAGCAACCCAAGGAATTTAATGAGACGGGAATCACGCGACTCGTTAGACAACGGGACAAATGTCTAAATGATCATGGAGACTACATTTAAAAAAAGTACCCCGTTTGTCATATATTCACATTGGCTGACTTTCATTTGACTCGCCCTCGTTTATTTTGCAGAACTCCTGCTTTTTATACGTGCTCTCTGTTGCGGCTATAATTTCGGTGCAATTACCCACGATACACGACCGGTGACAGCTGCTCCTGCGCAATACATTGGAACAAATGACAGCGTCATTGAGATTTTTCACTGGCCGATGCATATGTATAAGAATCCAAACAAGGTTCTTGAATAACAAAGTTTCATTAGAATATTCGTCCTCAGCTTGCTAATTTCATGGCCTTTACATTTTTCATATCAGCGGCATGCATTGCCTTGCTGGTTTCGAACTGATATAGTTCTAAAATTCGCGTGATATTTTATTTACTTATTAAATAGAGAAAAAACACGGAAGCATTGATATCAGTTATTTTGGACACAATTTTTGGCACATACAAGCATATTCATTTATAAAAATATACATATTTTACTTGTTTTGATAGTGCGCAGTGTTCAAGGATCCGTTTGCAGCATCTTTAGTAATGACAATGCAGTTATTAGTCATGTATTTGATCCCCAGACAAATTGTTTAAGAGGAAGCTTTAGCTCGCGCCCAACTCCGACGCGGCCTATTCAAATACATGTAAAACGCTAAAACGCTTTTTTGTGATAACCCCCGGGTCGCTTTTAATGAAATTTGTTGCATTTGAGAGAGAAAGTTAACTTCTAGTGTCTCTTGGAAGCGGAATTTTGATTTAGGGCCTGAATATTGTTTAAACATTTTGAAAAACTCGAAAGTAAAAAAAGATAAAAACAGTATGTTTACCAACTAATAGCTGTGCAACAAGCACACATGTCGCTGTTCAGTAAACGGCATCTATTATAACAGTCAAAGCGGACAAATTTGGTGTGTCAATTCATATCTAACGTGAATTGGTTACGTTGTCTACAAGGATTCTGCGAAAGCCGTATTTCCATAATGCTAAATGTAAGGAGATTCACGTGTAACATTGAAATTTTGTCCGGTGTAGATGTACTATTAGGTGCAATTCACAGAATTGCGATAGCATTTTTCATTGCTGAGTTACATAGTTTTAAACTTGATAGTTTAGGTTCCTGAAAATTTGCGATTTTGGTCAATTTTGATAAAGAATTGAGAACCTAAATGAATAATTCGAAACCAACAGTCACTAGAATTTAAGTTTTTTTTTTTAAATGCAACAAACCGTGTCAAATTTGGTGCATATTAGGCCAAGGGCGCTTTCCCCCATAACGGCGGGCCTGGCAATCGGATCGTTATATTGGTTGCCGAGAAAAACGAATTCTCCTTCTACATGTATTTAGATACGAGCACGCGAGCTAAAGCTTGCTCTTAAGGAGGAGACCGAGCTGCAATGTCAGCCCCCCCCGAACGAAATTTCTGGCTACGCCACTGATCTCGGCTGGCGCAGCGCAACCGACGCAGCGTGACTGACCGCGAACGACGCTCGCCCGCGCGCCGATAACGTCGGACTATGAACAGTCCTTGGCGTCGGATCACGGCTGCGTCGCGTTGACCTGTGGCTGGTACGTGGCGTCGTCAGGTGGTCTTTCGTCTGCGTATTCTTTGCTTCCAGACTTCGTCGGGACGGGAGCGTGTCCTTATGTAGTCTCTTCGTAGTCTTCGTAGGCGGTGGAGGATCTTCGTCAGCTCGACGAACAGCAACCGCAACTCCATCGGTTGCTGCTTTTAGTTTTCCGGATATGGGCTCACGGACTGGCCCCGGACTGGGCCAGTGTATGGACGGCGCTGCGGCGACTGGTAGCGCCCTGGTGACGGCGAACGGGACAGTCGTCGAGGGCTACACTGAGTAGCGGCGAGGTAGTCGGCGATGTCACGAGGGCGTTCACCTTCTCTCGGGCGCGCTGCGTTGACGGTGAATCCTCGCAATCCCAGGTCGCGGTATGGGCACCGGCGGTACACATGGCCGGCTTCGCCGCAGTGTTAGCAGAGCAGGCGGTGGTCGGGGGCGCGCCAAATGTCCGTCTTCGTCGCGTAGGTGCGCTGGGCGACGGGTGGGCGTGCTGGCGGCGGCGGACGACGGAATTGGGGCTGGCGCGGTCGCGGAGGAGGACCTTGACGGCGTGCGACGGCGGCGTAGGTCATCGCTTCTGGCTGGGGCTGCGGTAATTGAGGTTGCACCTCAGGGACTCCAAGCGATCGCTGAACCTCATCTTTCACGATGTCAGCGATCGAGGCCGCTTGAGGTTGCGACGAAGGCAAGACCTTGAGCAGTTTTTTCTCTTCCGACATTTCCGGCTCAGCGTGCCGTAAAAGACGGGTCATCTCTTCCGTGAAGATGGCGATGGTCTCATTGGGTAGTCGGTCTCGGGTTTCCAGCAGAACTTCGGCCCTTTCTTTACGGACAACGCTCGTGAACGTCCTCAGGAAGTTACTGCGGAACAGGTCCCATGTTGTAAGGGTGGACTCCCGGTTCTCGAACCAAGTCCTCGCGGCATCTTCCAAGGAGAAGTACACATGTTGCAGCTTATCCTCAAAGGTCCAATTGTTCAAGGTCGAGATCCTTTCGAAGGTTTCGAGCCAGGTTTCCGGATCCCCTGACGTAGCTCTACGGAAGGTAGGGGGCTCCCTGGGCTGTTGAAATACGTACGATGGGTGACACTGGGGCTGCCATTGTGGTTGCCTTGGCCACAATCTTCTTGGTCTTCTCAGGTAGAAGTCCGTGCTCCGGGGTCAGCTGTTGAAGACGGCGGCTTGCTCGATGGTCCGGGACAACGTTGGTGTTCTGTTTGCGGTCCGGGCTTGGATCGCGGCTTGTCGGGGGCGTCCGGTACATGAACGAAAAGCACCTCCACCATATGTCACGCGGAGTGACGTATGAAGAACAGTAGCAATACTGTGAAAGACGAAACTAACTTTTATTGGGCGAACCTGTGCCCACAGGAACAGGCTACACTTAAAGAACGGCGACAACGGCGAACACAGTCGGCCATCGTCATAATCTCATCAGCGGGTCAAGCGCGTCGGCTTTTATAGATCAGTTGTCGAATGTTCCAGAGTAACCGCTGGGACCCGCGTGCCTTCCACAAAGTTCTACACCATTCGCGTCGCGCATACATGCAAGTAAATTACACAAGGTTCGGCGACAACAGACAGCGGATAGAAGCATCGATAACATTCTAGAAACTTCCGATACATGTAGACAGCGTCCTGCGCTGAGCGATAACATTTTTAGACGTTAAAAGCGCTCACCCGTAAAAGATAAACGAGTTCACGTGTCATTATGCGACAACGCAGGGTCCTCGCTTCGACTCCTAAGAAAGGTCATGGGTTCGAGCGCCTTAATTAACTGTACCTTAATTCACTGTGCACGGGCACTCTCCATTGCCATTGAGCTGATGTCAGTTTATGTCAATGGCAATTTACCGAGTTTACGCGGCTACTCCAACTCTCATCGACATCTCAACGATCGTTGGTCTCAACGGATTAACTTCGCCTTAATTAACCGTGAAGGTCATGGGTTCGACTCCCATCAAAGGTCCAGGTTCTCAGCCTTTTTTGGTTCATCGTTTGGTCACACCGACGAAGTGAGATTTTCCGCCTCATGAGCCATTTAATGTTTTCGCAATAATAAAGACGGCGAAACGATCACAACGATGGGAGGACAACGACGGCATGCATGACGACCACGTACGCAGTGCTCAAGTTGGAGCTCACGTCTGCGGATACGTACAGCTGCCACCCCGGTCCGACTGAGTTAATTTTGCTCTAGGTCCAGTGCAGGTTTGCAATATGTCCATCCGCCAAGCCATCACGGTGGCTGACAGTGTATATTAATAGTCTAGACCAGTGGTAGCGTGGTTTGTGTTTACTATACGTGGTAATACAACCCAATAATCAGTGCGGCAATTGATCCACCTGAGCGCCGCTGTCCAGAGAAGACAGCATCCTTCGTACGCATCTACAACGCCGGTATGTCGACCGACTCAGCCGCCACGCCATACCAATGGCCAAACATGGGAAAGTAGACACTGAAAGCCCCATTGTTTGCAATGACGCAAGTTTTCAGCGCTCGTTCTCTATATCATTACCAGAGAGCAGAATGCTGGAGCGAGGTTTCATCGCTACCAAATGCGATTTGCAAGAAGTCTCCAAACCGTACGTCGATGAATGCTACGTAGGTAGCGAAAAAAGACGACGGACCTGTTTTGCATGTCTCGCAAATGAATTTTTTTTCCTTTTTGTGTGACAGTATATTTAATTAAAAAGTTGACCTTTTCTTTTTTTTCAACTGCTATGAACATAGCCCGCTCGAACAGAAGTTTCGTTTCGACACCCTACCAGCATCAACCTCAGCCTGCGAACGCCAATATGAGATGCGAGCCCTCCGAATACATAGTGAAAGCAACCGAACAAATATGTCTAGCTTAAGAGGAAGCTTTAGCTCGGGTGCTCCTATCTAAATACATGTAAAAGGAAAATTCGTTTTTCTCGAAAACCACTGCACCAAATTTGACAAGGTTTGTTGCATTTAAAAGACAAACAAAAATCTAGTGACTGTTGGTTTCGAATTTTCGATTTAGGCCGTCAATTTTTTATTCAAAATTGGCCAAAGTCGCAAATTTTCAGAAAGCATAACTATCAAGTTTACAACTCTGTAACTCAGCAAGAAAAAATGTAATCACAATTCTGTGAATTGTATCTGATAGCACATCTAAAGCATACAAATTTGACATCTTACACATGAATCTCAAAAAATTTAATAATAGGGAAATACAACTTTTGCAGAACTCTCGTAAACAACGTGACAAATTCACGTAAGAGGTAAAATGACATATCAAATTTGTCTGCTTTGAATAATCTAATGGATGCCGTTTACAGAACCGCAATATCTATTCTTCATGCAGAGCTACTAGTTTGTAAACTTCGTGCTTCTATTTTTTTTCAAACTTCTGAATTCTTTAAAATATTTTTAACAATATTCAAGCCCTAAATCAACATTCCGGTTCCAACAGTCACTAGAATTTGTCTTTCAAATGCAACAAATTTTATTAAAATCGGTCCAGGGGTTATCTCTTGATGATGACAAAAAATTAGAGGACGCTTAAGCTTCGCCTTCAAGAGTGGAACGCGACAGCGTTCCCGTCGACCCGCCAAGGGGCGAGACGCGCTACGGCGCAGCGACTACGCGCCCCGCATCGGACGCGGTGAGCGTCGAGCAACGCAGCGTTCGGCGCGACAACGAAATGTGCGCCTGAGCAAGCGACGCACGCCTGAGCCTTAGAAACAGCTCGTTTCTAAGGCAACACCGCGTTCACTAGAGGCGCTTTTGTACCGCTTTGAAGCATCGAACTCGTGGCTCAGTGGTAAAGTCGTTCTTCTTTAAATTGCATACATCTACCCTTCCGGTCAAAACATGGATAGCCGACAAAGGAATATTTGTACCATGGACGACAAACTGTGCGCTATGCAACAAGCCGGAGACCATTGAGCACGCTTTCATTGAGTGCTGGGATGCAATTTTTTATTGGGACGTCTTGCAAAGAACTCTTAAAAAGGAACTGCCGATAACAGCACAGGGTATACGTTTCCTGCCGGTAGACAGCCATCAGGGCTTTCCGTACGACATGATAATGCTCCTGGGCCTCCATAGTCTTTGGAAGACACGGATGGCGGTAACGCACGCCGATGTGAATGCGCGCTCAGCACGAGAAAACTTTGTTGAAAGCATTATCTTCATACGCGAGATATATCGTGTACAGGCAGATCCGCCTGACTGGTTGGGTATTCTTGATGAATTAGTGAATTTCAAGAAATTTTAGCTTGTCACGTTGGTCCAAGTAGCCCAACGGGCTTTTATGTATGTATGTCATTTTGTGAATAAAGAAAAAAAAAAAAAAAAAAAAAAACTCGTGGCTCAGTGGTAACGTCTCCGTCTCACACTCCGGAGACCCTGGTTCGATTCCCACCCAGCCCATCTTGCAAGTTGTTTTTCATTCATGAAGTGCCTGCTGGGATTTATCGCTCACGGCCAACGCCGCCGACGCCGACGACACCGGCTTTTCTGCGACACGAGCTCCTTAACGCTGTCGCGTTAAAATGTATTTATTAAGGGATGGCGCGAAGGCCTGTAATGGGGAATAGGAAGAGGAGGCGGGGAGGTGTATTCAGAGCCGTCCTAGAAGCTGCGCGTCCTTGGCGAAAGCCAAGAGCGAGTCCAGAATGGCCCTGTCGGAATCCATCGAGCCAGTTGCCGGTCTAATCCACTCCTCGTAGGACGACACTCGCACCGCCCTCAGGTGGTGGTCCCACTGTTGAGCGTGTGTCGCTGGCACTCCCAAAACAGATGGGCTGCGGATGGCCGCGTGGCCATGTCGCAGTCAGGGCACCTGTGTGGGGTCTGGAGCGCCTCTTGGTCCGCGGAGGCTGTGGGATGGCCGGGCTCCTGCGATGGAAGGGAGTTGGGAGACGGAGATAGAGGGCGTCTTTCCCGGCGTGGCCGGTACTGTCGCCACCGCTCCAGCACATCCGGTGTGAGGACGAAGCCGGAACGGAGCCTATGCAGCAGCACCTGCCCCGACCTGGGAAGACCCACTGTAAGTGGGTCTGAGGGGACACTCGCACGGAGTTCCCTCTTGCGTCGGTTGGCTGCTGCTCTCAGAGCTCTGTCTGGGCCATACGGGGCTCCATTTGTCGTGTTGCTTGTGCTGTTTGTGAGGGTTTCTGAAGGATGCCGGGAGACGACGCGGTTGGAAAGAAGGGCGCGCGCCGCCTCATGGGCTCTCTCATTTCCCTCGATGCCCTGGTGACCAGGGATCGAATGAAGTGTTGCAGTGACCCCGTGGGCCTCCGCACGCCTGAAGGCCTGCTTGACGAGGAGTACTTCCGATGATGCTGTGTGGCGCGACTTGCAGGCATGCAGCGCATACTGAGAGTCGGTGTATATATCGATGTGTTTTGCTTGCGTGGTGCTTGAAACTCTATGTAATGCCGAGACTATTGCGCGGAGTTCAAGTTCCGTTGGGTCGTCAGCATCAGCAGTTGTAAAGATAGAATGTGTCTCACAAGAACCCACTACGTGGTAGGCGACTGCTCCTTCGCTGGTGCGTGGGTCGAAAGCTGCGTCGGTATACACTTGTTCATGGCTTGGCGGTGCGTCTGCCAATGTCTGCACGTGACGCGCAGCAAAAAAAAAAAAAAAAAAACGTTTTTGCGTTTTACATGTATTTGAATAGGCCCCGTCGGAGTTGGGCCGGAGCTAAAACTTCCTCTTAAGAGGAAGCTTTAGCTCCTCTTAAGAGGAGTCAATTATAGTGACTGTTGGAAGCGGAATTTTGATTTGGGGCTTGAATATTGTTAACAATATTTTCAAGAATTCATAAGTTTGAAAAAAAAATAGAAGCAGGAAGTTTACAAACTAGTAGCTCTGCATCAAGAATAGATATCGCGGTTCTGTAAACGGCATCCATTAGATCACTCAAAGCGGACAAATTCAGTGTCATGTTACATCTTACGTGAATTTGTTACGTTGGTTACAAGGGTATTGCAAAAGTTGTATTTCCCTATTATTAAATTTTTTTATATTCATGTGTAACATATCAATTTTGTCCGCTTTAGATGTACTATTAGATGCAATTCACAGAATTGTATTATCATTTTTAGTTGTTGAGTTACAGAGTTGTAAACTTGATAGTTTCGTTTTTTGAAGATTTTCTATTTTTGCCAATTTTTAAAAAGAAATTGACAACCTGACTCAAAAATTCGAAACCAACAGTCACTATATCTTAAGTTTTTCTTTTAAATGCAACAAACCTCGTCACATTTGGTGCAGTGGTTGCCGAGAAAAACTAATTCTCCTTTTACATGTATTTAGATAGGAGCACTCGAACTAACGCTTCCTCTTAAGGGCATTTGCACATAAAGGGCAGAGCCATCTTGTCGTTTACGACGATTAAAACCGCTGCCTGTTCGATGAAGTTCGATTACGTAGTTCGGTGAATTGAAATTTCGCGCTGCCTGTAAAATAGTTCTTATTTGCACGTCGGCCGTCGCTTTTGCTTCCGGCAGCCGGTTGGATACGTAATAACATCCGATGTGACGTACCATGACGTACCGGCGCTGGCGCACATAGGTGTTCTGTGGGCGCGCTCGCTACGTGTGTGTATGCGTGCTGGCATGCGCGCTGGCGCCGGTGGTTCTGAAAATTTGCACATTGAGCTTGCCTGCAAAGAGGAAGCTTCGCCAGCTTTACATTGCAGCGTGTGAGGAAGCAATTAGGTGTGTCCTACGAGATGCGGCCAACGCGCTTCCGTTGCGCGTAGTTGTGTACTGTGTGCGGCGGTGTGCTCAAGACTGGCATGGTGGGATGGGCAGCAAGTGTGCAGTTATGCACCGGCTGCTTCAAGTGCGAAGGATTCATGCAGTTGAAATGCGGATAAACATTGCAACGAGAGTTGCCTGAGTAAGTGCGTGGCGGAAGTAAAAGATTGGAAGTGGATGTGCGTGTGCGTGAAAGCGTCGGTATTTGTGCTAAAATTGCGCGACCTTTCGTGTGTTCGTATTACGTTGAAACGGAAAGTAATAGCAAAATCCACTTACAAGGAAGTTGTGCGTAGAAAATAACGATCGTTGTGAACTTATTGTCGAGCACAACCTTCCCGTAAAACAACAGAGTTGAAACAGTCGATGCGCAGACTGTTATATTTTAAAACGTGTTATATTTCGTATGTAACGGAGAAGCTTTGTTCAGATTTTAATTAAAGATTACCGCGGGTGGTTGGTGATTGCCGTAACTTCGTAACTGCATAACAAAACACAAACCAGCGTTTTCAAACGCAGTTATCCGCCTGATACGGCGTCACTAGTTTAATGCCAGAACTTCGTTCTTTGGGATGCATGCTTGTTGCAAACGTCTGCTCGATTGAGCGCTCTATCTGGAAAGGGACCCTCCGCCTGAAACTTTGAGTTCTGCTCTTGGTATAGCTATGGAAAGAGTCTACACCACTGGACTGTGCTTCATTCTGTTCGAACACCGAACGAAATTCTCTTAAATTCCTTACGTACAAAACTCGCGTTAAAGAACAACAAGTGCATCGAGAGGAGTGCATACAAAGTATGTGCGCATTTTCAGTGCAGACCAATTAAGTACAAGGCACGCATGGAAAAACAATAGAAAGTCTGAAGAGGTTTGTTTGTCATAGAAAGCACACTATGCACCTTATTAGTATCAGATTCGCAGATATTTTTCTTCCTTGCCAGCTGTGATGAACGAATAAACAGTGCTCACGTGAACACAGGGACAGAAGCAAAGACGCGAGCACAGCGCTCCCCCTATGATCAGCACTGTGGTGTTATTCCTGCCTCTATCCCCAGGTCCATTTGATTCGCTGTACACTTCGGGAACTAGTTTACACCAGTTCAGTGCCAGTTCCTGTTCATGCAGGAACAGGCCTGGTACTATCTTGCACATGCCCTGCACTACCTTTTAAACGAGTGCAAGATATGCTGTGAACTCGCACTGTGTCAAATCAGTGGTGACTTGCAGATGCTGCATGTTGAACTGGTATATGCATTAGCGAAGTGCAGCTCCTTCTGAACTTGTTCTGGAGTGCAGGCGATTTGTACAGACCTCCTGTTTTTGTGTGTGTGCTGTTTGTCAGAGATGCACCAACAAGCCATAGTCTACTTAGCGAGCTGTGTTTGTGGTTGTTGCGGGAGCAGTGGCATTACCCGGTACTGCGTAACTCTGAAGTCCACTAGTGAGAGCATACTTTCTTGTTCTCCAGGCATGGCTCCCTTTGTAGTCAGGACGATGGGAATGGGACCTCCTCATAGACCTGTGACCTCCTGAGGGTCCCCCTTGGAAGATTATGAGGTGAGGAACTTGGAAGATCGCAGAAGTATTTGCAGCACAGTAGCTTGGTGCTAACTACGCAGTTGTGAAGGCAGTAGACCTTGCTCTTATCAAGAGCACTCGATTATGTTTTGAACGAACTGCTTTGAGCATTTTTGAAGCATTGCGGGGCATTGTGACTAAAATTTAGAACACTCTCTCCATGCATGACAAGTAATCAGTCACAAACAGAGTGTTCTAAATTTTGGTGTAGATGGCTGCTTTTCTGGACAGTCACCATCTTGCGTTTTCTTCCAAGGCTGATGTGGATGGCAAGGAACATAACTTCTAGTGGACGGCGTGAAAGTGTGCAAACAAGGCTAGTTTGCGTGCTTTCTAGTGAGCTGATGGCATAGGTGAGGGACACAACAGGGAGCTGCAGTATGCAGTGGAGTGCTGTTAAGCCAGAGATATCCTCGTGCGACCACTTTTACATTATTATGCACATTGCCTTCAGTCCTTTTCAAGATTAACTTAGAAGTGAATAACTAAAAAGTAGTGGAAGCAACATAAGCATATTCTTAAGCAAGCTGTCAACTTGCGTGAAAAGCGATACTAATTTGGTCTAGATCATTTCATTGTCACAGACAATGAAAAGTACCCCTTAAGTTTGTTTAGAATACCGCAATTTGAGATGAAAATCGAGAATGTAGCATCAACATGCCATCCTATCATATGTGCATTTGTCTCGGTGTTTGTTAATAGAAAAGGGGTTGTTATGATAGGAAATGTGAGCGGACGGTGTCGTTCTCTACATACGTGCGTGTGCATCTTTCCGTGAAAAATTGTGGTACTGAAACAAAAATATTCATTTTCACAATGTATTGGGCAGTAATAGAAACTGACTTGAAAAGCAATTGTTTCCCTGAGCTGTCTTTGGGTCTGAGGAGGGTATAATTGTGTTGAAGGCCTGTTGATGTGGCTGAGACATCAAACATTATACATAACTGCTGTATAGCCAAGTTGCACCGGTCTTCAGGAAATACAGGTTTCTGAAATAGAAGTGTGCAAGTTGTTACATTAAGTTCATTGTACCGTGTCATCTCTTAAGACTCGGATTAAACGTCACTAAAATAGGATGCCAGTGAAATTGTAGTGAATTCCTAGCTTTTTCATTTTTTTCATGTCTGGCGTATCTATGGAACACAGTGGCCAACCAGTTCTATTGCAAGGCTGAGCAGCTCACTTGCATTCAACACACAAAAACGATTTCATGTTTGGCGCATGTCAGCCTTTAGGCGAGAAAGACTTGTGTTGTCAAATTCAGAAATCGAAAACTGTTCAGGACAAATCTTCAAATATTGTGAGGCCAATGCACTTTTACATTTTTTTATTTTAATCAGCTATACGAGACAACGTAAAGAAAAAGCCGTTTGACGTAAAATACTTTATGTCGTCCCATTAACTGTGATGTGTTACCAGTGTTCCTAGGTTTGCAATATGTGCAATACAAATTGTTGGATTGCTTGCTAAACTATTGAGTAATGTAGACAGCTTGTGATGCAAACCTCTAAACGGTTGACTCATGTCTTGGCCATGAGTTATCCTGAGCCTCCTAAATTCTTTTTTCTAAATTTAAAATCATGTACGGAACACATGTCAAACTACTCCAAGCCTTTGAGCAAAGTACTTGATGAGGTAACGGAATAAAAAGTTCCATCAAATGTCAAAGCAAGTTATTTCAGCTTTGACAGGCAATTAATACTTGGACAAGAACAGCTCGTACGTCAAGCTCTGTGCAAATAGAGCTGCTTAGTTCATTAATTATTTCTTTAATGTCTATGAAAACACGCTAATTGCTTTTTTTTCTTCGTGGAGAAAAAACATTAATTAGGGCCAACAATTTAAAAATTAAAATGTGTCTCTCTTCTAAAAACAACTTCCTATTTTGTAGCTTTTATGCACCGATACTGTAGCAGTGCCATTCGTGAGCTGACACAGCTTTGAGGTGAAATGAAGTTCAGCCAAAGGATTCTGGTTGAACAGTATGGGCTCAGTGACGACCCTTGTGGTTCTCCATATTCTCTGGGCAGAAAATCACTGTCGCTGCTAATGGTTAGAACAATTTATCATTTACTTCAAAAAAGTGAACCAATAGGCTTCTGATACAGGCTTAATTTGAAACCCTAAACACCTCTTCAGTAGTATCTTATGATCACAGGTGTCGAATGCCTTCTGTAAATCTTTAAAAATGCCCATACTATATATTGCCTTCATCGATTTCTCCATTTACGAAATAGACAATGTCCTCTTGGAAAGTGGTTGTGTTCTTTTTTACTGTGATATTTGGGCTGACAGCCTGAGGTTTTGTCGCAAAATGAAACCATTTCAGCATAAAGGAGCTTTGGAATATGCAGGCAAAATAATGATGATATTGCTGTAAGCTGGTAATTTGTTCTGAGTTGCTTTATTTTTAATGGATTTTGTAGATAAGTCTAATTAGGGATATCTTCATAGCCTATCAGATTGGTACTGGTTACAATATCCTACAACAAATTTATGTCATGAGCATGTTTAACATGTCTGTAATGTTTCTGTTTCTAATACTCTGACACAAACTTTAGCAAGACCTCGTGCATGAAGACCTCGAAGTACTTGGCAAATCTTTTATTCTGTTATTTCACTCAGCTAAATCGAATTAGTGTTAGATTTTCTTATTAGCATTGCTTTTTTAGTAATGCTCATAAAACATTGCTTGAATTCATCGCCAAGCTCCTTAACTTGTCTTAGAGGAGAGTTGTTGCTGAGCACTTCATCAATTGCCTACCCAACCATTCATGACATTCAATGTCTTTCTTGAATGCTGGAAGTTGTAATTTATTTTACTTTCATAATATTTCCTCTTCTCTGGAGCTGTTATTTGCCCTACAGTCATTGCTTCGCCACCACTGTTTTTCTTTAACATTACAGCAATTTATTAATTGCTCAGTTATTCAAGGTTTTCCAACTTTTTGTTATTTGAGAAAAGCTATCTTGCAACATCTATAGGTTATTGATTGCAGTCCAGTTATTAATCCTTCGTATGCTTATACTTGGCTCTAACTTGAACTGGGTTCCTCAATGGAAGTTTCTTTTATTAAGTCATCTTATGGTTTGAAAAATTTATTCTTTTGCCAGTTCATTGTTATCTAGGAATCACTAGGAAGTGCAGCTAGAGCAAAAAATTAAGTTTTTCTTGTATGACATCAGTTCTCGTTTGTAACAACCTGTCTGAGTATATGATCTACGCATGACCTTGTAAACTTATTTCCAAGAAATTATTTGCCTGTAAACCTTGCAATTGTGTTCTATGCCTTACCCTGATATAAATTTTAAGCAGGAACACAGGATGAGGCATGCTTTCTCTTGAAAGCATGCTCAGAGGACACAGGTTGATTTCTGGCTGCACCGGTGTCACGCACCTGATGAACAAATGAGATGTACAGCTGTGGGTCACATATAAGAGCTGCCTGTACAAATTCCACATGGAGCCATAGGTGACTTGGGGTGAAGCGCATTCCCAATTTCTTGCCTGATGTTTCCCCCTATTGCTGAAAAAGCTTGAAGAGTTAAGGGGGCCCTGGAACGCTGTTCCTGGGTCGCCATATTTGCTCTAGTTCTCTTCTCAGTATTTATTTATTTATTTATTTTAAATACTTTCAAGGCCCGTAGGCGCTACAGAAAGGAGTGGTACATATACATAGAAAAAGAATGCAGATCAATGAATACAGTATTTGTTAGATGGCATGGAAAACAGCAGTCTTGAACCCCGATGAGTCTATAATAGTAGCGACCGATGCGGGGAGGTGGTTCCAGTCATTGTAGGTGCGAGGCAAAAAAGAGTAATAGTACGCGTTCGTGCGACAAAATGGCACGAAAACTTTATGAAGGTGATCGCTGCGAGATGAAAAGTAGGAAGGGGGAGTAAGAAGTTTTTCTTTTAATACCAGGTTGTGGTAAATCTTGTGGAAAAGGCAGAGGCGACTGTATGCACGACGTACTGAAAGTTCCGGTATGTTAAGGGTTTGCTTCATGAGTGTTACGCTAGCATGACGAGAATAATTAGATAGAATAAAGCGGCACGCGCGGTTCTGAATGGCTTCGAGGGAGAGGGTTAGTGATACTTGAGGGGGATCCCAGATGGCCGAGGCATATTCTAATTTTGATCGAACAAGTGTTTTGTAGAGCGTCAGTTTTAAAGATGCAGGGACGGCGTAAAAGTTTCTGCGTAGATAGCCTAGCGTGCGATTAGCGTTAGAAGTTATAAATTCAACATGCTTGTGCCACGATAGATCGTGAGTGATGTAAAGGCCGAGATACTTATAAAAATTAACTTGACAGAGAGGAGCACTATTCAGAAAATACATGCGTGTGTCAGTATTGTTAGAGCGGCGTGATATGCACATATATTTACATTTATTTACGTTTAGTTTCATGTTCCACGCATTGCACCATTTGGATAAATTGTTAAGGTCTTCTTGTAATTTAGTGGAATCGGCGGGGTCACTAATCTTATGATATATTACGCAGTCATCAGCAAATAGGTTAATTGAAGACGATTTCACGCAGTCAGGGAGATCGTTAATATAAATTAGAAACAGGAGAGGCCCGAGGACGGATCCCTGCGGGACCCCTGATGTAACTGATGAAAAAGCAGGGGAAGCGTTATTGGCAGTTACGTACTGAGTTCGATTGGAAAGGAAGTCCTTAATCCAGGCTAATACTAAAGTATCAATGTTAAGCTGATCGAGTTTAAGGTTTAGTAGATCATGTTTTACGGTATCAAAGGCCTTAGCATAGTCCAAGAAAATACAGTCAACGTCAAAGTTATTGTCAGATGCAGCAAAAAGATCAGTAGTAAAGCAAGCTATTTGGTTTTTCGCACGAGTACATTTTTCTGAAACCATGTTGACAGGAATGAAAGAATGAATTGACAGAGCATGAATGACAGAGCGATGACATGAATGAATGACAGAGCAAGAGGAATTGTAAAGATTTACCTGCACAAACCAGAATTATTGGTCAGAGAAAAATCAGAATACAAGCAAAACGAGTTACCCTCCACTTGAATTTTCGCACCTTTAAGGTGCACATTTCACTCTCCCATAACATCAAATGGTGACAACCATTATAAGCAGGGCATTAGTTGAAGATGGCATGCCATGTTTGCCAAGCCCACTCAACCTGTTGATGATGTTCCATGGCTTTCTCATAGCCTCCGTGATCGTGCAGCATGTGGTCTGATTTCATAGGCCATGGCACCACGTTTATGGTTACAACAGCTCCCGTGAAGTGGCCATTGGTGTGCCAAAGTGCTAGGCATGTGGTGGGTCATTCCTATGGTTCCAACACCTTGCCTGTGACTCTGCAAGACCTAAAATCGCTTTAAAATGCACTGCAATGACACAGTATTGCATTTACTTGCAATAGTGTGTCAAACTCTTACGTCACGCCCTGTCTACGAAGTACACAACATCACCGCTATTGGTAATGCTCAGCAAGATTTCCCTGGCAAGTTGCAGGATGCTTTTAACTAGTTCTTAACCCTGGTGAAGTTTTCCCTGGTGAAGTCATTTCAGTGTTGATGTTCACTGCCAAAATCTCATTGTCCTGTTTTTCTATGTTTGATAAAGATGTTTGATAAAGGTTCCTGTAATTCATCGAGGAATTTCAGAATCATTTTGGTGGATGGTTCATAAATACTGCGTAGTAAAAATCTTGCAGTCTTGTTCTGTGTCATAAGCAATGGCACCTGAGTTTCTACAAATGTCTTGGTGTGTGGTTCACACAAGCAGTTGGTGGGGCAAACCTGTATCACTATGCAAAATCTGTATGCGAAGTCAAATGCATGTAGATAAAATACATTGACGTGGGCTAGCTGGTGTATGTTGAAGTCTGCACAGTGCGAAGGATGGAACGAACAAGAACACAAATGAAGGCAGGATTTCCTCGTTTGTGAGGTTAATTTCTTTGGCAAGAGTATATTGAACCCATTGAATGAGAACAAGACCGTTTGTTAAGAAAAACAGATGGGGTAAAAATATACTTTGAAGATAGGAAAGATAATATTAGTGTACAAGAATTAACAAAGGAAAGTGGTACAGCTTGCATAAAGGAAACCAACAGCTGCACATGTTAACCAAATGAGTAAGAAAGGTATGTCTGTACGAAAACCAAGTGTTAACTACTGTAGTCCATAACTGAAGATGCAGAGGATGCAGTGGCAATGCACTGGAGTGAATGGTGAGGACAGCTCACCGAATGTCGCTTGGATGTCTCTGGCATGAGGGCTGTAAGGATGGCAGCGGTGCAAGTTACCCAGTCGCTTCTGCAGCAAGCACCGGGAAGTCTCGAAGTAACTTGGAGCCATTTGGAAGCCACAAAGAAGAGTTGTCTAGGTTCCGGTAGGGGTGAAAAAGCTCTGGCCCAAAGCCCGACGGCTTTCCCCAGCTTCTGGCGGGCGTTGACACTCCTTGGAGCATGAGCACAACCGCCACATTCCTATCCTTGTCTCCTACTTCTTATTGTTTCTTCCCCTTCTCCCAACCCACTTTCGTGAGGGTACCCGATTGGTTGCCCTTTTCTATATTTTTGCTTCCGATTCTTCTTCTTTCCAAATCTTTTTTAGCTCTGCTGTACGTCCTCAAGGGTATTCATCTCTGTCGGTTGTTGATTTTGTGGCACCACAAGCACTGTACTTGACAGTTCTCGCATGCTATGCTCTTCACAGTATTCTTGCTTGTCCTTTCCTTCACGCTGTTTAGACTTAAATCAAACGCAGCTTTCGTAACAAAATTTCTTAAGAAAGTGCTAGAAAGCATCATATTTGGGCAATATTTTAAAGTATGTGGTTTAATTTCGGGCAGTTGAAATTCTTAATGCAACTGCTTGAAAGAAACAGCTTTGCTGTAAATTGGGCTATGATTGTGCAAGGCCACACAAGTGTGCTGCCTGGCTTAAACATCTACCTTAGGACATTCATTTCTTTCCCTTGCGGCTCATCTAATTACTCATCTATGCAGCTCATCTATGCAGATCTGTCCAAACAACCTAACATGTTGTTGAGCTTTGTCAACGTGGCTGAAATACTAGACATAACATATTCCAGTGAAGGCCCCCCTCATCAAGCCACCGTCACCCTTGCTTGAGTGGTTAATAAGCATTTGCTTCAGTCACTGATTTGCTTCCGTTTTACATGTTTGAAAAGTCCACCAATGGATGTGACTTCTGACAAGATTTCAACAAGAACTCCTTGTTGTTTTGACAAGAAATTACTGTGTGCTCCAGGTTGTGGTGCTGTCTGGTGGTGATAGTGGCAATCAGCGGTGTGTCCGTACTGGTGCTGCTACCACTGGTCGAGTCGCCCGGGCACCACCCACGGCTACAGTCACGCCAGGGCAGTGCCTCTCGACTTCACTTTCGCGCTGGCACTCGGAGTACAACCAGGGTGAGCATTCCCCCTCAATGTGGAGGTTCTTTACCTGATGTAGTGGGCCTTCTCGGTGCCCTCAGTTTCTGATAAATTTGCCCCTCTTGTTGTATTGCTTGCTGTTATTGCTTTGTTTGGGAGCACAGACCTTTGCAGGGCTCTCCAACTCAATTCAGGCTATGTGCGTAACATGTAAGGCCCTGTGGGCTATACACAACAGGGAAGTGGAGAGTGCTGCTTAAGAGGAGGAAATCACACCTCCAAAGGGCCATCTGGGTCACGTACGAGGGCTTTGTTACTTTGCCATCTTTGCAGGAGAGCCGCAGCCTTAAGTCTCTTTCCAGTGCTGATGCAGACAACTTTGAGGAGGCGGCATTGCAATTGGCAGGTGAAGAGTTGAAAGAAGAAAGGACAAGACAATTAGCAAACGGACACTCACTGCAGCCTTTGCAGTCTTCAATCACTTACTGCCATAAACTTGAAGTTGTTTTTGTTCATACCGCTTCCCTCACTGCTCCTGCATGGATTTCGTCTTCACTAAGGCATTTATGAGACACTCCTGAGTTGTTCCTGCATCAATCTTTTACAGCCTTTGTACGAGCTTTGCTTTCACCTGGCCTTCACTTATTCCATATTTAGTGTTTAAAGGCACACTAAAGGCAAATATTAGGTCGACGTGTACTGTTGAAATACCATTCTGCAAACCTCGCAACGTTCGTTTTGTGCCAAGACTTAGTTTACGAGAAAATTGTGTGTGAAAGGTCCGCATACCTTTAGCACAATTCAAATCACCCACCCCTCGAGCAGGGAGTGGTGACATTGTATACGCCATCACCGGGAAGTCTCGAAGTAACTTGGAGCCATTTGGAAGCCACAAAGAAGAGTTGTCTAGGTTCTGGTAGGGGTGAAAAAGCTCTGGCCCAAAGCCCGATGGCTTTCCCCAGCTAGTATGTTATTGGTGAGTAAAATGGTGCCCGACAGGCGGCACTATGGTTTTCTGTACAAAACGCAAACGCGCGACCACGGAGAAACCGAACCAAGACAGAACGTTGGATTCGCTGCTGCAGCTGCTCTTAGTCAAGTGGCATCGACCATTCAGGAATCCCACGACATCACATGGATGTGGCATTCTCTGCTACTTGCAGTTTGTGTGAGCTTTGCGAGACAGCAAAACCAGCATGGCACTACGTGATAATGAAACAACTAAAACGCGAAAACACTGGTGGTGCATAGTGAAGAAAACAAAGCCTTTTGACCGCCCGCATCACCGTCAGTGGTAATGTCAATGAGTTCTTTTTTTAAAGATTGAATAGAACTGAACAAGTAGCATTTTCTCTCGTCATATAATGCAATACAATCATCTTTTTATTACGAATGGTTGAATACTAGAACAGAATTTTAATGAGGAGTGCCTCCGTCATTGGGCTAGTACTTGAATGCCCCAGGGGAGTCTCCAGTCGTGTCCTTCATTTACCTCAATTTCTTGATTACTAAAGCTTTTTTCGTGATAATATTGATGCCTTAGACGTTCTAGAGCACTAATCTTTCACTTTAGCTTTACTTTGTGTTTGCCTTTAGTGTCCCTTCAATTGCAACAATATTGTGACATTGTCACGATGGGGGATAAATAAGACACTGCCAGATGCATGACTTAAGGAGGTGACTTTTATTGGTTGAACTTTTGCCCAGCAAAACAAGTAAGCACGCAGAGCAGAGCAATAGTAAGTGCAGTCTTCGATCGTCGAAATCTGATCTATGGGTCAGGCACATTGGCTATTTATGTATGGCTCATCATACACTACAGGATTATCATTGGTGCGTGCATATGCTCTAGAATGTGCATTACTATCCTTGTTCCGCATGCAATCTGATTACAGCCAAGATTCTTTTGCTATAGAATCGGCGGCAACATTCAAGAAAGTTCTGGTTCATAAAGGTGTGCTTCGCGCTGAGCCATATCATTGTAATAGTCGTGAGCAGGTGAAAAGTGGTCACCAGAAAAAGGGAAGCAGTGTGCACATGTCAGTATTGATTTCCTCACGTCATTGAACATTTGCAAATTGTATCATTGAATGTTCGACTATCAGCATTCCTAATCTTATTGCTGTACCTCTTATTTTGCTGACAATGACTGCTCATGAAAGATGCTGAAATGAGTTTGATGTGAAGGGGCATTCTTGGCACTCACCTTGTTTTCTGGACTATAAGTTGCAATTTTTTCGCAAAATTTTCTTCACTGCATATTATACAACGGTGTGACTTATATGTGCATAAAACCATGCATTTTGACGCGACCAATATGAGTGTTTTTGTTTTGTTTTTTCGGAACAAGTCGGGCTGCAGAAGCAATAACCGCAATGTGCCTACAATGCCCAATAAGAGTTATTCAGAGATCGACAATGGTCACCCAGCGATGCTGCCAGCTGAAGTAGTTCAACTTTTAACTGCATCGGAAGACTTTGATGGCTTCAAGTGAAGTGCATTACAATTGATTTTCTGCGCCTAAGAGGAGTTTTAAATTTGGAAGCACTTCTATACCTACTGAATGAGGAAAACTGTCTGTCTGCCTGTATGTCACATGATATGGATCGCTGTAGAGCAATTAATGTATAAAACAAAATAATTTTGAAAAGAAAAATGTTAGAGATGGTGAGTTTTGGATCTACGACCCCACGCTCAGTAGTCAAGTGTCTTAGCCAGTAGGCTGAACACCCATGCTTGCAGAAGGTGAATATATCTGAATAATATGAATGTGTTGTACCCGCGGTACAAATGTCCAAGGAGAACAGTTTCTATGAAGGCTTTGTTCAAAGATTTGGCAGTGGTGGAATAAATCTCATCCCTAGGACCACATGTAGAGCCGACTTGGAGCATTGTAGACTTAAAGAAAATTCAAATTTTGCGAAATTTAATGCCAAACATGCCACATCATGATGCGTTTTGGTGGTTGTGGGATGTGCCTTCCATTGGGGCCTTCCTTCACTGATCAAAATGCCACCAATTTCCAAGGGCTCATGTGCTTCTCACTGTGCAACACAGACAGATAAGTATCAATGACTTGATAAGGATGATAAGGAGTGATGAGGCATTATATGGGTCCCATCATGGTTGATGATGGTTTGACGCAGATGGATAAGATGCTTAAGAGCGATAAGGGCTTATAATGGTCGGATAAATTCTGATAAGCTTAATAAACACCGATAAGGGTCAGATCATTGTCCAATAAGGTTGATAAGAACAGGTAAGGGTTGATAAGGATCAGATCGGTTGCAATAAGGTTGATTCCAGCCGATAAGGGTTTATAAGGCTTGAATCAAGTCCGAAAAGTTGACAGCAACCCGCAAGGGTTGATAAGTGTCAGCTCTAGTCTGATGAGGTCGATAACAACTGATAAAGGTAGATAAGAGCTTATACTTGTCGGATCAAGTTTTATAACAGATGAGCAAGTGGCATAATACTTACGCATGCTTAAACAACTCCTAGAGGGGTTTCTGCATGAATCTTTTTCTGCTAGAATTTGCAGCTCATAAAAATTTCCTCTAGGGAAGTTTAAGGCCTCGAAATGGTAAGTACGGCATTTTGCAAATGAGTGTACAAGTGTGCATAATTGTTTTAATATGCTCACCGAGTTAAAATAGTTGCATCTTGTATAGCAACTAGGAGGGGGGGTGCGACCTATACAAAAGTGCAACTTATAGTCCAGGAAAAACAGCAATTGCACCAATTTGGATAGCTTCATGTCTTTGAAATATTGCTGCTAAAATCTTGAGATGGTCAGCTCTATTTCATATCTTGTCTCCACATCTCTTGCTGTCAGCACTGTTGGGTGCACACTGCTTTTTCTCGTAAGATGTAGCAGAGGCATGAGCTTGTGGAGAGAGCTGGTGTGCACTGGTGTGCGCATATCTGTAGTCCCACTTAATGCAACATGAATGCTATGCTAATTGGGATGTGTCTGCACCTAACTTGCTTCATTATGTCCAATTCCATTGCATCAGCCAATCTGCATGTCCAGAAGGGAATCCCAGATGACCTTTTCAATGAGCTTTATGTGCTTCACAGAATTGTATAAACAGGAGGACAATGACACTCTCTCATGAACTCTTTGTACTACCGGAAGTGCTGCATGTTATCATTGTCATCAGCATATTTTAGGTTCACTGCAGGATGGTGGCTTCTCCCAGCAACCTCCCACTGCCCTTGTGTTTTGTCAGCTGGTACCAACTGTAAATTTCCAAACATTGTAACACCACCCATCCCTCTGCCAGCCTTGGCTCTGCACCCCTTTCCTAGGCACTCATTCTGCTACTCTAATAGTATAGATAACAGATTATGTGTTCTTTGCCATTTATATTTCCTACCCAACTTCAGTATTCCTCTTGATGTCAGCTAGAATCTCAGTTGGGCTTGTTTGCTCTCTAATACGCAATGCTGTCTTGCTTTGCCTTCAATGGTATGCCTTCTATCATTTTACATTCCACCTCTCATTGCACAGTCCTTAGATACTTCTGAAGTTTCTTTTTTTATCCTACAAGTTAGTGCCCTGTAGCGTAGTGTTAGAAGAATGTGCTGGTTATATACCCTTCTTTTCGAGGACATCTGGGCTGCTTCTCATGACTTGTATGTGCCTGTTGTGTGTAGGGGTGTGGGAATATTCGAACGTTTCGAATAATGGATTGAATATTTCTCTATTCAAATCACTCCTTAAATTGAACAGCCACTATTCGTAAATGAGAATATTTTTCTAATAGTTTTTGAATGCTTCAAATCACCAAATGCGCTCTGATTTCTATTCCGGCGACCATAGAAGACGTAGAACACAAGAAATGGCTGCTCATTATTTGAAAAGTATTTGATTCGAATCATGTTTGATTTGGTCTCGAAACTTACTCATTCACACAACCATAGTTGTTGCACTTCAGCTCGTTTATTGCTTGTCTAAAAGTTACCTGCCGATGGATCGGGTATCTGGTTACTATAATTCTTGTGTATCGCAGTGCACTGTTAAAGGGAACTGTGTGAGTGTAGAGCTTGCATGAATTTTTCCCTCTCGCAAGTGCATGTTTATGCTTGACACAAAACAGTGCTAATAAAGACGAGATCAAAGAAGTTAAGACAGGTTCACACACAAGTGCCACCTATTTTAACTTCTTAACCTATGTTAATTTGTCAGGTATGAACGTACGCCACTTGCCCAAGATTTCCAGTGGCTGCAGGTGTACATTTGCCCCGTTCTGCAGCAGATAATTTGTGGTTGGTGGCGCTGGCACTTTTCCAGGAACCTCTACATTGCATTGACACAGCTTTGACTGGCACCTGCAGTCAAAGTGCCAGCAGTTGCAGGGTCATGCGTCAGAATGTCTGTTTTAACAGTGATCACCACTGTACATACCCCTGCACATCCATCACTTTTCACGCAATTTGCTCTGTGGTCAACTTCTATAGGAAGCAATCAGTTTAAGAATTAAAGGAATGATTATGCCAGGTCATATCTACAAAGGCAGTGGCAGTCAAGCAATTTGCCAGCCTGCCTTTCACATTGCAGTATGAGGTGCAGAATGCTGGATTCACCGAAATAAGCATGATTGAACTCCAGCACTCCTTGCCTTCCAAGATGCAACAGTACATTGTGGGCTCCTTCACAGGCAGACGCTGTCGGAGCTGCTGCAGTCCCCGATGCCTCACGATTAGGGGCAATCTACAATGCAGAGGATCAACGGATCAAGGTGACTTGCCATGATGGCATAACACAGTGGTCGATGTTTCCTTGTGTCACTTGCTGCCACGAGGTTCAGCATTTTTTAATGGAATATTTTACAGAACACTTATTAAATTTCAACCCTTTCAACCTTAATAGGAGGGAGTTGACAGAAGAAGCAGGGGTGTAAAGTAACAAAATTTCACCTTAGATCGAGTATAGTGAAGTTTCGATTAGCCTTCAGGGTGGTTTTACTGGATTGCCATTTTTCAGCAACTGTCGAACTTGTACTAACACTGATTGGTTGGGCAAAAGCAGCCTTTTCTGCATTTCAATTGGGATTGAAACCGTTTACGATCATTCTAGTGCTTGGTATTATGATCTTGTGAATCTGTGCAGCAGTGTCGCCAGTGTGATTATAACAGTGCCTGTGTGAGCTTCCTTCTCACAGCAGTATTCCGGATCGCTGTAGGCGTGCATCTAAATAAGCCTTGTATGAGTGTAGAATCTTGCACCACATTTGCATGGAATAGCTGTTCAAGGGATAGCCCCTTCGGTGTTGTAAAGACTGTCCCACAAAACATCCTACAAGTCACAGTTGTTGCAGCATGAACACATTCATTTCTTTGCTTAGCCTCGAGTAACCCATCATTTTTTGTATGGAAGTAGCCTACACAAATATGCACATAAAGTTTTCTTCACATGTTCATCAAACATTTTTTGCTTTATTTGCAAGCACTGTAGTGAAATGCATTGTTTCAGGCAGCCGTGCATGTTCATATCTGGCAGTGTTGCTTACAGGTCCCATTAATTTGTGATTTTGCTGTACTCCTCTGGGCTAACATTTCCTGTGAGGAATTTGCTGATGATATTGAACATAGAATTGAGCTTTGCGGTAATGGCTGTTTTATGTTATGTTTAATGTTAAATACTCTCGGCATTGCAATTCTGTACCTAGCTCTCTACATTTAGTGTTTTATGAGTGTTCTGCTACCTCCGTTTGACATAATCTAGTGCAGCTCATGGGTAAGCATACGAACATGTTGAGAGCTCAAGGAACTCGCAACAGCTACAACCGTAAGGTGCATGGGTGTTGTTTGGTGGGCTTGTACTTGCACGCACCCTTCCAGTCTCTTGGGGAGGAGAAACGTGCAGTGTCTAATAATGTGAAATCCAAACCATAAACATGCTAGTACAGATTTTTTGTTTTGTTTCTAATGGTTGCGCAAAGTCTAGCAGATGTTCTCCTCAGTTACTATATTTGTGGTTGTTAAGGCTGTCTGCAACTTCGTCATGGTTGAAGTTTAGTGCAGGTGTTTTATGTGATACCTGGAAGTTCTTGTTCCTCCAGAGTGCGTAATTAATAGTTTGCGCACTATGCAGTCAACTTCCTTTAATTTGACCGTGAAGTGATTGATGAAATTAGGCAAATTATCTGGTGAGTCTAATTAAATAAGAGGCAGAAAAAACAGCAGATGCATCACTCATTGATTAGGCAGTACTTGCCTCAATTCTAACATGTCTCCAAATCGAACTCATATGCACTCATTATGGATTCAAAGTAGAGAACTAATGTAAAAAGGACCTTAAGGCTCCTAAAGAAAAGAGAAATTGAACATGCACCCAATTTTTGAGGAAACAAAAATGTAGCCTGTCTCCGTTTCTGCCAAAAAGAAAAAAAAGATGTGACTAGCCAACCTTACCTTCACAGGATGGAACTTTATTTACCTAATGGCCATCTTCATCAGTCTCAGACAGCAATTTATCACTGTCTATGAAGAACCACAACACGTGCTATGTACGGTGCATGGAGCATTTGATATTCAGCATTTATCAAACGGTTCTGTTATTGTCACAAATGGAATGGTGGCCCACTAACCACTTCGTTAGTCAGTATTGCGATGCATGCGATCCTCCACAATGCGAAGAACATGGGACGCAAATTGTTGCCGCTAGCTTATCAGGTAAGATGTCTTAGTGTTTAAATGTGCTTTCATAATCAGACTGAAAGTGGTGTGTCGTCGTCATGCCATGTGAGAACTTTCATGGTCGTCATCTTGTAATGGCAATGGCGATGATGCTGCTTGCTAAGGCTGGCTGTGATGGTAGGCTGTTCCAAACGCTGCGAACATGGTTTTGGCTTTGATTTCGCGAGGGTTGCAATGTGCACTTGTTGGCAACGCAACGTATTGGATTGCACTGTGAAAGCAATATTCGGATTAATTTTTTCATTAAAGGAAGGCGTGCATTAGAATTGGAGTAACAACTGTAATAATTAATTGTGAGCTACTGTTGTTGCTTTTAAATCTTCCTGCAGATAGCCAAGAATATGTGTTTTCAGTGGTAGGTAACATGTTCAATACATTCACTGTACCCTAAGTGCCGTCAGTGCAGCCACTGCCGCTATTGGAGCTATTACTGGAGTCACCATTGGGGTCATTTGTGTGTGTGCTCACCAACGAAGTCAAAATTATCCAGCAAAGGCCAATTTCAGGATCAAAAAAACAAAAGTATAGGCCTCTGGAAATAGATGTACGAGTGCCAGCCAGAACATTTAGTTGCGATCGAATTAACGAAAGTTGAATTAGCAGAAGTCTACGGTATTCCTTTTTTTTTTTTTGCTGCACAAGAGGGACGTCTGTGTGCTCACTTCTGTCAACATTGCTTTCGGGTTCTATTACTTTGTGGTCTCACTGTAGCACCGCTTTGGGATAACTTTCCTGAGGTTAATTTTCTTGCAATCTAAAACATAGAACTGAGTTTTGTGGCAAAGGCAGTTGTTGTGTCGGCAGCGGCAGGCAAGCGGGGGGCCCCGACGGGCGAACGCGCGGCTAGCGCCGGCGCAGTAAAGGAGACACGGAGCTAACTGCTCCCGATGAAAACCGGAACGAAGACTCGACCGACCCACGGCCGTTTATTACTTATAAAGGCTTCACATGCTAGATGACACATCCCGATCGGTCCAAGCTTGTCACATGACAGAAGGGGGGTACGCCATCTAGCTAAGCAATTACAAAACATACATGTGCGATGACACAGAGATCTGACAGGGGGCGACACTATACGACATCATCCCCCCCTGGAAACAAAGCAAGCATACAGTGAAACGCGCACACAAGACGCACACTTAAGTCCAAAGGCAATTTCAGTTCATTCCCCCCCATGTTCACACACGCGCACCAGTTGCACACAAAGCACGCACTTAAGTCCACAAATTCAATCCATCCCCGCCCAAGTTCACATACACGTGCACCAGTCTTGGGCACCAAAACACAGGCAGTCACTAAGTCTGACAAAGAACATGGCACAAACTCACTGCACCGCAACAAGGAGCACATTTTATACCTGTGTTAATGAAACATGTGGACTGTCTCCTAAATGTCACAACGAGGCCCCTAGCCGTGGCATTTCGAAGACGTAAATACGCTCTACACTACAAAAACAAAATCATCGAGCCACGGAGGCCGTTTTCTGTCACGATGAGAACGCGTGCGTACCTCAGAAGAACTTTGGGGGTTGCGACGCGTATCGGTCGACTTTAAAGACCCAGTCGTCCCACTATTATTTACCTCCCCCTGGTTGGAAAACTGAATGTGGTTGTCGCTCAAAGCTGGAGAGGGTTGCCCAGGAAGCTCCTCTCGACGTCCCAACAAGTCTTGGGAGGCTACCAATTCCCCAACGGAATCAGAGACGACTGCTGACTGTGTAGACTCGGAAGTGATACAGTCAGACGCACAACTTAACTGAAGCTTATGACTATGAGAAGACGCTGTCACTACAGACAAGTCATCGGAATGACTATCCAAGTTTGGATATGAGTACAAAAAGTTTCTATCACTTGTGCACAATGTACTACCTGCTGGATCCTTCATTACTACGGTTAACTTAGACACATGCCACGTCTTCCCATCACTGAGTACAAAAATAGATGGTCCTATCTGGGCCTTGACTTTACGAGGTTTACTGTACTTAAAGAATCCTTTCCTGTTAAATCTTATTCTGACGGTGTCTCCCACCTTGATACGAGTTGCCTGAGCACCTCTACGTTTGTCTACGTATTGTTTAGTCTGCCACTGTTTCTGCAAGACCCTTTCTTGAACTTGAGGCACGAGACTGTCCTGTTCTCGTAGATCAACACAGAGCCGCGTGGTTCCATCCTTCTTGCGCACCACCACGAGTGGAGACACCCACTCAGTAGCCTCGACGCGCTCGATGACGTCGCAGTCCTCGAGACGTCGCAATTCATGTGCGACCTGGTCACGGAGAGCCAGGGGCAGTCGGCCCAACTTTGAAGATGCTGGTTTCGCATCTTGCTGCCGATGAATTCGGTGCACAAAGTTGTTGACGAGACCCAATTCGTCACTGGAAAGGTGATCAAAATCCGGAGGCACACCTGTGGGGCTCTGTACCGAAGGAAGCGATGGTAGACGACATGTCAGCGACGTACCGTCGATCTGTATGCCCAAGCGTTGGATGGCGTCTAAACCCAGCAGTGATGTTCCTGTAGTCGTTACGTGGAACGTGACGGAGCATGACCTTTGGAAAAACTGGACAGTGGCTTGAAACAGGCCTTGAATGTCGATACGTTGCTTGGAGAAATTTTTCAAGTCCACTGTTTGTGACAGTCTGTGCTGTCGACCAAAGTGCTTTTCAAAATCTTCGGTCGTCATCAATGAGACAGACGCTCCCGTATCCACCGGCAGTCGCATGGAGACGCCGTTCACTACGACTGGAACTTCCAAATGTTTTTTAGTTTCAAAAGCGCTTACCGTCAAGACAGACGCGGACGGCTGCCCTGCGGAAGTTGAAGACAGCGTCTCTGCGGAAGAGACGTGTTGAACAGTACGGGTTTTTCGGCATACTGATGCAAAATGGCCCAACGTGTGCCAGGCGTTGCACCGCCGATTCCTTGCTGGACAATTCCTGTACGTTGCAATATGCTTCGTGCTGCCACACCGATCGCATGCACCACGGTTCCCGGAGGAGCCATGTGCGAAATGTCGGCCCTCTTGGCGGCTTCCCGGAAGAAGTCGGTCGTCTCGGCGGCCTCTCGGAAGAAGTCGGTCGTCTCGGCGGCTTCTCGGAAGAAGTCGGTCGTCTCGGCGGCTTCTCGGAAGAAGTCGGTCGTCTCGGCGGCTTCCCGGAAGAAGTGGGTCGTCTTCATGGCCTCCCGGACTACGTCGGCCATCTTGGCGGCTCCCCGGAAGAAGTCGGCCATCTTGGCCCGTCGACGGAACGCCAAGTTGAGATGCCTCGATTCTTCGTACATTTTCGGAGCCGAACGCGCGGTTCGCTCGATGCAAGGCTTCTAACGAGCGTCCAATTTCTTCTGCCTTGTCCAGGGACAGGGTTTCGCCATGAGCCAGCAACTTTTCGCGAACGCTGACGTTCGCTACCCCATGTATGATTTGGTCTCGGACGCGCTCGCCATAGGTTGTGCCGAAGTTGCACTGTACCGCCTTCTCCTTCAATGCGGTCACGAATTCCAGGAATCCTTCTCCGTCGAACTGCTTCCGACTGGTGAATTCGTGCCGTTCCGCCAGGACATTTGTTGACGCGGCGAACAGCCGGTCAAGCCGCTCCAAGAGTCTCGGAAACTCTGACGCTGGCGGGACCGCATCACTTGACGTTGACGCTGCGCCGGTTGACTGCCTTGCTGCTTCGCTTGAAGCTGACGCTGCGCTGGTTAACTGCCTTGCTGCTTCCTGCTCCTCGTCTGCAAAGTACTTCCGTTGTCCCTCACGCCCGAGAGCGCTGACGAGCGCGGACGCTCGTCGCGCGTCCGTCCAGTCGCCACCGCCGGCCGCTTCGAGGTGGGCCTGAAAAATTTTTTTCCAGCGATACCAAGGGATTAACGGTGGGCCGGGCACTTCAAGAAAAACGGGAAGGTTCGCAGTAAAAGCCATGGCGGGTAGCGTGCAGGAGGCAAGCCGGAGCTCGCCGCAGGAATGGGGCAAGAACAAAGGGGCGAGTAGGCCTAGGCTCGGAAGCCTCGCGACGCCGAGTGCGTCGGCGGCGTTTGCCTGCCGTGCGGACACGGGAAGGGTCGCTTCACTTACGAAGCTCGTTGGTTTCCCGGGGCTTCGGTCGGAACCGCTGCGGGAATCCCATCCTCGTCGCCAAAAGATGTTGTGTCGGCAGCGGCAGGCAAGCGGGGGGCCCCGACGGGCGAACGCGCGGCTAGCGCCGGCGCAGTAAAGGAGACACGGAGCTAACTGCTCCCGATGAAAACCGGAACGAAGACTCGACCGACCCACGGCCGTTTATTACTTATAAAGGCTTCACATGCTAGATGACACATCCCGATTGGTCCAAGCTTGTCACATGACAGAAGGGGGGTACGCCATCTAGCTAAGCAATTACAAAACATACATGTGCGATGACACAGAGATCTGACAGGGGGCGACACTATACGACAGCAGTCTTATGTTCAGAAATACTGTTTGCACTTAAGTTTTTACCGCCAACTATAGCACCCTCAAGGCTGCTAGAGGGCATTAGAATTGAACTTCTATCATCGCCTGTCTGCTTGCATGCGTAATCTAATTTTTTGCTTCCCCTTGTGGCTGCTAGTGGGCATTGGGATGCAGTTTGGCCACAGTTCCCATATTCCACATGCTGCATGCATCTTCCAGTCTGTTGGGAAGGAATAACTTTAGATAAGAGAACTGTGCTGTGTATAATAACGTGAATTCTTCCCCACAAACGTGCTAGTATAGTTGTTTTAATGATTATGCCAAGTCTACCAAAAATTATCCTCGGTCACAAAAGTACATTTGTTAGGGTAGAGGCAGTCCAAAACTTCCGCGTGGTTGAAGGTGAGCATAGGAGTCTTGTGAGATACCTGAAAGTTGTTTCTTCAGACTGCATAACGAATTGCTGGTGCACTATATTTGCAGTGAGTGCTGCATTACCAAAAACCAAGTTTATTTAATAAATATAGCTCTGCAACTTCTTTATAAAGACTTGTTTCATTCTTGGTTTACTAAACAGTGCTTGTCTGCCCCTAATCAATTTGATATATTGAGCAATTGGCCAATGCATGATTGTTTGGCTTTCAGGATCCTTTTGTCGTTGCAATGTGGTCGGCTTCCGTTAATATGATCCCGATATAACTGACGAAACTGCTCGAATTATCCGGCAGGTCGAACAAAAGGCAGAAAACCCACAAACATGCTGTTGATCACTCGTCAGTATTTGCCTTTAAAGTTAGATTCGCCACAATACAGCCTTGTTGTGAGGTGAAGCCTACCAAACAGGGAAAAATGTAATTGTTATGGGACAAGGCACATGTTCCTTAATTTACGCACGCAGATGTGCCGTTTGCGGTCACAGTATGAGTATGCTTCACCGCTTAACAAGGCTCTATCGAGGCGAAGCAGAGCGGTCAAGAATGAATTATTAGGTGAAGGCCAATATTGAGATAGAAATAACGGAAGCTTGAACCCATAGAAATGTGTGGCCGCCAGCCGGGACTTTTGGTCTGGATCAAATTGACCAAAAAATCAAATTAACTGGAGAAGAGATAATCAAAGTCTACTGCATCCTTGTGTGAGATTTGATGCCTGCTATTTCTGGGGCATCAAATGCCCCTCCACTTTCGTGGAGTTGTGAAGCTGTTGTCCAATTTTAGTCAAACCAGCATTCCAGCGACTTGTGTGCCTGACAAATGTGAATCGAACTCTCTTGATGGGAAGGTGGAGGGCTACCACCAGCACGCCTTCAACATGCTCATCAGCAACCGACTGGGAAAGGTGCGCACCCTGCCAGATACACGCAACCCCCTGTAAGTTTGAACACTGCATACGTCGCTGTGGTTGATTGAGCTTAACATTCTTTTCTTTGCTAAAGTTACAAAAAAATACTATGCTAAATGGGCAGGCACGTGGCATGAAGTACAACTATCAAGTTTCTTGTTTCAATGAGAAAATGCTTCACCATTTCCCTTTTCTCCTAAATGCTAAATTTTTTTTTTCACAGAATTAAAACGTGTAATATTGTGTTGTGTTGTGCTCATATGTTGCTGCTGCTGGTGTACATAAAAAAATCTATGATTATTGCTGAATAACTCTAATTAACGTAGTTTCACAGATTAACTTTTCCTAATTTAGCGGCATTGAGTAACTTGTCACAATTGCCAAATTGAACCCAATCAGTGTGCCGGGCATATCCACCTGATAGATGTGTGAACACATGCACCAGTGTTGCAATATTTTCTGGAAGACTTATGGCAAAATGCATTCACACTCCTGTTATTCTTGCAAAAAAAAAAATAAGAAGCCTCTTTTGCACACTGCAGAAAAAGCTGCGTGACAGCAACGTATTTCATAGTGGATTTTGTCGTGGCTGTAGTGTACTTAGTAAGCGGATGTGTCGTGATCACTTACTGGCTTCCATTCCTAAATTGCAACCCATGGCGTGAAGTAATTGAAAAAGTGAAATGAACTGGGGCAGAGCTTATATAAGACAGATACTAGTGTCTTTTAGGTTGACAGGAAAGACTAGTCTGTCATCCTAAAAAGGATAAAGCAAAGTGATGAAGCTATGCATTTTTTGTGGCTACACAGTAGGTGTGACCAGCACAGAAAAGGGATGATTGGAAAGCTGTGGGAATGTTGTTCAACGTTTCAAACGTTACGTGAGCCAGATGTACAGTGTGGTACAGTCTTCTTGCAAGTGTGCAGTTACCTGGCTTTGCAGCAGACGACTTCTGCTTGATGACACTGACACCTTTCTATACACCTGTGCAGTGCATTGACATAGCTTCGCAGTGCCAGCTAAGTGAGAGCTGCTCATTTGAGTGTTCTGTTTAACAGTGGATCACACTGTGGGGCATGGTTCTAGCAACACAGTCGATAGCTTGCTTGCACTGAAATTTTGAACAAGGATTGCATTTCACTGTATGTCTAATTTAAGAGTGCCACATTTATGTGCATTACCTGCCTATGTCGTACCTACTGTGGTCGCCCAACGGCTGTAGCATTGCACTGCTGAGGACAAGGCCTTAGATTCAAATCCTGACTGCTGTGGCCGCATTGTCATTGGGGGACAGAATGAGGAAAAAAAAAACGCTTGTGTGTCATGGTTTGAATGCATGTTAAAGAATACCAGATGGTCAAAAATATTCCATAACCTATAGCTATGTACTTCTTATCTCATAGCCCACTGCGCTGTTTCGGGACGTTCAACCCCACAATTTAAACTATATTTGTTTATGTGCCTACATATCGCCCAGTGGGCAATACAGTAGAGGAGGTCAAAAGATAGCAGTGTACAGCAGTTCTGCATACGCAAAAGCAAAAGAAAGACAAGCAAAAAATTAAAGAGAAAGTACATAAAAAATTTAGCACAACCAGGGACAGATCACAGGCCAACAAAAGTGCTTCCAAATACAGTAGACTTCCATTAATTCGATCCTGACCGATGGTACCGGCCGGCACCTATACATTTCTATATGTTCAAACTTCTGTTATATCGATCTCAACATTGGCTTTCAGCAAATAATTCATTCTTGACCGGTAAGCTTCGCCTCAATAGAGAGTTGTTATGTGGTGAAGCATGCCAAGACTGGAAAGGGGTCAGTGTCTCGGGACATTGACTGCATATATTAATTATACAGGGTCACATGCTTCATCTCCAGTTACATACGAGTACACAGACACCTAATAAGCATACTGGTAGCCATTCTGTTTGACATTGCTGTGGCTATCTGAGCTCTTGCCTCACCCACTATGCGTGTCTTATATGTGAGACTGTTAATGGGGCCTAGCACGCGTTCCTTAATTATAAGCACCATGCACCGAGAAGGGGAGAAAGGCCTTCTGTGTTTAGGGAAAACTAGCATAAAGGAAAGCGGCAAGATGAAAAAATTCAGGCAGTCGAGGGGACATTTAAAGCCAACAAAAGACTGAAAGACTCTATCCAAGACTGAAAACCTGCCAGTAATCTTATTAGGCATCTAGATTCTTGGACTGTGACCAGAGACGGTGCATGTGCGTGTGTAAATTAAGGAACATGTTCTATGTCTCGTATGTTTCGTATGTTTCCTCATCTGGTATGCTTCACCTCAGAACTCAACTGTGTTGCGGTGAAGCCAACTTTAAAAACAAATACTGCCCAAGTGTATCAACCGCGCGTTTGGGCGTTTTGTGTGCCTTTTGTTTAACTTGACCTGCTTGACAATTCGACCAGTTTCATTTGTCCCATCAGGATCGAGTTAAAGGAAGTCAACTGTATACAAGTTACAAATATACAAATATTCAATAACCAAATATACACTCAGTCTAGGATATATCGAACTCAGATATATTGAGTTATTGTCAATATTGAAAACTTGTAAAATCCTCGTGGAATTCGTATGCAAAAAGTATAGCAATTCAGTGTATTCAGTGTATCGAATGCCGCGGCACAGCGCACCTCTGCAAGTGCACTTGTCCTAATGCCACACAATTACTCTCGCATCATCGGAAACATTTAATGCTGATAAATTTGAAACGGCACCGTTTTGTCAGATGTTGTTAACCCCTTAAGTGTTTTATTATTCTGACCAAGAGTGACCTTATTTTTCATTTTTTTATGGTTTATTTTCAAACTTCACTTTATCAAAAACCCTTGTAAAGCTTTTTCAACCAATTTACTTCATGTTTCAAATGTGTAAACTTCGTTTGACTTCTTCACTGTGCAATATATATGTACTTGTCATTGCCACAAATGGTACAGTTAGAAAACAGTTCTATATCGGCTATTCTTTGAAGCGTGTTCTCCACCGAAAAACATTTTTCTTGCATTCCTGCAAAATAATCTGCTTCCGGAAATGAAGGGGTGCTGTCCGTGCCCGCACTGCACCGCTGTCGGGCCACCTCAATGTTGTTTTCGTTTTCCGAGTCATCACTTTCGGTACAAGAAGCAATGAGAAGACTGTCATCATCCTTTGTTCGAAGAACAATGCTCTAGTGTATAGCTTTCACCCTCACTTTCACTGTCAGATTTGAACGGCCGCTTTTTTTTGCATGTGCGACTCGCGGGCAACTCGCCCGTGAGCCATCAGTAGTGGACGCCATCACTCCAAATGTGCCAGAAAGTGCAAAAAACACGGCCTTTGAGTGCTAACAGAGTGCTTACATCGATATAGTAGAACACAATTACTGCAATAAACGTGCCCCTCCAGCGCTGACAAAATGGCCGCTATCTTTGTTGTGCTACATGAAGATGTCAGTCAACTTGGGCTGTGAAGTGCTGAAAAATCCCCGAGATTTATGCAGTCAAACAACAAAGAGTGAAATAACCGCAGATTTCAAGCTCTTGCACTGGATCCATCTATTATTAAGTGGACATATTGAGCTCATCCAAATAGCTTTGAAAATGAGATTATTGCCGTTGATGATCTCAGCTCGCCCAAAACACTGAAGGGATTAAAGAGGAGAATGACTCTGAAATAAGGGTAGCATATGGCAGCATTATATAAATAAGGACAGCATATAAAAATTAGCAAGGCGCTCTTAGTTTTGCTTGCTATGCATATGGAACCATGGTTTGCGAACTGCGGCCATTGATCTTTGGCAAAAACAGATTGCCACTCTGCTTCAAGAAAGTGAACTGCCACCCGTTCCGATACACGTTACACAAGAAAGCGTGGATGACACTCGATATATTAAGTGAATGGGGCCAGGTATGGCATGCCGAACTGGAGACATCTGTGCCACCAGATTTGTCTTCTCGTAGACAAGCACTTTCCGCAAATAAAATTTTAGGGTTCTGTGAGAGGCCAAAGCAAATTCGACCCCAACCTCCACTTGGACAGATCTTTACATTATAGTTTGAATTTAATTACTACCGCACGCCACATCTGTACTTTTCCAGAAAGACTCCCCGCGGCGGCAGCGGTGTGCAAGACTTATTGCTGTGCGATTCGAGGGTCTGCGCCAAACGGATTTTATTTGTGCTCACACAGTTACACACGAGTGGGAGTGGACTCGCGTGTTTTGCAAGCTGAATGCCACTACCAAAACTAACAGCATGTGTGCGGGGTCGGCAGTCACCAATGCTGCAGGTGGAGAGAGAGGGACCACAAGGCGTTGGGGCTCTGATCAGCACACAGGAGATGCACAAAGTATTTAGGGAGGTTGAGAAGATGACTGGTTCCAACAGGAAGTCAATTCCATAACTCAACACAACAGTCAGCCTGGCTTGTTGCCCACGTATGATTATTGACCGTTTAAGAGGCGTATTCTGGATATCGTAATGGACACATGGCCGAGAACATTCACACGTCACTCACAGTAGAAGTGCGTTGATGGCAGCGCAGCGCATATTCAATAGGCTGCTTTACTGCCGCAATGTGTCCGTTTCTACCTTATCTCGAATAAAACCCCGAAACAAGCACTTCAACGTGTACGAGCCACACCGTGCTCCGTATTTGATCGAGCTATGCGGGCTGTCAGGATTAGTGTTGTGGTCAGTATATCAAAGATCTTTCTGCCGTGTGAATGACTTGCAACATTTGCATGCAAAAAATAAGTCAACATTTTTGCATTCGACATGGCCTTGGAGTATCAAATCGTTAATTCCCGCTCATCATGATCTTGAGAAACTGTTAGAGAAATGCAGAGGTCTCGGATAATAAGCTTCATATAGGCATATCCTATATTTTGAATTATCAGTGCCATTGAACCCACTTATAGCAATATTCAAATGCCACAAAAATTCCATTTATAAAACAAATAATTATCATAACTGGGTTGCATAAAAAGAAGCAAAATAGGAGGATGGCAGAGCTGCTGTGAAAAAACTGTATAGGTGGGGAGGCCTGTGGCCCTCCCCTCCACCTTTCTCCATCTAACTGGTGATTGCTTTGACTTGTTTAACTGTTTAACTCTGCTTCCTGTGTCTAATTGTGTGTAACAAGCCACGGCTGTTGCCGTTCAAGAATTGCACTGCTATAACAACTGTGAAAAGGGGTCACGGATGGCAAGTGACATGCGAGCTCCGCATAGGCATTTGTTTGGTGGCCCCAAAAGAGGCCTTTTAAAGAATTTGAGAAGGTTGCCACGGCAGCCTCTCAGCTTGAGAAATCAAGAAGAAACACTGGGGTGAGATTGCTACAAATATCTCGCCACATGCTTCTTGCTGGCTCGCACAAGAAAGCCCCATGTCCGTCAGCCTTGCTTGCTTGATGTGAAGTGTGCCGATATCCTTCTCCAAGGCATCCAGGTGCTCCATGCAGTGCAGCAGAGGGTTCCTTGTGAAAACAAGGCCCCGGAAGGGCTGAATGATCTGCAGGGCCTCCTGCGAGGACAACGTTGAGGCAGCCTGCTCTACCGCATCATCGCTGCTGTTGTCGCCATCAATGTCATCATCACTATCTGATGCAAGCATGTTTGCAACAATTGCCTCATTGGTTAGAACTTATGTTTCTGGTGTGTCGTTTGCATGTAGAAACTCTTTTGAGTTCTGGAGCATCCTTGTCAACTGTGAACCAAAGCTCAGGCATCACTTCATCACTGGTAGCTTTGCAGGCTTCGTGTAAGTGACTGCTGCCTCGGACAAAGCACGCTTTTCTAAAGTAGTTCCGCACCATAGAAGCACTTACTTCAGACCATGCACCAAATATAAACTGCATGGCCATCAGTACATTGATCTTCAAGTCTGGTTGCTCCCTGCGTGTCTGTGTCCATCAACAAGGATGCTCAGGATGCGGTGATGATACATGACCTTAAGATTGGCGACCATGCCAGTACTTATGGGCTGCAAGCCTGCTGTCATGTCCAGCAGCAGGGAAAGAATCTTTCACGCTTCAGAGCTTAGGCACGGAGTGGTGGGCACTATAATTATCTAGGATGAGAGCCACCTTCCTTTTATATAGCTCAATGGGCTGATTGAACTCCAAGAGCCACTCACGGAAAAGTTCTCGTGTCATCCATTTGTGGTTGTGATGGTAGCGAACTGGTATCCTGGCAGTACCGCGGAAGACAATGACAAATGTTGGGCACTGGTAGCTCCCGTTCATCTTGGCACACAAGAATACAGTGAGGCGCAGCTTGCTGTTTTTAGCGCCCTTACACGTGTCTCCTTTGAGTGCATGTGTCTTGGACGGCAATATCTGGAACAATACTCCTGTTTCGTCGCCATTGTATACGTCGGTGTCAACGTAGTCGCAGAGAGATTCGGGGCAGCTTTTCCACCACCAACTTCTGCTTCGCCTCCACATCAAGCGAAGCTCACTCATCAGTGACGGCTTTTTAAAAAATGCCGTGCCTGTCTTTGAAGCGCTGTACCCAGCCACCACCTGGCTGGAAGTTCACATTGTTGATGAGTAAGGCAAACTGCTTCGCCTTTGTGGCCAGAATTGGCCCGTTCATGGGCAAGTTCATGGCAAGGGTGCCGAGAAACCACTCATAGAGGGCCTCTTCCACCTCCCTATAGACACCTTGTCGAAGATGTTTGCGCTATTTGTCAACTAAGCAGTTTCCTTTGTTGAACTTCTCTGCTGAGTAGATGTTTGTCTACACTGTCAGCTGCGATAGTTCATACTAGCTTGTAATAGCTCGATAGCTCATTCGTGTTTCGAGGGGTGGAAAGGTGATGGGAGAGAGGCGCGCTAGGGTACCGATGCATAGAAGGCTGGAAAACAGACTATTGTATGAGTGCACGGCGGCTGTTGGGGGGTTGAAGAGGGTGCAGTGGCTCGAATTTCTCTTTTTCTTTTTTTCTTTTCAAGGATTTCACATTCTGTTACCTTTCGGCACAGGCACTTAGCAGCCAGACTTCATCCTTTTAATCGATATTGTGGCATGGGGACATTGTGAATGGGTTATTTCAACATATAAAACATACAAAAGTTGACAGTGCATCAGCTTCTCATTGTTTTAATCGATATATTGTTAAAACTGGTATTGTTGTAAGTGGGTTTGACTGTATATCAAGCTATATTGTGAACCCCTTTGAGTTCGATATATCTTGTATTGACTGTACTGTACTGTGTTATTAAGGTGAAAGCCTTAAGGGGACACTAAAGGCAAATACTAAGTTGGCATGAACTGTTTAAATACCATTCCAGAAACTTCGCAACGCTTGTTTCGTGCCAAGAAAAGACTTAGTTTACGAGAAAATTGCATCTTAAGAGTCTGAATACCTTTACTGCAATTCAAATTTCCCGCCGCCCAACCGGAGGAGTGGTGACGTTGCATATGCCATCACCACCCTTTTCTGCCGTCGGTGAGTGAAACGGCGCCCGACAGACGGTGGTACTGAGCCAAGACAGAGCCGTGGATTCACGGCTGCAGCTGCTGTATGATCAAGTGGCGCAGACCGTTTGGGCATCCTGTGACATCACATAGACGTTGAAATTCTCTGCTACTTGCAATTTGCAAGTTTCGCGAGCCAGCAAAAGCAGCGCAGAACTATGCGATGACGCAAGTACTGTGAAACACGATAGTGTGGGTGGCGTGGAGTCCAGCAAAAACGAAGCTGTTGGACCGCCCGTGTCGTTGTCAAGGGTAATTTCAGTGAGTTTTTCTAAAAATGAAATAGAGCTGAACAAGTAGCATTTTATATCGTCTTATAATACAACACAAGGATGTTTTCTGCAATGAGTGGTTGAGTACTAGTGACAGAATTTGACTGAGGAGTGCTTTCGTCATCGGGCAAGTACTTGAATGAACTGGGGAAGTCTCTAATCATGTCCTGCATTTACCTCAATTTCTTGGTTATTAAGGCTCTGTTTGCAATAGTACTGACGCTTTAGAGATTCTCGAGCACTAATCTATCACATTAGCATGACTTAATATTTGCCTTTAGTGTCCCTTTAAGTGGCTCATACCACTGATGACCTTGACAAAAAACATGTCATTTTGTCCAGTGGTGCAAAAACTGTCAATCACCAGCAATAGCTCATACCCCCCTAAACAAGTGAAAAATGCTATGTCTCATCCCTCTCGTAATGCAGAGGCTACAAGCGCTTATCAAAGTGACGTGTACCTTGCATACGTTAAAGAAATCACGCGTATAACATACAGAAATGTGGCGTCTAGTCGAGTGGTACAAAAATACTATGGGAGTTTCTCAATGGCTCATAATCCCATAAACAATGACTCATACCTCGTAAGCAAGCAAAAAATGCAATGGTTCATACCCCTGTAAGTCTGAGGCTACAAGCGCTGAGCAAAGTGAAGTGAACAGCGCATATTTTCATTGAAATCACCCATACGACACACAGAACAGCATATGTTTCAATCCCCTGTTGAGAGGATGCAATGTAATGTCGAAGAGAAACATCGGCGGCACGAGTGTAATCCCGCTGTATGAGCGCACGAAGCCGCAGCTAAGTGTCAAAAACGAGCCAAAGAAGCTGAACTTCAAAAGCAGCAACGTGACGGCGCGAGACGGCGCATTACCAAGTGTGCAGCAAGCTTTCGCCTTCACGTGTTACTGGAGTGTAACACGCGGCCAAATTTTATTTCATTTAGAACAAGTCAGAAGTGCACGTCTGCAGCAGCAACAGGCAACAAATACACATTTTGCAGGAGCAGTACGATGACGCCACCTGTTACTTAACAGCGAGATACGGTGTGCACACTGTCTTCCTCTGACAAGGACAGAAAGCACCGTTCCATTTGTGAGAATGTCTTTCGACTACTTCTTTCGTCTGTCATTGTTGAAGACAACGCATGCTTAATATTTAGTCAGCAAGAAATAGACAAGCGGTGAACCCAACTATTGGATCACACAGCATGCACCAGGAAACGCTGCCCCTGTCTGAATATTCCACATTAACGAGCCAGCAGTTTTGCTAGAATAGTCATGAAGTATATCCTTGGCGTCCTTATGGAACACTTGAGGTTTATTTTGGTTATGGTAGCGATTGTCATACATGCTGAGCCACATTTTTTGTCTCTTCTGCCAGCTGCCGTCAGCAGGTGTTTGATGAGCAGTCACTGCCGACAGCCAGCGTGGTGGTGTGCTTCTACAACGAGGCCTGGTCGGCACTGGTGCGCACCGTGCACACTGTCCTCGAGCGCACCCCAGCCGCTCTCCTTTATGAGCTTATCCTCGTGGATGACAACAGCACCTTGCGTGAGTACCTGTCTGGCACAGCTGTGTGCGCCAGAGTTTGCTTAGCTACAGCCACTGTAGAGGTTACTGCGAACTGTGTATACGTGTGATGTGCATACGTGCTGTGCGCAGAGAACTTCACAATGTGCAGGCATGCAGTGCTAGAGCTTGGATGTGAGGCTGCTGTCTGTTAAAGGGGCCCTGAAACGATTTTGACGATTTTCTACAAACGTACTGAGTCGTTAGAGTAGGTCCTTCTGATCATTAATTGACGAATCTAAGTGCTCCGCGTAAAGCGTGCAATTTATTATACGGTTTTAAAAATGTATGTCGCTGGCAATCACAGCACACTGCTCGGTGGAATTTTCAGCCGCCCCTACCCATAGGACGTAAATCACCCAATCGACGTCATGTGGGCGAGCTATCCGATTGGCTGCCCAGGGCGGATCATAAATAATTTTTCCACCTTTATGGCGAGCAGATGATGTTCGTAATAGTTGGAATGTTAGTCAATTTGTTTATAAAAATAACGTAACAGAAAGAGAATGCACAAGAACAATTTCTCACTACAATTGAGAACTTCCAGCACACAGCAAGCATCGTCTGCTTGTGTTACAACGTGCTTCATTTTGACGAGCTCCATGGTCAGCCAGTCTTTTCGCGAGCACTATGATTCGTTGCATTGTGGACTGCCAACGTAGCGACTGGCAATATGTCAAGCTGCGACATTGTGTCCCTCTGCAAGGCAGCAGACAAGTGGACTGGCTGCAGCGCATCGGACTGCCGCTATCCGATCGGTGCCAGGATTTGCACGTTTGCAGCCGTCACTTTACACCGGAAGATTACTAACTCAATAGCGTTTCGCGAGTCCACTATTAGGGTAAACGCAAGTGCAACGGGACAGGTCCTGGCCGTGTCCCCTTGCGTGTCGTTTCGTGGGATGAGCAGAAACGCAAACGTGAATAGTCTGCACGGTGCAGCCACCTGGTGGCACAGAGCTCAAGCACACACAGTAGCAGTAACAAAATGTATTCTTCTTTGCTGCTGGTGTAAATTTTTCGCAGGAGTGTAATTGTTAACACATTGTTCTTGTAAATGTTTAAAATGTTTACACTTGGTTAAAGCAATATTAGCTCTTTGTTTGGCTGGTTAAGCTCTGCGCCAACGGGTGGCTGGACCGTGGAGACCAATCAGGCAGCTCATGTACGTCTACGGTAAAGCTCCTTTATCAGCTTGAGTTTATGCCTCCACTGTTCCGTTGAAACGCCCTGCTAGCCTTTGGTTACCGGAACACCATACACATTTGGCTCTGCGACAGAAGGCTTGCAACACATGCTGCTTTGATAGCTCTTGCTTGGGGTCGACTGCCAAGCAGCTGGCGGAGAGTTTAGAGAGGCTTCGCGCGCTCGCTCCTGGAGAACCGGAAGTCGACGACACGACGTGCCATCATGACGTAGAGCCAGTGCAGGCGGAGCTTAGCCCCGATCACTCGGCAAATGAGTTGAGAAGAAAATGCATGAATATAGAGGAGGGTAACTTGTAATCGTCCGTAGCTCTCTGAATATGAGACAGTTCACACAAATTGTGGTGCGAATGATTAACTTTAGCTGTACTCTACATGTCTACAAAATTTGTCTGAACCATTTCAGGGGCCCTATAAGAACGTCAGAAGGCCTTGCAGTACACTTTGACCATTGTTCCACACCCTGGCAAACTTCTGCTCCATAAAGGCCTGTCGTACAAACAGGGTTAGGTGCCTCGCGTCCTGTGCCCTAATTATTGCAGTCGCAGGGTATGTCGTCTCTAAGTCTCACGTGCCGCACTGTTGGGGTCATTTTTGCAGCTTAGCTCGGGAAGGTAATGTTGAGTAAATGCCACCCCAATCCCCTTCTCCGTGTAACCCTATGTAGTGTAGCTGACCAGGTGAGAGAACAACCTCTTTCCTTTTCTCGTATTAAAAGCTTTCTCTCTCTCTGTCTATTATTTTGAAAGCTGTGAAAAGGTGACCTTAAATGAAAGGTAGCTACTAACCAAAGCATCATGGTGTGAAAGCTTTGTTTGGCGCATAATTTCCGTATCTCATTTTCAAATATTTTTTATGCAGGTATAGCGTAATGTCCATATCTGCCAACTCTCCCAATTTTTTTGTAACGGTTATGAATTTGGACTCGTTCTATGATTTTACGAATGGTAAATGCTGTTCGCCAGAAAGCTTGCAAGGTGTTGAAAGATTAGGTGGCTCAAGGTTGGAAAAACGCATGAAAATATTATAGTGATAGTGCCTGTGCTGCCCTCGTGTGGCAGCGTACAATGACTTCTACTGGCGGGGCTTTTTACAGTCTAGTTTATTCAGACAAGTTCCAGAAGCAGGCAAAATGAGCAGCCACAAAATCACTGAAAAAGTCACTGTGATCTAAAAACAGCATGTTGCTTGTCAGCTTGTGCTGTTCCAAGTTTGCTGCTACTTGTGTGCTGTGTGTAAAGCTAAACCATTGCTAATAACATGCGCATTGTATCACAAACAAATGGTGTGTGCTCAGTCAAACATTAAAAACAATGTTTGCGCATCATGTCCTCCCTTCCTCTTCCACTAGTTTGCGTCCATTGAGTTTTAATGAGTTTTAATGTTTGCAGGTTGACAGGTATACACGTTGCCTGGTGCCTCTAATAATTTGCGTCTCGTGCCAAGCTTTGCTCTCATATTGTGGCATTCTTTGGCCCATGAGACGTAAGACTCCTTGTGTGCTTGTGAACATGCTAAACAGATGTAGACAAAAGAAGGGACGAGACACACAGCACAAATCTTCAACGGGTTTATTTGAAGAACCTGTTGTCATATATGTATGTGCAGATATTGTGACACCCATGAGGCTGAAATTTATGGGGCTAACCTATGGGGGGGAGCTGAAACTTAACAAGAAGCTTGTTTTCATAATGAGCAGCAGAGCAAAAAATTATATACAGTCAAACCCACTTATGACAGCATTCAAGTGCCATAAAAATTCCATTGTTATGACCAATAATTGTTATAACCGGGTTGCAGGAAGAAAAGCAAAATAGGGAGATGGCAGAGCTGTCGTGAGAAAACTATAATGGCGGGGATGCCTTTGCCCCTCCCCACCACCTTTCTCCATCCGGCTGCTGATTGCACTAACTCATTTAACTGTTTAACTCTGCTATCCGGCTTGCTCCAATCACATGCAACAAGCCGTGGCTGTTGGCGTTCAAGAATGGCACTGCTATAATAACTGCAAAGGGGGGCCACAGGCAACAAGCAGTGCGTGAGCTCTGCCAAGGCATTGCTTTGGTGGCCCTGAAAGGGCCTTTTAAAACATGCGAGAAGGTATCCGCGGCAACCTGTCAACTTGAGAAATGCAGAAGTAACGCTCGGGCGAGATCACCACAAGCATCTCGCCACGTACTTCTTGCTGGCTTGTTTCGCTCCTTTGCCCCGTTTGACTTGCCGTTCTGGCAACGAGTCAAACAAGGTGGCCAGGAATGACTTCGACGCAACCAACAAAGATGAGCACGAGTGACTTAATCTGTTGGCAGAACTGCGCAGAATGGGGGGCCAGCGAGAAACCTGGGAGCAACGCGGCGCAGTTGGCGTGGCCCATTCGTGTATCGGAGTGTGGCACGGCTTAGAGCTATGGGTACAGCCCATGTGTTCGGAGGGGAGGATGGGTGATGAGACAGAGGCATGTGAGGCTGGCGATGTGGAGAAGGCTGGAAAATGAGCGCGCGGCAGCCGTTAGGGCATCGGACAATTGTGCAATGGCTCAGATTTCTCTTTCACTCTTTTTCTTTTGAAGGGTTTCACATTTCATTACCTTTTGGCACGGGCACCCAGCAGCCAGACATTTTAGTTATAACCAATGATTCGTCACCGGGGCATTATATTAAGCTGGTTATTTCACCATAAAAAACATACAAAAGTTGTCTGTGCAGCAGGTTCTCATTGTTATAACCGATATATTGTTAAAGCAGGTATCGTTTTAAGTGGGTTCCACTGTAGCTGTAATATTGAGGGACAAAGAAGTGGCAATATATATTAGAGAGCAAGCGCTGGTAGCTGGCTCATAATTGAGGGGTGCAGTGGATGCACAGGAGGTGGGCAGGTAATGTGACGAAATAAATTGAGATAACCAGTGGTCTGTGGGAGTAACGGAATACGTGCCAGGGAAAATTAAATGCTATCAAGGATGGCAGAGGATTAGGTGGCGTGATATCATTAGCAAACATGGGCAGAGGATGGAGCTGGCTGGTTCGAGACAGGGGTAGCAGAGATCGCTGCAAGAGACGGGACAGGAAATGAGCTGATGATAAGTTTTTACATTTCAAATATCCCGAAATGGTGGAAATTCTCCTAAAGCTTTCCACTCTGGTGTCCCTCATATTGTACTGTGCAAGTTGAAAGCATAAAACCTCAAACTGTTATCTGCTTTGGTGTTCATATGTAATAAGTCGACTCTCCTTACAACAGACTGATAATCCGACAAAAGTTGTCCGTTTTATCCGAAGTCTGTAATATCCAAAACCTTACTTGCAAAACTTTGGTTGGGATGTGTAACAATGTTATTGCAAAGAGTGAGTGACGAATGTCCGAAGTGAAAAAAAAAAAAGTTGCAGTTTCGCCTGAAAGGCAAAGCATCGATTCTGACAGCAAATTAGTAGACAGCTATGCAAAGTAACGATAGTAACGTATTTACTCGAATCTAGGCCGGCCCCGATTCTAAGCCGACCCCCGAATGTTCGAGGCCACAAAACATAAAAAAAATTACCTCAAATGTAGGCCAAACAAAAAAGTGAGGACAGCGTTCACAAAATGATAATTTATTATGAACATGCCGAGCTCACTCTGTGTCGTCACTGCCGCTAGCCTCGTCCCCATAGGCTTCATCCAGTGAACAGGCGGCGCCACTGAGCACCAGCAGTGCCACACTGCTCAGCGCCATCTGTGGCGAGTGGCGCGAAACTGGGAAAGAGGGAAGACCGTGGAAATTTAAACTTCGTGCACATGTTGCCAAAAGCCCCACGTATATTGTGATTCACTGTTTTTTGTGTACATGAAGGTGCAAGCGTGGTCCTAGGTGATGTCACAAATACTTTTTGCGGGTTTAGGCACATTAAGGGAACTGGAGAGTACTTTCATGTTGCTGCGTTAACCAGCAGAGACAAGCTGTACGCTATTTCACATGTTCTCTCTGTGAAAGAAGTGAACGGCCTAGACGAACGGCCTTGATGCTGAGTGAGCTAAACTAACTTGATTCGAATCGTTGGACTTTGTAGCAGTGACCATGCTTGATCGAAATTGAGAAATTTGGTCCGGTCGGACGCGATCTTGATTGAAAGTGACTGTGTGACACCGTGGTACTGTAACATTCTCTGTGCTTCGTCATCTGGCACGACTCGAAAACGAAACCTTTAGTGGTTTTGAAGCAGTTGTAAGCGGTGTGTCATGGCTCACTGCAGAACACAGAACCGGCACCAACTTGCCGACTTAATCAGCGCAACTACAAGTCGCTTCGCGTGGCTAGTGAGGCAAACAAGCCCTTACTTTTCAGGCCTTTTTATTCATCTAATTATTCTCGTCAGCTTGCCGCCCTTTGTAAACGTCTGGAAATAGCGTCAGGATGACTTTTAGTTGTGCTTTTTTCTCCATTGACGAAATGATTACGGCATATCCGGGTTGGCTCGTTTGGGACCCATTCGGAGCCATCTGCAGCTGAAAAATGAGATTTATTAGCCACAAGATCAGAATTTATATGACGCGAATGTTCGTTTTTCATCAAGTACAATGGTCGAGGTTCATTGTGGTCTTTTCACAAGGTTTGATTTTGCTTGCAAATTTGTTTGTTTGCACAAGCGCTTTGCTTTTTGCAAGGCGATTTCGCAAATGTAAAGTCACAAGAAAAATCGCACCATGTGAAACTGTACCTCTGACACCAGCAGCCGGAACGAGTATTGTCTATGAATAAGTGCTCGCCAGCATACAAGGAGCTTCCTCGGCATAAAATATTGCTCATCACACACGTCAGTGTTATCCTAGTCACATCAAATGCTAAGGCTACACTAAGCAGTCGTCAAATCAGCAGAGTCGTGACAAATGCCTTAAATGTTGAGCAGCTGGCCCAGCCATGACCGCTGGCGTTGTACAAGCTGCGAAATGCGCACATGTAGCATGGTTTGCAAAACAAACCCTTCTCACAAATATGATGACAAAAGCTTGCTTACTTAACTCCCCTCACAGCAGTGAACCATTTCTTTCGCCGTTCTACTTCGTAAGGCCTGCCAAGAGACATGTGCCAATTTATCCCGGGCTGGCCTTGACTGCGAGTCTGACGCAGTGGTATCACCAGTTCCACAAGTTTTTTTTTAGCACCTCCGTAATTTTGGCGCTTGTCTACGAAGCGCATGCCATCGCACCGTTGCAAGATGTGTCCGAAAAAAAATGAGGGCTAATTAACAAAGCAAAACGGCCCCAACCGCGGCTGACACAAAGTGCAGTGCGCATGAAGTAATACGTGTCGAGCCAGCCGACCTGAGAGCCACCTTCCCAGTACTGTCGCATCGCTGTGGCAGATGGCGCCAGAGTAGCCGCAAACTCAAGTGTACGGAGCCTGTAGCCCAGACCGCACATACTGTTGCGACGTGTGCAAGCTTGCATCCGCGCGCCCATGCATGCGCAAGCAGTGCAGCATCGCACGCGTCGAAATGCAGTGTGATCTCGGTGAACAGCTCTTCTCTGTTATTGCGCACTTATCTTATCGCTGTCATCTCCTCATTGCGGCACACATAAAAGCATCTCCCGTTGCCCCTTCCAAAGACAGACGTTTTTCTCATCAATGCTGAAGTCCCGCCTGGCTTACCATGCCTCTGCGGCTAGCACAACTTTTCGTTTGAATGCAGCACTATAGTGGCATCGCCTGTTTGGTACCATTACCATAACGCCGTGCCGCATGCCGATGCATAAAGAACCAGCTCTGATACGAGATGGTTCAAAGCGACAACTTTGCTCATGTACTTCAGTTGGCTACTGGCCTGGCTAGTATCGGCTGCAGTACTGACTTTTCTAGATGGCGCTAGCTATGCACCATATTTATCATTTTCAGTTACAAACTGGCGCATTTTTAAAAATCCTCTAATCTAAGCCGACCCAGAGTTCTTTGTATGTGATTATTTTAAAAATAACTATCAGCCTAGATTCGAATAAATATGGTAGTTTTATCGGCCGTAGAAAGTTGTAAACATTAGCTTACTTACTAAATTAACAAGCACTGTGTCACACGCACTCAGGTTACAGGAACACATCTCTCTCAATCTCCCGATCTCATCTCCGCGGAAAGTCGCTGTTAAAACATTGGAGTGAGAAGGCGCAACAGCGAGCGAATTGACCTTTGTGCTGTCTCTCGCATCAAGGTGAACTAAACATAGAAAGCACAGCGCATATGAAGCTACCGGCACTGGGTGCACTTCGTCCACATCGCAGATCGCTTTCAAGATACGGTGGCCACGCTATTAACAGTAGCCACCCGAGTAGAACCTCCGTCCCCTCTCCCTCACTCCCTCCCCCCACCGGTGCCTCACGCACGACATATAGTGCGTTTCTGCCCCGCTTTCCCCCCTCTTTTGCGTGCACAATATTGAACCACGACCGTCGGCTGACCCTCGCAAGTCAGTTGCCAGCCTGCGTCGATGTGGCAAAAGTCCATTTTGTATGCCCTATTTTGACACAAATTGCAGCTAATTTCGTCTGCTGTAGCCGATAGTCCGTTGTAGCATGGTCCGTTAAAAGTGAACTTCGTTGCATTAATAAAATAGATAGAGCAAACTATGGTTGATGTATGGTCTGTTATATCCGAAAGTCCGTTGTACGCGGGTCCATTGCAACAAGCATAGACTGTATCACTAACAAATTTCGTGCATGTCATAACCCTGTGGCAAATGCTGGTTGTCACACCTACAGGGTATGTCTGAAAACCTCTGCACTGTTTTCTCTTTGCATTTGTAGCGGAGCTGGGGATGCAGCTGGCTCGCTACGTTTCTTCCGAGCTGCCATACAACGTGCGCCTCATACGCACACCAGCACGAGAGGGACTCATCCGTGCCCGCATGTACGGTGCACGAAATGCTTCAGGACAGGTGAGACTGAAAGGAGCCATGACAGTGTCATAACATTGGTGATAAATACGTAGGGTGTCCGTTAAAGCACCAGTGAAATTGTGACTTCATTTTGGTGAGACCACTTCAGTCAGGGGAAGATGAATATTCATTCCCTCTTAGAAACTTACTCTGGTTCTGGCATTCTCTTAATGTTTGGAAATATACTGTCGACTTTCATTAATTTGGCCCTGAGTGAACCGTCAAAATTGACCAAATTATCCAGTGGGTTGAGTTAAACAAAATGCACAAAAATGTGCATTTGTGCATCACTGTTGGTTCATTTGGCAGTATTTGCCAGCTAACATGCCCCCGAATCAAACGCACACCTCACTTTATATATGTCCAAAGTAGAAAACTAATGTAGAAACCACATTAGAGCTCCTAAACAAAGTGGAAATTTAACACGCATTTGATGTTTCAGCAAGAAAAATATGTGCGACAGAATGGTGGCCGGTTCGCTAAAGTCACCTTCGCCGTAATACCTTAGTGTTATGCGGTAAAGCATACAAATGCTGCGAAGGCGATTTTGGTTTCGTATCTGACTGCACCGCGCAGGCAATTTTCGGCCCAGTTTTCATGAAAAGAAAAAAAAAGAAAGCCCACTTTAGAATGGGACATGGAGCAAGAAACATTTAGGAGTGGAAACTCCGCTGTTCGCGGCGACCAGAAAAGATCACAAGCCCGCGGAGCCATTATCATGCTGGCGGCCTGGAAAGAAATTACCGCCATTTCAGTTGCCAGGGCAACCGGTCGAGTGTGTTGCTCCCGTTCGGCCGCGCGCGCCTGACTTCTATTGAGGGCACGGAGAAAGTGGCCGGAGAGCGCGCCGGAGCCACCTGCCCGGGCGCTGCATTTTTTTTTTTTCGCTGCGGCTTCTACGATGCGCCGCATGGCACCGCCACTGCATACGGCCCCGTTGGCGCATACAATTGTGACCTTATAGGGTCGCCTGCGCTCGCTTGTGCTGATGGGAGTTTCACCTCCTAAATGTCTTCTTCCGTGGAATGGGGTAAATACCATAATCATACATTCTGAGCTACAGTTAATTGCTTGAATATCTTCCTAGGGCAAGCGGAAAATAGGCGTTTTCGACGGGAGATGGCGCATGTTCAACGCATTCACTGTCCCCTATGCTCTGCCAAGACAGACGCTGCCACTAAAGGGGTTGCTATTGGGGTCACTATACGGGTCAGTCACGTGCGTGCTGACTGGTCAAGTTTTAATTATCTGGCAAAGACCAATTTCAGGATTGAAATAACGAAAGTTTGGGCCCATAGGGACCTTCGGTCAGGATCAAATTAACCAGAGTTGAATGAATGAAAGTCTAGTCTATTTAATTACAGCATTCCCTGATTTAGGCAGAAACATTGCTGGAAGGTTTTGAGGATGTCTTAGTGAGAATCAAGGCGCCTTTCTGCTACTTGTTCCCAGCTCACACATGTTGGCAGACATTTTTTCAGCCCAGTCTCTGGAAACTCCTGCTGCACAAGGAAGATGGCATGGGGGCAGCTAGTGCACTGGCGCTTCTCCCTCGTGCAAAGTATGCTTCTCTCCTGGTTGAGACGTGTGCCAGCACACGTTAGTGAGATGCACTTTGATTAGCCTCCCTGTGAATGATCGTTTTCTGGGCAACCCTTAACTCTAAGCTACTCTACCATAGAAGATGCTCCATAGACCCACTATGAACTGTAGAAAGTACCTTTGCTCTCTAGACTTTTTGAATACACTGAAACATACACACTCAACCTAGCACAGCTGCTGCACCTAATCGGTCACTTTTGCAAGAGCTTTGGCCCATAAGCAGTGATTGGTGCTTTAGGTTTTCTTGGATTAACAAACACACCTTGTTGGCGAATCCCATTCTTGTCGACACCGTCGGTGAACACTGCTACAGGGCCCTTTGTGCCCTGGAGAAGCATCTCTCCCTCGCCTGATCATCACTCACTGGGCTCGCCTCACACTAGTCGCATTTACACAATATCCTCACCTCTGGTTGATCCAGTGTCCATTGAAATTTGTTGTTTCTGTGAAGCAGCAGCTCACGACCTTGATGCCATATTGGAAACTACTAGCGCTGGTCACCCCAACTAGGAAGGCACATTGAAATCCCCGCGCAGTGGAAAAAAGAAACGCAAAAGTGGAACCTAGAAATATAGTTCTTGTTTAATCCATTCGATGGCTCTTGCTGCATAAAAGCGCTCAGAGAGTGTTAAAATATGAATTTGTAACCATCAATAGTGGGGTATTGATAAGAATGGGTGTGGACAGGAAAGTGTTGAAACACGCAACAGAAAAACGATAAAGCGCACCTCAGGCCCCATCAGGTCGATGTACGCCAACATTTCATGCCAAAACGACTGGGAAAGCCAAAACGTCCCACCAAGTGCCCTGCCTGAAGAAACTGTTGATGTAGGCTCAATTCGAGGAGCGCAAACGTAAGCTGGCCAAAGCCACAAAAACAGTGATGTGTCTCTCGGTCCACTCGAGCCCCACCAGCATGGTACGTGCTGGCACCTCGGGCTGTAATAATTTGCATTATGTAGACGTCAACTGCAGTGGAGTTGCCAAATCATTTGGTGACTTCAGATCCTACGTTTTTCTGCTTGGTACACTTTTCCAAGCAGTATGAACAAGGTTTCACTGTATTCAGATTTTCACTGTGCTTATGCACAGCTTATGCGAGCATCACAGTGTCATATGGCTCTCCTGGATACAGACACGAACTGCTAGAATATTTGACTTTTTCTCAGATCCTGCTTGCCGTAAACTTTTGCACTTGACTATACAGTGATCTTACAAAGCTCAGCTGTGTCAGCTTTGCAACATCGCTGTACTATCACCATAAATTTGAATTCATTCAAACTAATTGAAAGCAACTAGGCCTCATTATTTTGTTTCCGGCTTCGCCTGCATATGTACTTTATACAAGCTCCACAATGTGCATCTGGGTCCATGCTATGCTTAAAGACTGGCTACAGAATGATTGCATATTGAACTTCCTTTCGGTTTTCAAGGAACAGGTGTTCCTATCAGTTTTTTCGTGCTTGCTTTTCTATATATGCTGATGGTACATATCTATGTGCCTGTCACTTGTGTAGCAGGCGACGACCATATTGTGCACATCGCAACGTTGTTGAGCTGGTGGGAAAAGTCCTTAACGTTAAAACTTGGCCACTTTCATCACTTTTTAGCCATTGTAGTTGCGTACAGTAAGGGGGCTGAGCAGGATAGCAGCAATTACTTATTATTAGCAAGAACTTAATAGACAGAGAAAAGGCATCTGGTTTCGATGGTATTGCAGTGTTCATGCTGAAAAATAATATAGAAATTTTGGCGCATACTATCACTACATTGTTTAAAAAAAGATTTTTACACGGGTACATATTGAGATGTATTAAATGTAGCGAGAGTGACACCTGTTTATAAAAGTAGGGAACCCAATAATTTAGGTAATTACCAATCTAAATCTGTGCTGAACTGTGTAAATATAACTTTCAAGAAGCTGCTGGCTAGTAGAATAACCAAGCCTTTATATAAACATATCCTATCCTTGCGTCCACATGGATTTCAGAAGTCTCGATTGACAACTACGGCTGTTTTGTCTTTAACTGATATAATAAAGGAAGCCTTGAACACCAATGAAATATGAATAGGAGTATTTTTAGATTTAAGAAAGGAATTTGACACTTGACTGTCGTGTTTTATTTATGAAATTCAAAAGACTTGTATTTCGAGTCATTTCCTTAGACATTTTAAAAAGCTATCCCGGTGGCCGTAAACAAGCAGTAGTCATCAATGAGTGTGTCTCAAGTCTCTCTGACATTGCTATAGGTGTACCACAAGGATTGGTACTTGGGCCGATATTATGTACAATATATATCAACGAACTTCCGGGCTGCTTAAATGAAGCACATGCCTTCATATATGCCGGTGACACTGCTCTTGTGGTCAGCAGTAATTCTTTAAGTAACGCAATTGAAGCAATCTACACTAAGCTTCAATACATCAGTAAATGGTTTGAAATTAATCAGCTTTCTTTAAATTCTAAAAAAATGAAATTTGTTCTTTTTAAATCCCCGTTTAAGAAAAAACTTCTGAGAAGTTTCTTTGTTATCGCCAGCCAATAGTAATGCGGTACGCATTACTATTGGCTGTGATGGAATAGAAAAAGTCGACTCTGCACTTTGCTTAGGGGTAACCCTCGATTCGGTTCTGAACTGAGAGCCTCATATCGACAGGCCATGTGGTAATCTCTCTTCCGCATGCTTCATGCTGACGAAGGCGCAGTCATTTCAGTTTCAAAACATTGAGAATCTTATATATTTGTCTCGTTCATTCTCACTTAGCTTATTGCATTAAAGCCTGGCAATTTACCTACAAAACATACTTGGAGCCTGTAGTATGGCTTCAGAAGAGAGTTTTGCGGATAATCAATTATGCAATCTTTACTTCACCATCAAGAAGTATTTTTCTTGCGAACAGAGTAATGTGATTATCCCACCTGGTAGATTACCGCATTGCCCTATTAGTATGCTCAATAACTAGACGTAACATGTCATTTCCTGCCACTATCTTAAATGCACCGACAGTTAACAATAACTCAGCCTTTTACAAGAAATTTCTGGTTCTGATGTGTCACAACTAATACAGACAGTGGTGCATACATTATGTAGGTGTAAAATTATGGAACTTGCACGTTACAAACATTAAGGAGAAAGGTAATTTCAATACAGTCAATGTCCGATTTTTCGGACACCCTAGAGGCCGTGAAACACTTATAAAAAATCGGGCAGTTTGAAAAAATGAATGCATGCCTTTTACTGCCCTCAAGGGCTCAAATCGCCACAGGCACGTCCGAAATAGCTATAAAGGCCTGCCAGTATACTTATTAGGCATATAGGTGCTCGTACTGTGTTAGGAGGTGTGTTATTAAGGTGAACATATCGTGTCCCGTAACAATTGCCCCTCCTCACTTCTAATATGGTTCGCCGCACTACATTGAGTATGCTTCACCGTGTAGCAATGCTATATTGAGGCGAGGCTGACTTTAGGAAACTGGCATTATGCAACGCTCCGTGCTTTCCGAGCTTCGAAGCCATTGGCGAGGAATTCTAAGGTGGAGTCGATGCCATTGCCAACAGCGGCACATTGTTTCAATGAAAAACATGGCACCGAGCAGCAAGAACCTTGGTAGCGAACGTTGAGGTATCTACGCCTAACATTGCCGCATTGGTGGCTGCGGCTGCCAGCCGATTTGCGTGCGAGAGCGCCGGTTGGAGGCAATGAGATAATCAAAATGGCGGCGGCGGTGGTAGCTTTGATAAATGCCGTTTCGGACCTGCGGTAACGGCAAAAACCCCAGAAAATCGGACAGCAAACGTTTCTTGCGTGTGAAATTTCAGACGTTCTTGTACATTGACTTTATGGGGTGCTGCAAAGGCGTCCGAAGTATCTGGCATATCCGAAAAATTGGGCTTGTGGATAATAAGTTGTTGACTGTACTATGGTAAAATAATCTTTCTGATCTAAAATGTGTTTTAACTAAGGTTATAGCGATGCCAGCTACTAGCTATGGCATTACTGTCATACTTGCTTGTTGCTGCTGTGTATGTGTTTATGGATGTACAGTAATGTAAGTGCAAATGTGTGTGTGTACCCATGTTTTTACTTGACATGCTGTGAATCAAATGCATCCCAATGTGTGTATAGCGTATCAGTGTACATTATTGCCACATTGATTGAATAATAAGTAGGTGTTAAGTCTTTTCGTAAACAGCTAAAACATTACAATGTTTAACTAGTTGCTGTAATGTCACATGTGTACAACAATGACGTTATGTGTAGCAGTTGTATTCATGCATCCTTATTGCCAGCATGCATGTGTGGGGACAGGCATGGGTCTTGTCTCGGATGCACGCTCCCTCACTGGCTTTGAGGGGTCACCGTCGTGGGTGCCACTGATCAGTTTTGGTGGCAGCTAAGCCTTTCTGCTTTTGAGTGCTGATGGTTTTGTTGCTGGCTTGTGGGGTCTGGCGCACGCTTGAGCCGGGAGAGGTTGTGGCCTTTTTGTTCCTGCGGCGGTCTGCACCATTGTTTGTTGGTTTTTGTTTGGTTGCTTTTCTTTCTTTCTTTATTTTTTCTCACAAAGTTCGGGACTTTTAAACGCAAAACAAAAATGAATGTGTGCATGTCCAAATCATTTATTTTTCTTGATTAATTGCATGTATCCATAACTAGCCTGTAACAAAGAATCCAGACATCGCATAACCGTCTTGTATATTGATGTAAATAAAGTTATTATTATTATTATTATTATTATTATTATTATTATTATTATTATTATTATTAAAGTCAGGGGGGCAGTAAACGAGTACAGAGTCGAAGGAATGGCTAGTCTGCTTAAGTTTCCTGCCATTGTCCTTCAGGATACAGAAACTGCAGGCACTTGTTTTGAGAGATTGCCATCTTCCAAACCTGTGAAAATAAAGAAGGCAGGTGCTGAGGCAAGACAAGCATGAGTGTTTCCCCAACCACAACCGGTGACAATTACCCGCCGTGGTTGCTCAGTGGCTATGGTGTTAGGCTGCTGAGCACGAGGTCGCGGGATCGAATCTCGGCCACGGTGGCCGCATCTCGATGGGGGCGAAATGCGAAAACACCCGTGTACTTAGATTTAGGTGCACGTTAAAGAACCTCAGGTGGTCGAAATTTCCGGAGTCCTCCACTACGGCGTGCCTCATAATCAGAAAGTGGTTTTGGCATGTAAAACCCCATAATTTAATTTCTTTTTTAACCGGTGACAATTAGATGGACAGTGTCCAACTTCCTATTCTACTTGCTCGTAACACAGAGAATTACTTCATGCAAGTGAGGTTGTGCCTCTGAACGTTCGCGCCGCTCTGTGCACAGGTGCTGGTGTTCCTGGACAGCCACTGCGAAGTCAATGTGGGCTGGCTAGAGCCCATGCTGGCACGCATTGGGGCCAACCGCACCACGGTCACTTGCCCCGTCATCGACATCATCAATGCGGACACCTTCGAGTACAGTGCATCGCCCATTGTGCGCGGCGGCTTCAACTGGGGACTCCACTTCAAGTGGGAATCTCCACCCAGGCTGCGGGGGCCGCGGCAAGCCATTGACCCCATACCGTGAGTGCATGCGAGAGCAACGAGATAGTGTCGGCACATACAGGAGTTGGGAATGTTAGTGTACTTTTGTTATATAGAAGCTAGGTTTGGAGGCTGACGTATGTGTTTCCTCAAAATAAGAATATGTTATTGTACTTGATTACAACTTAAGAATTCAGTATAAGCTCCGTCCAGAAAACTGCACTGTACCCTGGTGCCTCCGTGCTCCTAATCATAGTGCCCCAGAGACAATAACGTTGAATGTAGTTTGCTTTCACCGTGGCATAATGGAAATAAGCGAATGTAATTGGCTGGCACACCCATACAGGTCCTTTTGAGTTGGACAGTGCTGTATTTGCTGTTGTGATCTTAGGTTATACATATTTCTTTTAACCTTCTATACAACCGTACATATTTCTTCAAACAAACAGCTGGAGAAGAAGCTAAGAACTGCACAACGAGCGACGGAATGAAATATCACAGGCATAACATTAAGAGGCAGGAAGACTATAGCATGCCCTACACAGCCGACTGCTGTATCCAGTATCCTGGCTGAGATTAGGAGAAGGAAACTGAGTTAGGCAGTTCATGTGTTGAATAGAGCTGACAAATGGTGGTCTCAATATTATAGCTAAAATATGGCTGCTAAGTAGGGGTGTACAAATATCGAATATCACCAAATCAAAGAGTGAATGTTTGAGTAATTTGATTCGCAAGTCGAATATCTACTATTGGACTTTTCAAATATTTGGTGTAGAGACCTGTGCAGTGCCACACGTCGCTTGTGCTGTGGAGCCCCTCATGCGTGAGGCCACATAAGTCAACATGTCACTTCGTTTTCGGTGCAAAAGGAACGCTTTTGGTGAAAAGGAACGACGGGCCACCTAACCCGTCTCGAGGCAGGGATTGCACACACAGCGCCCGAACATTGCAGTTCACAGGCTAGTGCCGTGCGCGCTGAGGCTGCCTCTGCTGCTACAAGATGTGTCCCAATCGACAGGACCAGTTGAATAACTATGCGACGTGGACAGAGGGAATGGAAACAGAAGCAGCACGTATTTCGTAAAGTGCAAAAGCATGTGTGAAGATCGGGCCAATAAGCCACTGATAATCTTGCATATCTTGTTGAAAATGCGCTGACCAACTTCACACCACTTCAACAGCCATCCATAGGTATGAGTCGTCAATCTAATCCGCACTCATCACCTCGGGACCAATCACATGACGATCCACCCGTAAAAACATATTAGCAGCAAGTGTTACGTGGCGGCTTGAGGTTAATTTTGTTGTGGCCAGACTGCTCAGGCCATGAGGCCTAATCGGCGTCATCAAGTGTCACCGACCAGTGTTACAGTTTGGTGCCAATCTGGTGCGTATGCTTTCGCAGCTGCCACGTGACACTCGGAAAGTTGACAAACCGCCTTGAAAGTGAAACCAAGCGCCCTAGTACAACACACAGCATATACCTAGGCAGCATAGTCAAAGAAGCCTTTGATCACGATAACGAAATGTGCAGGCGAATAAAAATGAGGTTGGAGTGCATTTGGGCGGGAAGTTTGAAGTCATAAGTGCCAGCTTACCAATATACTTCAAAAGAAAAATATATAGGTATTGTAATCTGCCAGTACTAACCTCTGGTGCTGAAAGTTGGAGTAATGTACTTGAAAGGAAGCTAAAGACTGTGCACTGGTTGATGAAACCACAAATGATAGCTGTAAACAGGAAGGCAGCATGGATTAAAGAGCAACTGCAAGTACAGTGAAACCTCATTGATTTGAACTCCAAAGGGACCGGAAATTTATTTGAATAATAGTAAGTTTAATGTAGCTAGAGCCCTTCCGAATATACAGCCAAACCCACTTATAACGGTAACGGTATTAACAATATATCGGATATAACAATGAGCAGCCCATGCACCGTCCACTTTTACACGTTTTCTACACTAAAATAAACCACTTACTACAATGTGTCCATGCCACTTTATTGATTAAACAGTTAAATCTGGCTACAGGGTGCGTGTGCTCTGAAAGGGAAAAAAATGCTAAATCCTGGGGAAAAAATGCAAGCCATTACACCTGCCTTTGTGCCACACACCCTGCATGGCTGATCGCGCCTTCCACCTTTTCGCCATTGTTAGAGGAAGGGAGAGGAGACTGGAAAGGGGCGACTAAGGCGTGATGTGCGGGTGCGCAGCGCAAGGGTGGGAGTGGTGAAGTGGCTGGTGTTCTTTTTCTTTTCGGCACAGACACCCACTATCCAGATTTATTTGTAGCCAATAATGCTGCACGAGAACATTGTAGTAAGCGGTTCATTTTACCATAGAACACAGGCAAAAGTTCAGGTTGGGGTAGCTGCTCATTGTTACTTTCGGGCATTGTTAAACCTGCATTGCTATAAGTGGGTTTGACTGTGCTTCTTTCTGTCTAAAAATGTTTGCGTTTTTGTTCCTCTGTTTTCTACGTGCAACCCGGTTGAACAATTGTTGGCTATAACAATGGGATTTCCTTGGCACCTGAGTATTGTTACAAGTGAGTTAGACTATAGCACCTAGTGTCTCCTGCATGGTACTGCACACAATGCTCTTATCAGAAATGTATCACTGAACGCTAGCGGAGGCCTTACCGTGCATTAAGGAAGTGTGGTCTTGAGAAGTGCAAGTTGTTGAGTGACGAAAGCTTACTTGAGGTGGTGACATGAAGATAAAGACGATAATGTCCAACCAATTAACTCACCAACTTTTGCCGCATCTGAAGCATAGCTTGTGTCGAGCATGGCCAGTTCTTGTTGCTCTGAGCTTGTGTGTACAGCAGTGCCTGTATGCGTCTGCCTCTCACCCGCTGTGCTGCATGCAGTTCACCGACCATGGCCGGTGGCCTGTTTGCCATGGACCGGCGGTACTTCCACGAGCTGGGCGAGTATGATGACGGCATGGACATCTGGGGGGGTGAGAACCTGGAGATCTCCTTCCGGGTGAGCAGTTCCAAAACAAATACAATTGCCATGTGATGCAGCTTACAGGGCTACGGGCTTGTTATTAAAGTTATTTCAGCAGAACAAAGGCCTAGCAAGATTCCTGAGCAGCCCGAGCCAAACGTCAGCTCTTCTACCAGCACGTCAGTCTGCTAGGAATATTGCATCAAGGCTCGAGCCAAGCCAATGTTCATGAAGACGTTACTTTTAGTCATTTAGAAAGCCTTCTTTTTTCATTTTACATTTCCTTTTTGAAGCTATCATTAAATTCTTTATTGCTATGAAATATCATTTGAGCATCCCCTACAGGTGGTGTGAGATGGCAAGATTATCCTATTGAGGCGCTCTTAAAATACTGTATTTACTCGTGTAAGGATTTGTTAGAGTGCAGGCCTTACATGAGGCCACCAGGTCGAGGGTTGTGATGGTGTGCAGATAGCGGACTTGGTGAGGTTGACTCAGCGGCAGTGTCAGTTTAGGCTATGCTGTGTAAAAGCAGTTGTAATTTATTGACTTTCTACATGCACGCAAGCTTATGCCATTCCATCCAATAAGCGTATGCACAAACTTGGTAGGCATTCATGGTAGTTGCCAGCTCATTGCCTGGGGCACCCAAACTCTGCTTCACACGCATCGGCTAATGTGGGTATGTGGACATCACCCAAAGCTTTGCCAACTACAATCATTCATGCTGTGCTGCTGATTTTGTTTGAAGGTCTGCTAATTTTGTGCTGAAAATTAGCAGACCGAATTGTTCGAATTCGAAGACAGACCGAACTGTCTTCGAATTGTTCATTGTGTCCTACTGCTTACACAAACGAATGCTGCAGCCATTAGGGTCACCATTGCTTGTCACCATTAGGTGTTGGGCATTGTGCGAACTGACCAGTGAAGTTGGAACTACAGTCAAATTCGACCGTAACGGAACCGTCGAAATCGATTGAATTATCCAGTGGGTTGAATTGAACAAGACGCAGAAAGAGTGGCAAAACACGCTGCCGATTCATTTGGCAGTATTTGTGCCCAGCTCTAACATGTTCCCGAATCAAATGTGCGTCCACATTCTATGTGCCTGAAGTAGAAAAAATAATGTAAAATGACATTAAAGCTGCTAAACGAAGTAGAAATCAAATGTGCATCCAATTTTTTAGCAAGAAAAAGAAAAAACTCGCTATCCCGGCTGTGCAAACGTGTATGTCCAGCGAAGCTGTTGAAAACCACCACTACAACTCATGAGGGTGGTGTGCAATGCTTTATGGCCTTAGAGTAATGGTAGTAGCGATATGTTAGTTGTGGTAGGAATGGAAGTGATAGTAATTTCAACGTCACGCCAGCACCCGTAGCAGTGCTGCATCAGTATTGAAATCAGTTGCTAGGCTGGTAATTTTATATATGAAAGGCTAGGGACGTCACACCACATGTCGCAGGCTGGCATAGCTGTGGGCGCTTGGGCAGCAGTAATCTTTACTGGGAAACGTATGTGGGGAGTGCTACGTGCTTTACATTGCTGTCACGAGTGCCTTATCATCAATTATGTTGTTCCGATGCTTGTTTTGAGCTTGTTCTTTATTGAAACGTATGCTGTTCTGTATGTTGTATGCGTGATTTCAAAGAATGTAAGCGCTGCTCGCTTCACTTTGCCAAGTGCTTGTAGCCTCTGCTCTGGGGCTATGAGCCGTTGCATTTTTTGCTTGCTTGCGGGGGGCTACGAGTGCTTATGGTGGTATGAGCCATTGAGGATGATAGTTTTCTGTCAACGGACGTGGAGAGAGAGAGAGGGAAACAACTTTATTTAGTCATCTGCAGAATGACACCATGACTAAATGGCGGCGTGATGCGGGCCCTGACGTCTTCTCAGTGGGTGGTCTCTACTCAACTCCAGTGCGTGTTACTCCCGCGGTCAGTCGCCCTGAGGGGCAATGTTCCATCGGTTTCGCTCGGCCTTTGTCTTTCAAGAGCTGCCGAGACCTGCTGGACGGCCCAGGACAGACGTGGAAGAATCCCGGGATCCTAGCCGTATACAGCTTCACTGTTAAGTAGGCGAGGCTCTAATATGTGTTGCACAGTGGTGGCCGGTTTCCTAAAGTTGGCTTCTCTGCTGTACATTGATGTTGTGCGGTAAAGCATATGGACATCGTGAAGGCAGTATTGGTTTCGTATTCGATTGCATCACGCAGGCCCAATTTCCAAGAAAAAGGGAAGGTGCACGTTTTAATCAAGTGAATACTGTAATCAGGCATTGCGAGCTACAGTTCTTGCTTGAAAATCTTTCTAGGCCAGGCTGGAAATGGGCGTTTTCGATGGAAAATTGACATGTGCAGCACATTCACTGTCCCCTGAACTCTGCCGAGACAGACGCTGCCAGTAAAGGGGTCGCTAATGGGATCACCGTAAGGGTCAAGCGCGTGCCTTCTGACTGGTAGAATTCAAATTATTTGATGAAGGTCAATTTTAGGATTGAAATAGCATCCGGGACCTTTGTTCAGAATTGAATTAACAGAAAGATCAAGTGAACCTCTGTAAAACAATGGGATATTTACAGGTGAAACTCAGTATAATGAACTTCAACATAACAAAATTTTCAATATAACAAGGTATATTTAACCTTTTATAACCTCTCTTCATATAACACTATGTATATGTTTATGGCCTTACTATGACGAAGTGTACTTATACATGATTTTGCTACTATAACAAGATTTCACTCCACCAACAAGGGATAATGAGACAACGAATAGAAACTTCTGTGGATGCAGATAATCAAATGGTTGAATTACAAGCGACTGCTTGCGAATGCACCTCTCAAATTGTGCACCGTGTGACCAAGAACTATGACTGAAGCAGAGCAGCGTCATGTTGCATGTAAGGTCCAAGTGCAATAACTTCCTGTCGTGCTCTGCACACTGTAGGCTTTGGGTGTGAGTGAAAGCGTGCGAAGGTGAGCTATGAACAACAGTGGTTTGGTTAACACCGTTTTCCCACTCGAGCAAGGGGAAAGGGGGGAGGCAAGGAGTGGAGTGAGCTTGTGGTAATGTCATCAATTGCGCAAGAGACGAGGGGGGGGAGGAAGTGGGGAGCAGGTTGGTGCACATCTCATTTACAGTGTAAGCTGTTATGGGCTCATTCCAATAGCCGTTTCAGTTTGCAATGGTGTCCACTGCTGCTGCTGGTGTCTGCTGTCCGTCGCAGCTGTCACCGGGAATCAGAAAAAAATACCTAGTTCCTACCGGGATAGATCTCGGGCCTGTTGCGTGGGAGTCAGCTACTCTACCACTGGGCCAAACCAGCGCTTGCCCTGTAAACGCAATGCCCTATAAACGCGTCCTAGCACGAGAGGAGACATGCGACGTGACATGTGCACCGTATAGCGTATATATGTGCACATTTTGCATTTCATTTTGCATATTATTACACCAGGTAGAACTCCATGTAGCAGATGCACAGGTAGCGGTACGAGGTAGTTAGAAAAGGTCTGAGGAAATAAAGGAAATTTGAAGGGCCCCTCACCAGGTCCCATAGCAAATTTTTCGTTATACACTGGAAGTTGTTACGTGTCCTATAGGGAGAGTTCTGCCGTAAACATTTTTCAAATCGGCTCATTAATAGGTCAGATAGAAATATTTCGGTGCCGCGAACCAATGATTTCAAGAGGCGAGCTCCACTGCCAAGCAAACACTCTCTCCACTCACCCTGTCTAGCCACCGCAAGCAAAATTCCTTCCCTGCGTTCTCTCATACCGGACCTCAAGGATCGCGTGACGCATACGTCACGGGCCCCTCCTTCATTTCTTTTTCTCCTTGCTTTTTTGCGGCGCGGAGCACTTCTGCTGACGGCGTCACCAGCGAGCTGTTGGCGTTTGTCTTGTATCGCGCAGCACACGATTTTGCGTGCTGTGCACCAGGACACCTGACTAGTGGTATAGCTAGTGCTACATGAATACTGAGGCAGACACAAGTGGATCACAGAGCATGATCCTGCCCTGGAACACGGTAAAAAATTACATTGTTTTGGTGTCTGCGTGTGCGACTGCACGACGTGGGAACAAGCGGACGAAACGGAAGTACATACATCTCTCTTGCTGCAGTGCGAAGTAAAACAAAAACATGCAGACATTCGGTTTATGTGTTTTATTATTTCTCTAAGCTTTAATTTGTCTATTCTAGCAACATATTACACAAATGACAGATGTTTGCTTGAATAATTCTTAAAGTCCCGCGTCACCATGAGCGACGTCATAGCGCAAACACATGTGCTGTATTTACATGAATGTAAGTCGACCTATTTTTAAAATCTTGAAAATCTGAAGTGGGGGTTCGACTTACAATCGAAACCAAAACATGGCACCGCAAAAAAGCGAGACCGATGAAATATCAGGGGAGCTACAACGTAGTTACAATTATATGTTTGCTCTGCGGCCCTACCCATAGCTCTCAGCCATCCCGTGCATTTGTTTGCTTTTCGGAAGGGTTTTTCAACATCTTTGAGAGTTTTACAGTACACACGGCCCTCATGAGGGGGGGAGTGTCGATAGTTCATGGAAGTGCCGCTGTTCCACTTGCGGTGGCGCCCTCAAAACAGCGGCGCTTGCAGGGAGTATTGATAGTTCATGGAAGAGCAGACATCACACACGTGTTTCTCTTTCCCTGTAGCTCTTTAGTTTCAAGCGTTCGATTTGAGTGCCGGCTACGTGCTACTTCTATGCTTCCTCAGTCGTCATGAGTGCTCTAAGTCCACTAAACATTCGGCGCTCGTGCACAGCAGCGTTCAAGAGAGCTGCCATCCTTTACGCTGAGGAAACAAATAACTGTGCAGCAGGCTGCAAGTTTGATGTTTCTTAATGGGTGGTGCGAGAGTGGTGACTGCAGCGAAGCAAAAGTTTCACCTGTGACAGCAAGCGAAGAGGTTCCCGCTGGCCGATGTCGGGACGCTTTCCAGAGCTGGAGGCCAAGCTTACGGCATGTGTCGCTGAGATGCATGATGGGTCCCTGCCAGTGACGTATGGCATGGTCATGAGACAAGCCTGGATCTTCGTCCTTTAAGGACCTGCTCCGCCATGAATACGAGTGGCTGGCGGCAGAAGGCCGCAAACTTACGCCAACCGGACATGTCAAAAGAGCCTCTCCGACGGCTGTGTGTGGTTGGGTGCTTTCAGCATGGATTTATGTGTGTATGCAGATGCACTTATGTACACAAATGCGGAATTTCGCTGGATGACGATGTGCTGTGGGACCATAGCAGCAGTGACTATCGCAGCACTAGTGAGGATGACGGCACAAGTGAAGACGAATAGTCCAGTGACCATGCCAGCTACTAATAAATTTTCGTTATGGAATGCGGCCGTGGTATGTCCTTCTTTTTTTTTTCCCTGTCACACGCAATATGGGGGGTCGACTTACATTCGAGTAAATACGGTATGTAGGCGCACTAGCGCGTATACGTCATCCTCCAGCTTGGAGTGGGGCAGCCGCTAGGAGAAGGAAAAACGGCGACCGGTTTGAAATTTCAAATCTTTCTACAGCATGTAGCGATGTAATACTGTGCAGACAGGATCATCATTGCACATTGTATGCTCTGTGTTTGTCAGCTCAACATGGCCAGACCTGGTGCGAGGGGCCCTTTAAGGAGATATATACAAGAATTCTAAAAAATATATATATATGGTGTACCTGATTAAATCAAGCTGGCTAGGTGACTATGTCCACTGCCACATTTCAAAAGGGATGCCAATAAACCATCGTCACCACCATCATTAGCATCATATCATGCCACTTGTCACGCAATTTGACATGCGTGCCACGTAGCATTGATACATACAAACTTTGCACTGCAGTTCCATTATATTCCATCAGGTGTCCCGACATGCAGCAGTTGCATATAGCACTTGCATGCTACATGTAGCTGAACCTAGTTAACTCAAGCAGGCTAGGCGACCATTTGTCACGACCTCATTTCACACGACCTCATTTCAAATGGCATGCCAATAAACTGTCATCATCAGCAACAGCATTGTATTGTGCCACGGGTCAAGGGACGTGACATATGCACCACGTAGTCTGGATACCTGTGTTTACCCTTCGGTACACGTTATGGCGCCTCCCTGCTAGGTACGAACCACTGCTGAAGAAGCGAATTGTAGGGCTACGCGCATGGCTGCAACCAGGCAACACCGGGCTCAGCAGACCGCTGTGCAGAGCGCAGGACAAGCCGCAGCTTGCAGTTGATGCCGGGCATGCAGTTCAGATCGTTTTCGTGAAAACAATGCGATGAGACTTTGCCGCGAAGGCCCTGTAGTACGTGGTACCAAAAATGAGAGTCCTATGGAGCCACTCTGCCATCTTACGCTGTGACTGAGCTGTGCAGGCCTGTGACTTTCTGTAGTGCGGCCGCAGCTGAGCATGGCTGTCAGCACGGCTGAGTGCATCGAATGGGAGGCAGGTGGAGCAGTTGCTCCCTACTGCCGGTCCTTTTCATGATAGCGTCGTCCCACTGCAATCGACACTATCAGCCACGGGGGTGGAGTAGACGTGAAAGCGTGACTGGCTTCGCTTTGTACCGCCCATTTGAAGACATCGGCGACACGCTGTGAAACCACTTCGTTGCCGACTTTCAAATTCCATACAATTAATTTTTTTATCATTCAGATTAGTTTTTTCGATTGCCTGATAATTAAGAAATTTTTTGACCCCTTCTGTATAATAAAAATAACTGATTACTGTACTTATTTGCATAAAAGGTCGAATTTCAAAATAATAAAATTTCGGTATAACAAAGTAGAGTGCCGGTCTTACAGACTTCATTACATCGACGATTAACTGTACACGTATGTCTTTGAAAGCTTGAAGAAACACAAAAACAGCTGAAGAATGCAGGATGACCACTATTCAGAGGTATTTTATGTGTCCTCTTGCTTTTGGTAGTCATGAGCTTACATGAATTTGACCAGTTTGTAATTTTTTTAAAGTACAGAACACAATGAAGTAAACTGTTGCTGCAAGTCTGCGTGCTTGATGTTACAGAAAAAAAAAAAAAATTTGCAAGGTGCAGCAGTAATGGTAGCGTTTCAATTCACTTATTGTCACTGTAAGTAACTGTAGGCATTACCTTATGGGGGGGGGGGGGGGGGGGAGGTTGCATACAATGAGGGTTCTGCAGAAGCATTTTCTTTGTGTTAAGCATGTTATGAAAAAAAAAAAAAACTTCAAAATGAATGCTACACACATTTGTGTCACTATGCTTTCGAAATATATACAGGGAAACCTTTTAAGTTCTCACTTTCAGAACTTGTGTCTTCAGATAAGGAGTACGTGTTAATCCAAGGCAAACGCCCCCTGCTTTGTCTTTGACGTCCTCTATGTAGGCTTGATATGTTCAAGTTGAGTCATCACCACCAACTGTGTCCTGCTCACGTGTGCAGATCTGGATGTGCGGAGGGCGGCTGGAGATCCTGCCCTGCTCACGGGTGGGGCACGTGTTCCGGCGCAGGCGCCCCTATGGATCTCCAAGTGGCGAGGACACACTGACAAAGAACTCGCTTCGCGTGGCGCACGTCTGGATGGACGAGTACAAGGTGGGCACCCTCCTCTCCACGTTGCTCTACGTGCCATCACGTCGCATGCTTCTTATTCGTCATCCAGATATGAAGGCTCATTGAAACAGAACCTTGATGTTGTGGTCAACAGCAGTCGCTGTTCCCCAGCTTTGTTTTTGGAATGGCTTCTTGCTGCAGTTAAACCTCGATATAACAAAGTCAGTAAAATTGGCACTTTGCTTACTTCTGTTGAAATGTTGCTACATTGAAATTCGACCTTTTATGCAAGGCAGAGTGGCCCGCCAATTCTTTTTTCGCATAGAAAGGGCAGTAATGAATGCCTGAAAAATCAGGCACTCTGAAAAACCACATTTTAAAATAAAGAAAGGAATTCTTGAGCTTAAGAGCCAGCGACTACTTTTGCAGTGTCAAGTACAGTAAAAGCTTGTTGATTCATGACTCGTTAATGCAAAATGTTTGATAATTCGAAGTAGCCACCACGGTCCGTCCAACAATGTATTGAAAACAGTATGTAATGCATCCCTCTAATTCACACTGAAATCTGCACAGCCACCGATATCTCGAACTTCGCGCCATCGTTGATGGGGAGATTGCTAGTGCACTGGAGTACGTTGGCGACGCTGGTGTCGCCATGTGGACCGCACAGTGTTGCTCTTCGTATTTACAGCCCTCTGTTTAGGCCTGACTAGAGAGAGATACATTTGTGCCTGGCCAGGCATGGCCAGTGCCTCTGTTGCAGGTCGGTCCTCTCCCTCTCTCAAGACCTTCAAGATAAAAACGCAAGCATAGCGCTGCGTGTCTCTTTTTCTTTCTTTTCTTTCTTTCTTTCTTTCATGGTACATCTTCGAGGCTATGCTCTTTTTCTATGAGGTGTTCTGCCGAGAAGTGGCACCAGGCAATCTCTACAAACGTGGCTGCCATGACGTTTATCGGTGCTCGCAGTACGAAAAAGCATAGCCTTTCAGATTTGTGGCTGTTACTCAAACGAAAGCATCCTTGAGATGTATGTTTCGGCAACACGTATACATATAGTAGAACTCGACAGCATGCAGCCGGTGCAGCTACGACAGTACAACAGAGACCAACATCGCAGGAGGTTGTGGGCGTTTAACGAGTGCATTTTAGAGTGCAGCTCTTGTTCTTGCGGTGAGCGTCGGTGGCGCAAAGGCGCGTTTATTGTCTGACGTTTTTCGCCTGCGTCGCTTGCAGCCAGTCGCGCTATGCCGCTTGCGCTGTGCGAGCCAAAATGCTGTCCCCTCTACACTTTGATGTGCACGCCATTGGTTGCTCTCTTGGGAGCATGCACAAAATGATCTCCAACCCGCGCACCTCTCTGAACTGCTGTCTGCTACCTTTGGCGAAACAGCGTAGGCACCTTTTTTCTCTGCACCATGCATTGTGGGTTGGCGCAGTCGGCGCGACGGATGTGCGAATGGAGCAAAAGTCATCTTGACGTCGGGCCACGTTGGCAGCGCCTGGTTTCATTGGCTGCAACATTGCGTCAAACTATGGACGTAGTTGTTCTTGGCAATGTGACATAGCGCGTGCATGCTCAGGCTACGTCGAACTATATACGCACCTTAACTGACTGACATATTCTTGAACTTTCATTTGTTCGAATTTTGTATAATTAGAATATTTGTAGCAACCCTGTAGAATTTGAATTTACAAGCCTTTACTGTACCTTATTTATTTCAGGGATTACTTGCATGCGTACACACAGACAGAGTCTGCATTCAGTTCAGCCGCAGTAGAAATGGAGCTAGGCACACCGTGCCGGTGGAAAGCATAGATCATTTTATCGATGATTAATTTGGAGGCAGGTGCACGTTATGGGAAAAGCTCCACAAACTTCGTGAACTTGTCCAGCACCACCAGGATGTACTTGTGACGCTAAGGGGTTGTGGGCAGTGGCCCGATAAGGTCCATAACTTAGCTGCTGCATTGGGTGGGTGACCTATGAACTGTCCATCAGTCCGTTTGGTTTTTGCCAGTGAGGTTTGAAAGCCTGGCACTGCTGGCAGCTGCACATGTAACAGGAGATATCGGAGCGGATACCGAGCCATGTGAACCGGCTCTACACACGTTTCCAAGTTTTAAATATCCACTCAGGGGGTAGTTATGTTCCATTTTCAGTGCCATGTTTCGTAAGTGTTGGGGAAGCCAGGCGACCTAACATTCACTGACCATGCACATAAGGATACCATTGTTTCATATTTACTGTCTTCAGCTAGGTCCTGTATTCTCTTGGACTCTTTAGCATCATCAGGTAGCAGGGCATTCTCCAAGTATTGCAGCAGCTGCAGTAGCAGTGGCTCCTTGCGTTGTTCCAACTGGAACTTTGCAGTGTCGGGGAGTGTGGACATATTAGTCACGTCAACAGGGGCTGCTAATTTGAAATGAATGGTTTGTTGTGGCTCTTGCACTGCAATTGAAAACTAGTCCTCCGCCAAACAAGGCTGAGCAGGTCCAGCATCCTAGCGGATGCACCTACTTAGTGCATCCGCTAGGACGTTGGCCCGACCTTTACGATGCCTTATGGTGCACTTGAACCCTTGTAATCTTGGCACCCTATGTCGCACTCTCAACCATGTCTGCTCAGTCGTAAACATCCAAGCCAATGACGCAGGGTCACAATGCACCTCAGATGGTGTGCATTCTATATATGACCGAAATTTATCGGCAGCCCACACCACAGCAAAGCATTTCCATTCTTGGACAGTATAGTTCTTTTCAGCAGTGCTGAGGGTTCTGCTTATAAATAACACAGGCCTGAGTTTATCTCTGACTTCCTTCAATAACACTGCTGCTATGCCAGTGCCACTGGCATCTGTTTCTGTCACAAAGGGCCTCCTGCTCAGGTCAGGCAATACCATTGCCACCTCTCCTGTCAGCATTAGCCCCAAAGACTTGAATGCTGTCTGTTGCACGACACGCCAAACCTAATAGGCTCCTTTCTTGAGGAGAGCTGTCAGGGGTCTGGCCTTGTCAGAAAACGAGGGGATAAAATTTCTGTAAAATCCTACCAAGCCCAAAAACATTTGGAGTTCCTTGGCCATTTTAGATGGAAACTCTGCAACCGCTCTCACCTTGTCTGGATCAGGTTGTCATTTGCCTGGAGAGATAACATGTCCAAGGAACTTTAATGCCTGTTCCCAGAATGCCTCTTTGTTGGGATTGATTATCAGGTCTGCTGAGCCAATTCTTCACTATACCTCATTGGTTGCTATACCTCATCGATATGTTTTAGGGGGTCCTCAAAAGTCTGAATAAATGAGCACATCGTCACGACATGCCATGCAGTACTTGTGTTTTACGCTATCTAAAGCTTTGTCCATGAGAGACTGAAATGTTGCTGGCCCACCTGCTACCCCAAATAGCATTCGCTTAAATTGAAACACTCCTCTATGGCACTGGAATGCAGTCTTCGGTACATCTTCGGGAGCAACAGACACTCGAGAGAAACCCCGAGCAACGTCGAGGCTCGTGAACCACATAGCGCGGCCGAGCTGAGCCAGTACCAGGCCTGTGCGGGGCATGGGATATACTGGCACAGTTGTGATTGCATTTAAGGGTCTGTAGTTGACCGCAAGGCGATATCCTCCAGTTTTCTTCTATACTAATACAGGGGCACTGGCCCAGGAACTCGAGCAGGGCTCAATGAGGTCTTGGCTCAGCAAATCTTGGATACACCCATCAAGGATTTTTCTCTTTGGCTGTTAACTGGGCGCAGCTTGCATCCAGCTGGTGGGTGGCGGCCTGTGTCTATTTTTTGAACCACCAGGGACGTGCAACCTGGTAGAGCGGTAAAAGTATGGCTATGGTCTGCAAGGATGTTATTAAGTTTCTGCTTCTGCACCTCCCGAAGGTTCTTTAGAATATACTCACCACTCTCAGTGGTATTGTGGCATACATCCTGTACATCTGCAGAAAGTGCCTGTAAGAGAGCTAACAACATCTTCATCAGGCTCTTGACCTTTACGTTCGGTGTACAAGTGAATGGCACAGGTGGGGGGATTTCGTTCCGGGGCTCCAGCGCAAAGTGTCGTTGACCATGGATACTTGTAGGCTGTACCTGTAGCTGCCGCTCTTGTTGCTGTCCTGGGAGGATTTAGTTGGACATTGCCGAGATGTGCGAAGCTGAATTGACGAAGGCTGAATCAGCTGCTGCCTGTGCAATATGTGGCAGCGGCAGTGGCACGTAACGTAGTAGATGCCAAACACGTTCCATGATAGGGCTGGCCGCCTTTGCCATTTCTTGCAGGTTTGCAAAGCTTATGCTGGCATTTAGGTCTTGGAATGTTGGATGCATTTGTCTTCGCACGGATTCCACCTTTTCGGCATCTGAAGCAGGCTGTGCTATACGGTCATAGTATTTGGCAGTGGATTGGTGAACTGCTTGAAGTTTTCTGCTGGATGCTGAGTGTCCTGATCTAGTTCTGCTTTTAGTTTAAACTTGTAGTCAACGGTGGTAAACTCCGCCATAAATTCAGACGGAAAGGACTGCCAGTCAGGGTACCCACCTGAGATGCACCACCATTGTTTGGCTGACCCCTCCAGTGCTGCTGGAAGCAGCTGCAAATAGTGGTCAGGGGGAATCGCTGTGATATCAGAGTACTCTGAGTACTCCTCTACAAGGTCCCATGGTGAGTGTCGGTCCTGGTAGCCTCTGAATTTCGGCAGTGGGATGGGTGCGCTTTTGATGTTGAGCGCTCGCCCCGCACCGGTTGTCTCGTCAGGCCTAACCATGTCGCTGAGTGATGTGGTGTGCAAAATTTGAGCTATTTCAGCTGCGAATCTCTCCCCTTCTATTGTGTTCCCAGAGGTCGAAGCCAGCAGTTGTTAGACGATCGAAGAAGGCAGGAGAGGCTGTGCAATTGACTGGGTGGTACTGGCAGGTTGTACTTGTAGGCGATCCTTGGTTCTCCATGCTGCATCCATATGGATCAGTCTCCCACTTGTCAAGTACATTATTTATTTCGGGAATTCCTTGGTGTGTGGGGGGGGGTGCCCATGCATGCACTACGCACAGAGAGAGAGAGAGTCTGCGTTCAGTTCAGATGCACTGCACATGTTAATGATCATGACTTTAAATCATGCTATGTCACATCCAGTATTCCTCAGGCGTCAGTCCTTGGGCCTCTTCTTTTTCTAATCTATATTAATGACCTACCTGATTCTGTTACTTCTAATATAAGGCTCTTGCAGAAGAATGTGTTCTGTACCACGTAATTTCTAATGAGTGACTTCGTTCTTCAATCTGACCTTAATATAATTTCCTTCTGGTGTGACGCATGGCTTATGAAACTGAACATTAACGAATGTAAAGCAGTGAGGGTGTGTCGAAAAATTCACCAGTCTACTTCTTAAGGATATGATTTTAACGGTTGCCCTCTTCAGTTCGTCGACAGCTACAAGTATCTAGGCGTCCATATGACTAAAAACCTGTCTTGGCAGAAACATATCCACCTTGTTATTAACAAAGCTAACAGTATCCTTGGTTTCTTTTGCCGGAATTTCCCCCTCGCTCCCGTTCCTTTGAAACTATCACTACATAAAACACTCGTGTGTTCTGAACTCGAATACGTTTAACCCATATGGGACCTGTACACTATCTCACTTACACAGTCCTTAGAATCCGTTCACAATTGCTCAGCTAGGTCTATCCTCTCAAACTGCTACTGCTTAGCCAGTGTTTCTAGCATGAAGCAACAACTTGACACGTACCTCTCCTTTCTACTAGACGTAACATTTTCCGCTTGTGCCTGTTTCATAAAATGTACCACACTAATAATGACCTAAAAATGACACTTCCTTTCACCTCCAAGCCATTTGTCATCCCGTATTGATCACTGAATGAAGGTTGGGGGGCCTCAGTGCAAAAGCAAGGCACACCTTGAAGCCTTCATTCCGAAAACAAGTCAAGACTGGAATCCCCTTCCCGCCTTCGTCGCTATCACAGATCATGATGTATTCAAGTCGGCTATCTGTGATCATGTGCTGCCTCATTAGCCATTTTTTCTTTCTTTTCTTTTTTACTATTGCCGTTCCTGTCTGAAATGCCTGTACAGTCTTGAGAGTAAATAAATAAAATGAAATGAAACACGAGACCGTTGACTACCGTCTCGTGCCTGAGACTCTATGCCACCTGGCGTCTGCTCGGTACCCTCACAACGGTTTGATGCTGCGCCAACCAATTCCTCTTCACAGTGACCGTGCAGCACACTGTTGAGCCAGAAAAAAATGCAAAATCAACGCTCTGTGGTGATTTTTTGCCGATTCTTGGTCACAGACGGGGTCGTAAAAATGTCCAAATAATGGGGCAGTTTGAGAAAAACTAATTTCAATGGGGAAAATCAATGTCATCATTTATTTTTTACAACTGCAGCACCGTGGAAAACTTCTTTACAGAATATTGCTACATGTTCTGCTTCATTGAAGTAATGTCTACGGGAAATTTTGCAAGTTTTGTGATGGTTGAGGCCACGTCGACTTATTTTTGTTTTTCTGTACAACAACGTTGTCATGATTAAAATTAAATGACTGGTAATGTGGTATTTCTTCGTCCGTGACTTCAGAAAACTCACTTGAAGCCTAGTTTCATGTGACATCGTACCGCACTTGACAGGGTACACACGGCACCACTATCAATATGTGCCAAAACTGCGCCTCGCTGCTCGGTCAACCAGGCTGACAGTACTAACGAGTCTCAAGGTCGCCACGTGATCGGCTACCCTAGTTACTCGCAGCCCTCACTGCAACAGCAGCAGCCAGCGTGCCGCCGGCGCCGGGTCCTACCACCACTTGGGTTAATAATATGCTGGCCGCAGAAGGGGGGCTCGGGGTGCGACCTGTTTGAATTAAGCAACGCTAATGCTCAACAGTTCGAATTACCGGGCGTTTTTGCACATTGGGATACACATAACTATGATGGGACCAAAGCATCTGTTTGAATTAACTGGTGGTTTGAATTAACGAGATTCCACTGTACTTAATAGGTAAACTTGTCCACAGAAAGCAAAGCAGCACTGAGGCATGACGATGCCGTAAGCACAGTGTGACATTACTGAATTTTGTCATGGTGCTTGAGTCTGGCTGCTTTCAATTACATTCATCATTGGACATTCTGGAGCAGCCAATGGTGCTTGCATCGGTTCGAGAATCTGCTGCAGTTTTCACAATGTACAGAGTCTGATTAGGATGGACCTATCTTGCTGTAAAAGTGACAGCAATGCAAACGAATCTTCCAGGACAACTAGCATTTCCTGCACAGTAATGATAACATGATGTAGCATCATCGTTGTTGCCATCCATCGTGAGATTGTGGAAGCATTTCACATCCATAAGCATGCACAGAAATGCATAAATCAGCCGAACAAAGGCTGAATATGCCTTTTTGGATCATGTTTACTCACCAGTTGTTGGCATTGTGCTGTTAAAGATGTTGGTTAATACCTTTCTGTCTGCTTTTCATGTTTTGGTTCAATCTGCGTTGTATATATGTGTGCGTAATAAACCTTCCATTGAACAACAGCGCTTGTGTTCATTCCTTTTTCATCTGTGTCTGCCTGTTGCACTGATACATAATGAAAACAGTGGTCACTTAGCACTACAGTTAAACCTGAATACAGTTGAACCCACTTATAACAACATTCAAGTGCCATGAAAATTCCATTGTTATAACAGAGTTGCATTAAAAAAAATCAAAATAGAGAGATGGCAGAGCTGATATGAGAAAACTATACGGGCAGGGAGGCCAGGGCCCCTCCCCACCACCTTCCTCTGCCCGGCTTCTGATTTTGTTCACTCGTTTAACTACTTCCTGGGCACTCCGATCGCATGTAACAAGCCACGGCTGTCGGCGTTAAAGAATGGCACTGCTATAACAACTGCAAAGAGGTGTCACGGGGAGCAAGCAATATGCAAGCACCGCCGAGGCATCGCTTTGGTGGCCCCCTTTTAAAAATTGTGAGAAGGCTGTCGTGGAAGCCTGTCAGCTCGAGAAATCCAAAAGAAACGCCGAGGACAGATCGCCACAAGCATCTCGCCAAGGACTTTCCACTGGCTTTCACGAGAAAAGCCTATGCCAGTCAGCCTTGCATGCTTTACACGAAGCTTGCCGACATCGTTCTCCAAGGCATCCAAGTGCTCTACGTTGTGCAGCGGAAGGTTCCTTGCAAAAACGAAGGCCCGGAAGGACTTAATCATCTGCTGGACCTCCTGTGAGGACAATGTTGCGGCAGCCTGCCCTACCGCGTCATTGCTGCCGTCGTCACTGTCGCCATCTGATGCAAGCACATTCGTGACGATCGTCTCATCGGTTAGAAGCACTTATTGCAGGCATAACAGCAGCACCAAAAAAACACACACAAACGAAAGGAACACTGACAGACACTGACAATAGAAGCACTTAGTTTTCAAATCTGTAGCCATGCGCTTTCTTTTCACTGGCAATGTCGTGCATTGCCAATGATCAGCGGGCGGATCAGCCATCTTCCGTTTTGGTGGCGTGTCAAGTGAGGCTGAGAAACCGCACGGCCAGGAACTACTTCGACGCAACCAACAATGACGAAAGCGAGCAATTAAGCTGTTCGCAGAACTGCACTCAATGAAGAGCCAGCGAGCAACATGCGAGCAATGTGCTTGCGATGCAGTTGGCGCTTTCCATTCGTGTTTTGGAAGGCCATTCGTGGAAGCCCATTCGTGTTCGAAGGGGTGGAAGGGCAACGGGAGAGAGCCGTGCGGAGATGGCTGGAAAATGAACGTGCGGCGGCTGTTAGAGGCAGTGGCCCATCATGCAGCGGCACGAATTTCTCATTTTCTTTTCAAGGATTTCACATTTCACTACCTTCTGGCTCAGACACCTAGCAGCCAAACTTCATCGTTATAACTGATAATGCGGCATCGGGGTGTTGTAGCAAACAGGTTATTTCACCATGGAAAACATACAAAAAGTGGAGGGTGCAGCGTTATAGCATAAAAAGTTTGTTATACAGTTGACGTTCATGAATTCGACCTTGACGTGACCGGCAAAAATTGGTTGAATTACCTGCGGGTCGAATTAAGCAAGATGTGGAAAAGATTCTAAAGCATACGCTGATTAATTTGGCAGTATCCTTTCAGATTTTAAGATGTCCCTGCATTGAATGCGTGCCCACTTTCTAAGTGTCCAAAGTAAAAAACTGATGTAGAAATCACATCAAAGCCCCTAAACAAAGTAGAAAACGGATGTGCACCTGTTTTTGTTTTGTTTTTAGCAAAAAAAAAAAATTTAAAATCTTGAGCCATTCAACTCTGAAAGTGGTTGACCAGTGAAACTGTTTAGCACACGACGCAGAGGTGACACATAATTTTGAACAGAGGTAGTAAGAACTCATTTATTGTCTTGATGGGTGGTCATTATTTCCCTCGCAACTGCAATCATATTCTTTGATAATGTCAAATCGATGCATGTACGCTGCTGGGTCGTCGGTTGGGTTGGGTCGGGTCCTTGCGGCATCGGAAGGGACATGTCTGCAACATGTAATGCAGAAACCGCTCCCTTTTCAGTACCTACACATCCACATTGAAATCACCGACCACGACAACAGGGGTAGCGTTATCGCAGCTAATTCATGAGAAGTGAGTAGCCATGAACCTTGTGGGAGTATGAGTCATTGCATTTTTTGCTTGATTGCGCCGCTGCTTGGTCGGTTGGGCCGGATTGTTGTGGCATCGCAAAAGACATGTCTGCAACACGGAACGCACAAGCTGCTCCCTTTTCGGTACAGACACATCCACATTGAAATCACCGACAACGACAACAAAAGTAGTGTTATTGCAGCTAATTCACGCAAAGTGAGTAGCCATGAACCTTATGGGACTATGAATAATTGCATTTTTTACTTGCTTACGTGGCTATGAGCCATTGCTCATGGGAGTATGAACCATTGATGACTGTTTTCGACATGCTGTTCTGTGTGTGGTATGTGTGATTAGAAGGAATTTGAGGACTGTTCACTTTCTGAGTGCTTGTAGTCTCTGCCTTATGGGGCTACGAGCCATTGCATTGTTTGCTTGCTTACGGGAGCATGAATGCTTACGGGGGTATGAGCCATTGATGATGATCGTTTTTGTTCACGGAAAACAAAAATGCACGAAACCCTAGCCGTATACGGCTTCGATGTAATTCGCTGTAAAAAATGGTCTAAATATGCGTCCCACAACGGCGGCTGGTTTCTTAAGGTCGGCTTTGCCGCAATACACCCGAGTTACGAGGTAAAGCATACAAACTCTCGTGAAGGCGGTATTTTTATTTCGTCCCTGTTTGGGCCATTCTTCCTTGAGAAGCTTTAGCTCGGGGGCTTCCGTCTAAACACATCGGAAAGGAGAAATCAGATTTCATTAGATAGGTTGTATTTAAAAGAAAAAGTTGAAATCTAGTGACTGTTGGTTGCGAATTCTCAATTCATGTCGTCATTTTTTAAAATAAATATTGGCAAAAATCGCAAGTGCTCCAAAAACAAGACTATCAAGTTTACAACTCTAACTCAGCAATGAGCACAATATTACAATTCTCTAAATGGCACCTAATAGTACATCTAAAGCGGACAAAATTGATATGTTATGCATGGCTCTCAAATAAATACAGGGTGTCTACTAACCTGGAAAACCGGGAAAACCGGGAATTCTCAGGGAATTTGAATAGTCTGAAAATACTCAGGGAAAACTCAGGGAATTTGTGCTTCTATCAGGGAAAATTAGCTGTAACTTCATTGAAAGGGAACGAAAGTCGTGTTAATGCTGACTCCAGTAACAGGAATTGCAACGAATCGTCATTGACGCCGTGTCGTCGGCACGAGGTATTGCCAGAGTAGTTAACGACCGATTTTCCAGACGCCCAATTTATCGGACATGCCCGATAATTCGCACGGCTTTGCGGCACCACCACGTACTCCATATAATCAGTGTATATTGTCCTGACTGCAGGCCTGAAATGGCAATAATCAAAGCCACCACTGCCGCCATTTAATCTCGCCGCCTCGAACCACGCAGATCCGCTGGCGGCCGTAGCCACCACCGCGGCAACGTTAGGTCTAGCTGCTTCTATGTTCGCTACTAAGCTTCTTGCCGTGCGGTGCGGTGTCTTTTCATTGAAAGAATTCGCCGCTGTCAGCAATGGCACCGACTCCGCCTTTGTAATCCTCGCGAATAGCTTACAGCGCGGTGCGTAATGACAGTGTCCGAAAGTTAGCTTCGCCTCAGTACAGCAATGTTACGCGGTGAAGCATAACAAGCGTGGCAAGGGGCAATTGTCAGAGGACACAGTATGTATACACACATTTTGGCATCTCCTGTCACAGTACGAGCACCGATATGCCTAATAAGTGTACTGGCAGGCCTTAGGAGCTTTTTCGGACGTGTCTGTGGCAATTTTAGCGGGCAGATAGGACATGCATTCCTTTTTTTCGGACTGCCCGATTTTTCGGATGTTCTTGCGGCCCCTAGGGAGTCCGAAAAATGGGACGTTGACTGTACAACTTACAAAGAGGATGCTTCAAATGATCCAGGGAGTGAACACATGGCAGAAGGAGGATGAGAACAGGAAGGACCGACGTACTGAGGAATTAACAGGAAAGGAAGCGTGCCGCCGCCTCTTTGAAGGAGCTTGAGCTCAAAAAACAAAGCGTTGGCTGATGCCGAGATGCAGGTGTCCCTTATCCAAACCAAAATAAGCTCTTTAAAGCAGTGAAACCCAACACTGAGATGTTGTGTACGGGCTGAGAGTATGTCAGGGCAGTTGAGGTTGACTTCCCAGCTGCTGAGAGAGAATCTTAGTTGTGACAAAGTTCAGGCTTCATACCGATGAGCTTGCTATCAGTTGATAGAAATAGCTCATATTCAAAAATATTTACTTCTGTATGCATCTCCTTACAATTCATATTTGAATATGTTCGACCCAATTTGCTATGTATTTTTCATTTCTTTTGCTGTGCATTTTACTAACACCTTCCTTCTGTTTTCTTTTTAAATAAAATAGATATTACTCCTTACTATTCAAACTGGATTAAGTCATTTTTTTGTTTCAACATGCATACTACAGCATCGGGCAACATGGTGTCAGCATGTCCTGACATAAAACAGAGTTCAGGCTCATTCATGGAATTTTGCAAAGGCTATCAGGGAAAACCTGGAAAACTCAGGGAATTTGGGAATGTGAACTTGGTAGACACCCTGAATAAACCACTAATATATAAATGACACTTTTGCAAAACCTTTGTTAACAATGTAACAAAATCATTTAGGATATAAATTGACATATTAGATTTGTCCGCTTTGGATGATATAATGGATGCAATTGATAGAACTGAGATATCTGTTTTGGTGCAGAGCTACGAATTTGTAAAACTTTGTGCATCTATGCTTTTTCAAGCTTACCAACTTTTGGAAATTATTTTTAAACCATTCATGCCCTAAATTGTAATTCTGCTTTTAGCAGTCACTAGAATTTAACTTTATCTCTCAAATGTAACTAATTTAGTTAAAATCGGTCAAGGGGTTATCCCAGAAAGCTATTTCTGCATTTTACATGTATTTGTATAGGTGGCATCGGAGTTGGGCCTGAGCTAAAGCTTCCTCTTAACTTATCATGACTTCTTGTCCATAGAAAACCACATACTTAAACCCTCAATGTAATGAAGTGTGTTTATGCAAGGCTTCAATATAACAAAATTTCACTGCTGCTGCAATGGAATGGTGTGAATATAAACGGAAACATCTGCAGACGCAAATGGTCAGATTGCTTAGTTACATGCGGCTGCTTGTGAGTACATCTCTCAAGTTTGGTGCCGCGTGATTAAGAGCAACCGCCGAAGCAGGGCAGCGTCATGCTCTGTGGAAAGCCCAAGTGCGATAAGATGCTGTCGCGTCCCGCGTGCTCTGTGCTTTGGAAACGAATGAAAGCGTGGAAGGTCGAACCCAGAAGGATGGTGGCTTGATAAGCGCCATTCTTCTGTGAGTGCAAGAGGAAAAAGGGGGGTGGGGCGCGAGCTTGCGGTAATACAATCAAGCGAGCGTGAGGTTGGGGGCAGGTTAGTGTGCATATCCTTTTCTAGCACAGCTGTGGATGGCTGTCAGCATGGCTGACCATATATGCAGTCTGTGCTCCCTAGAAGTAATCGCCGCATGTGGGAAGAGGAGGTGCGCCGAGATGCCTTGGAATCGTGCACTGTCTTCCTGCGTGTTTAGTACTGGAGGTTGCATAATTTCGAGTTTCAGAGGCCTTAAAGCGAGAGGCAGAAGAAGCATTCCTTCCCCACTGCTGGTGCTTTTCATGACAGCGTTGTCCCACTGTGGGCGAGACTATCAACTGCGGGGTTGGCGTGGATGCGAAAACATGAGTTGCTCCGTACTGCTAGTGTGAAAATATCGTCTACATGGCCTGACTATTTTTCATCGCCGACTGTCGTATACAACGAAGTGAATTTTTTTCTCGTTAACATTTGCTTATTCCGGTTGCCCGATAATTCATAAAATTTTGCAGCCCAGTCCACGTAAGAAAAATACATCTGTGACAGCACTTGCATAAAATGTTGAATTTCAATATAGCAAAATTTGAATATAACGAAGCAAATTGCCGATTTTACTGACTTCATTATGTCAAGGTCACACTGTATTAAAATTATGTTTAAACACTTTCGTTATATTGAAGTTAAAATTACATAGTGTGTTTCATAGACCATTTAAAAGAAGTTAACTAATTTGTTATATCGAGAATTTCATTATATAGAAGTTTTTTATATCATGTTTTAACTGCATTTCTAGTGACATGTGGTCTGTGAAGCAAGGAGCAATGCTTGATCATTGTCTAAGGCAGCCGCCATGTCTACTGAGGCTTTGTTGCATCAGCCATCCCTGCAATAAGCATTTACATGAAATAAGTCCACATGAAATTATTCATTTTGGCAACAAGAGCACGAACATGCCCAACCTAAACAAATATGCCAAGTTACTGGAGAATCCTATCGATGGCTTCCAAAAATTGAACTCAGTTTACTTACTGTGGACTGCCGACGCATAGGACATGTCGCTCACCACTGCCACAGCCGCTGGACTTCTCCGGTGCGCTATTCTCCTTATTACCTCCCTTGCCCCTCTAGCACGTCCTTTTCCTTCGCCCCTTCTATGCCCGCTTCATCATCTGACCCTGCGACACATTTGACACGACCCCGCTACTCCCGCTCGCCTTCTCCCTCCTGTCGTCAATCTCGTTCGCCCCCGTCACGCCGTGCTCCTTCTCCGACCTACTCGCCGCACCCCCAACCGGAAAACTAGACAGTGCAGCTTCTGGAGGGGAAGCTGCAATGACGAAATTGGCACGAAATCCTCGCTTCACTTTACCCACGAACAAGAATCTTTTGGACGTTCTCGTCGACAATATTCCTGTGTGCGCGTTGATTGACACCGGGGCGCATGTGTCCATTATGAGTGCTGCTCTTCGCCGTCGGCTCAAGAAAGTTCTGACGCCCGCCCCAAACCGAGTTGTACAAGTCGCCGACGGAGGGACTGTCGCTATTGTTGGCATGTGCTCTGCCCGACTCACCATTGCTGAGAGACACACCGTCGTTCTCTTCACCGTCATCGAGCATTGCCCTCACGAACTCATTCTCGGTCTGGATTTTCTTGCCCCATCATTCTGCTCTCATTGACTGTTCGACCGGCTCACTTCGCCTTGACTTGCCTCTTCTTGCCGACCATGTGGACCCGCCTCCAAGCCGTTTGAGCTGCATGGATTTTATTCGCCTATCTGTGACACACATCGACTTGCTGTCCTCACCAGCTGTACCTGACGGTAATTACATGGTCGCACCAATTCCGGCAGTTATACTTGCACATTGTGTTACCGTGCCGCACACTGTGCTTGCAATTACTGGTAACCGCACCTGCCTTCCCCTTGTCAATTTCGCGCTAACCGTGCAAGTTCTGCCTCAGGGGATTTCATTGGCTATAATTAGCGCTTTGCAGGATGATGAGATTGAGCCATTCACAGTGGAAGATCGTCACAGCTCAGCCCATACTGTGACGTCATCGCACGGTACTGACGTCGACATTGAGAAGATGGTTTCCTCTGACCTTACACCTGTTCAAGCTGAAGCTCTTTGCCGCGTTCTTGAAGGCTATCGCGACATTTTTGACTTTGACGATCAACCCTTAGGTCAAACGTCTGTCGTGATCCACCGCATAAACACTGGCGATGCGAACCCTATTGACCGACGTCCATATCGTGTTTCTGCGTCCCGAATGAGCTGTTATTCAACAGGAAGTCAAAAAGATGCTTGCAAAGGTCATTATCAAGCCTTCCTGTGGTCCCTGGGCTTCTCCCGTCGTACTTGTCAAAAAGAAGGATGGCACGTGGCGTTTTTGTGTAGATTATCGCCACCTGAACAAAATCACAAAAAAAGGATGTGTACCCTTTGCCACGTATTGATGACGCTCTAGACTGCCTGTACGGTGCCATCTCATGTAATACCCCTTCAATGGGGCCTTTGAGGTACTAATAAATAAATAAATAAATAAATAAATGTATTTTTCTTCTATCGACTTACGGTCCGGCTACTGGCAGATATTCGTCGACGACATGGACTGAGAGAAGACTGCATTTATTACCCCTGACGGCCTTTATCAGTTCAAGGTGATGCCTTTCGGTCTCTGTAACGCGCCCACCATCTTCGAACAAATTATGGACTCTTTGCTACAGGGGTTCAAGTGGTCCACCTGTTTGTGCTATCTGGACGACGTCATCGTTTATTCGCCCACATTTGACATGCATCTAGACCGTCTTTCAGCAATTCTTGACATGTTCCGCCGCGCTGGTCTCCAGTTGAACTCGTCAAAATGTTACTTCGCTCGCCGCCAAATCACCGTCCTTGGACACTTCGTGGACGCCAGAGGCGTGCGACCTGATCCGGACAAAATTCGTGCCGTTACGAACTTTCCTATTCCGAAGTCTGCCAAGGACGTTCGTAGTTTCGTAGGGCTGTGCTCCTATTTCCGACGCTTTGTGAAGGATTTTGCGACCATCGCACGTCCCTTTATCGACCTCTTGAAGAAAGACGCCCTATTTTCTTGGGGACCTGACCATGCCGCATCTTTTTTGCAGCTCACTACTCTCCTTACCACGCCTCCAATTCTGGCCCACTTTGACCCGTCTGCCTCATCTGAAGTTCGAACTGATGCCAGTGGTCACGGCATAGGAGCAGTGTTAGCACAACGCCAGCGTGGACATGATCGTGTTATAGCCTATGCCAGCCGACTTCTATCACCTGCTGAGCGCAATTATTCAATCACAGAGGGCGAGTGCCTCGCTCTTGTGTGGGTTGTTGCGAAGTTTTGTCCATACTTGTACGGACGCCCCTTCTGTGTCATCACTGATCACCACGCGCTCTGCTGGCTATCCTCGCTCAAGGACCCCACGGGACGACTCGCTCGCTGGGCGTTACGCCTGTGAGAATATACCTTCTCGTGGTATATGAGACGGGACGCTTGCACCAGGATGCCGATTGTTTGTCCCGCTACCCCGTCGATGAACCGGCTGATGCGGACGCCATCGCTTGTGTTTTCTCTGTGTCCCAGTTGCTTGAAATCTGCAACGAGCAACGCCGCAATCCTTCATTACGAGCCCTCATCGACCATCTGGAGTCAACGCCTGGCGACGCCTCTCTCCGGATGTTTCTCCTTAAGGAGGGGACATTATACCGCCGCAATCTCGATCCACACGGCCTTGACCTTCTGCTCGTAATTCCATCACACCTGCGTTCGACCATCCTCCAACAACTTCACGACGCTCCCTTGGCTGGACACTTGGGCGGTTCGCGCACATACGACCGTGTACGCCGTCGATTCTTTTGGCCGGGTCTCGCCCGCTTCGTGCGGCGCTACGTTGCCGCTTGTGAGCCCTGTCAGCGCCGGAAGAAGCCCTCCACACCTCCAGCTGGATGTCTCCAGCTGATCGATATCCCACTGGAACCCTTTTTCCGTGTTGGTCTGGACCTTCTTGGACCGTTTCCTCTTTGGGCTCCGGAAATAAATGGGTCGCCGTCGCTACTGATTATGCTACGCGGTAGGCATTCACCAGAGCCCTTCCAACGAGTTGTGCTACTGACGTTGCTGACTTTCTGCTCTATGACATCATTTTAGTGCACGGTGCTCCACGCCAATTACTCACTGACTGTGGCCGCAGCTTTCTGTCGGCAGTCGTCGAGGACATCCTCCGCTCCTGCTCGACAAAGCACAAGTTCAGCACGTCCTACCACCCACAGACCAACGGCCTCACGGAGAGCCTCAACCGGACCATTGCCGACATGCTATCAAAGTATGTTGCGACCGACCACCACGACTGGGATCTTCACTTACCATATGTGACGTTCGCGTATAATTCATCGCGTAACCACACCACCGGCTATTCATCATTCTATCTCCTATATGGCCGAGAACCCGCGTTGCCCTTAGACACTTTGTTGCCCTCGGCCACACGTTCAGCCACCGAATACGCCCGCGATGAATTCGCACACGCCGACCACACGCGCCAGCTTGCCCGCACCAGTCTTGAGGCCTTGCAGGAGCATCAGAGACGCCTCTATGATTGCCACCATCGCAACATGCACTTTACTCCGGGTTCTCCGGTGCTTCTCTGGTCACCCATCCGACGTGTGGGCATTTCCGAAAAGCTGCTGTCGTGCTACACTGGCCCATACCATGTGTTGCGACAAGTGACTGATGTCACGTATGAAGTCATCCCCGCCAACCTCTCAGCATCATCGTCGGCTGCAAGTGACATCGTTCACGTGACGAGACTAAAGCCATACCACACACCTTTCACCGCGGATGTGTAGGTTAAGCACCGGGATGGTGCTTCTACTGCCGGGGGTGATGCTACAAAACAGCCGCCACAGTGTGGCTGCACTGAGAAGAAAGAAGACGACGTGGGCCCACTTGATATAGCGTCACCATTTTGGCCTTCCGTTAGCTTCCCTGTAAATAAATTGTATATATGTGGTATTGGGCTCCAGCTACACGTAACAATATTCTGGCTGAGCACGCTCTTGGTAGAATTTAGGCCTTTGCTGTTTGAGAAGTGCAATCTGAAAATTTAGCTTGAGCTAACAAATTCAGTGGATCTTGCCTTTTTTTTTTTGCTTACTTATCTCACCCTCTCTCCTCTTCCAAGTTTAATCACCACAGCATTAAAGCTTCTCCTGCGTCACAACGGAAGCTTTGCTAAAATAGAGGGTGAGACAGAAGAGTTTTGTCATGTGCAGCAACTTACAGTACGTGAGCAGCAATGCCTCGCACGACAACTGTTTCTTTCTCCTTCTTTGTGTTGCAGACGTACTACCTGCAGACACGGAGGGATGCCCGCAACCAGTGGTACGGGGACGTGTCGGCACGAAAGGAACTGCGTAAACGGCTCAAGTGCCACTCCTTTGACTGGTACATGCACAACGTCTACCCAGAGCTGAGGCCGCCCAGCCCCGAAGACCTGGCACCCCCCAAGAAGCGCAAGAAGTTCCCTCCACCCAGGAACCTTGACCTGCTGCGCCGAAAGACTCCCACCGTTGTTGGCCGCTTTCAGGTGACTGTCCCTCCCCGCCATCCTAACATGACATGGCCATGACATGGTTGTTCAACTATATTGTCAATATATCATGGTAACTATATGTAGAGGTGCCAATGTGGTTATACAGTCCAGGCCCGTTACAACAAATCTGCATACAACATTTTTTTCGGATGTGACAGACCATTCTCTTCACTTAGTTTCGTCTGCCTATATTTTTGACGTAACCGGCTATAACAGACTGTGGGCTACACAAGACAGATTTCTGGGCATATTTTGGCTAGATGGCGTAAACATAATACACTTTGATGCTGCAGCGGCGCATGCTTGTGGCAGTGCACTGCACACAACTGTTTCCAAGTGCCTGCAGAATTTGCAAAAACACACTTTTTCATACGGAACGAATGCGCTAGTGGCCAGCTTCTCGTAACAAAGTGGTGCGCCACGCCCTGCCAGGGGATAGTACTATTCGTATCGACTGCACAAGCGAACCACAGCCGCCCACTGCTGTCTGCTCTGGCCCGAGCAAGCTCTGAGGGCACAGAGTTCTTATACTGACTCTATAGGAAAAGCTGGGCAAAAAAGAGTGGCAACTGCAAGGATGCCACCATGTTGCTACTTCTGATTTTTGTAATGCTAAAATAATAAAAATATAATGCAAAAACAAGAATTTGCATGTAGCACGTACGTATGAACAAGGTGTAAAGTTTATTCTTTATTTTTGAGAAATATGTTCTAGCTATTTGTCAAATTTCAATTAAAATTTATGGTGCATGAAAGGATGCATTTGCAGGTGCCTAAATTAGATGGTGCCACCGTACTGGGGAAGGCTCGGAACCGCATTGATTGCGCGTCTCGTCTGAATCCCACCTCATTGTCTGAGTAGCAATGTGGCGGCGCCCTCACGGTTACCGATTTTGATGTGTAGGTGCTATGGTAAGTTTTGCCTCTAGAGTTGGATTTATTAACTCTATGGCATAAGGTTTCGCTAGGCCTAGCCAGCTTCAAAAACAACTGCAGATGATCACAAAATGCACCGTTTTGAGGACTCTTTATGTTTCATCACATCAATTCACAAAAAAGAGCAGATATGCTGCTATTTGCGGTGTATGCACTGCATGGCACACATGATGTGGTTGAGTCGTCTCGCATGCAGTGCAGCAGTGTCCAGATGTGGGCTCCGAGTTGAACTTTCCTCATACCGCAGCTCTCATTTGTGCAACAGATTGGACAGTAGTCGTCGCTTGTCACGAATTATAAAATTAGGACGTCGGTTTATACAACTGGCCACTGTTTCTTGTGACGAACAAAGTGTAGCTGATGTTTATCAATGACGACAGCAATGTGCTCGGGCCATGTGGCTGACACGGCTGAGCTGGCTGGCTGGTTTCCCGCCATTGTGCTGGCCATTAATCTGTGTAGGTGTGTATATGCTGCAGTATGGTGAAAGTGCGATCTGTCAGCAACCAGCATCCGCATTACGGTGGACAGGAAGACGCTGCACCGCGTGGTTGTGCGACTATCACGTAAACCCGTTTGTCTGTGGTAATTTATTTTACTGTTGATGTTTTTGTTGCTTTTGCAATCGCTTATGGATTGGACAGTGGTACAGTGCAGTCCACTAATAACAATATAAAAAAAAAGAAAAAAAAGTTATATTGTTATAACTGATCATCGCTACTATATCTGGACTGCTGTAAAAAAAAAGGCTGCTGAACGTACCTTGGTAGCTACAAACACAAATTTGCTACTTGCACTATAGAATAGACGTTCTAGGAATTAGGCTGCAAAGAATAAAATGTTTATTTATACCTCTAAACAGTGTGTCAAACATTAAGTGCACTGAAATAGTCAGCAATCTGCACTTGCTTTCGTGGCAGTTTCAGGTTCACAACCTCGGTGTGCATCGCGTCCACCAGCTGCGTGAACACTGGCGGTAATCCTTTAGCATGTGCGAAACCCATGAGCGACTGGATCAATGACAGCGCACATTGCATAAACATCGGGGTAGGTGTCAAAGATGGGCCATTGTCAATCTCATCGTCACTGCCACTGCTGTCATTACGGCAGCTAGCGACGCATGGAATTTTGACCTTTGGTTCGGATTTGCCTGAAGAGAGGTGCATGAGAATGGGAGATTTTCTTTGAAATAACCGTTGCATGGTTTTTGGAGTTCAAATTCGTGACGTCTTTGGCGCTGTAGTGCACACTTTAACATATAGCACAATTTAAATATAGCGCAAAGGACGCTGTATTCAAAGGGGCTCTCCTTTGTTCTAACTCTTGTTTTATTCATATAAATCTCCTGTTCCCTTGGAGTTCAAATAAATTAGATTCTACTGTAGAATACTCCATTGAACTAAAGCATGACCAACAAAATTTTCTATTTATTATATCTAACGATTAGTTATATCCAGATTCATTATATTGAGGTTCGACTGTAGTTGCCAAGGGAAGAAGGGAAACACAGTCCAGGACAGCAGCGGATTAGATGGTGCCAAGGTTAGGACATTTGCAGGCATAGTGTGGTGTTGGCTGATGCAAGATAGGATCAAATAAAGATAACTAGGAGGGGTGTTTGTCCCGCAGCGAACATTAGGAGTTGCCCTAAAACACATGTATGTACTGGTTTGTCTTTCACTGGTTGAGAAAGCATAAATCAACAAGCCCCCAAATGTCAATCAAAACTCATTTTTTCACTTACTTATTCTTTCTTTGTTTTTGCATTCCTAGGCACCAATAGAACTCCGATTGACCCACAGACAGCTTTTAATCCTCTTGGTGTAGTACATGGTTTGTGAGACTGGCATTGAGAAAGTTGCAGGCTCCCTGTAGTGACAACACATGGTTGGCCCACGAATTATAAACATTGTCTCTGATAGAAAGGCATCCTCACCCCATTCTGATACAAAATGGCATAACTAAAGGTGGGTGCTAACACCTAATAGGCTGGAGAACACTGCTGATTGTTGTCTCACCGGTGTGCGTCTTTGCTCTCTCTGCATGCAGCTGCAGCTGTCGGGTACTCATCTGTGCGTAGAGTCCGAGGACGACGTCACCACCAAGGGCACTGTGTTCTTGCTGCAGGAATGCGCCAAGGTTAAGCGCCAGGTGGGTTATCACACTTCACTTACTTTCTATCTTTCTATGTGCCCTGACAGTATGAACGTTGGCCCGATGTGACATAGGTGTGACGTTAGGTTTGCTGCAGTAGACTTCCATTAGTTCAACTCTCAGTTAACCCTTTAAGGACGAGACATAAGAAATACCCGAAGTAAATGTTAATTTTTTGTCAAAATGTGCAACATACACAGAGAATAAAGATACCGTAGTTACTCGCCTAGTGAACACATTTGCATAATGAATGCATTCCCCTAATTGGCCACTAAGAATGCACATATTATTTTCCTCATATAGTGGTCAAACCTGAACTTGTTGTCGTGAGTGGTGACCTGGTTTCAATTTTGACTGATGGTGGTGGCCCGACTGGGAAGGCTGGATGTTCCCTAGCGCCGCCTGTAGATGGCCATTATTCCACCATGTTTTTCTTTGTCAAGTCGGTCGGGTTGTTGGTCATGTTGGCATGTGTGGTGTGATCTGGCAGCTGGATTGTTGCACAATGGAGTAGTATGCAAGCTACACCACCGGCTTCAAGCTCGTAGCTGTTGAGTATGGTTTGAGGAATGACAGCCACACATCAGGAAGGCATTTCAGCATTGATGAAGTGTGCACGTGCGTTTGAGGACAGCAGCACAGAAAGGTGAAGGCTACCAGCAATACACGCTGTGCTGTATCAACTGAAACGATACAGAACAAGGCTCACCGACCTGCAAGCAGGGTGTCTACCAACCGGGAAAACTGGGGAAAATGGGGATTCTCAGGGATTTTGAGTAGTCTGGAAAAACTCAAGGAAAACTCAGGGAATTTGTGCTTCTATCAGGGAAAATTAGCTGTAAATTTGTTGAAAGGGAACCAAAGTTGCGGGTAATGCTGGCTCGAGTAACAGATAGCAATCGTAATGAATCGTCATTGACGGCCTTTTGTCGGCTGGAGGAGTTGCCAGTGTACAGTCAATGACCGACTTTTCGAATGCCCGATAATTCGGACGGTTTCGCGGCAACACCACGTACCCCATAGAATCACTGTATCAGAACGTCTGAAATTTCGCACGCAAGAACCTTTCGCCCTCCGATTTTCCTGACCTTTTGGTGTGACCACAGGTCCGAAATGGCATTAATCAAAGCCATCGCATCTGTTGTTTTGATTACCTCGCTACCTCGAACCGGCGCTCTCGCACGCAGATTCTCTGGAAGCCGTAGCCACCACTGCAGCAACGCTAGGCCTAACTGCTTAGACGTTTGCTATTAAGCTTCTTGCCGTTGGGCGCAGTGTTTTTCATTTAAAGAATTCGCTGCTATCAGCAATGTCATTGACTCCGCCTTTGTAGTCCTCACGATTGGCTTCGAAGCTTGGAAAGGGCTGTGCGTTGCACACCGGCGGTTCCCCAAAGTCAGCTTCGCCTCTATACAGAAATGTTACTTGGTGAGCCATACGCAAAAGTATTGTAGTGAAGCATAAAAAGCATGGGAAGGGGCAATTGCCACGGGACACAATATGTATTCCTTAATTATACACACGTGCACTTGGTATCTCCTGTCACAGTACAAACACCAATATGCCTAATAAGTGTACCCATAGGCCTTCAGAGCTTTTTCGAACGTGCCTGTGGTGGTTTGAGCCCTTGAGGGCAGTAAAAGACATGCATTCATTTTTTCCAACTGGCCAATTTTTCGAACGTTTTCGTGGCCCCTAGGGACCAAAAAGATGCTTCAAATGGTCCGTGGGGTGAACGCGCGGCATAAAGAGGACGAAAACGGAAAGGACTTACGCATTGAGGAATGAACAGTGTTGGCCAGAGACACCGTGAGGTCAAGCATTTATTCGGACAGCAACGTGAACATAACAGACAGCAACGATTCAGTGGCTTTGCCTTATAAAGGGAGCATGGGTGCAGCCAAGGCATGCGATTGGCTAGCGATTGGCTAGCGATACAATAGCACATGTGAACAGTGACCGCGTGCATCAGATACGCGGCACACAGTGACAAGAGACAATACGCTTGATAAACGTTGCACAGATACAACACTTCCCCTCCAACAAGATCAGAATCTGTCATACGTCAGACGATCTGGCTTCCGCTTATCACGAGCGCTGCGCCTGGGTAGCACAGGTGAACCGGCATCGTTCTGTTCTGACGTTGATGCACTTTGGGCTCCACGTGAGAGTGGGCAACCATCACTCCGATTCAACACTTGCCGAATTGAGGCGGGTGCAAGGAAACTTTCACTTTCAAGCAGTTCACTTGCATGTGGCAAAGGTACATCATTTTCTTTCACAACACTAGTACCAGGCCGCGTGCACAAACCGCGTCTGTCCATCCACAACCACAAGGTATGTCATTGCCGATTTCACATCCACAATCTTGCCTGAACGCCATTTCACCTGTTCCCCATGTACTGAACGCACAAACACTATTCCCAACAGAAAACACTCTGGGCGAACTCCTCCTCTTGTTTGCACTACATACATTCCTCTCAGATTCGGCATTTATTGCATCCTGCAGATCTGGCTTCAATAATGACAACCTTGTGCACAACTTCCTCCTCACGAAGAGTTCAGCTGGTGTTTGGCCGGTGAATGTATGCGGCGCTGTTCTGTAAGCGAACAGAAAATTATCAGTTCTGTGCTGCAGTGACCTGGAACTTTTATTCCTCTGGTCTTCCAGCAATTGCTTCAATAGCGACTGCTTTACTGTTTGAACCGCACGTTCGGTCGAACCGTTGGACCGAGGATGATATGGCAGAGTAAGGGTGGTGTGCTTAACCCCGTTTCACAATAGGAAGTCCTCAAACTCTTTTGCACGAAACTACGGCTCGTTATCAGTGACTACCTCTGTCGGTAGGCCACGACTTGCGAACAACGAGCGCACTGTTTCGATCGTGCTTTGCGCGGTCGTTGACGTCATGACTCTTATTTCCAACCATTTGGAATAGGAATCTACAGCTAAAAGGAACATCTTTTTTTCTTTTTCAGCAAAGTCTAGATGTATCTTCTCCGAACTGCTTGTGCACCACTTTCAAGATGAAAGCGGCGCTAGTGGCACCGCAGATTTTGTGCTTTGACAAATTTCACACTGCTTTACAGTTTGTTCCAAGCAGTTGTCTATCTTTGGCCACCAAACCATTGACCTTGCAAGGGCTTTCATCTTTGTAATGCCAATGTGTTGCTCATGCAACAAACACATAACTTCACTTTGAAGCGAATTTGGTATCACTACTCTGTTGTTCCACACCACACAACCACAATCCACTGAAAGTTCAAATCGCCTCACGAAGAAAGGCTGATAATGAGCATCCACAGCACGCGGTCATCCGTGCCATACCATTTCACGAACAGCCCTGAGAACTGGATCTTTCACAGTTTCACGCTCGATATCTTTTGCAGTTATGGGGAGTTTATTGACAGGCGAAAAATAAAAGATTTCTTCTGCCTCGTCACCGGCTTCCGGCAGTGGAAGGAGTGATAATCCCTCTGCATTGGCTATCTTTGTTCCTGGTGTGTGCAAAATACGAAACCTGTAGTTTGCAAGAAAAATTCCCCAGCGGTGCACACGAGCTGCAGCTACTGCATTTGTGTGGTGCTTTGCCTCAAATATGACTGTGAGCGACTGGTGATCAGTGATTACACTGAAAGTACGCCCGTACAGATATTTATGAAATTTCTTCACTCCAAAAACAACTGCAAAAGCTTCTTTTTCCACTTCCGCGTAGTTACGCTCAGCAGGCGTCATCGTCCGTGATGCAAACGCGATCGGTCGCTCTATGCCCTCAACCATGTGCGACAGCACTGCGCCTAAGCCGTAAGCAGAAGCGTCACATGTCAGCTGTATTTCCTTCGTTACATCATACAGTTCCAAGACCATGTCTTCACTGATCAAATTCTTACAGCGACTGAAACATGCGTCACACTGGCTCGACCATTTCCATGTGCTGCCCTTGCGCAACAGTTGGTGGAGAGGTTCTAGCACATTTTCTAGGTCAGGCAAAAATTTGGCGTAGTAGTTTACTATTTACTAGGCCCAAAAATGCCTTTAGCTGAGTCACAACACTTGGTTTTGGCGCTTCTCGAATCGCCTTTACCTTTTCCGCTGCTGGATGTACGCCATGCTTGTCTAGCTCGTGCCCCAAGTAACAAACATTTTCTTGGAAAAATTTGCATTTCCCTGCGTTTACACGAATGCCGTGCTTACTGAGCGCTTGTAGCACTTGCTGGGAACGGTGATAGCACTCTCTGTCAGGTTTTTACCTGCTATTAACACATCATCCAGGTAACAGGCTGTCCCAGGGATGTTTCGTAAAACCTGATCCATCACGGCCTGAAACATTGCAGGTGCGCTTGCCACTCCATATGGCAATCGCCGGAACCTGAAAAATCCCATGTGCGTATTCACCGTGAGCAGTTGCTGTGCCTGCTCATCCAGCTCAAGCTGTAGGTAAGCCTTTGACAAATCCAGTAAGGTGAACACGGTCCCTCCAACCAGCGACGCGAATATGTCCTCTGGCAGAGGCAATGGATAGTGGTCAAGTTCAATATCCCGATTGACCATGACTCGGTAGTCCCCACATATCCTAATTTCTTTTCCTGTTTCCTTTGGCACGATAACTAGCAGTGTAGCCCAATCACTGTGCCTGACTCTGTACACCACACCAGCTTTCTCAAGGTCATGCAATTCATTCTCCACTTGTTCGCGCAAAGCATATGGTACTGGTCTCGCCTTACAAAAAGTTGGATGCACATCGGTTTTCATTCGGATACTACCAGTGAATCCTTTGATAGAACCATAGCCTGGCTCAAACACATCACCGTACAACTGTTTCAACTTCTTTTCAGCTTCCGCTGCTACCACCGGCCTGCCCTCCTGTACGTTATCTACGTCACGTTGCAACTGCTGAACAGCATTCTGCAGGTCAACTTTTAGTTTAGTCATCCAATCGCGACCTAAAAGCGTCGGCATGCGGGCTTCATTTTCTTGCTTTGCAACTATCAGAGGCAGATCGTAGCTTCGGTTCTGATAAGATACATTGACGTTTGCTACACCTTTCACTTTGAGTGCAGTGCCATTATACACTCCTAGACGCACGTTGTCTTAGGAACATGGGTAGTTTGGAAAATTTTCATCAAAATCTCTTTCAGACATTATGGTCACAGCTGCTCCCGTGTCTAGTTCCATAGGAATCTCCTTGCCGTTTACTTTTACTTTAAGCACAATAGGCGGAGAGCTATGAACTTGGTTAGTCGTACTAACAGTAAGCAAGTCTGTTGACGGCATGGTCTCCTCAACTTTGTGCACGACCTTTGTTTTGCACATTTTCGCTACATGCCCTGGCTTTAAGCATTTGAAGCAGGTACTTTTGAGAAAAGGACAACTCACTGGCGCATGCAGTCCGCCGCATCTATGACAGGCGCGAACAATGCCTTTCCCACATTGCTTCCTTGGACCATTTTGGGGGTCACGCTGCTCGTTGCTAGCGGTCTTCGTCGCGTGTCGCCTGCCTTGGGTGGTGGGCTCCCGATGCCAGTAAACGTCGGCAGGACTGGCGGTTGGCCCCTCCGGTAGCATTTCGCGGGTGTCTTTCTGGGCCGTTTCCAAGGCAGTGGCAACTTTGCATACTCGCTCCCAGGTGACTTCATCGTCTGACAGAGCAAGAAGACGGCATCGAATCGAATCCGTCCTGATTCCAGCAATCAGTCGATCCCGGAGCGCTTCTTCCAAAAAGCTTCCAAAAGAGCATGTCGCAACCAGTCTTTTCAGCTCGACGATAAACTGTTTTAGGCTTTCTTCCGGCTCTTGCTTTCGCTGGTAAAAGTGATACCGTTCGGTAACCACTGACCGTTTTGGAGCCTAGTGCTTTCAGAGAGCTTCTATAGCTTCTTCATACTTGACTTCTGATGGTTTCTTCGGCAGCAGCAGGCTACGCAGAGTCACGTAAGCCTTTTCACCCAGGATTGTTAAGAAGACTTGCAACTTCTTACTTGCGTATATTCCATTGGCGGTTGCATACAGGTCCAACCTTTCCAGGTAGACTTCGATATTGCCAGTCTGGGCAGAACTCGGCCAAAGATCCCAGGGTGGTGGTCATCACTGATGTCCTCGCTTGCCGTGGCATCGTTGCCGTTTCCTCAGGCTTGGTCATTGCCTCTGCCCGACGATCCCACCCTCGTCGCCATGTTGGCCAGAGACGCCGTGAAGTCGAGCATTTATTCGGACAGCAACATGAACATAACAGACAGCAATGATTCAGTGGCTTCGCCTTATAAAGGGAGCATGGGTGCAGCTGAGGCATGCGATTTGCTATCAATACAATAGCACATGTGAACAGTGACCGTGTGCATCAGATACGTGGCTCACAGTGACAAGAGACAATACGCTTGATAAATGTTGCACATACACAACAAACAGGAAAGGAAGCGTGCTTCGGCCAGTTTGAAGGAGCTTGAGCTCAAAAAACAGTTTTGGCTGACGCCAAGATGCAGATGTCCCTCATACAAACCAAAATAAACTCTTTAAAGCAGTGAAGCGCAACACTGAGGCATCGTACACAAGCTGAGAGCATGTCGGGACAGTTGAGTTTGACTTACGAGCTGTTGCGAGAGAATCTGAATTATGACAAAGTTTGGGCCTCATACCACTGAGCTTCCTATCAGTTGATAGAAATAGTTCATATTCGAAAATGCTTCTGTATGCATCTTATTTTTATTCGTATTTGAGAATGTCTGACTTGATTTGCAATTTTTTTTTAAGACATTTTATTTGTTGTGCATTTTACTAACCCCTCCCTTCTATTCTCTTTTTGAATAAAATAAACACTACTCCTTAGTATTCATAGGGGATTAAATAGTTTTTTTAATTTTAACATGCTTATTAGATAGTGACAGCATCGGGCGACATGGTTTCCCGTTTGACATAAAACATAGTTCTGCGTCGCTCAGGGCAATTTGCAAAGGCATTCAGGGAACACCTGGAAAACTCAGGGAATTTAGAAATGTCAACTTGGTAGGCACCCTGGCAAGGAAGCAGGCCATCCTTGATGCAAACTTCAATGCGAGCAGTGGTTGGACAACGTGCTTCATGCAACCAAGAGTGATCATCCTCCAATGCCGTGAGGCAAGATTAAAAAGCTGCAGGTAAAACTGTTGTGCATTTGAATCCTAGAGACGTGTAGGATGAATTATATGACACTGTCATCATCTTCAAGAGAACTGCAATTTCAAGGTTATTTGACTCTACTGAGGACCACTTGTTCTGAGACGATCCTATTAAGTTTAAGCGGTTGAAGGGGCAGCCAGATGTGTGGGTTCCTTGTACACAAATTTGGATTTGGAATTAGTGTTTTCAAGGTTGCAAAAATAGAAGACTGCCCGTTTCCATTACTTATGCCCGGTTCATTGGTAGCTGTTTTTCGGGGGCACAATCTTAGTGCCGTAGATTAGGCTTACTAATGGCCACATAAAAGAATTACAGTCGCCGACCGTTTATTCGGACCTCACAGGGACTGGGGAAATGTCCGAATAAACAGGTGTCCAAAAAAGCAGATTAAGAAAAAAAAAAAACTAAATCCTTTATTTCCACGCACTTATTCGGGCTCAGCAGTAGGCTTGAAGAAATTGTGAACGCGCAGTTGCACGCTGTTCCGTTTATGCGCAATCAGATAAGCCTGAATCTCGGAGAGGGTCGTACGGTCCCTATAGGCGGCTGAAAGCACAGTCACAGCTTGTACGCGCTCCGCATGCAACGGCAGCGTAGCACATGGTGCGTCATCTTTCGATTCGGAGTCATCGTCCGGCGGTGCAGCAGAAACCTGATGAATGATCTTGCCGTCGTCGAGTTCTGCCCGTCAGTACAGCAGTGTCAGCACCTGTGAAACTGTCAAATGAGACGGTGTCTGGAATCGCAATGCTCGGACGAACATTTTCGCCGTCAGTAGGGAGCACATCGGAAGGCGACAAATCCTAGGCCTCCCGGCACCCGCTTGCTGGCATTCCCCAGCGCAGTCTGCGCAGGCACTGTCGGTGCAGTTAGACACTTGACGCTATGTTTCTGTATGCCACGTTGGATCACCGCAACCTCGACCCAGCACACAAAGCAAACATCACTGCACCGTCACGCCGACACCAGTCGCACAAACGAAAAACGTCGCCTACTCACAGCGTCGTGCACGAAGAAACAAATCAGCTGCTGGATTGTCTTGACATGGCTTACCAAGCTGAGACTGGAACTGCTGTAGCAATGGCTGTAGCCACGAACCAGGCAGAAACGATGATGATGAGCGGAGATTTGCAGTAGCGCCACTTCATGGGGCAGCAAGGAGGCTCTGTTCAAAACAAAAATGGCGTTCAGCGAGTCGAACCATGCACCGGTCAGGGTCGGTGCATGGTGCTCTCGATCGAGTTGGCTCAAGGAGTGTCGGAAAAATCGGACAAGAGGTTGCAAGGTGTCCGAACTTTTGGCAGTTGTTATACATTATGGTCAATGGCGAGAATGGCGGTGCTGCAAAGCAGACCGAATAATCGAGCATGTCCGAATTTTTGGAGTCCGAAAAATTAGTCGGCGACTGTAGCTCAAAAGTCTACCCTTGTTAATTAACCCACATGGGTAAATTATTGGGGGAAAATGTGCATAAGTTATGCGAGTTCATAAGGTATTCAACAAAAAGAAGACATTTTGGGGGGAAACAATTTTTATCAATAGCCTAATTTATTGCCTGTGGGCAACACCAGGCAGAATATTGTTCAAGCGAGCTCCAGTGCCATCAGAGCCAGCATCATTTTCATTGCAAGATGGCAGCAGAACAAGTTTTCTTGTAGGATTGCAATAGCATGCCACTTGCAGACTGTAATCATGAAAGCTTGTTCGAAAGATACATAACTTTACATGCTAAGCTAGCGATGGCAGAGTTCCACAGCTACACCCTCATGACTGAACCCCTGCCGTCGTCACTTACTTCAAACAAAACAACATTCGCCTCCTACAAGCAAACAAGGAAGGTGGCTTCTTTGTGTTATCTTGCCGGGTCTTTTGTGAAAAAGCTGCACAAGCAATTGCCAAGCATTTCATCCCTGCAAAGGGCTGAAATGCTTGGTAAGTAAGGTAAAGGTGAAGGACATAGCACTGCGTGACGCTCTTTCCTGTTCTAAAGATTTCTTCTGCCCTTGGTTGTGTCTTAACTTTGGGGAATAAGATGACAGAGTACTGTCATATGTTATGATCACGTCAGCGCCTTGTATCCATTGCAGGACAAACTAGTTAGCATAGGCATGGGCTGCTATCAAATTTGTCATTTTTGTGGAGTTGTTCGATAAAAGTGGAATATCAGACACAATGGGCCACAAGGAGGGCAACATGTTGTGGTCCATAGACAGCGATGAAAAGCTATCAGAGATTGACACTGATGGGCATTACGCATAAGTAAATTTTCGTTACGGAAAGCTAAACTCTGCAGCTTTCATCGTATTTCTGATTTCCAGCAATGGAGGCATGCTACATTTGTTCTGCTATAAAATGAGGCACGCTTTAAATCAGAGTGCTTATTCGTCATCACATCATTCATTGACATTCATTCATCATCAGCCTATAGCATGTCCACTGCAGGACAAAGGTGATCAGAACAACATGTGGCTTCCTTCCTATGCATGCAAACTTCATAATTTCATCGCACTACATAATTTATTGCCATCCTCGACTGTATTTCCATTGCCTTGGTACTAGTGCTTCCGTAACCAACCACCGGTTAACTGCCCTATGCATTACATAACCTGTCCAAATCCTTTTCCTCCTCTTGATCTCAACTAGACTAATGGTCACCCATGTTTTCTCCGTAATCCATATTTCTCTTCGCCTTTTTCTCAAAATTATGCCTGCCATTTTCCTGTTGCTTTTCTTTCTGCATAGATGTTAGATTTCTGTGTGCGCTGTTCCACTCCCCCCAACAAGCGGCTTTACCATACGTAGTCAAGCCCACTTACAACAAAATGGCAAAAATATTATTTACCAACGTAATCGGTAAGCTATCTTTGCTTCTTGAATGCTGACTGTCTTGCTCAAAGCAAGCAAGTGCTCATCACTGAGAGCTTTGCTGAAGATGAGCTTGCACAGCCGTACTGATGCGTTTGTTCTGAAGGATCTCAGAGCTCCGAAAACTCGGTTCTACCTGAAACGTGCTGCCATAGACCACATGAAAATTATGACTCCACAAGAATTGAGATTAGCTATAACGGTATTTATAACCTTCTCTTGAACATCGACATTACTAAGGGTGCCGGACCGGATGGTATACCAAACACGTTTTTGAAGCACTATGCAGAATGGAATGCTCATTACCTAACCATAATTTTTTGTAAGTCATTAGAGACATGTACTGTACCGACCATTTGGAAAATCGCCAATGTAATTCCTGTGTTCAAATTGGGTAATAAGCAACTAATTTCCAACTACAGGCCTATCTTGTTAACAAGTACTTGTTGCAAACTCTTAGAGCACGTAATTCACAAACATGTCCTTCAGTATTTAACTAATAATAATATATTGTCGCGGAATCAACACGGTTTCCGCTCTGGTTTTTCTACAACTACTCAACTCATTGAATTCACTCATGACATCGCTTCGGCTCTAAATAATCGAGGACAGGTTGATGCCATATTCATAGATTATAGCAAAGCGTTTGATATGGTGTGTCACAGACAACTTCTTCTTAGGCTCAGTAAAATTATTAACAATGACAAAATACTCGGCTGGATAGCTGATTGGCTACATTTAAGATCTCAGTATGTTACCTTTAATCACGCGCAGTCATCGCCGGCCACAGTCACTTCCGGGGTACCACAGGGCTCAGTTAGAGTGTACTAGAATGTTTTAAATGGCGCGACCGGCCGCCGCGGAGAGGGCCGGTGAGCGTGGAAGTTGGCGGTGGCGCTGCAGTCAACCGCACTTGAATGCGTCTTCGCGGCCAGCCTGCCGTCTGCTGCAGCGTACGGAAGTCGCTGCGTATGCCCGCGTGATGTTCAGATTAATGCATCGTTCCTCTTTAGAAAAATTAATTATGCAAATTCTCTGTGACCTCACGCACCCCATAAAGAACTCTAAAACAATGCGTAGCTGTAGGTGAAATGCCTGGAAATTTACACAGGAGCTCCCTCCCCGTGTACATCCGCGATCTTGTTTATTTTTCACGACGCTGCGACACGGAATTACGTAACAGCCTTGCTGCATGCAGTGACTGCAATGTTGTTGCCTTAATGCCATCGCACACACCAACGGCGGGCGGGGAATGGGACAGGGTTCGGCGAGGAGCGTGCCTCGGTCACATGTAACGCTTTCGTTGTCTTTTAGCGCACGCAGTTCTTTAGAAGGGCGAGCTAGTGGACTTGCTTGCAGCATCAGTGCAAGTAGAGCCTTTGTAAAAAATTTCGAGCCGACGGGGTTCGCTTCCGAGCCGCACCACGTAGCTCGTAATGCATTTCCAGCATCTTCCTGAAGGTAAGATTTTTGGTCCCGCTACCTCCAATGGGGTGAACGCCCAAAATTGCTACAGGAGCCCCACTACACGGCCTTGAAGCAAACCCCGTGACCTCTGAGCTCTTGTCAAAGGCTGTACCTAGTAAAAGTGCAGTTCTAGTTCATGCATCTAATACCAAATTTCCGCGAACTTGAGAGAAGTGCCCCAATAGGTCAGGCAAACTTTGTGCACGACAACCCAGTCTTCAGGCAGCAGTAGCCGCCCCCCCCCGCTTAAAAAAATATACATGAATATGCATGACACAACTAATTTTATTCACATATACTGTGCCCCACTCAGTCCTCAACAAAATCTTGCATCTCAATTTTCTACACACGGCTCAACTTTAAATGCTGCTGTGCTTTCCTTCGGGCGAAGTCACGAGACTTGTTGAGACCTTTGACAAAAAAATGCATTCTGGTCACAAGATAAAACCCAGTCAAACTTGAGGTGAGCTCCTTGAAGTGCTGATCGCATCCAATACGGTCCATGCCTGTCTTGTTCAGAAGAGCAAGCACATCCATGATGCTGTCATGATGCAGTTCTCCAGAGCTAAAACATCCTGTGAAAACGTCCTCAAGCTGACTGATAAACTTGAAGAGGCTCAATGCAGGGTAGAGCAAGCCATCAAAATCGCATGCTTTTGTAAATGTGGCAGCATTCAAATTTTTGCCATCGTGATCTGGTAACAGAAGCTGATCCATGCACACACGACATTTTGTTTTCAAGATACACTTTCTTGCAACATACCCTGCAATATAGTACGTAAGCCTTGAGTCACTCCTCTGATTGTTATAAGAATGTTCAGTCATAGCTTCTTTATTGTTAAGAGCTCTTTCAGCTTCATCAAGATTACCCATGTTGATCAGCATATCAATAAGTTTCTGCTGCTTGTGAGAACCTGCCGCTTGGTCCTTGACTGATAGAAGCGAGCTAACCATAACCTCAGGCACATTTGACCCGGCGACGCTCTTTGCCAGATTGTAATAATTGAGGCAGTTGATGGTTATTAGGAATTGCTGTGGGCTTGGGTGGGCATTACAGCCTGACGACTGCCTTACTATACCGAACGTGCTCTCGAGCTTGTCTTGGCTCAGGCGTGATGTCATCACATATGAAAAGCCAAGCTCTGAATTTGCATACTTCAACAGCTCCAAGGTACTTGTAAGAGTGACTCTCAGTCCTTCAGCTGTTGATTCACTCAGGAACTTCCCCTTCTTTGCATGAGCTTCCCACTTATTCAGGAAGTCCAGGAAATTAACAAGCTCCTGCACTGCAGGTGAGTCAGGCTTCAAAGCTTCAGATGGGAAACGTGACGTCATTGTGGTGATCAGGAACTCCATCCTCCTGTAGAAAAGTAACCATATTTGGTTTTAAGGTTGCTGTATTGACGGTATCAATGATGAAAAGGGTGTGACATTGCAGATAAAGAAAATGCCAAGAACATCTAAGTACTGCAAAAATAAATGAAAATACTATATTGAATTATAGCCACAGTAGCTGCAATTCGAAGAAAAACGTGAAATGCAAAATAGCCCATGTGCTGTACAACATGAGTGCCCTTTAAACATCTTTAAGTGGGGATCTCATATACCCCATGTCGCTTTTGGATGTTGGGATTTATAGGCCTTTGCAAAGGTACAGGATAAGAATGCAAAAGCAAGCGTAAGATGATAATAATTTCGAATATCAAAAGGAGGGCTGAATTAACAATACACACCGGAAGAACATCTGTGTTGCTGCAATGTTTCCACAACGTTTTTCAAGCTGGGGCTTGTAGAGATGCAGGCCTCTTAGAGTGTCCGAGCTGAATAGCTGAAAAGCATAGGACACAGCACACAGGAATTTTTGCAGCTCTTTGCAAGAGCTCTGTTGCTTCTTGCACGGTCATCAAACGACACTTATTTACGAGCTTTCCTGAAACAAACACTTTACACTCGACGCTATCCTGGCTTGAACAATCAAAAAACACGGCTCTATCAATTGCGAGCTCGTTTGAGCGGGAGTCCAGTGTGCAGGCCACGTATGACACTCCAGGAAAATTTTGAAATTCATGCGGTGCCCATGACTTCGAAGGAAGCGCAAGCTTGCGAAGATCAGCTAGGCCAACGCAGTCAGCACTAGCATCGTTTCCTTCGTGTCCCACTGCACCACGATCAACGTCGTCTGATCGAGTAGGAGATAAAGCATCCGTGCGACGACGCTTTATATTCTTTTTAGGAGTCACTATTTGTCGTCGTTTCCTCTCTGGCCTCGGTGCTGGGGTTTTCACGCTCAGGTAGCTGGGCAAGTTCGGCAAGATTGTCAGCACCGCATCGGGGGAAAGAGTAGGTGATCCTCTAGGAATTCGCACTTCAGCACCATTCACAATGTGCACATAGTCTCTTACAATGAAACGCGACTCAAAATGCAGCTCGCACACTGCACAGTCGACGTCCAGTGGTTTGTCAGACCTGTGTAAATTCCGTTGCCAAACCAGTTGCCGTTCTTCGTCAGCTGGAGCTTTGAAAAGGGACAGCTTGGGGTTATGTCCTGTTCGAGCATATCCCGTCTTGCACCCAGGCGCGTAACAGTGATTTAGCCGTCGCTTGGGAGGCATCACAGATGAACAGCAGGCCAGCAGAGATTTCTCGATAGGAAGAACTGCCAAAATCAAGCACAACAACCATTCCCAGCAAGCAAGGCTCTTCAAGTGCGGTCGATGACAGCGCCGCCGCAACTTTCTACGCAAGCGGGGGCGCCGGCTAACAATAGAACCGGTCTCCGCTCCTTCCACTCAAACATTCTAGTACACTCTAGCTCAGTCCTTGGGCCCCTGCTGTTCATTATTTATATTAATGATGTCACACAGGTCATTAGGGACACACCAGTAAAACTGCGATTGTACGCTGACGACTGCGTGCTCTATACCAGAGTAACTAACAGATGAGATCAAGAGGTTCTTAACAATGTATTTTCGTCCTTTTGTAGTTGGAGCAATACGTGGCAAATGAGTATTAATTACCAAAAAACTGTACAAATGACTTTCACTAATAAAAAGCAGCCGCTCAATTTCAGTTATAGCTACAATGGGCACTACCTAAACTCTGTGACTACCTTCAAATATCTTGGAGTTACCTTCACTGAAAACTTAAAATGGCATCTTCATATTGAAACAATTTGCGCTAGGGCACTTAGGAAACTGGGATATTTAAAGCGAACCCTCAAATGCTCAACTAAGGACTGCAAATTGACAGCTTACAAATCCCTTGTCAGACCATTACTAGAGTACGCCTCAGTGGTATGGGCACCATACACTGCACTTGACATTAGCAAGCTTGAAGCCATACAAAAGAAAGCAATACGGTTCATTTTTCGCCGATATGACCGCAACTTTTCTCCCTCATCTCACGCATGCTCATTATCAATAGAACCCTTGGCTCATCGACGCACACTTGAACGTATGACTTTGCTACACAAGATTGTACACGGCCAAAGTTGCATTGATGCCCCGATTTCCTTCAGTCATCCCACTGGGCGTGCCACGTGCCGTTCACACCCACTTAATATTGTTCCTTTCCAGTCTTTTGTAAATTGTTTTAAGTATTCGTTTTTTCCAAGCACTGTTGAAATTTGGAACAACCTAGCTGGTTCCTTGCGAGAAAAACCTAATGAAGAGTTTTTGAAAAAATTGTCTAACAACATTTTGTAATTACGTTTCAAATTCATTGTATGTTGTTTTGATCTAATCTCTGGTGTATCCACTCCTGCTATGTCTCATGTATTGAGACAGCAGTATCTGTAAATAAATAATAATAAATGACTCTCATGCTGTGTTCGTTTGTAATAACCGAGCGTGCGTTATAACTAGGGTTGTTACAAGTTGGCTCGACTGTACCATTCTTGCCTCAACTGCTGCAGCTGTGGTACGAGACGGCGCTGCACGACCTGCGCTTGGCGCAGCGGCTGTGCCTAGATGGGGGCGACGAGTACCCACGACTTGCCAAGTGCCACGAGATGGGCGGCTCCCAAGACTGGCGCCATTCCAGCAATGTGAGTCGCTCGCTGTGCACGCAATGATGGCCTGCCAGAGCTGTTAAAGTACACTTTTGCAAATTATGGTGGAAAAGATACGAAACCATATGAAGGAATGACTGTATGGGACAGACCCTCTTTCCTGTCTGGTTTTTAAAGCGAAGCTTTCCTTTTCTCTTCCTTCAACTTCTCCACTGCTGCTGCTGCGTCACTATCGTCATGTGGTGGTGGTGGTGGTGGCGCACGACGCATTGAGAGGTGGTTCATAGTGTGTATATACATGGCAGGAGCACGACAGAGAGGAAAAGCGGCGCGAGAAACTTGTTTGGACCTTTCCATCGCATTGCCACAATACCTCATCAACTGCCGTATTTATTTGTAACCGCCATAAAATGCAGTGCTTAGCTTTCTACTAATGTGCAACAGTCTGGAGGGGGGTTAGATAGAACGGCAGAGAGGAGGCAGAGAATGGGTAGAACTAACGCTGTCAGGAAACAAGTGACCAACAACCTTGCCACTCTAGCCTTGCAGCTTGCATGCATGGGGGGAGGGCAGGAGAGAGAAAATGGGACATGAAAAGGCAAGGAAACGCTACTACTAGACATAGCAACGGTTTCAAGCAAACTGGATAAATTTAAATTCAAAGTACACTATGGATGTTTAGACTATTTCTAAAAAACCCGGTGCAAGTTTGTTAAAGGGGCCCTGAACCACCCCTCGGGCTGGGTGAAAAAATAGTGTGCAGGTGGCATATGCTGCTGTTAACATCTCGGCCAAGTTTTGCTGTTGTATGCGGTGCATGGAGCGCGCAAGCGGATTGCGAAGTCACCTTTATCTCAAACTCTCTCTTTTCATCAGCAGGCCCTGTCCTCACTCTCTTCTAGACGCACTGTTTCATCATCAGACGCACTATGTCATCATTTTTTTAGACGGCTAATATTGGCCGATAGCTGACATCAAGCTGCGGTCGGCTACGTGGTGTAGATACTGCCACCGCCGTGGGGTGCCGCCACAAGTCCACTGGTTGAGCGCACTGTGGCTTGCAGAGGTCAACCGCATTTGGCTTATGTTCAGCGCATCGTAGGCACCAAAAGCGGAAGTCATGGCACCTGCGTTAACATCCAAAACAAAAGTTGAACTGCATTCCACAGTGACACTTAGAAGGTGGGAGGTTGTGAGCACGCCCCACCGCATCGTAGCCTTCCATGAGCAAGGCATTGAAGAAGGAGTGTGAGCACAGTGAAGGCCATGTTTGATTACCAATAACTCCGCTCCTGCTGAACACATTCAAGTACTTTTTGTGGCAAAGTATTCCTGAATTAGCCTATTTTCACTCCAAATGCCTTTCTCCACATTGATAAAAAGTGGTTCAGGGCTCCTTTAAGTGGACAATTGACGTAGGGTGTGCAGATGAATGGCAACCAGCAAAGCAGATTTGTTGTAGATGATACTAGCCACAGTCTTAGAATGGATGTACTGCATGTTCATATTCTTGAATTGTAGCGTGAATTGACAAACATACAGACTAGAAGAAGACAGGGCGAGTGCTAGTGCATGTTTGCAACGGCACACTACACCACACCATGCCATGATGTGCGCTGGTGCATATGGACGCTGCCCAGCTAGAAGAAGAAAACCGGCTGAAGGCCGCCCGACAGGCAGCAGAAGCTGCCAGGGAGACAAAGTGCACTGCTTAGGTAGAGGAAGAATGAATTGAATGATGTGGTTTTACGTAACCAAAACCACAATTTGATTTTGAGGCACGCCATAGTGGGAGACTCCGGATTAACTTTGACCACGAAGGGATCTTTATGTACCCCCAATGCAACGGGCACCGATGTTTTCGCATTTCGCCTCCATCGAAATGCGGTCACCGCAGCTGGGATTTGACCCCACGACCTCGTGCTTAGCAGCACAACACCATAATTGCTGAGCCACCGTGGTGGTTATAAGCTTCTGAAGGAGGCGCCATGCAGTGAGGCGCTGTCTCTTGAGGTGACTCAAAACACGTGCTGTGGAGCTCGTGGGCCGCTGGTGTTCAGCACCCAGCAGCAAAAGATGACAGCAAAGTGTATATGGCTGAATAAACATGCACTCGCCAACTGAAAAAATTTTATTTGTGTAGTGCCCTGTATCCGCCTTTTGAATGTCGCTGTTGGAAATGACAAATAAGGCTTCAGCGTACTAGAAGTTACAGCTTGAGTGATATTGTGATCAAACATTAGGAAGAACTCGGAAGCAATATTTTTTGTAACATGTTTGGGCAGTAACTAGCGTATGTAATGCAGTCCTGTATAAAGCGTTGGGGGCCAGAGACCGCATTTTTGAAGTTTTGATTGGTTGCCTTGGTGCTCTCGTTTTGTTCTCGCAACTTGCTCGGTTCTTCTCATTTGAGTGCCAGGATAACGGCTCTGGCTTTTGGCTCAAGGTCACTTTAAGGTCACTGACAGTGGGAGCTAAAAGTATTTCATGCTTAAAAATATGATGTGTGCATTCAAGGTCGTGAGTCCCTTCCAAGAAACATATAAGGATGTGTTCATGTTACTTCATTGGAGCTTTTCACTCAAGCTCAGAGTGGAAAGGTCCGAGCGTATCAGCATTGAGTAAAACCTTGTTAATTCGGATTTCTTGGCACCAGAAAAAATGTCAGAATTCACCAAATGTCATATTATTGAATGTACTAATTAAGAAAACAATAAGCAAATGCTTAATACATCAACATGCCTTTACTAACTGAAGAAATCCGCAACCCTCATTTCTTTTTGGCATAGAATTAGCGCACAAGTTGCGATTATCATTGTTTTGGACCGATTGGCACTTGCAGGGGCGAAGGCCTCGTGGACTTCCTTTGCAGTGTTGCTATGGTGGTGGATTTGCATCATCCTAGTAGACGTGCTTTTCACTGCTGCACACACATCCCGGTTATATTTTGCCAGCGATCTGGTCAGCAACAGATTGCTCATCACAGTGTAGCCGGCGGGTTCAACACCAACGGCGCAAGCCACGGTAGAGATACTTTTCATTCTCGACGGCTTCCACGGTGTATGTGACATCACACGTTGCATGCACCTTCCGCTGAGTCAAAATGAGACAGCTGCTCGCCGCAGCCACGGCAGAAAAATCCGTGGTTTCTGTCAGTGGGACCAGAGGGGACCCCAGACGCTCCCGAAGGCATGTGGCCAACCCGGTGTCACGCGCGGTGGTAAATGCAAGAATTTAAAGGCACAAACCGTACCTGGTTGTTCTTATACGGTGCCGCCTATGTCAATGGCAACGTGGACTCTGCCACTTCATTTTGGTTCTACGCTAGTGCCTCTTTCGCCCCTTTCGCATGGCACGTTTGCGGCAAGCGGTGCTCGGCGCACAGCGAGGGTCGTCTGAATTAACTGGTACGAGACCAGATAGGTTTGAATGAACAGAAGTTTGGTGACATTAAATAGTGCACACAGTTGCCATTACCAAAGTGCGAGCATGAATTATCTAATTTTCTGAATCAACAATGTTTGAGTTAACAATGTTTTGCTGTACTGCTTACTAAATTTTGTGGGATATTCATGGCAGCACACGATGAGTGCTGCCATGGAACTTATCACTTGTGTGTTAGCTCAGTGCACAAGCACCGCCTAACGCAGTGCTGCACCTAAGTCCTACATTCAGTGAGCTTCCCTTTAAGTGGAACTTCGAATAAATTTTCGGGTCCCTTTGAATGCAGTTATCCAGATTTGACAGCACCTCTGTGATAGAAAGCATAACAAATATAGCATAACATAATAATGTCCACAAATAAGAAAAAGAAAGAAAGGCTTAGCATCCTGTAGCCAATGATGCAGCATCACTGTCACTGTGCTTTTCTACACAGTTTGCACATGCCTGCAATGAATGGTATGCTACACTTGCACCGTGTGTTGCAGTTTCAAAGACTAGTGGAAGAAAGCTGCAGATACATAAGGGAGACCTCAGATTTATATCTCATTATTACTACTGTTCTGTCTGTACTTGTCTGCATCGTTCTTGTGTGTTATTCTGCTGCCTTACACCATATCACACGCTTTCGTGGTTTTCCTGAACAAAACGTTCGTGCACATTCCCACTAAATCGTGTAAAACAATGCCTTTCAAATTCACATTCCTGCTTGCTTGGCTCGGATTGCATGTTTTTTGATGAAGCTTCACAGCTGTTGGTAATGAAGCTCCCGAGCTTGCCAGTGGAATGACACCTCCTGATGTGCCTGTCAATCTGCAGCTAACACTCAACATAAAGGTGTTAGTATGGTGTGAAAAGTGTGGCTACTCCGCCCCCTCAGCTGGCAAGTTCAGGGACGTCATCTCGAGCACAACAGTTTCTACATGATTGTCATCAGCATATACGTCGACTGTTAGACTGTGAGATCTCACAGCAACCTTAAATTAGGTACCCATGTCTTGTCTCAGCTGAAACCATCCTATATGTCATTCATGTTGGTGTGTAGGTAATAAACAAAACAAAAAAAACACATTCTGTGCCTGGAAATTTCTTGACTGCATTTCTCCAATAGGCCACTGCTTTATCTGCTGTGCACCATTGTATGTCCTGTTCCAATCTCAAATCCACTTTTTGCTCTTAATCTCGACTATAATATTGCTGCGTAAGGCGTCAACTTCACTTGATTGTTTTTTTTCTTGCTGTAGCAATGTCTTATCATATTATAGACCGTTTTCATGGTGATCCCGTGAGCGCCGCCACGTTTTATCAGGTGGTGACATGTCCGTTGCTTGTCTCAGCATCCTCTGTGCACATAATTTATATGCGGGACGCTGATTTCCGGCGCATATCGTAGACAGGGACTGGGTGGACGACACGAATCTTTGGCCACAGCTTCAGAGCACATGTAAGTGCTTTCGGAGCTCACGACACCCTGTCCAAACGGTGCGAGCATTGTATTCAGTGTTTGCACTGTAGCAAAACGTTGTTAATTCATATTTCATGGGACTGAAAAAAAAAAAACTTCCAGCTTAACTGAATGTCAAATTATTGAGGAAATCAAGAAAACAATAAACAAGTGCCTACTAAAATCAACATGCTTTTATTTACTGAATGAATGAGCAAATTCTGTTTCTATTGTGCACAGAAATGGTGCAGAAGCTGCAATTCTTGTCACTCTCGCTTAGCACTCTCAGTGGCAAAGGCCTCGCGACTTTTTTCACAGTGCGGCCGTGGTGCGTGCCTTCATCTGAGATGCTTTTCACTACCACACGCATATCCCGATTATTTTTTTGTCAATGAGCCGGTCGCCAACAGGTGGTCCTTACATCACAATGTAGCCGGTGCTCTTCGGCCTCGAGAGATTTACAATGAGTCAAAATGAAACAACCATCTGCTGCAACAGCTGCAGACCAAACCGCAGTCGCTATCGGCATGATCATGGATGGCAACATTGCGGTTCCGAAGGCAGGTGGGCGACGCGCGTGCCGAGTCAAGACAAAACTACTGTTTACCGCGACCATTGTAGACGAAACCGGGGTAACTATCGACTCAATCACAGATGGCGACTATGCAGCTATGATGGCACGCGACCAACGCAGTGTTATGTGTGGCGATAAATACAAGAATTAGGGCTTTAAAGGCACCAATAAGCACAAATTGTTCCATTGCTGCTGTCATTCACATACTATTCCCGCTGATGACTACGGTGATGGAGACTTGCCCGCTTTGTTTCGGTTGTACGATGGCACCATTTTTGCGATTTTGCGGTGCTCCTTGCTCGCCAAGCTCCGAGAGTTGCCTGAATTAACCTATGTGCAGCCAAATAAGCTCGAATTAATGAGAGTTTGATTGCATTATATAATGCATACGCCTGCTGGGACCAGAGGATGAGTCCGAATTAACGAGGTTTTCCTGTATAAATGGGGCTAGAAATGTATTTCATGATGTCCAGACTTTTCGCCTGTGAATTAAATCAGGATCAGTTTGTTTTACTCTTCATTCTTTATTTGGCTAACACTTTGAAGCAGCAGCTTCTCACGCTTCTGACTCGGTATAAAGTTCCTCGCCGCGGTCACTATCTGATCGTTTATTAAATGTCTAATCGGTCATGGGGGTGCTCGGTTGTGACAGAATTGTTCTTGCCGCTCACAAGACTTTGACCATACATGTCCTGTACGTTGTAATAGCCTGTAGCAAAGGCGCATTATCGCTAGTCGCTCGCCTACCCTGTGGATTGTCGTGAAACATTCAGCTTTAAACATTCATGTGTTGTCGGTGTACGTCACGGATGCTTCAGCGCATTGATTTAAGTTTGCACCCATTTACTTATTCTTAAAAACGTTGTCGATAGAGTGGCTTTAAATTTGCTGCTAGTTCAGTGCATGTGTAAAGATAATGTGCGAGAAACTTTTGCAACAAAGCGGCGCTACTCCTCTTGTCACAGTGTAACGGGCGGCTCTCACTCTTTCTGACGTTTTGGGATTTAAGTTCTTTCTTTCGAGGTTAGCGACACAATGCTGGTGTGTGAGTGAATTTTTTTATTCTCGAGGAAAGCCATGCATTTCAAAGGGCTTGCCATACAGGCAGTGCTTACGTAGCAGTGGTGCGTGGACTTGGTCTCACATGTTGATTTTATTCCTTAATATTTCAGTCAGTATTTTTGTTACTGGAATCATGACTGACTCACCTCTTCTCTCTAACGCTGCTCATTTTGCAGCATGAATGAAGCGCAGCGCATTAGCGATCACCCACCTGCATTTCTGACACTTGATCGTACGGTAGTAGGGCAGAAGCGGTTCTGTGTTTGTGCTCTTTTGCCGAGGCAATGTGTCGCATGCCGCCGCAAGTGCTGTCTCGTTCTTCTAGAGCAAGCTGCTCTGCGAAAAAGGCCTGTAGTGTGCGTTCTTGCATTATGTGTGCTCATCAGTCCATTCTCAAAGCTGTGTTGCGATGCAGACTAAACATCACCACAAATAAATGTTTTCGTCTTTTTCTTCTTCTTCTTCAAAGCTGTGCTCTTATTGCCCTGTCTGAAAACGCTTTCAGTGCGAAGCTTCTAGCTCATTCAGGAACATTTGCCATGCTATACGCAAGTCATTGAGAAACTTCTGCGTCACGCATACATAATGGCTAAGCAAGAGCTGCTGCTTCATTTGGTTCGGTGACGTCTGCTGTGCTTCTCACAATCGTTGCCACCGAGTTATTCCTTTTTCTTGCCGGCACAAGTTTGCCCACTAAATGTCTGTCCTTAATTATTCAGTTAATTCCTTTGTCATCAACTCACTTCTACACCACGTGACAATGTCACTCACCGCTGTTTGCCCACTCATTTATGCTTTCTGACCTGCAACAGAGGATGAACGTTCAGAAGTGCTCCCGCTAATGCTATGACATTATTGTGCGTGTCCTTGCAGAAAAGCACCGCCCTGTACAACCTGGCGGCTGGCCTCTGCCTGGGCGCCAAGAAGGCCAGCGCTGGACAGCATGTCACGCTTGAGATGTGCAATGACTCAAAGGTGGTGCACCACTGGGACTTCCGCCTGGTGGGTGCGCACTGACGCGCCGAATCTTAGCAGTCACCATGCAGAGTCTCTGTCAGAGTATGTGAGCGATCCCGTGACAAAACATACCGGTGTGCTGCATGTGATCACGTGGACATTCTTTGTGATGACACCCTTCTTCGCCTTTGTGAGGCGCTATGAGAGACTTTGCACTGAATATGTATGTTTAATGTGTGTTCAAACAGTGTCTGAATCTCGGCTGCCATGCACAGTAGCGTGCGCAGTTTTCTGTGCAGTTGGTGTTCTCTGCGGCCTCTGTGTATTTGGGTGACTCATAGGGATAGAAAGTTGGGAGAATTCTGCATTTGAGGCAAAGTCAGTGGTACTTGCTTTTTGACTGGTACTGAAGAGACACTTAAGTAGAATATTGGATCAGCTTTATATCGGTGCAGCATTCTTCCAAATTTTGCCAGAGACGTTGATTTCTTTAAATGAGAAAAAATTGTGGCCGAAATATTTATTTCTGAATTTCGAGCCCACACTGCAGTCACTGTAGGGTTATGGGCATAAGATTTCTTATTTTATGTGGGACCATTCTGTGCAGGAAAATGAGATGAAGATGGCCAATTTGAGCCTTTACTTAACTTCGAGTGCAATCTGTTCTCTTTATTGGTTAAAATGATCTAGCCATGAATAGGCCATCAAAATCTATGGTTTCGTGGGAAGGTGGCTCAAGGATTTCAAAGCTGCGTCACCAATTGTCTTTTGTTTATTTATTAATCTTTTTCACTGGCTTTTCAAGCCTTCACTGATGATAAGGCTGACCTATCTGCTATTGCTGCATGTTAATCTGGCAATGTAGATTACCTTAATACTTCGCTCCAGTGTCTCTTAATGTGTGGTTGTGCATAGATGTTAACACCATTACTTTTTTTCAGTAACTGTGATAAACATCATGCAAGATTAAATGACACTTTTATTTAGAATTCGGCGATAGGCAGAGTCAGAACATAAAGAATGCAAAAACCCACTGCAAGCACCCATAAGGGAAAACTTCTGTTGGTATGGCGAATGCATGTATAATTGGTGATGACGTGTCTTTATACCCGAACCTGCATTATTGCAGTGGTTGCCGCCACAATGTTAACCTTTCTATGCCCATTTCTGACTACCCTTTCTAAATGTAAGGACAATTAATTGATGTGTCTGTGGGCTGCATAGGACTGTACATTCTTGATGACAAAGGATATTCGCCTCGCTACTTATGGATGTGCAAGGACAATGGGACGTCTCACGCAGTCAGCTAGCATGGAAGGTGCCTGATATTTATTTTTTTTCGCAAGCAATATAGATAGCCGAATGTAAGCCCTCTTGTCTCGTGAAATCAATGTCGTGTTTGAGCCTTGCCTAGCATCACTCCATATGGACGCGAGCTGAGCTCTGCCCTTTACAGGCAGGGAGCTCTGCAGGGGCTTTCATGGTGAGCAGCCAAGTGTGTCTGTGGCCCACTATAGCTGTAGCAACTGCCAGGCCTGCTGTTACGATTAGGAGCCCTGACAGCTGTGCCAGGTCGAGGTCTTTAATCATACTAATTTTGTAAATGTGCTTCGTACTGTTGATCCTTTGCAGAATCTGTTGACCTACATGCCATCAGTCAGTGACAAAATGAAACTGCTTTGGTGTGTTGTAGCCTATGAAGTGCTTTAGAGTGCCGAAAATGGCAAATCTGGCTGTTGGGAAATGCCAAACATTATGCCTTAAGGCACATCTCCATTGCGATAAAAAGGAAAAGGAAAGAAGAAAGAAAATGCTGTTTGTTTATTTGGTTTTGCTTAGAGTGGGCTCATAGATCTGTTTTTCTTCTTGTTACTGTGCCCATTTAGTCTTGTCGTCCATAGGGATGCAAGAATCGGCAGACCTCCATGCTTTCTGCCAATCACCGTGTCTGGACATGAGGGCTATGGAGAATTTTGCAACTGGCATGATTGAAGAGCTGTGGCACTATTCACCCCAGCCACTGCATGTCAGATGCTGCCTTGCCACGTCTGGGGTGTTTGTAGTGTTTGGCTGTGGATAAATTGGCTCGCCACCTTGCTTGTGGAGTACTTGAAGTGAATCTCATGCTCTTCTTTTAGGAATCCCCTAAATGTGGCATGCAACTTGAGGTGCACGTGTCTGTTGCAAAAGCGAGATACTAACGCACCATAGGGTAAAGCCATAAATTTGATGGGACGTGCGGAGAAAGCCGGGCACATGCTTGTGCTGGTGATAACAAGTTTAGTGTATACTGCTACCTATTGCAGATGATAATAACTAAGTCTAGTTGTAATTACACCCACCATTTGATGTTTTAGCAAGGAGAAAAGTTCACCCAGAAAACACTCACATTTAAGTCCCAAGGGCGGTGCCATGAATGAAAACGTTATTCTCCAGTTGAGCATTTGATCTGTCAGATATGAAGGAAATTAAGGAGCTTACTAAAATGAGTAGCTCTCCTCCCAGCTTAGAAGGTTTACTAGGGGCATGTGCCCAATAGTGACAATTACTACTTGAGGCTAATCGTGCGAATCATACTCTCCACTTCTTATTTCTCCTTTGCTGCCTGTGACTGAGATTGTAATATAGTTAGACATTGTTAGTGGTACTGCAGGTTTGTTATATGTGACATCGTATCCGAACTCTTTTTTCTATTTATTGCATGTCTGTACAACTGGTTTTGTAGGCAGGCCATGTGCTTACGTATCTGTTGTCTGGCATTTTTCTATTTTACTGTGCAATCTCGAGAGTACGGCTGTGGCGCTGGGAGAATACAGGGGCTTCTTTTATTTTGTACCTACTTAGGGTTCTGCAGGTTACTGGTCCCCAAAACTATTGTAGCGGCGATAAGAGACAGTGCATTGTAGTGGGAAAACCCGCTTGTTGTGGCTGAAATGTTAGAGTGCACTGCTGTCGGAGTTGCACTGTTGGAATCACAAGAGGTGCCAAAAATAATTGCATCACATATTTTGGTGCCTTGGAATTAAAAGTTATATTATTGGTATGTCACAAAATGACGCCCAGGAACAGAATGCTTTCTTTGAAAATAATTTTGCTTGTAAATCTGATGCTTCTATTGTTTTGAAAGGGTGAACTTGTGGAAACAGTAGACCCTCGTTGATACAATCCGGTTACATACAGTTTCTCAGCGCCAACGTTTCTCAGCGCCAACTCAAAAAGTTACCCAACACAGTGGCGGTTCCTTCTTTTGCGCTTAATGCGTTCCCGGAAAAATATATTCTTTCAGCACCAAACTGCAATTGTATATGTTTTACAGTCACTAGATCTCATGTAAACAAGAAAAAGTGCGAGGCAAGAGGTATCGAGAACGGCAGCTGCCTGCCACAGCAGCTTTCTCACAATATACATTGTCCGCCTGTCTCACGTGAATATGCCGGCTGGCACTGAGTTTCCTATTATGGTAGCAGCAAATCTCCTCCTGGTTTGCCACCTAGGAGGAGCGATGTCTACTCGGGTGACTCAAATCTCGCACCGTAGCTACACTACAAAGGAAGTCCATGAGGCTTTTGGCCTTGCTAGTGTTGCTATAGTCGTCAACCCGATTGCAATAAGCATTTTCACCTATCTGTGTCACAGTGCATTGGGCGTAGTGCCGCTTTTAATAGGGGATAAACCTAATATGCGCTGTCATTACCTGCTGCAGAGCAAAGTGAGCATCACGTTTCACTCTGGGGGCATCGTAGGCATCATATTCCGATGTCTCCCACCAGCTCGATTTCGTTTCGGTTTCCCGTCGATTTAGGAAAACGAGAATGTGCATCTCGCATCATTTGGGCCCCATCAGCTCGACGCTCATCGGCAGCTCGTGTCACAACAATTCGTGCCGAGTGGGCACGTCAAAACTTCCCAGGCTGAATTCGAAGAACACGAGCACAAGCTTGCCAAAGCCACAAGAACAGCAATGCCCATCTTGAATTGCTCGGGCCCCACCGGCGTGCCATGCATTGGAATTTCCTGCTGCAATGCTTTGCAGTACGTAGATGTAAGCCACACTTGAGCCTGTCAAATTTTTTGGTGATTTTGGATCGTATGTCTCATCATAGCGCATTCTTTCCTGCATTATTCTCCAAAATGTATGAACGAGGTTCTGCTGTAGTCACACAGTCATGCAAAACTGCCTTTTCTTTCTCTGTGTATTACACTCAACCAGGCTTTGAGTGGTCTTTTACCTTGATTTTACCATCTGCTTAGGCACCTACCACTCATGGCAGGTCACACTGTTGTTGCCGTGTTGTGGGTCACTAATTCTGGGTCGCTGAGCAGAGCCACTGCGCGAAACAATGATACATAGGTTGCACATCAATGCAGCTTCAAATCGCAGGTAATGGATAGCCTGTACCAGTTATTTACCTACTATTGGTGATTTGAGCTTATCTGAGAAAAAGAGTTTGCAGTCCGGGACTTTAGGTTTATCAAGGCAGCCAGAAACGGAAGGGGAAATGGAGGGTGTCATAAAGGGGAAACGGTGTATTTCTGTAGCGAAATTTTCACGTGTAAGGACCATTTGGCCAGAGTGTTATGCTCGTCACTGCTTCTGTTCTTGGGCCATTTTCCCAATGCAGAATAAGAATAGGAAAAGTAAGAACATAGATGGCACAAAAGTCAGGAGGAGGTTAGCACACTCGCGAAATTTACCGTTACGTACTTCCATCATCTTCGTCTCTTGCCACAAATTCCTTCCCCTTGTAGTGGGGAAATAATCCGCTTTTGCACAAGCTGTATCACTTTTCAAGGGCATATTTGACACCGTGCTAACACATCAGGCCACGGCTGTTCAGGGAGACAGCAGACACTCAAGGGGTTAGTGTTAACACAGTGGTTGGGGTGCTCACTGGCTGAGGAGACTTCTACATTACCCTGGCTTCATTCATCTAGCACTGTGGTTACCTTGTAAAGTTGGCTTTCCATCTTGCACTGTACATCTGTAAATAGGTGTTCTTCATACTGCATGGAGCAAATTGCTCGTGCAATTAATACAAAGCCACGACAGTTGGGGTGCAGTGAGTTGTGGTGTGGCATGCTTACAGTAGTACAGCACCTTGACAAGTGACAGGCAGTTGCAAGCTAAAGTGTAGAGACTGCAGGTGCTGTAAAGGAAAGAAAGAAAAAAAAAAGAAACAAATCTTTGCGTCATGGATCCTTGATGTGTGGCACATCAAATCGAGTGGCACAACATATGTGTGCATGTTCCATCAGTGAGGTGTATGTCTGAATTTCAGGCTGCAGAGCTACACCAAAAGAAAACCTTAATTTTTGGCTGCCACTGTTGCCTCCAAAGTTTTACCCACTACGGTACAAACATATCCTGCTTTTAAAACTACTTTCTCACTTTTTGACACTCTGCTAAGTCACTCCAAAAACAGAAGTTTTCCTAGACTTCTGCTGTTCATGATTGTATTGCACTTGGAATTGCACTAAAGGAAGAACTAAGGAATGAACATAACTTTATGGTACAAGCATTGTCATGTGGACAAAGCATGAAACTGCCACAAAGGTCCCTGAGCAAGGCATTGCTCTAAAACTGGATGTGTGTCAATCAAGGTCATTTTACCCCACATGGAAAGACAGAAGCTGTAGCAGTGCCCTTTCTGCTGCATGTGCTAGCAGACAGTTGCTTGGAGAGCTGCATGCCATTTTTTCTATGCACAGCATTCGTATTTATTCGAATGTTGGCATCGCCTTTAAGTGTCATGTGCATGGTAACAGTAAATATTAACTACAGAATCGCAGAATAGTTATGGAGCCTCTTTGCTCCATGTGTGTGCCCTTACATATTACCCTTACTACGACTGCCCCATCTGTTTGTGACAAGGTAAAATTGAAATGACTGCTTTGCTGTGCCGTATCTCTTGAAGACATGATTTATTACCTTAGCATTACCAGGTTCACTTCCCAGCGGCGGTGAGTGCTTTTGAACAGGGGAAGAGTGGGAAAATGCTCTTGCATCTAGCTTAAGTTGTACGTTTGAGCACCCCATTTATCCAAATTTTATGGAGCCCTCCACTACAGTGTTCCTTGCTGTTTCTGCATCCCCTTGATATGTTAGTTGGCACCTAAACAATTAGTCAGCTGCTTTAGCTTGATAATGTGGCACTAGGATCATTTCCTTGCTGGTGGAAGAACGCAGTGGAAAAAAGTGCAGAGTGTCTTCTGTCAGTCAATTGCAGTTCTTTCTGGCATCAGATTTAATCCACCAAGAACCTTTGTATTTACAGAAACTTCAATAAGAAAGTAAAGTGTGTTAGAAGCGTTTGGTTGCTGTGGTGATAATCAGTGCGCGACAGAGAAGAAATCATAAACGTGCTTAGCATTTAAAAATGATATAAATGGACAGCAGCCAGCATTTCAGGGATAGGGATAGGCATACGAGAATGCTATAATAAAGGCACAAACGTAGACCAGAGGCAATGTTTGATTTTTGTGATACTAATGTACCATTTAAAAAGTACCATTTTTATTTGACGATACGTCAAACACGAATATTGTCGACCCCTATGTACTAAACTCGCCGAGAAATAAAAGAATATAATGTGAATATTAGTCGACCCATAGCTATGTAAAATAATAAAAAGTAAGAGAAACTAACACGACACGTCTTTCTTTACCCTAAACTTGGCTACTAAGTCTTGCTAGTCGGGGCCCCAAGCTGCGTCCTCGTCGGATGCTTTGCTGGCATCCTCAGCGCCCCAAAGTCACCCTCGGTGTCGCTGAGTGCATTTCATATGCAGTACTTCCTAAACGCAGTGCGGATAATCTCGAAGCCAGTTTTACGGTAGGTGCAACAGAGAAGCACTACTAGCTCATACTATTGCTAGCTTTGTTTACGAATATAGGTCGAGATTCCGTGTCCGCAAATTTCGGTCAGTAGGTCATTTTGGGTAATATTTTTCTAAAAGAAAAGCAATGCTGACCTATATTCGAACAACTACAGTAGCCAGAAAGACCTGCCTCACTGACTGGTGTTGCGCTGCGGAGCTCGAGGTCGTGGGTGAAATCCCAGCCTCGACGGGGGCCAAATGGAAAAACGCTCGTGTACTTAGATTTAGGTGCACATTAAAAAAAAAAAACCCAAGGTGGTCAAAATTAATCTGGAGTTCTCTACTACAACACACCTGTAATCAGATCGTAGCTTTATTATATAAAACTCCAGAATTTATAAAGGTGTGCCAGAATGTAGCAGAGCGCTAGGGAAACTAAAATTTATGTAGCTACGAGTGCCTAAAGTATAGCTAGTACTTTACTGCGAACTATCCAAACTTGGCAATCCTGATCAGCAACATGCATTCGCTATGGCTATAGCTGCGTGTGATGCCTCAGCCATAAGCCATTCTAGTTCTGGACTTTCAGTTGGTGGCAGGATGAACCAAGTATTTATAGCTTAGAAAAATTGTGTCATATTTGTTTATAAGCCTTCTCGGCACGTGTGCTGTGGGTCCAACGTTTGGCTATAAGCTCTATGCTGCAATTTGCCTTGTTTCTCGCGGTCTTGTGTATGCTGCGTGCTAGCAAGTTCACAAGTTACACTTGCAAAGGACCAAGTTTTCAGTGTTCAAAAGAATACACTAAGAAAATGTTTTGATCTACAGGATATTTGGACCAGACTATATTGGAGAAAGTGGTCATTTCCAGGCAATGAGGACACCGCGGCGGTGTGTTAGTGAATCGGCAGTTTCCTCACGTGCAAAGCACAATGTCTACTTCACAGATAATGTCTCAACAGCAAGACATCGAAATAATAGTGATTCAACAGCCTTTCCACCAAAATTCACTAAATTACGAAGCCAAGACTACGGTAAAACAGGAGCTTTCTCTTTCGTTTTGTAAGGACAGTGAGACGAAAAGGTTATTGTGCTCATGTGGTGTTCTTGCAATATGCAAATGGCGTAATCTCCACAGAAGCTTTCTGCAAGTTTGGTGCCTTGGCATTGATGTCATGTTTGATATACAAGTGATTTGCTTTATAGGAGGGGCATACAATCTCCCAGTATCGGTCATGTACTGATACTGATCATATGATCTACATTATGATCTCAACGTATCTTCTCCCTTTATTGATCAAGTGGGAGAAGCAGGGAAGGCAGGAGAATCAGGTCTGCCGAGAAGCTCGTTTCTTTGAATACAATAATATGAAGCCAAGGAAAGGATTCTGCACTTCACTTAGAAACAGGTAATTTTCTGATGCTTTCCTTGACTTTGCTTATAATCCATGTGCATTGAAGGCTGTGTTTTCAGGGTGTATTGCCTTCTCAGCTCGGCCTGTGACCTCTTGCTTTCATGACTGCTCATTTTGGAGTTGGAAAGCATTGCTCAGTTTTAAGATCAACTAATTGTCATTAAGTTGCCGGGTCGGTTTGCAATGTGGTGCAATGGCAGGCAGCCGCTAGTGCACTTCTAGTCACGTGCTACGGACGTCATGGCAACAAACATTACCACTCTGTAAGTTCTGTCAACTTTTAACATTCTCCTCCAACCACGTGTGTTGGGTGCCATGCACATGCATCAGCAAGCCACGCATGCCTGATGCACTGCTGCGATTGCTTCATATTTTGCAAAATGTGAAAAGCTTTTCATAACGTCAGTTGTGATTTTAGAGCATTTCTAAGTGTTGTACCGTTCAGCATGTTCAAGGCATTTCATGGTGTTAATTGTTTAATATGACATCAGACAAAATGCCTGTCACAATGAAGATCTAGCCCAGATTTGCTAGTGCGAATGGACTAAGCAATCATTGCTTACTTTAAGCAATGAAATTTCGCAAGGGAATTGAATTATTTTCCAGGGCTTATGATTTGTTGCTATAGAGGAGCCCAGGACATTGGTGCCCATAGGCAGAGTTTTTATTTTTCAGGGGTGGGGGGGCTGGCGTCCGACCAGCTTTGTGAACCCCATGTATATATATATATATATATATATATATATATATATATATATATATTGCATTTGAAGAAACTTCGCGTGACCTCGAAGAATTGATCGCCGAGGTGACGGCGTTATATGAGTATATACAAGACCTCATAGTAGGAGACAGTTCAATTTCACAGTCTGAGTCCTCTCAATCGTTTAATCTTCCTCCGTGTAATTGTTGTATACTTCGCTATCACTAATACTGCTTCACCTTTCCAGCAAAACTGCAGCCTCTCTCTCTCTATCTTTCTTTTTGCGTGAGTCCGAGTATAAGTGCTCCTGTGCATGACTGCTGTTGATTCTGATTTCGAGTGAATATTGCTTGGCCTCATTTCGGTTACTGAGTGGATTATACAGTGTTCCCCAACTGTCATGCACTAAGACTTAAAAAAGGAGCAGTTGCGTTACTCGAAGAAAACCTAGTGCATATTGTTTCCAGTACAGTGGAGTAGTCGCCAGTAATTCTTTCGTTAGTGAGAGCTAATTCGGTAATTGCAGTTAATTATCTAACTCGAGAAGAACAGTCCTAATTATCAAATTCTCAATGATGCATTTGTAGGCACCAACAAATCACATCTAATTGCTGTGTTTTCAGTGATGTAATAACAGCATACAATTTTTTTCTATCTGGAAGAGAAACCTCACGAAATATGAGGAATACCACGTGAGTGCGCTCCCACCCTTGATCATAAAGCAGTGCCTTCATATAAGCTCATTAAAAGCAACTGCATTGCCTGTAGAAAACAAGAAGAGGCACCCTTGATGGTATGTACCCTTGATAACAGTACAGAAGGAGCACCAACAGCAGGTTTCGCAGCTTCCCAGCTATTCCTTCCTCTCATTTCTATGTCACACTTATTATCCGTCTCTCAAGGCTGACTGATCACATTGATAACAAAATCGCGGGATCGAATCCCGGCCACGGCAGCCGCATTTCGATGGGGGCGAAATGTGAAAACACCCATGTACTTAGATTTAGGTGCACATTAAAGAACCCCAGGTGGTCGAAATTTCCGGAGTCCTCCACTACGGCGTGCCTCATAATCAGAAAGTGGTTTTGGCGCGTAAGACACCATAATCTAAAAAAAAAATGATTGATGACAAAAGCCTCTTGCTAACGCAGCCGAAGTGCCACTCTGGCCACACACGAAATGCGAAAAGCAATGTAATAGGCGCAGAATGTTTCAAAATCCTGGCTTTGCTCGCACCGCATCAAAAGAGCACATGCAAAGCCATATTTCGTGCCCGAAACTTGTTTCGGACCAACGCCAAATTAAAGTGACCGTTTTATTTTTCATGAAAGTGTATACGTGCTGCAAAAACAGGTTCCTGTCAAAAAATAAAAGCGAAATAATGCGACCGGGAAGCAACCAACATGTAGAGAAAAGGCAAAACTAATGCTTTAAAGAAAGTAAATATACCACTTCTAAATGAGCCAAATTGGCAATCAGGATGTCTGCACACAAAAAAAAAATCAGATTTCAGTGTGCCCTTATTACCTACGAATTCATAAGTACCGTTGAACACCAGCTGCTGCCAAGAGAATGTGTTCGAATAGGTCTCTTTTTGCAGCTACACAGTACTGAGTACGCTTTATCACATCTTTAGTGGCTTTCTTGATGACGAACGCTGGAATTCTATGGCAGACATCTATTATTCTTGCCTTGAACTAATCTGACGTCCATCTCGATCGTGTAAGCACAATCTTTCACATAACCTCAAAGAAAGAAATCTAGGGGAGAGAGGTCAGGTGACCTAGCTGGCCAATTTACTGGCCCGTGCCTTCCAATCTATTGTGCATGAAAGTCGCATCCAGCCAGTGTCGTGCTCGGATGCTGCTGTGTGCTGGTACTCCATCTTGCTGATACCACAGAAGTCGAAGACGTGACAGCGGGACTTCGCTGAGAAACTCATCCACCACCACTTCAAGGATTTTGTCCACGTAACACTCTCCAGTCAGTGTGTGATCGCAGAAGATGGGACCAATTATAGCACCGACATTATTCCGAACCACACATTGAGCGACCACTGGTATTGGTGCCTCCAGTAGTGTGCATTATGCAAATTTATCTAGGCATTTCGGCTAAAATTGGCTTTGTCTGTGCACATAATGTTGCTCAAAAAGTCCGGAGACTCGTCGTTTTTTGTGAGGTCCCAATTAGAGAAATGTAGACGATTCTACAGCTCCCTATCCTCCAAGCATTGGTGCTGGTTAAGGTGGTACGGTTGAAAGGCCATCATTTAGAATCCTCCAAACTGATGACTTGGAAATTGGTACCTGGGCAGCGACGTCCCGCACGCTAGCATGAGGGTTTGAGGCCATAAATGCTAGAACATCTGTGCCTAGGACTAAAAGATGGAGTCCTCTGCCACTGTTTCTTGAAGCTACCAGCTTGTCTCAGGTTTTCATAATTTCTTATGATAGTCTGTGTTTGGCCTACCGCTGCACTTCCATGACTGATATATATATTTGCGACCTTCCTCTTGTTGCCATTTGCAGCTCCCAAGGCAAGGATCGTGTTTACCTTCTGCTCATTAGAGAAAGACATGGCGACTGGGACAAAACAAAACAGGCCTTTAAATCTTTGCACTGACATCAGTTCGCTTTTATGGTGACAGGTGGCAAAAAAAAAATGCATCAATGCACTTTACTTCGCTAAGACAACAGCTATCGCAGCTTGTTTCCAACTAACACCAAATGCTATGTGTTATTTCGGACGGGCAAAGCAGATAAGGCACTAGCTCAGTTACGATGTTTTCCTTTATTTCCTTTATTTCGTTCTGGATAACTGAGGGAACCTGTTCGAGGGCGCTGATTAAAATTCGGGTGGGAGCACAGTCACGTGGCATTCTCCATATTTGATGTAGTTTGTTTATCATTCGGAAAAAATTAGTACGTAATTAGTATGTCGCTGAAAGCACTGCAGTTAGATGTCCCTTGGCTGTGCCTACAAGCACCTCATTGACACTTCGATAATTAGGACAGTATTTCTCGAGTTAGGTAATTACAATTACCCAATTAAGTCTCAGTAACAAAAAAATTACTGGCAGCTACTCCGCTCTACTGGAAACAATATGCACTAGGTTTTCTTCGAGTAACACATTGCTCTTTTATTTTATCTTGGTGCATGATAGTTAATAGGACACCCTGTATATATTTATGACCTCTGCGTGCGAGTGATGTTTCCATCCCTAATAAATTTGTAAATTATTAGAAATGTTTTTTTTTCGTGAGTCGTTAGCATTGCTTACTGGAAAGAGAAAGCATTACTGAAACACACATCATTCACGTGCATTTCACACGCCATTGATAAAAGACTTTGTCGAAGGAGTCACTGAAGTCTAGTTTTTTTTCATGGTCAAAAAAGCACGCAAAGCAATTTTGAAGCAAAGTGAACATACAGCAACATATTCATTTCCTAGGCATAGGCTATCCATACCTTTAGAAATAATTTTTAATGGGCTACCTCCATCTCTTCCAAAGATATAATAAACTTTGTCCTGTTTGTATATTTAAACATATTGTGAAGAGATGCTTCGTCTATGTGCTTCAAGGTTTCGACATTCCACGCCGTATCATCCCCAAACAAATGGCCTTACGGAACGCACGAACAGAACTCTTACTAACATTCTGTCCATGTATGTCGCGTCAGATCATAAGAACTGGGACAGCATGCTACCATTACGTACGCATTTAACAGCTCAAAGCATGAAGTTACGGGCTACAATCCCTTCTTTCTTCTTTACGCTCGTCCGCCTCGTTATACACTAGACACAATCTTCCAGTTTTCCAGCCACAATAATCTTTGTATATCAGAGACAGTCTGTCTTGCTGAAGAAGCCCAACGACTTGCTTCTTTACGCACTCTTGTTTCACAAGACCCCTCGAAGGCACGCTGCGACCGCCGACGCCGACACGTGATATATGACCCTGGTGATTTAGTGTTGCTCTGGAAACCAACCAGGAAACGTGGATTATGTGAAAAACTGCTGGCCCACTATGTTGGACCCTATGTTATTACTGAGCGTATCAGCGAATTAACCTACCGCATAGCACGTCTCACATCAAATGGCTGACGGTCAGCAAAGACTGAACTTTCGCATGTCGCCCGTTTAAAGCCCTTTATTTCTCAACAGCCTGTTTGACTTGCCCGGCGGGCTTCGTCTGCGCGGAGGGAAATGTGACGCTCTTACGTGCATAGTGGGTTCACACCTCAACAAACAGTATGCGGGGGCACCAAAGAGTGGTGAATGAAGAAGACGACGGGTGGCTGGCTAGCTGAATCTCGACAGGCGCTCACCTGATCAAGGCCATCGCATCTAATGCGACCCGGCTTCAAAGTGATGCCTTTTGTGGGTGTAACAATATTGTATATGTGCATGGTGTTTATAGTGGAAATTGAAAAAAATGTTGAAGTTAGAAAATACGGGGGAGGCAGCCACCGCTAGTGCTTCTAATGTGCTTGTCCTCCTATTGTCAGGATTTGCAGAAACAAAGCAAAAGTATGAATTAAAAGCTGTGCACATTTGCGCCAACAATGATGCAGTAAGCTATTAGCACAAATAACATTTCAAGTGAAAGGGTCGAGGCAAGTCAAAAGAAACCTCAAACGATGTTGCTGAGAAAGCTCTGGTAATGGCACTTTAGGTATGTGTATTTGGGGGAAGGGGGGGGGGGGGGAGTTGAGGGCGCTTCAGCATCGCCACAGCCCCCCCCCTCCAGGAGAACTCTGGAGGGGGCTCGTGCCCTAGACCCCCACCCCCACCCCCCTTGTAGTTGGCATTTATGTTTGTGCCCAAAAGTACATTCAAGTTCATTCTCAGCCAAGTGAACTAGTGTCAACCTATTGAGCATCATTCCTGTAGAGATGACACCACTGCTAGCGTGCATCCAGGTAAATTGTGTATGATACCGTGTTCCAATGTGCCAGCGTGGGCCCATAGTAGGTTTGGCAACATTTCCGTCGAGTGCTGCTCATAACGAGGCTTTGCGGTCACTGAAACAGGTGGTGAACTGCGGTACATGATCCATCACCAGCATACTTACCAACATGAAGCTGTCAACGAGAACTTGATGTCTTCCACTGTTTTCTTTCTTTGCCGTATGTTTTGACTGCTGTAGTAAGTGCCATGCTCATCCGCAAGATGTTCACAACCATGTAGCTTCCGTTGCTTCAAAATGAGGGTCAACTAAGTCATGCCACAGCTCGTGTTTCCATGTGAACTCAAGCTTTCCTCCCGATGTGAAGATCTTATAGCCTTTTGCTGCATTACCTCTAAAGGGGCACAGTTTTTTGTATCAGTCTGTTGGGCTTGTTGACACTTATTGTTTTTCTGGCCATGCCTGAAAATGCTAACTTGATTAATTTTCTTACCTTTCCAACTTCTTCCTCACAGTCCGATCGTTAAGTGACTTCGAGTTATACATTCACTGAAACGTGGTACTATTGTTTTGAATGAAGGGAACAACCTAATGGCTTTCATTGCTTAATGCAACATAGCATTGCAGTCAATAAGAGTGGCCAGTTCTTGGTCACTTTAGGTATATCGGCGACCTTTGTTTCCAACTCCTGTAGAGAGTTATACCTCACGCAGTACTATATAATTTTAACTCTGATCACATCATCCCATGAGCTCATCCTTTAGGTGAAATATCGTGCTTGTTTTGGGCTGTTCTTAGATGCGCCATACTGCTAATTTGTGCTTGCTCTGAAAAGGCCGTCTGCTTGCCAGCCACAATTTGTCTGGTTGCTCGTGTTATAATGCACCGTGCAGTGAATCAGCTGCCTAAGTTTTTCTGAAATGCCCAAGCAACTGCTGTAGTTATCAGTAGTAATTACATGCCTCACGCCATTTACTGTCACACCTGTTGCCGAGCGCAAGCTCTCGTGAGCCATGACAGGCTTATTGTCGGGGGACATTCGTCTGGGCAACCAGGTGTTCTTTGCCTTGCTGCTGCCTTCCACTTCTAAAATATTACAGAGGTAGCTGTTATGCATTCTTTCAATTAATGTTTCTACATATCCTAGATATTTCTACGCCATAAAGCATGCTGCATTTGACAACTTGTGTAGTTTCTTTGGGTGTCTGAACGTAGGTTGTCTAAATGTTTCTTCTCAACTTGTAACAATTGTAAAGCACTAACAGTAGGGTTAAAGATTTATAGTGAAAGGATATTTACTCTGATCTAATAATAATGAGTACTGCAAAGCCGGTGTGTGTGTTTGATATTGCATACAAACATAGCAAAAGTAATTCCAAAGAGGCACGAAGGTAATGGCACCGAGATGCTATATTAACTTAAACAAATGTATGCATTCACCTTGTAAAGAATGGGACTGTACTACAAAAAACTAGGAGGAAGTAAAACTATCCGCCCCACACACATTGTTTCAAGCCAGTTTGAGAAACTAAAAAAAAATTGTGAAGGGCCATCAAGCCCACCTTTTTGTCACCGTTAACAGCAAAAGCCGCTTCCCACCTTGGTTTCAAGTGATGTGCAAGGTCACATTAGCAACAAGGTAATCACAGCAGCAAGCCATAGCAACGAGCCATAAAAGCAAGTTGCTAAAACCTGTTGGGGCAATGGAGAGAGACTTTAATGCAAGCTTTCTACTTCATACGAGGCATTTGAATAGACATGAAGTAGACTCGAAAATAAACATCAGTTGAAAAGTAGCAAAAAGCTATGAATAAGAAACAAGTTAAGTCCAGATGCCAAAAGGTCAAAGACTGTCTGCAAGTCCAGACTGGCAAAAAATGTGCCGTAAAGCCTCGCACTGCGCTATAAATCTCTATGGGGATTCAAAGGGTAACTTCACTTTGTTATATGCATTATTTCATTATACCTGATTTCATTGCAACAAGGTTTGACTGTATAGGAAAAAAGTCAACGCTATCAATGGTAGTCCTGAGGTTGTCCTTTCAAGGATCTTTATATCACTTTATGCATTCAATAGAATACGCTAGCACTTGTGATGCCATTACCACACCACTGATGCCACTGACAGCGACTGCGAGTCGCTTAAAGGCCAGCTGCAGTGAAATTTCTTACTGCATAAAAGGCTTAGTTTTCAATAGGGTAGTCATAGAACAGTTTTCTAGGTTAGAAAATCAAGTAAATGCATGAAAATATAGCTTTTTGACACCAAAATTATAATACTGTCATTACTACTCAGCAGAAATGATGCAGTATCTGGAACATTCACAACTAGCCTGAGAATTACCTCTGAGATTGGCACTCTTTGGCCAGAACTGGCCCTTGCGCTGTTCAAGCCCATTAATCAATCAGTGAACCTCTGCGATCACGGTGATGTCTGTAGAAAGCACTTAACCTCTCGGAAGCCATGTTGTGGGATGTGCATCGCATCTACCAAGGTGATACCTTAAGGCTGTTAAATTAAAATTTTGACTATTTTCATTGCTACAGCTTTTCGAAGATTACTTTTGAATTATACTCATTTATAACTAATTTAGCGAAAGTGAAATTTCTATGCATTTGGCCTTTAGAGGGCTGGAACAAGGGAAATGCAATTTCAAAAAGCAGACTGTTTTAAAACAATTTGGTGGAATATGCCAGGTTGTCACGAGATTTAAGTTCAAATATGCTATTGAAAGTAAGTCAGAATTTTTCAGGTGTAGACTGCACGCTGCCATAGCAGGGGAACTTCACAATGGGTGCTCAATTAACTTGAAAGTACTTAACATTCTTAAGCTACTGAAACAGAATAGAGTAATCTGTTTATTCACAGTGCAAAATCCTCTACCAGCTTTGCCCCTTTCATACCTAGAACATTCGTGTCCTTTTAAAAAGGCCTTCCGTGAAACTTTATGCCGATGACCGTACCTGACTGTGCCAAATCTGCAATGCACATCCAAGCATGGAAGAAGATAGAATGATGCGAAATTACGTGGTCCCACGTAGGATAGCAACCTGCAGTGCTTCCCACATGGCCTCAAAATGTGCACTATTAAATGTGCACAGAGTATTTCACTTCTGTCTCAAGATTTTTGTGAGCTCTTTATTCCCTTTCAAACCACACCATAACAAGCACATCAATTTTGTCCTTACATATAATGCTGTTTCAAAGCAGTTATAGGCGGTTTATATTATTACACAGAACACGAGAAAGCTAACAGTTCCAACTACTGCCCATTGCTATATTCAGTTGGTGTTGTTATGAGTGGGTCTGATGGTAAATGTCTTTTGGCGGTATTCCCTGCAATAAACCCTGGCTGTGTCATCATGTCTTGCATGTGTCATGTTAGTGCCTATCACGCATGCTGATCTGTGCAGCTGTCATAAGGTAGCACATAGATCTCTCTCATGCAATAAAAGACAAGCAGCATAAGTTCGCTATAGCCTGTGCACAAGCACACAATTTTGAAACTGATAGCACAGTTTCGAGATTGTGTGGCATGCAAAGGCTATAGAGAACTTGTGCTGCTTGTCTTTTATTGCATTCTTTATTGTTTTGTGTGCTTGTTTACCTATATGCTGAACAAACTTGAAAAAATTGCATAATGCATAAATCCTGGAAAAGAGTTGATGCACCTTGGTAGCAGCGAAAAAGAATAGAGAAAATGAGCATTCTCATCATTGTCCTGAGCAAGCATTGTACAATGCTTGGATCCACCTTATACCTATCTTTTTACTTCTAAAGTGCACCTTTCAATTCTAGACTGCATGCAGGGTATGTGAGAAAATTTTCTTCAAGAACTTTTATCGCTTCTGTAAGTCACTACACATGATGTGGAAACAGTGTTATGGTAACCTAATCAGAGGTGATTGAGTTGTCCGGTGTGACAGCGTTGGCATATGCAAGGGCATGATGTAAGCAAATCAAAGCAGAATGTGGTGTCATGCAGATAATTTCTTGCTCCTTGGGCAGAACAAAGAGAAGTGGATGGTTAGTGGTGCCACTGCCCTATGAACAAAACAGAATGACTTGTCACTGTAAAACTATGCTTTTGTGACTTCTATTTACTTGTGCATGCAAAATTATTGTGAACAGTATAAAAAGTACGTGCAGAATGTATGCCAAATGCTCACTTGTAGCAGGTGCTCACTTCAAGTCACAACAGCCATGCCATTCCCTGCTCTCTCTTACTCTGTGCTGATGTTATGACAAGTAACATGCACCCCTATTTGCTTTAAGAAAGGTTGCAAAAGGCAAAAATGGGAGTCTTGGATAAAATCTTGTTTGCAATATGAAGAGCTTGGATAGACACTTGACAGCCATGTGTTGCACTGTGAACTGCCTTTTGATGCCTGTATACAAGGACCAATAATGATTCAAAACTAATAAAGGCAAACATCATACCAGTAGCTAGCATGAGATGCCATGGAGTGCTGCTCATCTGCCGTGCTGTATCGCACTTTACTGTGCAAGCAACGTGTAAGCTTATCTTGATCTTGTGGCATTTTGCAGCACAAGTACACAAAGGCTGTCACCTTGGCTCATATCACGCGGAGCAGGTTGTTGGTCATCATTGTTGGTACTCATTTCACAATGTGTGAAATAGGTTCCCAATCCCCATTTGTGTGGCCCTTTGGCACGAACCTGCTCACGTTAATCACGCTCATTTCATGGTAGGGAAATAGGCTGGCCACTTTCTCTCTAGGCTTGTGATACCCTTTTGGACATGTGTGATTTACAGAATAAAAACTTGTCACCTCCACTATGCCTGCAGCCTCATTCACTGTGTGTGACCGCTGGCTAAAATCAAATGACGCCTACATCTTCACAGCAAACTAGTTTTGCAGAAATCCACACTGTGGAAGAAGTTTAACAAGAGGGAAAAGATTGTCATCCGTCTTACAGCAGCACAGAGCTATGAAGGCAACCTGGGATCAACAACTTTCTGGGGCGGTTGCTCTACCAGTTGGAGTAACCAGAATAGCAGATCGCTTAGCAAGGCCAAATGAATAGACCACTCGAAGCGCAGGTACACTGATTATAGTAGATCAGCTCTGTGGATATCCATAAGGCTGAGGGAGTCTCGGGTAAGCAAAAATTGTTCACCCAAATGCAGCACAGAGGTTCAAAGCTTGGATGGTAGAGTGACTGCCACGAAAAGGTGTTAATTCCAAGTTTAATATCTTGTCCTTGACAAATTTTGGCACAACTGCGTAGGTTTTGGTGAAGCAGCAAAAAGACCTTCAAAAAAGCATGAATGAGGAGGACATACAGCGCTGGATTAGGGGGGGGGGGGGCTAAGGGGGCTGCAGCCCAGAGCCTCACCTCGGACAGTAGGAGAAGGGGGCCCATTTATTCTAACCTGCTTAGTATATGGAACCATGGGCAACGCAACTTTGAGCGAGATGTATGAAGTGAGAAAACCAGAACGAGCAGACGGGGCCCCCCGCCTAATGTAACAGCATGCGTTTAGCCTGATCATTTGGGGAGAGCTTGTCGAGCTGCAGAAACAGGAATCCCCCGCCACCCCGGCGGGGCCCTCTTTCTTACGAAGCAAGGTGCGTTTGCTTGGAAGAGTTTTTGTGGTTTCCTGTCAGTCTATCTGTCCAGTGCTGTCTGGGGAGGAGGGGCAAGGGGGAAACACCTAAAACATGTAATGTGGGATGAGGACCTAAATCTTCCTTGCCCCTCGTCACCACCACGCCACCCTCCACCTCTCAAATAGTTCCGCCGCTGTCCTTCTCATAGAAAGGATGTGCTGCAGTACCCAACAGTGCCTCCCATTCGACTTTTCTTTACCGTGATGGTAATTTGGGCGGGGGAGGATGAGTCTGATGGCAAAGTCTAGGCAGGAAAGGAATCAAGATGTCACACGTCCGCGTGCCGTGGGGCATGGAATGTTCACTGTTCGGGCTAGGGTTGAAGAGTGAAGGGGGAAGTTGGAGAGCTGGGCACAAAGGACTGTCTCCAGGGCCCATTCCTGCCTAGTGGCTGCGCACCCTCGCGCGCGATTGACGGAAAAAGTATGTCAGACTGGCCGCCGAACTTTCCAGAAAAGGTTAGAAAAAGATGACTCAGAGGCGACGGAGGGCGCGTAACTTCGCCCGCGCTATGAATCGACCTCTCCCCATCGTTCTCGCGCTCAGCGTCGACGGGGCGAAAGAAAAATCGAGAACCTCCCAGAACAGACGATTGCTCCTAGCCAATAGGAAGACAAGACCGGAACGGGAGAAAGAGTGAGTTTGTACGGAGAAGGAGAAAATTTGTACAAGGAACTCTATGCGTATGTGAACGCCTGCTTTGGCGCTAGTAACAGACAGATGCGGCGCGCGTCTATAAAAGGAAGTTGATCACGGGCTGCGATTCAGCCCCGAGCCGCCGGTTAAACTTGCATAAGCCCACCCGCTGAGGAGCTCCTGGGGAATGCACCTCTCGGCCAGCCACGGACCATCCAGGCAACGTGCGCCAGTCATCGGGACGGCCACCATTAGACACCTGCGGTCGCGTCAAACTGACGAAGTGCCCGGTGAACAATTAGCATCCATTCATGCGAAAATGCTTGGTCTGAAGCATCAAAGTGGTGCGTCTAAATGAAAGGCGAAGTTAGAAAGCGAAGAGCGTGAACAGAAGCTACCAAAGATGACAAAGTGCATACTGAATGCAGCTTCCACGGAGCAATATGATCGCTCTACCCAGAGTCCGTGTCAAACTCCCAATAGTACTGACTGTGGTTCTGTGGAGCACTTGCCAACTCTATCACCACGGTTTCCTGGCAAGAAGCAAGGTTCGACTCGATCATCTTGGTTCAGGGGCGTAGCCAGGGGGGGGGGGCTTATGGGGCTTCAGCCCCCCCCCCCCCCCGAAATTTTTTCGTGCTGTCCATGCACCGCCGACCAAAGCAACCCCAGGCGCAGGAAATCATTCTGGATTTGGTCTAAAATGTCTTTTTCACGCTCGAAAAGCCATTTCACCGCGACAATTGCGAACTCGGGTTGGATTTCGCGGCAACGTCCATGCACCGGGAGTCACATAACGCAAGCAGCCCCATCCGAGCACAAAGTTTCAATGGCGTTTTGATGACAAAGGGGCTCGCCGTGGCCTCTCGCGGAGCCCGCGGAATCTACATTCTATCATGGAATCTACGAAGCGCGTGGATGTCAATTCCGAAACATTATGGGTATAAAGTTCTCATAAACTTTTGATGTGAAAGGTGCATTGACATTTCCAAACGTGTGCTTCAGATATTCAATTGCGGAACTTTGTAAGTTTAATGTTCGCATAAATATTTGATGCCAAAGGTGCATTAACTTTTCCGAAGTCGTACAACGGGCCACACAATGAGACAAGCTACAACACACTATCAGACAGGTTGTGAAAGCCCACAGTGAGGCCCGATGGGACGAAGCGTTGTGTTGGTTCATTCGTGCCGTCATGTCACACAAAAAAATATCAACATTTTTTTTCACCTGCGCCAAAGCATCCAGTGAAGACACTAAAGCCAGCCAAGGTAACTATGTTCTTATTTATTTATTCTACTTCAACTTTTAATCGGGAGGGCACATTGAGCCTCTTCAATTTTTTTTTGTTCTCGCTCACCTACCCGGGGGCTGCCAGAGCCAGCCAGAGCGCATGCGTTTTTTCAGTGTTGCCCCGACCACCGCGCGGCGCACTTCGGTGCGCGTTCTCTGGCCGAGTGCATTTTTGCCTGGCAGAGTTTTGGACGCTTTCTAGCTAGCACTCGAGAAAAATAAACAATGGTCGCTCGCCGCCATCACTGTGGGGACTCGACGGATTGCACCGCGTTCGCTTGAGCACAACCTCTCCAGAAAGTCTTGTCTCGCCGGTGTAGGATACCGAGCAGTATGCGCATTGTTCTTGGTGGACCAAGCGTCTCGTGTTTTCTTCGATATTCCTTTAATAGCCACATTAGTTGCCCAAAGTAGGCATTCGATTGTGACCAACATACTTTGCGTTTTCTTTTTTCATTATGGTTCCCCCGCCCCAAGAATGAAAAAAAAAAAAAAAACGTTGCGGCGCAGCGAATTGTCGCATGGTGTAAGTTCTATTTTGTTACATCTTTTGCGGAAAGTAATAGGCCATGGGGCGCTTCAGCTGCCGGACACACTTACTATATTATTGCGATAGCAATTATATGGAGACTCTAGGCGCAGTCCTGCCGTCGCCGTCGCCCTCATGTTCCGCATAAAGTCCAAGGGCGATAACATCGTCACCGCGCGCCGCATGCTGTATGTGCGAGTGAAAGCGTGTGGGGGGTGTGGGGGGGGGTATGGGTGAGTCAACGATGGTGGCTTAGTCTTTTGTGCGCAAATGAGAAAAGCGGGGAGCAAGCGCGCCGCCTTCCGTCGCGCGCAATGCACCGGGGGGAGTGGATGGTATTGGGGCGGGATCTAGGATTCTGTGAATCCGTGATTGCCCAACATGGTTTATTTGCCTTGTTTGACCCATTATATGCCATGACTTTTTCTTAGATACGTAGATTTATAGGAGACTTATACGTATGTTTGGATATCTTGTTGCGAGGTTTTGTGTATACGTGCAGTGAACTTTGTCTCCAGTGGCAATTTTTTGCCATTTATCAAGCTGTATATTCGCATTTGTATATTCCATTGTATCTTCGCATTTGTAATGTACGAGGGCGAGTCAAATGACAGTGAGCCTACCCACCCCGCGCAATTATGGTTCTGTTCATTATCTGCAAGGCCTGCGCGTAGCACGCAGGCAACTCTCATTTACAAAAGTGGCTCGCAGGTGTGAGGATAAATGTTCTTTAATGCGCTCGTACACTGGGTTGAACATGGTTGCGTGACGTAATGGACGCTCCAGAAGTTGAGCAGCGTGTTGCCGTGAGGTTTTTGTCAGCTGAAGGTGGGGGGTTTCCCAAAAAGAAATTAGTCGCCGTATGGCTGCCGTGTACATTGAACATTGCATTTCATTGGCTACTGTGAAGCGTTTGAACAAACGGTTCAAAGAAGGACGTGAAAGTTGCAAAGACGATCCCAGACCGGGCCAAAGCCATCGTGCAATCACCCCTAACGAAATTGCAGTAGTTGATGAACTGATGACACAAGAACGGAGGATAAGCATCGATGAACTGGCAGAGCGTGTGAACATCAGTCACAGTTTTGTTCACCGTCACCGTTCACGCCATCATTCATGAACATCTCGGTTATCGGCTCTTGTGTGCCCAATGGATGCCCAAGATTTTGAACCACCGCCAGAATACGGATAAGTTCGGTGCTGCCTTTACTCATCTGATCCGGTATCACAATAAGGGTGACGATTTCTTGTCTGCAATTGTGATCGGGGACGAACCATGGTGCCACTACTACGAGCCTGAAACACGACGGCAAATCTTACAATGGAAACATTCGAATTCACCACCCCCCAAGAAAGCAAAGGCTATCATTTCCGCCGGAAAGGTGTTGTTCACTTTTATTTTTCGATCGTCAGGGGCCATTGCTGATAGAACTTGCTAAATCTTGAAAGACTATCAATTGTTTCCCATATTGTGAAACGCCGGATCGGCTGCGTGTCTCAATCAAGAACAAACTACGTGAAAAATTGACGAATGGGGTCATCTTGTTCCACGACAATGCCCGTCCGAACGTCGCTGATGTGGTTAGTACAAAACTGGCGAAGTTCAAGTGAGAAACGCTGCAATATGCGCCATACAGCTCAGATCTGTCGCCTTGCAACTTCCACATTTTGGGGCAACCGGAGAAACAGCTCAAGGGAACCAGATTCGTCTCGGACGATGACGTGAAAGTCAGTTGCAGACTTTTTGAAGCAGCAACCCAAGGAGCTTGATGAGACGGGAATCGCGCGACTCGTTAGTCAATGGGACAAATGTCTAAATGCTCATGGAGGCTACTTTAAATAAAGTACCCCGTTTGTCATATATTCGCATTGCCTCACTTTCATTTGACTCGCCCTCGTATATTCTGCAGAACTCCTGCTTTTTATACGTGCTCTCTGCTGCGACTATACTTTCGGTGCAATTACTCACGATACAAGACCGGTGACAGCTGCTCCTGCTTAATACAGCGGAACAAATGACAGCGTCATTGAGATTTTTCACTGGCCGTTGCATATGTACAAGAATGTAAACAAGGATCTTGAATGACAAAGTTTCATTAACATATTTGTGCTCAACTTGTTCATTTTATGGTCTTTAGATTTTTCATATCAGCGGCATGCACTGCTTTGTTGGTATCTAACTGATGTAGTTCTGAAGCTCGTGTGATATTTTATTCACTTATTAAATAGACAAAAACATGGAAGCATTGACATCAGTTATGTTGGGCACAACTTTTGGCACATACGAGTATAATATTTTATGAAAAAATACATATTTTACTTGTATTGACAGTGCGTAGCGTTCAAGAATTCGTTTACAGCATCTTTTGCAATGGCAATGCAGTTATTATTCATGTATTTGATCCCTAGGCAAATTGTTTAAGAGGAAGCTTTAGCTTGGCCCCACTCCGACGCGGCCTATTCAGATACAAGTAAAACGCAGACACGCTTTTCTGAGATAACTCCTGAATCGCTCTTAATGAAATTTGTTGCATTTGAGAGAGTAAGTTAAATTCTAGTGTCTGTTGGAAGCGGAATTTCGATTTAGGGTCGGAACTTTGTTTAAAATATTTAGAAAAATTCGAAACTTCGAAAAAAATATAAGGACGAAGTTCACAAACTAATAGCTCTGCATCAAGAACAGAGATCGCGGTTCTGTAAACGGCATCCATTACACCATTCAAAGTGGACAAATTCGATATGTCCTTTTGTATCTTACGTGAATTGGTTATTTTATGTACAAGGGTTCTGTAAGAGCCGTATTTCCCTAATACTTCATTTTTTGAGGCTCATGTGTAACATATCAAATTTGTCCGCTGTAGATGTACTATAATGTGCAATTCACAGAATTGTGATATCAATTTTCATTGCTGATTTCCAGAGTTGTAACCTTCATTGTGTCATTTTCTGAAAATTTTCGATTTTTGCCACTTTTTAATAAAATATCGACGACCTAAATCGATAATTCGAAACAAGCAGTCACTAGAATATAAGTGTTTCTTTTAAATGCTACAAACCTGATCAAATTTGGTGCAATGGTTGCCGAGAAAAACGAATTCTCTTTCTACATGCATTTAGACAGGAGCATCCGACCTAATGTTTCCTCTTAGGAGGAGGCCGAGCTTAATATGAGCCCCCCCCGAACGAAATTTCTGGCTACCCCACTGTCTTGGTTGTCTGGATCGGTGCCAACCTCGGTCGTCCATATTTCTGAGCAACCGACGCTAACCGAGCCCCGTCCTGTTCCTGAGTCATCAATGTCTATGCTACTCGTCCGGGGCCCTGCCACAGGGCTCCAGGTGTCCAGTCCGCCACGCCCGATTTCTGCTACTGCTGATCAACTGGTGCCAAACCTCTCCGATGAGCCTCCTTTTACTGACGAGCGCCAGGAAACAACACTCCAAGAACCGACTCACTTGTTTCCTGTTAGTTTGGCTTCAAATATTCATGTTCCCACCCACAAAGTGTGCCTTGAGAGGACGAATGAGACGGCTTCTCGTTGCGGCAACAGAGAAGTACAGACACCCCCGCAGCAAGAGGAACGTTGCGAGGTTCCCCGAAGGGACCCTGCTAAGTGGCCAGACGTTAGTACTGACAGCTTTCGCAGTGTATGCCTTGAGAAAGGGCCATTGCATTTTCAAAATCGGGCAGAAAATTTTCCGTCTTTCGAAAGGCAATACAAAACTCAGAAACGCTATATGTCACTTTATCTTCTCGTGCGAAAGGCTGTAAATGGGGAGGCGTACGAGCGACACTGGTTAATGTACTCGGAGTCCAAAGGTTCCGTTTACTGTTTCATGTGCAAACTATTTTCGATTTCAAGCAACCCCAGTGCTTTCACCACGCACCGCTTTTCTGATTGGAAAAGAGCAGAAGAAAAGGTTTGCGCACATGAAAATAGCGTCGAGCACCGGAACTGCGTGGCAGCATGGTTTGCCCGCTCTAACTCGAGCAGCACAGTTGACAAGGAGCTGGTTAAGCATCTTGTCACTGAGACCGCTCACTGGACAGAGATGTTGAAGCCCGTAGTCATTGTAGTTAAGCATCTAGCTGAGCGCAACCTAGCGTTTAGGGGCAGTGAGGAGATTTTTAGGTTAATCGAGAAATGGCAATTATATGGGAGTACTTGAGGCCATTGCCAAGTTCGATCCCTTTCTAGAGGAGCACATCAAACGCTACGGGAACAAAGGAAAAGGTCACCCATCGTATCTGTCAAAAACCATTTGTGATGAATTTATCGAGCATATGGCAAAGGCAGTCAAGGAACGTCTCGTTGACGAAGTGAAATACGCAAAATACTTCTCTTTAATTGTTGATTCGACTCCAGACCTTACTCACATTGATCAGCTGTCAGTTGTTTTACGATAATTTAAATGGGAAGGTCTACGAACGCTTTCTTGGATTTGTTCCAATTGAATCGCATACCGGCTTGTATCTTTTCGATACTGTGATGTCCCTGTAGCATCTCAAGTGATGATGTAGGGGCCAAGCTTATGATAATGCAAGTAATATGTCAGGAAAATACAAAGGACTGCAAGCACAAATCAAACATCTGAACGAATCGGCAGTCTATGTCCCATGTGCTGGTCATTCACTGAACTTAGTTGGCGCGTGTAGCATTGACAGTTTGCCTTGAGGCAGTCAAATTTTTCACTGTAATTCAGAGACTGTACGTGTTCTTTGCTGCCTCACCTAAGCGATGGAGGTATCTTTTGGACAGCATGGGCGGAACTGGCCAGCAGCTTGTTTTGAAAAGTCTCTCTAAGACCAGATGGTCAAGACACGCTGAATCATGCAAGGCCATTCTGAAAAAATTCAATGCAGTCTTGTGTTGCCTTGAAGCTATATCAAAGAACGAGGAAGAAAACGGTGACACAAGGAACGAAGGGCACTCTCTCTTCAAGAAAATGACAAAACTAGAGACTGCATTCATGGCGATCTTCTGGAGTGAAATCTTGGAGCGCTTTGACAAAACGAGCGTAGCTCTTCAGAAACCAGGCCTAGACATTTCAACTGCTATAGACCGGCTGAGCTCTCTAGAAGGCTTTGTTAATTCTTTGCGACCTCACTTTGATACCTTCGAAGAGAGACCACGCACGCTAAGTACCAATCAATGTTATCAGGATGAGGGAAAACGCATCGTTTTGAGTAGGCACCCAGACGGAAAAAGCGATAGTGCGCTACAAGGTAGTAAAAAGTTTATCGTAGAGACCTACAATGTTGCACTTGACAGTATAGGCTCTGCTTTGCGAGTGCGATGGGCTGCCTACACTGAACTCTGCGAAAGGTTCGGATTCTTAAAATTGCTGACAGAAGTTGGGAGCGAGGCCTCTCTGGCACAGCAGGCTTAGAAGTTGGTGAAAACCTACAAAAATGATTTGGAGCAAGCATTTTCCGCTGAAATCGTTCAGTTTCTGCACAACTCTATGTGCCAGGACACAAGCCCCCGGGAATAATGAACTTGCTTCACGAAAGAAAGGTTATTGATGTGTTTTCGAACCTTTCTATTGCTTTGCGAATGCACTTAAGCATACCTTTGGCAAACTGTGAGACCAAACGATCGTTTTCCAAGTTGTTGCTGATAAAAAATCGCCTTTGTTCGAGCCCCCTTGACGACAAGGTGAACTCGCTTACTATCATGTCCAATTTAAGTGACCTCCGCGATCTATCCTTCGCACAGACTATATCTGATTTCGCCAAAGCGAAGGCACGAAAGATGCCATTTTAAGAGAGGGCTGTTCGCGCTATACATGAATAGTTCCAATAAGTTCGTTGTGTCGCCTCGCAGCCTCCACGTTGCCAATAAAATGCTGAGCAGTGTAATTCAAGGTATGCAAATCTTCGTTCATCTCTTATTTGTTCTTCTTGTGATATTTAATGTGCTTATAAAGAACTGTATTTTTGTTGTTTTTGATAATGCTACGTTTATTTCGTTTCGTCCTTGCTTGTCTTACCTTTAAATATTGTTTTGTAATTGCAGTTGGTAATTTTCATCTGTATTGTAGTGCATTTTTATGGTGTTTGTATTGCCTTAAGTATTGTGTATATCTATTACATATTTATACAGTTACGTGTATAACGATTACTGCAGTCTGATACTTGAATTTTAATAAAGAATGTTTTGGATACAACCATGCATCTCCTCACGGGATTAAACTTGGTGATGCAAACAAAGCCTAGCTTCAGAAGGATCAACTCTGAGCTTTGTTGTCTTTTCTACGTTCTTGTTCGTCTTGAGTGCACTAAACTTTTCCTTAAAGCCTAGATTTTGCTGAAAACAGAATGCAGATTAATCACAAAGTGAACATATGTGTTGCTGTTTACAACAGCACGCGTTTCAAGCAAGTTTTGTTGTTTTCCCGATAATAATAACATTAATAATAATCCCGTTGTTCGCACTTCGTTCTCTTTAATTTTGTGGAATTAAAATGAAACATGGCATATTTCCAGTAGCGTAGCAGGCAACAGGGTGGGGGGGGGGTCAGTATAGGGAAAGGGGGCCTGCATGCGCATTAGCCCCGGGCCCCCATTTTTCTTAATCCGGCCCTGATGGTGACGGGGACACCGACGACAGAAATGGGCTTGGAGTGTCCATATAAATGCTATCGCAACAAAATGCCGACCAACGAGCGGCTTCGCTGCAGTCTCGCCGGAAAGGCGAAGCAGTATTAGTTACAGTTGCACTTGAAGAAATTTCGCTTGAACTCGAAGTATTGTTCACTGAAGTGACGGCTTTAGATTAGTATTTGCAAGACCTCATAATAGGAGCCAGTTCAATTTCACAGCCGGTGGCGTCTCTCGGTGGTGTAATCTCCCTTCATGTGATTGTCTTATAGTATTTTCACGCCAGCAGGCCCCAGTCCTGGCCGGCCGCGAACTAAGAGCGCCCAGCCGAGCCTCGAACCACCGCTTGCGCTCACGAGCGACTTTGTCCTCCACTTATTCGACTGCTGGTTCCGATGCCGGAGTTCCCATAATATATTGTTACGCAGGAAGACGCAGATGAAAAGCTATATACAAGTATATTTACAAGGAAATACGCCGCACTTGGCCAAGATCAAGGCAACAGCTCGCGCTAGCCTCTCATCGTCGTCGTCGCCTCACACACTGCTCGCCTCTTCGTCATCGCCAATACTGTTCCGTAGCACTACCCCCGGCGGCAAAAGCGCCGTCCCGGAGCGACTAAACGCAGGACTCGGAAGCAGTGTAGTAGGCCTTGAGCCTCCTGACGTGCACGACATCACTAGATGCCAGAGTAGAGGACGAGGTTGATCTCACAGGAGCAATTTCGTACGTCACAGGCGTCACCTGGCGCAGCACGCGGTAGGGCCATGTGTATCGCGACAAGAGCTTTTCTGAAAGTCCGACGTGACGAGAGGGCAACCACAGGAGCACGACCGCACCAGGCGAAAACTGTACGTCACGGTGGCGGGCGTTGTACTGACGCTGCTGAGTGGTTTGCGAGGCCGTCAGTCGAGTACGGGCAAGCTGGCGTGCATGGTCGGCGAGGGCGATGGCGTCGCGCGCATACTCGCTTGTTGAGATCGCGCAGCAGGAGGAAGTGCCGTGTCAAGGGGCAAGGTAGGTTTGCGACCGTACAGTAGATAAAACGGAGAAAATCTGGCGGTGTCGTGCTGGGAAGAATTATACGCAAATGTGACGTAAGGAAGGGCAATGTCCCAGTCATGGTGTTCCTTGGAAACGTACTGGGACAGCATATCGGTAAGAGTACGGTTTAACCGCTCTGTCAGGCCATTGGTTTGAGGATGGTATGAGGTAGTCAGCTTGTGTTGAGTGGAGCAGGAACGCACAATATCGGCGATAACTTTCGAGAGGAAGTTACGACCACGGTCAGTAAGCAGCTGTCGCGGGGCGCCATGAAGTAAGATAATGTCACACAAGAGAAAGTCCGCGACTTCAGTGGCGCAACTGGTAGGGAGAGCCCGCGTGATAGCGTATCAGGTGGCGTAATCAGTTGCGACGGCTACCCATTTGTTCCCAGAGGATGACATGGGAAAGGGACCGAAGAGGCCTAATCCAACACGAAAGAACGGTTTCACAGGGACGATGATCGGCTGGAGATGACCGGCAGGTAGCACTTTAGGTGTTTTCCGACGCTGGCAGGGATCACAGGCAGCAACATAGCGTCGGACGGAGCGAGCGAGACCAGGGCAATAAAAGCGGCGGCGGACGTGGTTGTACGTGCGGGTTACCCCAAGATGTCCTGCAGTGGGTGCGTCATGCATCTCAAAGAGCACAGTCCGTCGTAGATATTTTGGCACGACAAGAAGATCAGATCCGTCAGGGAGGAAGTCCCTTCGATACAGAATGCCGCCCTGAAGGACATATCGGCGAACGGCTGCGCCGGCCGGTTGGTGTAGAGCGCAGACGCTCGATGTGTGCTCGCAGCGATAGGTCTCGGTACTGCTCATCGGCGATGTTAGCGAAAATGCCGTTGGTGGTACTACTGTCGGCGTCGTCAGGTTGATCTACCGGGTAGCGAGACGGGCAGTCAGCGTCCTTGTGTAGTCGGCCAGATTTGTAGGTGACAGAATACGAATATTCTTGGAGGCTTAAGGCCCAGCGACCAAGTCTTCCAGTAGGATCTTTCAGTGAGCATAACCAGCAAAGCGCGTGATAGTCTGTGACAACGGAAAAGGGTCGGCCATATAAGTATGGGCGGAACTTCGCAACCGCCCAAACTAGGGCTAGACACTCATGCTCAGTGATGGAATAGTTGGGCTCCGAGGGTGAGAGGAGCCTGCTGGCGTAAGCAATAACGGTCGTTGCCGCGCTGGCATTGTGCCAGTACTGCGCCAATTCCGTTACCGCTGGCATAAGTACGGACTTCGGTAGGCGGAAGGATCGAAATGGGCCAGAACGGGAGGCGTTGTGAGAAGGTCGATTAGATGCGAGAATGCAGAGGTCTCGTTATCGTCCCACTGGAAAGGGGCGTCTTTTTTCAAAAGCTCGGTTAGTGGTCGTGCTATGGCCGCAAAAATTTTCACGAAACGGCGGAAATACGAACAAAGGACAATGAAGCTGCGCACATCCTTGACGCACTTCGAAAGAGGTAAGTGCGTAACAGCATGGATCTTGCCTGGGTCCGGTTGCACTCCGTTCGCGTCAACGAGATGTCCAAGGAGTACGGTAATCTCGTGACGGCCGAATAGGCACTTCGATGCGTTGAGTTGCAGACCGGCTCGACGAAAAACGTCCACAACTGCTGAGAGGCGCTCGAGGTGGAAGTGAACGTTGGGGAGAATACTATACCGTCGTCCGAGTAGCACAGACACGTGGACCATTTGAAACCGTGAAAAAGGGAGTCCATCATGCTTTCAAAAGTGGCAGGAGCGTTACATAGACCGAACGACATCACTTTGAATTGATAAAGACCGTCGGGTGTAACAAAAGCAGTCTTCTCGCGGTCGAGATCGTCCACGGCAATCTGCCAGTAGCCGGAGCGAAGGTCAATACAGGAGAAAGAGCGAGCACCGTGGAGGCAGTCAAGGGCGTCATCAATCCGAGGTAGGGGATACACGTCCTTTTTGGCAACCCTGTTAAGGTGCCGATAATCCACGCAAAAGCGCCACGAGCCGTCCTTTTTTACCAGCACTACAGGTGACGCCCATGAACTACATGACCGTTCAATAATGTTTTTGGCAAGCATTTTGCGAACTTCTGCGTGAATAACTTGACGCTCTGCCGGTGACGCTCGATACGGGCGGCGATGAATAGGAGGGGCATCACCGGTATTAATGCGATGTTTAACAGGTATAGTTTGGGCCAAAGGACGATCGTTAAAGTAAAAAATATCGTGGTAAGAAAACAGAACGCGGTAGAGCTCACGAGCGTGCTCGGACGGCATGTCGGGCGCAATCATTTCCAGTAAGTTGGCGATGGTACAAGTTGCCGACTGCGATGGTAGAGGAAGATTGGCTGAATTGTCGTCTACTGCAATAGATGCTGCTGAGTGATCCTCGAATGAGCAAAGCTGGGCCAGAGACATCCCGCGTGGTAGCACTTGTGTCGTCAAGCCAAAATTGACCACTGGCAGGCAGACGCAATTCGCCATAACAGATAAAACTGTATGAGGTACTGTAATCCCGTGTGTAAGGAGGACGTCTTACATAGAAGCCGCGATGTAGTGACCGTCGGGCACTGGTGGGGATGACATTAAGTCAACGTAAGTCAGTGCCGAAGGTGGCAAGCGAACGAAGTCGACGGAACTGAGGCGACTGGGGTGTGGTTCAGCGGGATCCATAACAGGCAGGTCAAGGTCAAGGCAATACTGGCGGAACAATAGATGAGAGCAGAATGTGCGGAGAGGAAGTCTAAGCCGAGGATGATGTCGTGGGGACAGTGGGCGATGACTTTGAATAGCATGATAGTGGAGCGATCGGCGAAGGAGACGCGGGCGGTACACATACCAATTACGGGGGCTGTTCCGCCATCGGCGACACGGACAACAGGCGTTCGTGGCGGGCGTGATTATTTTCTTCAGGTGGTTACGAAGGTCAGCGCTCATTACCGACAAATGCGCCAAAGTGTCTATAAGAGCAGATACAGAAACACCGTCGACTTGCGCGTCAAGAAGGTTCAGATGAGTGGGCAACGTCAGTAGAGGATTTGGCGGCGTAGGGAGCAATGCAGCGTCACCTCGAGGCGCTGCATCGTCTAGTTTTCCGGCTGGGAGCGGCGTCCGAAGGGAGTCGGCGAAAAGGAGACGGGGCTGGGGAGAGCGAGATTGTCATCGTTGGGGCGAAGGTGAACCAGAATAGGGGCGGTTCGGCGCAGGAGAATCAGTGGCGGCATTATCGGAACGTGCGGCATAGGGACGAGAAGGGCCACCTGGGGGGCGAGAGTAGGCAGTATAAGTAGACCGGGTCGGGTTACTCCAGCGACTGTGACAGTGCCGAGAAATGTGCCCGATTCGACGGCAGTGAAAACAAATGGGATTGTCATCAGTGCGCCATTCAAATGGGTCGCTGAAACGTGGTGGGTAATAAGATGCGGGACGGGGCGGAATCGAAGAAGCCGGGTAGGTATCAAGGCGATGGGCCGAGCAGATGGTGTGAAGACCCATGTTTTCGAACTCCTGTCGGACAACTGCCTGGATCAGGGAAACCGTGACGGCAGGTGTGTTGGAGGAGCTGGAGTCGAAGGCAGCCGGATAGGCGGCCTCGATCTCACGCCGGACGATCCTGGTAACACCACCAGTGTTGTTGGGACGAGACGCGTTGGCACAGGAAGATATCGCTGGGGTGTTGGGCAGACGGGCAAACTGCTGGTCGATACGTCGGTTTTTAGCGAGTTCCAGGTGGCGGCACTCTTCTATAACTGCATCCACCGTCGCCACGTTGTTGAAAACGAGCAAGTTGAAGGCGTCATCGGCAATGCCTTTGAGGATGTGGGAAACCTTGTCTGACTCAGTCATGTATGCGTCAACTTTGCGGCACAGAGCCAAGACGTCCTGAATGTACGTGACGTAGGGCTCTGTTGACGTCTGCACACGGCCGGATAAAGCCTTCTGCGCGGCAAGTTGGTGACCGTAGGCGTTGCCGAACAAGTCTCGGAGCTTTTGCTTAAGCGAATCCCAACTGGTGAGCTCATTTTCGTGCGTCCAAAACCAAACTTGAGGTGTGCCACCGAGGTAAAAGACTACATTGGCGAGCATGATAGTAGGGTACCACCGGTTATTGCGGCTGACGTGTTCGTACAGGCTGATCCAGTCCTCGACATCTTCCCCATCTTTGTCCGAGAATACGCGAGGATCACGGGGAGCGGGGAGAGCGATGTAGGTCGTCGAAGTGGCAGCAGGTGTCGGAGGCGGCTGAGTCGAGTTGTTGTCGCCGGGAGCCATGAAGGAAGGCTCGACGTACCGTCCGCTGTGAAGCTCCGTGACGAGGTACAGGGAACGTCCACCTCCACCAGATATGTTACGTAGGAAGACGCAGACGAAAAGCTATATACAAGTATATTTACAAGTAAGTACGCCGCACTTGGCCAAGAGGCAACAGCTCGCGCTAGCCTCCCATAGTCGTCGTCGTCGTCGTCGTCACACTGCTCGCCTCTTTGTCATCGCAAGTACTGTGCCGTAGCAATATATATATATATATATATATATATATATATATATATATATATATATATATATATATTATATAGGTGGAGTCAGGAAGGCAGGTCGCGCCCCAGAACCGCCCCCCCCCTCCGGGAAAAATGAAAGCTTTCCGCCTATGCATATCGCAGTAAGAACAAAGGACAGGTATTGACAGTGCTTGTCCTGTCTCGACCTGTCCTTTGTTCCTACTGCGGTATGTATTCTGTATAAGGACCATTAAAGTTACAGAATGGGTGCCAAGGGAAGGGAAGCGCAGTCGAGGACAGCAGAAAATTAGGTGGGGTGATGCAATGAGAAAATTTGCAGGCACGAGTTGGAATCAGCTAGTGCAAGACACGAGTAATTGGAGATTGCAGGGAGAAGCCTTCGTTCTGCCTTCCCCCCATTGGACACAAAAATAGGCTGATGATGACGCTGATATGCATACCTAGGTGAGTGACTGGTAAACATTACTCCTTCGAGCAGACACGTTTGCCTAACATTTGTTTCACTCTATTGTAGAGCATTGATGCTGACGTACAGGAAATCAGCATCAAGTTCCTGAAGCTCACGGTCATTGTTTGCACTGTCATTACCAAATTGAGGAGCCGTTTCAGTCTGTGAAGGTGGATGACCAGCGAAGCTGTAGCACATCGCGCAGGGTTAGGCAGCGGTACATGCATTTATTTTCAACATTTGGTAATGCTAGTGACGATATCTTTGTGATTGACCGTAGGGGTTGCAGAACAAGTCTCCACGTATGCAAATTCGCAAGAGATCTTTATACTTAAAAAAAAAGCTAATCAGAATACTTTTTAATCTACCATACAACAGTAAATCACAAGGTCTTTTCTCCAAAGCATACATAATACCAGTATTGAATCTTTACAATTATAAGCTAGCACTTGCATTCCAGCGCGAACTAAAATATCATCTTGAATCTCTGCATGAGTTGTCATTACTGGAAAAGAGCACTGAGTGTTACCCTACCCGTCATAAAGAGGAGTGGATTGTACCAACTCCTAGAACCAACTACGCAATGGAAAACTGTCCTTCACACTTCCAACTCTATTATACAACTATAAAAAATCCGGGACTGACCTACTTAAAATATCTAAACATGAATTACGACAGCTTCACTGCACACATTCTTAAGAACTCCACATGCATTCCTATAATGTGTATATTTAATCATGTATTTATTGTACTGCTTTATACCTTCTGTATTTATTGTATTTATTGTTGTTCTATTCTCTTTGTTTCTATTTTATTTTATTTATGAAATGATCCTGCTATTTTTGGCTCTGCTAAATTGCGAAGAGATTATATCTATACTGGTGTGTGTCTTTCCCTGCTTTGCTGTTGTTGCCCTGTAGAGGGGGGCTGTGGGCCTTTGTCAAGCTGCCGTTTACTAGCATCTTTTACCCACAACCTCCTTCATCATCCCGATGGAAATAAATATTGTTATTATTATTATTATTATTATTGTGATATACACTGATTGGTTCGGTTACAACCTTAGACAGAATCTTGATCAAAGTAAAATCTGTACAGGACCGTTGTTGAGCAGTTGAGTGACTTGGGTTGGTGTGGCACCTCAAACGAATTTCTTCCAGCACAAACTAAGGGAACCATTTCTTGTTTGGTTTTTAAATGCCCTCGTTGAAGTCTCCAACGATGATCATCACAGGGGCAATGCCATCGTGGTTAACCCATGCAAAGTGTGTAGTCATGAATTAACTTTTCGATATCTCACTTGGGTGTGCCTGGAGATATACACACAGCGGGTATCATTTGTACGGCACGGACATCCACACAGTCGCTGGCATTGTCCTTCTGCGAGTCAAGGGTGTATGGTTGGACATACATTTTCAACAATGCATATTTATTATTATTAATTTTATTATTATTATTATTATTAGGATAAGGATACGGCAGTCGGCGGCAGATTTTTGCCACAGCCTGACGTTTATTTTCTGCACAGTTACTTCAAGGGAATGCAGACAAGGAGCATGCGTCGTACAGCCCGGGTCATCTAGCGATCGTCTGTCAGCAACCAAGAATGATAACCGAAAGATCTTCACGCGGCGATTTTCAAGCCGGTACAAGCAAGATTGCCTCCCCTTCGACCAGCCAGAGCACCAGAGGGCTTCTGTTCGTCTCAGCGCTGCCTATAAAAGCCTGGACTGATTCCCGGCCTTCTGCAGTCGGCGGCAGATTTTTGCCACAGCCTGACGTTTATTTTCTGCACAGGCACTTCAAGGGAATGCAGACAAGGAGCATGCGTCGTACAGCCCGGGTCATCTAGCGATCGTCTGTCAGCAACCAAGAATGATAACCGAAAGATCTTCACGCGGCGATTTTCAAGCCGGTACAAGCAAGATTGCCTCCCCTTCGACCAGCCAGAGCACCAGAGGGCTCCTGTTCGTCTCAGCGCTGCCTATAAATGCCTGGACTGATTCCCGGCCTTCTGCAGTCGGCGGCAGATTTTTGCCACAGCCTGACGTTTATTTTCTGCACAGGCACTTCAAGGGAATGCAGACAAGGAGCATGCGTCGTACAGCCCGGGTCATCTAGCGATCGTCTGTCAGCAACCAAGAATGATAACCGAAAGATCTTCACGCGGCGATTTTCAAGCCGGTACAAGCAAGATTGCCTCCCCTTCGACCAGCCAGAGCACCAGAGGGCTCCTGTTCGTCTCAGCGCTGCCTATAAATGCCTGGACTGATTCCCGGCCTTCTGCAGTCGGCGGCAGATTTTTGCCACAGCCTGACGTTTATTTTCTGCACAGGCACTTCAAGGGAATGCAGACAAGGAGCATGCGTCGTACAGCCCGGGTCATCTAGCGATCGTCTGTCAGCAACCAAGAATGATAACCGAAAGATCTTCACGCGGCGATTTTCAAGCCGGTACAAGCAAGATTGCCTCCCCTTCGACCAGCCAGAGCACCAGAGGGCTCCTGTTCGTCTCAGCGCTGCCTATAAATGCCTGGACTGATTCCCGGCCTTCTGCAGTCGGCGGCAGATTTTTGCCACAGCCTGACGTTTATTTTCTGCACAGGCACTTCAAGGGAATGCAGACAAGGAGCATGCGTCGTACAGCCCGGGTCATCTAGCGATCGTCTGTCAGCAACCAAGAATGATAACCGAAAGATCTTCACGCGGCGATTTTCAAGCCGGTACAAGCAAGATTGCCTCCCCTTCGACCAGCCAGAGCACCAGAGGGCTCCTGTTCGTCTCAGCGCTGCCTATAAATGCCTGGACTGATTCCCGGCCTTCTGCAGTCGGCGGCAGATTTTTGCCACAGCCTGACGTTTATTTTCTGCACAGGCACTTCAAGGGAATGCAGACAAGGAGCATGCGTCGTACAGCCCGGGTCATCTAGCGATCGTCTGTCAGCAACCAAGAGTGATAACCGAAAGATCTTCACGCGGCGATTTTCACGCTGGTACAAGCAAGATCGCCTCCCCTTCGACCAGCCAGAGCACCAGAGGGCTTCTGTTCGTCTCAGCGCTGCCTATAAAAGCCTGGACTGATTCCCGGCCTTCTGCAGTCGGCGGCAGATTTTTGCCACAGCCTGACGTTTATTTTCTGCACAGGTAGAGTGCTTTTCTGTACCTTGTCTTTAGTTTCATAGTTTCTTTTTTTTTGCCGCCGACTGCTGACTGTCGAGTGTTAGTGTGTATTGTTGCGCTGTTATGGGTGACGGTGATGAATGTATTGTGTGTCAGAAGGCTTTGCCCGACGATGACCGTTATATTAAATGTATGGATTGCAAAGAACCGTACCGTTTGGGGCAGAACTGCTCTGGCATTGCTCCAAACACGTTCAATACGATGGGACCACAGAAACGAGAAAGAAGTCTGGGTGTGAAAAACCTGCCGTACTAACAAAAAACGTACTGTCTCCAATTCGCAACAGGTGCCACAACCTACGGACAGCTCTGATACGCTAGCAGCACTTTTAGCGGAGATAAAGGACATCAAACGAAATGTGGAATCGCTGCCAGAGCTCCACGCGAAGGTGGATTCCCTGCTTCTGTTAAAGGCAGAATTCACAAGGCTTTGTACAGTGGTTAATGACGTAGAGGAATCCGTGAAGTTCCTATCTGCACAATACAATGATGCGGTCGAACAACTTAGAGCTGATAAAGAGGAAGTCCCGGTTTGCAGGAAAGAAGTGCAGCAACTACAAGAAAAGGTACTCGCCCAAGAATCATTGATTCATCAACTGCAGCAAGGCCTAAATGATTCCGAACAACATAGCAGGAACGTCAACACGGAAATTCATGGCTTGAAATCGAGAACAGATGAAAACCTGATTGAGTTCCTTGATGAGCTGGCCGAGAAACTCGAGCTAGAGAAGCCTCGTAATGGAGAAGTGGTGTCTATACACCGTCTTCGAAGCAAGAAGCCATCTCCGCCGATCCTGGTACAATTCGCTTCAATTACTGTTCGGGAACGCTGGTACGCAGCGCGAGGCAAGCTTCAGAGCTTTTGTGAATCGGAATCATTGGATTAGCTGTATTTCAATGAAAATCTGTCGCAGTTCAACAGGAGGTTATTTTGGTTAGCAAGGACCACAGGAAAGAAAGCAGGCTACAAATTCATATGTGTAAGAGGCGTCAAAATCTTTGCAAAGAAAGACATAGCCGCAACACTCATACGAATTACTTGCGACTCGGACATCGATAAGATAAAATGTCTGATCGATCATTACCTCGCACACTAGAATTTCCAGACTTTGCCACGTTTAAGGCAAACTTCGGCCGAAACGAAGATCATGAATTCACGTTGATAAACTTGAATATTCGTAGTCTCCGCAAATATTGGGAACAATTCAAGATTTTAGCAGAATCTATAGGTTTTGTGGATATATTTGTGCTCACCGAGATAACTGCATCAGAGCCCTGTTTAGATACGTTCACAGTAAACAGTTATCGTGCTAGTTTTATTGTACGCCCGGTACGCCGTGGAGAAGGGATCACTGTCTTTGCGAGTGAAAAATACGATGTTTCAGCTGTTGACATTACATTTATGCATGCGGAATGTTTGGCTCTAAACGTGAATTTATTACACGCGGCTTTTACATTACTCGCGGTATACAGACCGCCATCTGGTAGCATGACAAGATTTGTAATTGAACTCGAGGAAATACTTCTCAGGTACAAAGATGCTTAGTTGTTCTGCCTAACAGGTGATCTGAACATTGATATCTTAAGCACAGACAAAATTTCTATTTCAGATTACCTATCCTCACTTTCAGCCTATGGAATTGAAAACAAAAACACGATCACTTCCCCCACCCGTGAAGATTTCTTGAGCGGTTGTCAAGTTAAATCATGTCTTGACCACATCGCTGTTCGTGCGCCGAATCACACCTTGACCTCATGTATCATTTCTCAGCGGCTAGCTGATCATTATTTAACCGCATGCCGTTTTTCTCCTCAGTCTGGAACAGTGAACAAGTTTCAGGGATGTTAGTGAGATACCCGTGTCAATAACAGATGAAAGAAAGTTGGATGCATTGTGGCATCTTTTCACTGGGCAAGTTTAATTGCGGCCGATTCAGCAGAGGTAGTTTACTTAAAGATGTGCCGTAAAGTTGACGAGCTCAAAAAAAAAAAAACGTGTACGTGAAAATTTACGCCTAAAAGAAGGCGGAATCATGATTGACTTAGTCCTGAAATTTTACGGGCAATCGCGAACAGAGACTGGCTTTGGAGACGTTTCAAGCAGGCTCCTAAAAACGGAGCCATTCGCTCAGATTACAGGGCCGCCAGAAACAAAGTTGTAGCACTTATTCGATCAGCTCGACGGCTGTACTTTCAACAGCAGTTCAAACGAGCATTTAAAAATCCTGCAAAGATGTGGTCCCTGAATAACCATCTTCGTGGACAAGACGGGAATGTGCCTAGTTTTGATATTTCAGTAGAAGAGCCTGTTTCAAAAGCTGATAGTTTCAATAAGCATTTCACGCTCGCAGCAGAAATGGCAGCAGCTCGACAAGGCGTAAAATGCACTTTAAAAGAATCTGTCAGCTTCCACATATCTTCCTAAGTTATCAAAGGAAGATCTTGCCAGATTAGTGTTTAGCTTCAAGCGGAGTAAGGCCGCTGGAATAGATGACTTATCGGCGGCACTGTTGCAACGGAACTTTGACGCTCTTTCGGACATTATGCTCTTTCTGATTAACAATTTCTCGGAACATGCTGTCTTGCCAGAAAAGTTGAAGGCCGCTATTGTAAGACCACTGTTCAAGGGAGGTCAGAAGAACGCAGTTGAGAACTATCGACCGATCTGTTTTGCCGATCCTTTCCCAAATACTGGAGAAATTTCTATTTGAACGCATGATGTCCTTCTTAAACAAATTTGCTGTCCTTTCAAACCGTCAATATGGTTTTATCCCAGGAAGGGGCACCATACATCTTCTGGAGGAATTTGCAGACCAGTTGTACGCAGCATTTCAGGAAAACTCGTTTAGCTGTGCTCTCTTTCTAGACGTAAAGAAAGCTTTTGATACTGTTCACCATAGTATTCTTTTCGAAAAACTGTACTTACTAGGCTTTCGAGGTCCCTTTTATGCCATTCTCAAGAACTTTTTGAGCGGTCGTTCTCAAATTTTTAGTTTAAACAGCCAATCAGAATATAGTAGCAAGCTGCCTGTGAAGGCTGGTGTACCACAATGATCCATTCTATCCCCACTACTATTTAATATATTTACAAATGACTTGAGCTTAATAACTTCCGAGTGTTTAATATTTCAGTACGCGGACGACACTGTTTTGCTCACAAGACATATAAACTACGAGACAGCAGTTAATATGTTGCAGGAAAACGTGATTCATGTAATGAAATGGTCGCTGAGAACGGAGTTTCAGCTAACACACAGAAAACCAAAATAATGTTTTAGAAATCCGCTAAAGACAGCCCTTATAGACAAACAAGTATTTTTACATGATCATGATTCTCTCTTGTCGTTGCGAACCCGTTGAATACGTAAATTCGTACAAATATCTCGGGGTGGTTTTCGATAGCAGTTTATCATGGCATGACCACTTGGCTTACGGTTGTACCAGGCTACGGAAGGTTTCATCGTTACCCTTTAATATCAGATCTTTGGCTCCAATGTATGTGAAGAAAACTAATTTATGCACTTGCGTATAGTGTTTTTAGATACGGAATCACCTTATTTGCGTCACGTCCTTCCCGTTGGCATTGACGAATTGATAGCGTCTTGAAAAACATGTTCAAGATCATTGCATATAATTGTCATATCCCATCCGGGGCGGATGGGCGGATGGATACAAGTGCTTCATGCATAGCATATCAAATATAACATCGCACTGATCGTTATCAACAATATTCTGTCTAACAAAAAAACCCCACCCCTTATGTAATACCCCCTCGGGGGTCTTTAAGGAAATAAAAATGAATGAATGAATGAATGACATTTTCAGCTTCTTACGTCTTCATTCCATTCTCTTTTCGTACAAACAATTGTTCGTCGCCACTTTTGGAATTCATACTTTTTAATTAAATATGATCCTAACCGGAAGTTGCGAAAAACCATTAGATATTATGCACCACGGAGCGTAACAAGGTATGAAAAGGCAAGACGGTGTGCTTATGTGCCGGACATTTTTAATGGGTTACCAAAAGAACTTTTTGCTGCAAACTCTATGCGGAACCTAAAGACTCATTTGAGAGCGTTGTGTTGATTCTTGTATTCTTTTACAGTTGTGCTTAGAATTATGAGATTATGTATCTTAAGTTTTGTTTCCTTGGAGTTAGCACTGATGTCCTTGGTACTGGTTTTGTGATTGCCTTGTTTTTCTATTTCTTCAGCTGAACCTATTGTTCCTTTGAATCAATGTTCCGTTTGTTGTTTCTATTTTGTTACCTCTGCCGTAAACTACCGGGCCCAGTCCTTCAAGCCTCCTGTTGGCTTTGACGGGCCTGAACCTCTGTGTATCCTCTACAATGTGGCAATAAATATTATTATTGTTGTAGTGGGTGGAGGGCCTGAAGCCTGCTTCACCTCCGCCGTTGGCCGCCCCGGTATTGCACTATCTCCGGATTTGTCCCACGCTCACGTTTTTTTTTTATTGCTGACGCAGGGACATGAAAAATACAGGAACCCTAGCCATATACAGCTATGCTTTTATGTCTCAGTCTGTTTATGTGACCTCACGCTAGCGCTGTACACACGGGGAGAAAAAATATATATAATTCGCCATCCCCACAACCAAGACTGCCGCACCATTCTTTTTAATAAAGTTTCTTTTCTTCTCGCCATGCCGGCTCTGCGAAAGCGGATGTCCAGCGAAGCTGTTCAAAACCACCACTACAACCGTGCCGAGGGAGGAGCTAAAAATAACGCGTTGCTTATCACTCCATGCGGTTCCAACTTTGTCGCTTCTTCTGTGCTGCGTCTAAAGTTAGATCACCCTTAATAAATGCGAGGCTGTATAGGGGCCTGGAGCTGAGGTGGGTATGCAATGCTTTATTACTTTAGACTAATGGTAGCAGTGTTAATTCAGAATAACGGCAGTAATGGTAATTTTGACAGCCTGTCCCCGCTAGTCGTATTGCCGTTTTTTTTTCATTTGCCGCTCCTCGTATTCACGCTGCTCCTCGGCAGTCCTAACTGAGCGTTCCCTACAAATAGCGGTTCTGCAACAACAATGAAATTAGTACTTTTTTTGAAATTATGGGGTTTTACGTGCCAAAATCCCGATGGGATTATGAGGCACACCGTTGTGGGAGACTCCGGAAATTTGGACCACCTGGGGTTCTTTAATGTTCACGTAAATCTAAGTATACGGGTGTTTTCGCATTTCGCCCCATTGAAATGCGGCTACTGTGGCTGCGATTTGATACCGTCACCACTAGTAGCCCAAGACCATAGCCACTATATAAGCAATCGCATCGGGCATTGGTTCTTTTATATACGAAAGGCTAGTGACGTCACTTACCACGTCGCACGCTGCTGTCGCCGTGGCATCTTGCGCAAGAGTAATCTTTACCAAGAACGTATGCGGGGAGCGCGACGTGCTTTTCATTGTTTTCAGGAGCGTCTTATCATCAAATATGCGGTTTCGATACTTGGTTTGTGCTTGTTCTTTATTGAAACGAATGCTGTTCTGTATGCTCTTTGCGTAATTCTAAATAATAATGTATGCACTATTCCCTTCACTTTTGCGAGTGCTGAAGCCTGCTTCACCTTTGCCGCGGGTCGGCCCGATATTGCACTGCCTCCGGGATCGGCCGACAATTTTGTCCGCGGATGCGGTCACGAAAAATGCGGACAAAGGAAAGGCTAACAGCTGTACAGTAATGATACGAGGGCAAACAGCATTCTTGCACCTTTTCACGAAGCAAGCATGTACCTTCTTTCAAAAACTGGGCTTTGCGCATCCTTCCAGAGGCCTGCCAATTCGCTGTCGGACCCGCGATGCATGCACAAATTACGCCCGGAGAGCGGTGTCTGTTTTGGCCGCTGTGGCGCACATCAATGCGCAGGAGGCCGAACCATGCATGGATTAGAATTGCAGCATGATTGTTATCAATGCAACAAGTGCCAACCACATCGTGGTACCTATTAGTTTTTTATTTACCACACTTAGGTATACTTTCATTAGTATACTAGCGTGCTCCCCAGCCATATACACATCATGCCTTACGTAGAGTACAACACAAGAATACATACCTCTCCATGTGTATTCAGGAAAGCGAATTTCACTGAAGCTTCCTTGTACCTTTTTGCAGCTCAAGCAGAAAGTATTTTAACGCGACAGCAATAAGGAACTCGTGTCGCAGCAAAACAGGTGTCGTCGGCGTCGTTGGCCGTGAGCGAAAAATCTCGGAAGGCAATTCATAAATAAAAACTTGCTAGATGGGCTAGGTGGGAATCGAACCAGGGTCTCCGGAGTATGAGACGGATACGCTACCACTCAGCCATGAGTTTGATGGTTCAAAGCGCGACGAAAGCGCCTCTAGTGAATGCGGTGTTGCCTTAGAAACGTGCCGTAGAAAGTTATACTGTGGTGTATATCGGTAATTATGAGCATGTAAATTACAGAAGTCGCAGTTAAACGAATAGCGGAGTACGTTTCCGCTACATTTCTTCTGCGCTTGGCGCACGCGCAGAGCCATCTTGCGGCAAACACAGAAGACCTCCTCCTCGCAATGTACGGCGCTGCTCCGACAGGTGGCGCGCCACTCGCCCGCTTCTCCCCTTCGTCTCGTTTGAACGCATTGGGGCCGACTCAAGAGCATACCGAGCGAATGAGCGGGCGGTGCGAACGGGGTGCGATAACACTATCGCGTTCCACTCTTGAAGGCGAAGCTTAAGCGTCCTCCAATTTTATGAAGCACTTTATCCAGAAATTCACTTATGGTATATCATAGCACATAATTGTGCGGTGTATCTAGTCTAGCTTAATTAAATCACTTTCACTAGAGCACGCAACCAAGCACTTGATATCATACCAGAGACAAATCATTATGACTTACAATTTGTGGCAATGTTACAACAGCAAGGTGGCCAATCAATGTGATGTGATAGTGAAACCAGAAAACAAGAGGCACCATAGAGAAAATGTATTTACAAAAAAATTATTTGATGATGAGAATGCTATTTAAGCGAACAATTTTAAAATAAGTACTTTTCCATTATGAAGATGTTTTAATTCGTAAGACACCAGTGCTTTATAAACCACTGCTGTGTGCTGTGATTTTGTCTGTTGGTTCATAAGCTTCCAGATCTGTGCATAACATTCCGGCATATAGGCTGCTTAAAAGGTGTCGCAAGAGGCGTAAAGATTTAAAAAAATAAAGCTAAGCAGATATACCGTGCATTGTGGCAACTATGTTAATGCACGCGAAGCATTTTCCGCACAACGTAGGACGAATTATGACTGAGGGCTTCGGTACCGCGACTTCCCCACACTGCAGTTAAACTCGGGGCCCCAGAAATAATTCTAGGTCGATCCTTTGCATGCGGGAAGGCACAGCGCTTATTGTTGTCTTCCCTCACTTCATAGGTTAATCAAAGAATATCGCTGGGGGCTCACTTTCATCGCCAGTGTGGGTAAGCCACCTGCTTCTAACTTATGGCCGGAAAACGTTCGCACGTCGAAGGTTGATTCCTATTACGGAGGGCCCCGCGTCACCGTCACTGTGGGAAAGTTGGCTTTAGAGGGACAAAGACTAATCAAAAACAAAAAAGAAAGTTATTAGTAAATGACGAATTTGCAGTAGTAAAAAAAGACCCTCTTACCTTGACAAGAGGCGTCGTCAGCCAGAAAAGGCGCGAAAACTATAAAGACAGGTGGCGAAGATGCCCTAAAGTTCCCCCACTAGCATTGCCGTGGGCGGGCATGCTAGCGGGCTTAGTTATTTTTTTATCGGCAGAGAAAGACTACGTTGTATTGTAAAAGAGCCAAGACACAAGTTGGCAAATTGTACGGACTTATACACAGTCACAACGACCCAAACGCTAAAACATACTTTGGAATCCGTGACGCCACACTAACTTACCGGCGTTGGGGTTTCTAAGCGAAATTCAAAGGATGGAACTGTGGAATTTATTTCTTTCCTCTAGTAGTTCTACATATTACTTCGAATATAATGAAAGTAAAGCTTAGGTTGAAAGGGCACTTTCTCTGTGTAATAGGATTTTATGTTTCTCTTTAGTGACTCTTTGAGTGCCTCCAGACACGTAGCCACCTACTCCCTTGAGCAAAATAAGTATACGGACCAGGCCTTGCGCAAATAAAGAATATATTTAAGGCGATAGCAATATTACGGACACTCCACATGCATTTCTGCCATCGCCGTAGCCTTCATGTTCTATATAAAGTCCAAGGACGATAACATTGCTGCGCGCCATACACTCTTTAAAAAAGTTTACACCCTTTGAGGGTTATCTTGTCTCCCAACAATAATTATCATCTGCCTCGCTTGCGTTTCCATTCTTGAAAACTCGGCGCTTGCTACTTCCCTGTTGAAAATGCTGTGTGACGCTGATAACGTGCAAGCCGTTTGCAACTTGGAAGTACCGGGTATTTAGCGTTAAGGAAAGGAAATGCGGGCAAGACATTAAGATTATTGTTGTGGGACAAGACACGACCCAAAGGGTGCAAAATTTTTAAAGGTGTATGCTGTACGTGCAAGTGAAAGCTTCGGGGATGAGCTGAAGATTGCGGCTCAATATTATGCACGCAAGGGGGGAAAGCGGGAGGAAGCGCACCGTCTTCCGTCGCACGCAAGGCACCGGTTGAAGGGGAGGGAGGCGGGGAGGCGTTCCACTCCGGTGGCTGCTGCGTATGGCGCGGCTGCGTGGACCCTATCTTGAAAGCGATCTGCGATGGGGTCAGAATGCAGGGAGTGCTGATAGCTTCGTGTGCGCTGTGTTTTCACCGCTTAGCTGAAGCGAGAGGCTGCGCGAATGTGAATTCCCTCGCTTGTTGCTGCCGTGCTTCCTCACTACAGCGTTTTGACAGCCAGTTTCTGCTGTCATCGAGTGAGATAAGTTCATGTTTGCTTGTGCGCGCGTTACACCGTGCTTTTTAATTTATTTAGCAAGTGAATGTTTGCAAGGTTATGTGGCCAATAAAACTACTATCCTTACTTATAGCTGCCTACTAATTTGCTATCTGCTCAGTGGCTATGGTGTTGGGCTGCTGAGCACGATGTCGCGGGATCGAATCCCGGCCACGGCGGCCGCATTTCGATGGGGGCGAAATGCGAAAAGATCCGTGCACTTAGATTTAGGTGCACGTTAAAGAACCCCAGGTGGTCGAAATTTCCGGAGTCCTCCACTACGTCGTGCCTCATAATCACAAAGTGGTTTTGGCACGTAAAACCCCATAATTTATTTTTTTAGTTTGCTATCATAATCGATGGTTCGCCTTTCGGGCGAAACTGCGGCATTTTTGTACACCTATATATACGATTGTTATCTGAAATTGTGAACCACAGTCCGAGCTTGGCATTGCGAACGTATAAGTGTACTCGTCAATTCCAGTTTGTGCATCGGGATTACGAATCAAATCAGTTTTATCGCCGAGGTAATAGACCGAGTCCTTATCTCAGGCACGTATACGTCAACGCTTGCGTGGTGACGATAGCGTTCGAGATAGCGGCGCGTGCGCTTTGTTATATGTTAATGAAATCCAGCTTGTCTGCAGTATCTTATTTTGTTAAAGCGCAAGCTTGACACGGACAACAGAAGGCACATCTGACACACACAGCGCTGTGAGTGTCATATGTGCCTTCTGTTGTCCGTGTCAAGCTTGGGCTATAACAAAATAAGATATGCCGTACCAACAAGCCCCTATTGCTATCCTCATCGATTGCCTGCAGTACTCAACTGCCAGCTTGTCTTGCCCATAGGTGGCCTTCTTCCCTATTTTCTGTTGTCCTGCCCTTGCGTTCCACACGTCCTCGTTCTGCGATCATGCCTGCCTTGTACCACACCAATCCCACATCCCACACTTTGCTTGGATGCGCAATGACTGCAGTGTGTTGCTTTGGTACATATTTGGGGATACCGTCTAATAAGAAGCACTGTGAACATGCATAAATATCGTGGCTGTGTATTGACTCTCCTTCATTGCCGCGAGGGTGCCTAGGGGTACTCCCTGTGCCGTCAGACTCGGCTGCATCGCGAGCCGAACATGTGCAGCCTGCCACGCGTGATTGGGCGTTCTAGAAGCTCGAAAGCAATTTGATATGCCATATTCGAGAACGCCGTTATCTGCGAATGAACGCACCGGAGACGCCGTGCTAGCACTGCACTCCCCCCCCCCCCCCCCCCCCCCTAAAAAAAAGAATTGCTGGCTCTTCCGTAGTCGAGAGTACATGTCAGAATGATTATCATAATCACTATCATCAGCCTGGTTACGCCCACTGCAGGGCAAAGGCCTCTCCCATACTTCTCCAACTACCCCGTTCATGTACTAATTGTGGCCATGTTGTCCCTGCAACCTTCTTAATGTCATCCACCCACCTAACTTTCTACCGCCCCCTGCTAGCTTCCCTTTCCTTGGAATACAGTCCGTAACCCTTAATGACCATCGGTTATCTTCCCTTCTCATTACATGTCCGGCCCATGCCCATTTCTTTTTCTTGATTTCAACTAAGATGCCATTAACCCGCGTGTGTTCCCTCACCCAATGTGCTCTTTTCTTATCCCTTAACGTTACATCCATCATTCTTCTTTCCATAGCTCGTTGCGTCGTCCTCAATTTCAGTAGAACCCTTTTCGTAAGCCTCCAGGTTTCTGCCCCGTACGTGAGTACTGGTAAGACACAGCTGTTATACACTTTTCTCTTGAGGGATAATGGCAACCTGCTGTTCATGTCTGAGAATGCCTGCCAAGCGCACCCCAGCCCATTCTTATTCTTCTGATCATTTCAGTCTCATGACCCAGATCCGCAGTCACTACCTGCCCTAAGTAGATGTATTCCCTTACCACTTCCAGTGCCTCGCTACCTATCGTAAACTGCTGTTCTCTTCCGAGACTGTCAAACATTACTTTAGTTTTCTGCAGAATAATTTTTAGACCCATCCTTCTGCTTGCCTCTCCAGATCATTGAGCATGCATTGCAATTGGTCCCCTGAGTTACTAAGCAAGGCAATATCGTCAGCGAATCGCAAGTTACCAAGGTATTCTCCATTAACCTTATCCAGGTCTCTGAATACTTCCTGTAAACACGCTGTGAATAGCATTGGAGAGATCGTATCTCCCTGCCTGCCGCCTTTCTTTATTGGGATTTTGTTGCTTTCTTTATGGAGGACTACGGTGGCTGTGGAGCCGCTGTAGAAATCTTTCAGTATTTTAACATACGGCTCGTCTACACCCTGATTCCCTAATGCCTCCATGACTGCTGAGGTTTCGGCTGAATCAAACGCTTACTCGTAATCAATGAAAGCTATATATAATGGTTGGTTATATTCCGCACATTTCTCTATCACCTGATTGATAGTGTGAATATGGTCTATTATTGTGTAGCCTTTACGGAATCCTGCCTGGTCCTTTGGTTGACAGAAGTCTAAGGTGTTCCTGATTCTATTTGCAATTACCTTAGTAAATACTTTGTAGGCAACGGACAGTAAACTGATCGGTCTATAATTTTTCAAGTCTTTGGCGTCCCCTTTCTTATGGATTAGGATTATGTTAGCGTTTTTCCAAGATTCCGGTACGCTCGAAGTCCTGAGGCATTGCGTGTACAGGGTGGCCAGTTTCTCTAGAACAATCTGCCCACCATCCTTCAACAAATCTGCAGTTACCTGATCCTCCCCAGCTGCCTTCCCCCTTAGCATAGCTCCCAAGGCTTTCTTTACTTCTTCCGGCGTTACTTGTGGGATTTCAAATTCCTCTAGACTATTCTCTCTTGCATTATCGTCGTGGGTGTTACTGGTACTGTATAAATCTCTATAGAACTCCTCAGCCACTTGAACTATCTCATCCATATTAGTAACGATATTGCCGGCTTTGTCTCTTAACGCATACATCTGATTCTTGCCTATTCCTAGTTTCTTCTTCACTGCTTTTAAGCTTCCTCCGTTCCTGAGAGCATGTTCAATGCTATCCATATTATACTTCCTTATGTCAGCTGTGTTACGCTTGTTGATAAACTTGGAAAGTTCTGCCAGTTATATTCTAGCTGTAGGGTTAGAGGCTTTCATACATTGGCGCTTCTTGATCAGATCTTTCGTCTCCTGCGATAGCTTACTGGCATCCTGTCTAACAGAGTTACCACCGACCTCTATTGCACACTCCTTAATAATGCCCATAAGATTGTCGTTCATGTCTTCAACACTAAGGTCCTCTTCCTGAGTTAAAGCCGAATACCTGTTCTCTAGCTTTATCCGGAATTCCTCTATTTTCCCTCTTACCGCTAACTCAATGTTCGGATTTTTACGTACCAGTTTGTTCCGTTCCATCCTCAAGTCTAGGCTAATTCGAGTTCTTACTATCCCATGGTCACTGCTTCGCACTTTGCCGAGCACGTCCACATCTTGTATGATGCCAGGGTTAGCGCAGAGTATAAAGTATATTTCATTTCTAGTCTCGCCATCCGGGCTCCTCCACGTCCACTTTGGGCTATCCCGCTTGCGGAAGAAGGTATTCATTATCCGCATATTATTCTGTTCTGCAAACTCTACTAATAGCTCTTCCCTGCTATTCCTAGAGCCTATGCCATATTCCCCCACTGATTTGTCTCCAGCCTGCTTCTTGCCTACCCGTCATTGAAGTCGCCCATCAGTATAGTGTATTTTGCTTTGACTTTACCCATCGCCGATTCCACGTCTTCATAGAAGCTTTCGACTTCCTGGTCATCATGACTAGATGTAGGGGCGTAGACCTGTACGACCTTCAATTTGTACCTCTTAATACATTTCAGAACAAGGCCTGCCACCGTCTCGTTAATGCTACAGAATTCCTGTATTTTACCGGCTATATCCTTATTAATCGGGAATCCGACTCCTAGTTCTCCTCTCTCCGCTAAGCCCCGGTAGCACAGGACGTGGCTGCTTTTTAGCACTGTTTGTGCTTCTTTTGTCCACCTAACTTCACTGAGCCCGATTATATCCCATTTACTGCCCTCTAATTCCTCCAATAGCACTGCTAGACTCGCCTCACTAGATAACGTTCTAGCGTTAAACGTTGCCAGGTTCAGATTACAATGGCGGCCTGTCCGGAACCAGGGATTCTTAGCACCCTCTGATGCGTCGCAGTCTGGCCACCGCCGTGGTCAGTTGCTTCGCAGCTGCTGGGGACTGAGGGTCGGGGTTTGATTGTTGTATTCATATAGGAGGTTGTAGCCAAGTAGTGCACCAGGGTGGACAATCCTGCACTGGTGAGAGAGTGCGTTACCGGTTCTGGTCACCAGGATCAGGCCGCATTCCAGGCCTGTTTATGCAATTTTATCAACACGCGGATTTTCTTTTTTTTCATTTATCATTTAATTTATCGTTTATCATTTCATTTATCATAATTCATTATTGTCAATAGACCTGTCGCTTGGCTCTGCCTCAATTCTCCCTGATTTACAATGGCATGTAACCAAAAATCCCTACGGAAGTGACCACTTCCCTATAACGTTAAATTTAATACATCAACATGAATGCCCTCCACACGCTCCCCGGTGGAAACCTAGCCTCCGCCGAATGGAATCATTTTAACGCATCCACTTACTTATCACGAGATCTTATCAGTGATTTTAACATAGAAGAAGCAGTAGCATATTTTACTTGTGTTATACTCGACGCAGCTCAAAAGTTCATTCCACAAACACAGGGTCTCTCTTGTAAAAGACGGATACCCTGGTGGAATGAGCAGTGCAGACTGGCGCGAAAGAAACAAACAAAAAAAAACCGTGGGGTTTGCTGCGTCGTTTCCCAACTGCAGAACATCTCATGGAATTTAAACTCGTAAAATCACACGGAAGGCGCACCCGGAGGCAGGCCAGGAAGGCTTGCTGGGAGAGGTTTCTCTCGGGCATCACATCCTACACTCAAGAGTCTAAGGTATGGAATGGCGTACGAAAGCTAAAGGGGCAGCAAATCCACCCTTTGCCCTTAGTAGACGACCAAGGGACTACCTTGCAAGACCAGGCCAGCGCTCTGGGCAAACACTTCGAACATGTATCAAGCTCCACACATTATACAAGATCATTCGTGAAGTATAAACAAATAGCTGAACTTAAGGCTTTGGATCGCAAATGCCGTCCGGATGAACCATACAACCGTCCTTTTAATATTGCCGAGCTCAAAACTGCCTTAAGCACGTGTAGAAGCTCAGCACCGGGAGCTGATAGAATCATATATGACATGATTAAAAACTTACACAGCGACACACAGATGACACTTCTGGCTCTCTTCGAATGTATCTGGGCTGCCGGATACCTCCCATCCTCATGGAAGGAAGCTATTGTTATTCCCGTCTTGAAGCTGGGTAAAGACCCTTCCTTGGCGGCAAGTTATCGTCCGATAGCTCTTACAAGTTGCCTGTGTAAACTATTTGAAAAAAATGATTAATCGTCGACTAGTACACTTCCTTGAACTTAACAATATGCTTGATCCCTATCAATGTGGGTTCAGAAAAGGGCGGTCTACGACTGATCATCTGGTGCGCATTGAAGGAAATATCCGTGATGCATTTGTACGTAAACAGTTCTTCTTGTCGATATTCCTCGATATGGAAAAGGCGTATGACACAACGTGGCGATACGGGATCCTGCGAGACTTATCGCGAATGGGCATCCGTAGAAATATGTTAAACATACTAGAAAGCTATCTGTCCAAACGTACCTTCCGCGTGAAAATCGGAAATGTATTGTCACGAGCTTTTGTACAAGAAACTGGTGTACCCCAAGGAGGTGTGCTTAGCTGCACGCTCTTTATTGTGAAAAGGAACACCCTTCGTGCTTCATTGCCGCCAGCCATCCTTTATTCCGTTTATGTAGACGACATACAAATAGGCTTCAAATCCTGCAACCTTGCAGTGTGTGAGAGGCAAGTACAACACGGCCTGAACAAAGTGTCCAAATGGGCAGACGAAAACGGATTTAAAGTGAACCCCAACAAGAGTTCTTGTGTGCTTTTCACGAGAAACAAAGGGCTCATTGCAGATCCCAGTATCGAAATGTATGGTCAACGAATACCTGTGAACAAAGAACACAAGTTCTTAGGCATCATACTTGATTCTAAACTAACTTTTATTCCACACATAATATATCTCAAAGTCAATTGCTTAAAAACAATGAACTTACTGAAAGTTTTATCCCACACAACATGGGGCAGCAACAGGAAATGTTTAATGAATCTTTACAAGAGCCTCATTCGATCACGGTTGGACTACGGTACCGTGATCTATCATTCTGCCGCCCCGAGCGCGCTATAGATGCTAGATCCGGTCCACCATCTAGGGATCCGACTGGCCACTGGCGCTTTCAGAACAAGTCCCATTGAAAGTGTGTATGTCGAATCATATGAGTAGTCCCTCCATCTGCAGAGAACACACACCAGCCCAACATATCTTCTGCAAGTTCACTCTAATCCTCAACGTCCGTGTTTTAATACCGTTAATGATATGACATATGCTACACTCTTTCGTAATCGTCCCTCTGTAAGACAGCCCTTTTCACTTCGTGTAAGAAGGCTTAGTGTTGAAATGGATGTTCCACTCCTCAAACATCGTTTAATGCCTCCAGCTAAGCTGCTACCGCCTTGGGAGTGGCAGCTGATACAATGTGATATATCTATCCTACAAGTTACAAAGCACGCCCCAGATATCGAAATCCGAATGCATTTCCTGGAACTCCAGTACAAGCACTCCTGCACGGAGTTCTACACAGACGCATCGAAGTCACGCGAGGGGGTGTCCTATGCAGACGTCGGTCCATCCTTCTCGGAATCCGATGTACTGCATCCGGAAACAAGCATCTTTACGGCTGAGGCCTACGCACTATTGTCGGCTGTGCAGTATAAAAGGAAAACAAAACCCGAAAATCTGTTATATATACGGACTCCTTAAGTGCTGCGAAGGCCTTCATGTCATTCTGTAAGCACAAAAATCCAGTAATCAATGAACTATATTCCGTCCCATGTAAAGCGTATGTATGTAACCAGCATGTCATCATATGCTGGGTGCCGGGTCATAGGGGCATCGAAGGTAACGTTCTGGCGCACCAGATGGCCATATCAATTGCATCGTATTCTGTTAATCCTACCGATGCAGTCCCTGTCACAGATCTGAGGCCCTTCTTGCGCAGGAAACCGCGAAACTACTGGCAACGCTTGTGGAACAGAGAAACAAATAATAAGCTGCAGGTAATAAGGCCACGATTAGTGTTCTGGCCTACTGCAACAAAATCACGCCGAACAGACGTCCTATTCTGTCGTCTAAGAATAGGACACACATTTGGCACCCATAATTTTTTGCTCACTGGAAATGAGCCTCCAACCTGTGGGAGATGCGGGAGAGGCTGACCGTCCTCCACGTCCTCCTGGAGTGTCGGAAAGCCGAATCTGAGAGAAAGAAACATTTTACCTTAGCATGCCGGCAGCACATTCCCCTTCATCCTGTAATGTTAGCCGGCCCAGAACCGCTCTTTGACACCAACGCAGTCTTAGGTTTCCTGAAAGATGTTGTGTTACATGTAATTTAGCCCCATATGTTCGTAGCACCTACTCTCTCCAGAGGATAGCGCTGTGATAGTTGTTTCGCATAGCACATGCCTCTCGGCCCTTTTTCAAGGGCTCTGGCGAGGCAGTAGTGCTCTTAGACAATTTTATCATCTCACATATTTTGTATATTGCATAATTTTTCCCGACGCATTTTAGTGTTGAGAGTAAACGTCATTAATCAATGACGTTATTTTATTACGCGTAGATTTTATGCCATTTGCACCAACGTCTTTTAGGCCCCTTTACAGCCACGTCTCACTAACTTCACAGATCCCATTAGACCACTACGAACTCATTAACTTTAGCATGGCGCTCTTTGGCCATACCTGGCCCTTGCGCCATTAAACATTCATTCATTTCTTTTAATCCGGTGGAAAATTGCGCGACACCGGGATTCGAACCACGGTGCTCTTGCACGCGAGGCGGATGCTCTACCTCTACACCACCGCTGCGTCTCCAGAATGATTATGCGCAGGATGATTATGGCAACCGGCAAAGTAGATTGGTTGGAGATGATACTAGCCACAATCTTAAAATGGGTGTAGTGCATGTTCGCAGTGGCACACCTCACTACATCACACTGCACCACGCCATACTGTGCACTGGTCCACATGTACGCTGCCCTGCTAGAAGGATAAAATGCTGGCTCTCCCGTAATGGAGAGCAGACGTAAGCATGAAATGGCTACTGGCACAGCAAATTGGTTGGAGATGATACTAGCTTGAATCTTAAAATGGGTGTAGTGCATGTTCGCAACGGCACACTCAACCACACCGCACCACGCCATACTGTGCACTAGTTCATATGGACGCAATAGTTTCTTGTCACAGACAGAACCTCATTGCAAATCTGTTCTCGGTCAAACAGCCATCAGCGGTGCACCGGACGCTACCGGCTTGGACGTTAATGAGTTCGGACGCTACCGGCGCTGCCGGCATGCCGGACGCGCCGGGGGGACCTCACAGACTGGTGTGGAAAAGAGCACACGCAACTCCGTCTCAGCGCCAAAAGATGACAATCAAGTGCATAGCGCCCTGTATCTGCATTTTGAACGTTGCTGTGGCAAATGACAAATAAAACCTCAGTGTACTGTAAGTTTCAGCTTGAGTGATATTGTGAACAAACATATGGAAGAACTCGGAACCAATATTTTTGTAACTTTTTTGAAGCGAAAAGCTTCACTACGCAGCATCACCGAACCTTTTCGCTTCGAGATATCCAGGCTTAACCTTAGCTAAGCCCCAGCCAATGTTTTGGAAGTAAGTAGCGTATGTAATGCGGTCTTGACTGGTTGCCCGAATGATCTCGTTTTGGATGAACTCGCCCTACGTATACTAGCGTATACTACGTAAAGCGTATACAACGCCGTAGTAGACGCCGCGGTTGTCTCCACTCTGTACGGAGCGGCGGGCGAAGAGGGCATCGAGGCACCGCAGCAGCCGGCGGAGAAGAACGCCCATTCTCTGTCGCCTGACCGCCTGCCTTGCGCACCACAGGAGAGGGCACGCATCCGGGCCGCGTTCCTCGCTAGCGCACGCGAGTCTGAACAGCGTTCGCCGGCTCACCCTCACACGCTTTCACTCATACGGAACCTCACGGCGACGCCGACGGTGAAGGAAGAAATCAGCCTAGAGTGTCCATATAGTTGCTATCGCAATGAAACCGGCTGAAGGCCGCTCGACAGGCAGCGAAAGTCGCCAGGGAGACAGAGCGCACTGCCCAGCTAGAGAAGACGGAATTGAATTGTGGGGTTTTACGTGCCAAAACCATGATTTGACTAAGAGGCACGCCGTATTGGCGGACTCCGGATTAATTTTGACCACCAGGAGATCTTTAACGTGCCCCCAATGCACGGGACGCGGACGTTTTTGCATTTAGCCTCCATCGAAATGTGGTCGCCGCGGCCGGAATTTGATCCCGCGACCTTGTGATCAGCAGCGCAACACCATAACCGCTAAGCCAGCGCGGCGGGTAGAAGCGCCTGGAGGAGGATGGATGGATGTTATGAGCGCCCCCCTTGGAACGGGGCAGTGGGTTGCGCCACCAAGCTCTTGCTATTATAGTGCCTAATGTCCTACCTAGGTAAAACAATAAAAAAGAGAAAACAAACACTATGACCTACCTCACCCAACTTTTCTGATCCCCTATTTCGAACTGGGCTTTTGTACGTCTCCGTTTTTTGTCGTTTCCCTACTTTTCTTCCGCCAATCCTCCAATCGCCTTTTACTAATGCCTACTGCAGGCATGTTTACTTCTCCACTGCTCTCGCTGAACCCAAGTGCTTTAAGGAGGCCAGTGGTGCCTAAGTAGACCGCTGGGTAGATGTCTTCACATTCTAATAAAACATGCGCCATAGTTTCCCTAGCTTTACCGCAGCAAGCACATGCGTCTTCTTCCTTCTTATATCTCGCTTTATAGGTGCGTGTTCTAAGGCATCTCGATCTCGCTTCGAAAAGTAATGAGCTTCCCTTTGATTTATCATAAATTGTTTCTTTCCTGATTTCGTTTTTTCCTCTTAGGTAATTACTTATGGCAGATTTCTTTTCCATCGCCGCCACCCATGAGATTATTTCAGCCTCTCTGACTTTCCGTTTGACTTTCTTTGTTGTGTTGCCCACCCTAGAGGCCGCATACTTGCTGGTAAGCTTCCTAGTCCTTTTCCTTCACTGTGAATTAGTGTTTTTCCTGTGCAGATACCTGAACACTTTTCCCGCCCATTTACTTTCTTCCATATTCCTCAGCCGTTCTTCATATTCAATTTTACTGCAAGTTTCCCTCACTTCAAAACTAGTCCAGCCCATATCACCCTGCACAGCTTCATTTGCAGTCTTCCCGTGAGCGCCCTATGCGAGGCGACCCACTGACCTTTGGTTCCCATCGAGTCCTGATTGTACACCTGATTTAAAGCAAACAACCGCATTTCCAAAAGTAAGTCCTGGAACCATTACACCTTTCCACATACCTCGGAGGACCTCGTACCTATTGTATCCCCATAGCACTCCGTGCTGCATTATGGCTGCATTTCTCTTCCCCTTCACAGTTATTGTTTTTTCCTGTGTCTCCATTTATCTATTGCCCTCGTTTATCCATATACCAAGGTATTTATATTCTGTTACCCGAGGTATTTCCTGGTCCTGTATCCCTACTGTCTGTTCACTGTTTTCATTGAATACCATAACACCTGAATTTCTAACACTAAATTTCAAACCTAAATTGCCTCCCTGCCCACAGATATTAGCCAGACGTTGCAAATCACTTTGCTTGTTAGCTAGCAACACAATGTCGTCCGCATAAAATAAACCTGAGAGCTGCTGCTCTATTACTGTACCCGCCTGCTTGTATGAGAGATTAAACCCGATATTACTTCCTTCTAGCGCCCTCTCCATCCTCAGCATGTACATCATAAACAGGAGCGGGGTTAAAGGGCACCGCTGCCTTAGTCCCTTGTTGATATGAACTTTTTCCTGGCTCCTCATCCCTCCCCATTTAACGCAAACGGTATTTTCAAGGTAAATCTCTCTCAAAAGCTGTAAACAATCGTCACCTAATTCTTCCCCTTCCAAAATATCCCACAAAATGTTGCGGTCTACGTTGTCATAGGCTCCTGTAATGTCTAAAAAGGCCACATATAACGGTCTGCTTTCCACTTTAGATATTTCAATACACTGAGTAAGAACAAATAAGTTATCATCTAAACGCCTACCTATTCTGAAGCCATTCTGAGGTTCTCCCAAAACGCTATTATTCTCTGCGCATGCTTGAAGCTTTAATCTGATTGCCTGCATTGCTACCCTGTATATTACCGATGTAATGGTCAACGGTCTTTACGAGTGAATTCCATCTTTTCCCCCCTTGCCTTTATAAATTAAATTCATTTTACTTTGTCGCCAACTGTCTGGTATTCGTCTATCTTTCAAAGTTTTTTCCACTGCTTTCACCAGAGCTTCCTTACTTTTTGGTCCTAGTTCATTAATCAGCGCCACGCCACGCCATTAATCAGGCGCCACGCCAGGAGACGCCATCTCTCGAGGCGACGCGAAACCCGCGCCGCGGTACTCATGGACCGATGGCGTTCAAAGAGCGCTCAGCGCCAAAAGACAATGATATTGTTACGGGAAGGAAGAAGCGTGCGTCTATTTACAGATGGCTTTTAATGGCTGAGCCAACAAGCGTAGAGCAGCGATAATACTACACTCTTCGTCGTCTCCAAGGCCACCATCATCGTCCTCTTCTTCCCACATTACCGACTGCGACATCACCCCCGTCGGAAAAAGCACCTTATTGGTGCGGCTCATCGGTCTGAGAAAGGTAAGGTTTGAGACGGCTAACGTGGATGATGTCAGAGAGAGGTGAAGGCACCGTGGCATTCAGCGGAGACACTTCATATGTGACAGGGGTCACCTGGCGAAGGACGCGGTAATGGCCATAGTATCGCGAGAGGAATTTTTCCGTAAGACCAACACGCCGAGTTGGATACCAAACTAGCACAAGAGCACCTGGTTCGTAATGCACGTCGTGATGGCGCTGGTCGTAACACTTCTGGCGTGTCTGTGAAGCCGAAAGACGAATGCGGGCAATCTGGCGTGCTTGGGTCGCTGTGGCTATGACATCCCGAGTGTACTCTGTCGGCGAGTCGAGTGTGGTCGAAAGGATAGTCTCGAAAGGAAAAGTCGGCTCACGGCAGAAGAGGAGATAGAAGGGTGAATAGCCAGCTGTGTCGTGGCGCGAGGAATTGTAGGCGGACGTGACAAATGGTAGAGCAATGTCCCAGTCGCGATGATCGGAGGAAACATACATTGCTAGCATGTCAGTTAATGTGCGGTTCAGGCGTTCAGTAAGACCGTTAGTTTGAGGATGGTAAGTGGTAGTAAGTTTGTGTTTAGTAGCACATGATCGAAGTAGGTCGTCAATGACTTTGGAAAAAAAGTATCTGCTGCGATCGGTGAGAAGTTGACGAGGTGCACCGTGGTGCAAGATAACGTCCTGAAGCAAGAAATCAGCGACGTCTGTAGCGCAGCTGGTCGGTAGGGCTCTAGTAATGGCATAGCGAGTTGTATAGTTTGTAGCGACGGCAATCCACCTATTTCCGTCATTTGATACAGGGAATGGTCCGAGAAGATCAACGCCAACGCGAAAAAAGGGTCGGCCGGTATATCTAAAGGCTGCAGCAGTCCGGCAGATGGCACAGCTGGTCTTTTCCGGCGTTGACACGACTCACACGCGGCATCATAGCGCCGGACGGAGCGGTTGAGACGGGGCCAGAAAAACCGTCGCCGAATCCGGTCATAGGTCCGCGTGACGCCAAAGTGTGCAGCGGTGGGAACGTCGTGCAGTTGCTGCAGTACAATCTGTCGCAGATGCGACGGAATGACGCTTAGGAGCTCGGGCCCGTCGGGGTGCATGTTGCGGCGATACAGGATGCCATTTTGTAGTACGAACATGTGAAGGGATGGGTCAGACGGATCAGAGAGCAGGCGTTCGATAATGGGGCGTAACGACTCATCGCGTCGTTGTTCAGCGCCAATGTCATGCAAGGCAGAGAGCGAAAGAACGCAGATCGGTGCGACATCCACTAAACCATCCGGTACTTCGACGGGATGACGAGACAGGCAGTCGGCGTCCTGATGTAGACGACCCGACTTGTAGACCACATTGTATGCGTATTCCTGCAGCCGTAGGGCCCAGCGGCTGAGGCGTCCGGTGGGATCCTTGAGGGAGGAAAGCCAACAAAGGGAGTGGTGGTCGCTTGTAACTGTAATTGGTCGACCATATATGTAAGGTCGGAACTTGCCCACTGCCCAAATGAGGGCCAGACACACGCGCTCAGTAATCGAGTAATTGCGCTCTGCGGGAGAGAGGAGGCGGTTGGCGTAGGCGATGACGCGGTCGTGCCCACATTGGCGTTGAGCTAAAGCTGCGCCGACGCCGTAGCCACTGGCGTCAGTGCGGATTTCTGTCGGTGCGGAGGCGTCAAAATGGGTGAGAACAGGAGGTGTGATGAGCAGCGTGATGAGCTGCGAGAAAGCAGACGCTTGTTCAGAGCCCCAACTGAAAGGAGCGTCTTTCTTCAGGAGGTCAGTCAGGGGACGGGCAACATGGGCGAAATTTTCCACAAACCTGCGGAAGTACGAGTAAAGGCCAATAAAGCTGCGAACATCTTTGGCACAAGTTGGTACGGGGAAATTCTGCATAGCATGAACTTTAGCGGGGTCGGGGCGAATGCCTGACCAATCGACGAGGTGTCCGAGCATGATTATTTGGCGGTGACCGAAGTGGCACTTGGATCAATCAATCAATCAATCAATCAATCAATCAATCAATCAATCAATCAATCAATCAATCAATCAATCAATCAATCAATCAATCGATCAATCAATCAATCAATCAATCAATCAATCAATCAATCAATCAATCAATCAGTCAATCAGTCAATCAATCAATCAATCAATCAATCAATCAATCAATCAAGTTTTATTTTCGCTGCAGACAATACATTGTTACTGCGAAAATAGGGGGCCAGAGAAAAAAGCTGCATATGTGCAGCTTGACTAAGCTCTAGCCACCCCTTACAACAGCAGTGACACGACGATTTGTTATCTTGATTCAGTTATATAAACATATCAGCAAATAAACGATAAGACAGTCCGATCACAAATGACAATTACAAGAACATTTAGAAGCATAAGCAGTTTCAATACAGTCAAACAAACAGGTCAAATAAGGTTTTGTTAGTAAGGGTCAGAACGTCCACACCTTTCCGGTCTAGCTCATTTAGTGCAGTTGCCAGGGCGTAGTCAAGTTTTTCTTTCCCATAATGGGTGCGCGAGGAGGGAACGTAGTATGGCGTTTGATATCGGAATGGGTAGGAAATTGTACTTTTCCTGAGATTTGATAATTCTTGGAATAGTTCCGCCCTACCTAATGTGGCGTTTTTATAGGTTCTTAATAATTTGTATTTGTATATATTGTGGATTTTTAGAATTTTATGTTTGTGAAAGAGTGGTTCTGTGTGTTCTAAGAACGGGGAATTTTCTATAGATCTAAGTGCTTTCTTCGGAATAAGGAAGAGTTTCTGCAAGTTCAATGCTGTCGTGTTTCCCCATATTAGCATGCAGTAATGTAAGTGAGAGTTAAAGAGTGCAAAATATAACATCTTTTTAATGCTGAGTGGAAAAGTGTGACGGTTCTGGCTTAATACACCGGCGGCTCTGCTTAATTTTGGTAATAAAGTTTTCACATGTTCATTCCAAGACATGTTTTCTGAAAAAATGACACCTAGAATTTTAACAAACTTTTCTATTTTAATTTTGAATGGCCCGAGAGCAATATGGTCGTCTATATTTTCTAAGGTACCTGGGGTGCGAAACAACACACACTTAGTTTTTGACTCATTAAGAATGAGCCTATTGTTCTGGCACCAAATCTGCAAGTTGTGACAGAACGCACTTCCCTTTTGTCTTACAGTATCAATGTTTTTTTCCTTTAACGAGCACCGAGCAATCATCGGCATAAATAACATATCTACAATCCTCATATATTTTTACAATGTCATTAATATAGAAAAGAAAGAGAATTGGTCCCAGTATGCTACCCTGTGGAACTCCAAATTCAATAGACCGTAGGTGAGATTTATGCTTATTTACTTCGACGATGGCGCGCACTCAAGTAAGATTTAATAAGTTGTAGTGTTGTGCCACGAAACCCATAATGCTCTAATTTATCTAACAATATTGGATGGTTGACTCGATCGAAGGCTTTGCTAAAGTCTAAGAGTATACCCAATGTCATTAACTTATTTTCAAAATTGTTTAATATTTCTTCCTTCTGAGCTAGAAGTGCTGTCTCGGTGCAGCGTCCCTTTCTGAAACCAAATTGGTAGTCCGTTAAAAGGTTATATTTTCTAGTAAATTTCTCAATGCGAGAATTAATCACTTTCTCGAGTCCCTTAGAGAATACAGGCAAGATTGACACAGGGCGATAATTACCTAAACAATTTTTGTCACCATTCTTGTAGATTACTGAAACCCTTGCTACCTGCATGTTGTTTGGAAAAATCCCCGTCGAAAGAGAGACGTTATATATGTGTGTAAGCACTGGCGCAATTAAATCTATGACGTATTTGATTGGTTTGATTTCTAGATCATCTACATCACGGCTACGGCTATCTTTAAGCTCCTGATATAATGTTGTTACTTCAGCGATGGATGTAGGCAGTAAGTACATTGTGTGGGGTAATCTCGGAATATGATTAGCAGCTTCATGACAGTATGTACTAGTGCCAATTTCAACAAAGAAATCGTTAAAAAGGTTAGCTAATTCTTTTCCACGAACCTTTTTGTTATGTATAACAAGGTTGTCAATCGTGGCATCCTTAGTGCTCTTGTTTAATGCGTCGTTAATTTTCCTCCACACTTTGCCGCTATCACGCAAGCAGTTGTTGTCAAATACACGCTTATAATATTCGCTTTTTGATCTTTTTATATCTTTATTCAACCTTTTTCGAAACATTCTAAATTCTTTTAATTTTTCCATGCTACGTGACTTAAGAAAGTTGTCAAAGAGTTTGTTCTTATGCTTAATAAGCTTGATATGTTCATGTGTGATCCATGGTTTACGCAACCTTTTTTGTTTACGGTATGTGCGTAATGGGAAAGACTCGAAATAATGTTTCTTGAAGATTCTTAAAAATGAGTCATAGCACTTGTTGCTGTTTTCAAAAGTAAATGTTTCCTTCCAGTCTGTTTGAGCGATCTTATCCCTAAAATTTTCTAACGTGATAGATGATATTTCCCGGTACGTGAGTTCAGGCCACTCCTTTTGTTTCAATGCGCTGTTACGCTGAAGCATACAAAATGTAGGTAAGTGATCACTGAGGTCACTGTTTATGACACCAGAGAAAACGTTATTAGGATTTAAGTTAGTAATGAATAAATCTAGCACAGATGCAGTTGAAAGAGTAACGCGTGTTGGCGTTGCTATAACATTCTGAAAACCATTACTCTGCAACAAAAACAAAAAGTCATACGCCCGGCTTGAGACCTTTTGAACATCGATATTCATATCACCGCCTATTGCTAGTAACCATCCATTTTCATTGGCACAAGAAAGTAAAGAATCAAGGTAGTTTAAGAACGTGACGAGATTGCCGCTTGGAGGTCTGTACAGCACAGCGAACACATTCTTATTTTTCTTAATACAAATTATTTCAATATCACTGGTAACGGTGCTAAATTCGTGTAGCATTTCAAAACCTGGTACAGCAACCTGAATGGAGACTCCGCCGCCTCTGCAATTTTTCCGATTTAAAAAGAAATGATTGTAACACGGTAAAACAAAGTGATCCGAGTTTTCACCATACCAAGTCTCAGTGAACATGAGTGCATCAAATCTAACGCTGCATGATTCTAAAAGGGTGATAATTTCGTCAAATTTATACTGAATGGATCTTACGTTTAGATGAAAAAGCTTAAAAAGCCTGTCTGGATTCTGAGTTGTGATACCGCGTATGTCCTGAGGTAGCACACAATCGGTAGCCATGTTTGCACATGCTGAGAAATCTTAGTGCTCGCGCCAAGCATGCGCACTCTTATCCTGTCGCAGTAATCTTGTCCAGATCGCTCTCGCGTCTTATTGCCACAACGGCTGACGCTTCATCGCGACGGGCAAAAATGCCACCTTTTTTGACCCAGACAAACTTCCAGGCATGTTCGCGCTTGCGCGCAACCGCCATACCAAGCAATCTCTTCAAAAATTGGCACAGGTGTTCATTTACAAAGATAGGCAAATTTGCCTCTGTTTCGGAAGCTTCCAGTGACAAACCCAGGTTTCCGTTCGTAAGTTTTGTTTTCTTTGCCTTCTCTAAGACTTTGTCTCGCTTTTCGCGCTTTATGAACTGTACAATAATGTTCTTCTTTGTTTTGTCTTTGGTTGCCACCCTGTGAATTACGTCTATATCGCTGGCGGAGACGGGTTCACTGATGGCCGCACCTATTTTAGCGAGGATATTGGTTAAACACTCATTCGGAGTTTCTGCAACGCCCTTAATCTCAAGGTTTCTGTGATGAGTTGAGCTGCAAGCCAGCGGTGCGAAAAACAGAAAGAACAGATGAAAGTCTTTCAAGATGAGTCGCAAAAGTTGAAGAGAATACGATGACGTCATCCAAGTAGCACAAACAGATGGACCATTTCACACCACGCAAGAGCATGTCCATCATCCGTTCAAATGCCGCCGGGGCATTGCACAAGCCAAAAGGCATTACCCGGAACTGATATAGGCCGTCTGGTGTGACGAATGCGGTCTTTTCACGGTCCATTTCATCCACGGAAATTTGCCAATATCCAGAGCGAAGGTCTATAGATGAAAAATAAGTGGCACCGTGGAGACAATCCAGAGCGTCGTCAATGCGGGGAAATGGTTATACATCTTCTTGGTGATCGGGTTTAGATGACGATAGTCAACGCAGAATCGCCAGCTGTTATCCTTCTTTTTGACGAGAACAATAGGGGACGCCCACGGGCTGGAAGAGTGTTCAATAATCCCTTTGGCAAGCGTCTTGTCAACCTCACTCTGGATAACTTGTCGCTCAGAAGGCGACACCCGGTATGGGCATCGGTGAACAGCTGCTGCATCGCCGGTATGTATACGATGCTTCACGACCGTAATTTGACACAAAGGGCGATAGTTCAGGTCGAAAATGTCGGAGTAGGATTCGAGGAGACCACGGAGTTCTGCGGCTTGTTGGGTTGAGAGGTCCGGTGCAATCATCTTTGTAAAGTCATCGGTCGGGGCTGATGCAGAAGGCGCAGAATGAGCATTGGTCGAAGACGGCGCAACAGATAGAGCGGAAATGTGGCACTCGTGCGTCGGTGACAATGTGGCAGGAGACATGCCACGAGGAAGTACTTGTGGGCACTGTCCGAAATTTAGGATGGGAAGACATGTCTGATTGTCCGCAACAGAAACGATGGTGTGCGGGAAGGAGACATAGTGAGAAAGCAGGACTGAAGTCGCGGGAGTAAGGACATAATCTCCGTCAGGTACAGGTGGGCCGGCTAAGACAGGGATGCTGGTTGCTGCAAGAGATGGCAGGCGTATAAAATCCGCGGAACAAAGCTGAGTTGGAGCTTGAGCAGGAAGGTCAACGGGAACAGGTAGGGGTAGGTCAAGTTGTACAACACCGGCGGAACAGTCAATCAGAGCAGAATGGGCGGCCAAAAAGTTGAATACGAGGATCACATTGTGAGGACAACGTTCGAGCTCACTAAACAAAATGTACGTGTGGCGACAGGCGACATTGACACGAGCAGTACGCATTCCAAGCACAGCCGGAGTTCCACCGCCGGCGACCTGCAGCAGGCGAGTCGGAGCAGGAGTCAGTACTTTCTTCAAGAGCGTGCGAAGCTCCGCACTCATGATGGAAATTTGGGCTCCAGTGTCGATGAGTGCTGTAACGGGCAAACCATCCACGTCCCCGTCCAGAAGGTTCCGATTAGTAGGCAGGGTCAGCAGAGGAATTTCAGGCAGGGCTTCTAGAGCAGCGTCATCTCTAGGAGCTGCCCCAGTTAGTTTCCCGTCGGAGAGCGGCGACGGTAAGCAGGGGATGGAGAGCGACGCAGCTAGGGCGAACGGGAGCGGCGAGTATGTGGTGATGGTGAGCGGCTGGTCACAGTGGCTCGAGCGTTGTCAGGAGCGTCTTCAACCTCGGTGGAGAGTGATGGCGGGCGAGGATTCGTTGGGCAGCGGCGGTAGGCGTGAAAGCTTGGTCGAGAGTGGGCTGGCCAGGAACTTCGACAGTGGCGAGAGATGTGGCCCACACGTCCACAGTAAAAGCATATGGGTCTATCGTCATGTGTGCGCCATTCGGCTGGGTTGCGATAGCTCGGATATGGACCGTATTGGCTCCGGTGAACAGGGGCAGAGGCAGCAGACGAAGCAAAGTCAGGACGGCTGGCGGAGCAGATGGGCGGAAGACCCACATTGGCAAGTTCTTGGCGAATTACCGACTGAATGAGAGACACAAGCGGTCGGGAATCGTCAAAGCACTGTTTCACTGCGTGGCAGGAGACGCTGCTTCGATTTCTCGCCGAACGATACGTACGACGTTCTCGCAGGAAGTGGGCTCACGCGGTGAACAAATGTCTTCGCACGTCGATGAAGCTGCGGTATTAGGTAGACGCGTAAACTGTAGAACTATGCGGCGACTCTTCGCGTCTTCAAAGCGGCGACATTCGTTAATGATCTCATTGACCGTTGTTATGTTCTTGTAAACAAGCAGGTTAAACGCATCGTCCGCGATGCCTTTTAAATTGTGGCTGACCTGGTCTGCCTCTGCCATATTGTTATACACTTTGCGGCAAAGGGCAAGGACGTCCTGGATATACGCAACGTAAGATTCAGTGGACGTCTGTACACGCGTCCCAAGGTCCTTCGCAGCACGTTGGCGGCCGACTGGCTTGCCGAACAAATCTCTATAAGCTTCTGTTTGCACTGGTCCCAACTCGTAATCTCTTCTTCGTGTGTTCCGAACCAGACCCGCACTATTTTCTTGAGGTAGAATATTATATTGGCCAGCATAAGTGTGTCATCCCACCTGTTGTGTGCGCTGACCGGTTCGTAATTCTGCAACCAGTCATCGACGTCAACGTTGTCGATCCCGGAAAACATGCCAGGGTCGCGAGGCTGGGCCAGGATGACCGTCGGTGGCGACGACGGGGCCGTGGTTGAACTCTCTCCTTCGGATGACATGGCGGCCAGGTTACATCCGCTGTGGAGCTCCGTCTTGCACAAGTGATTACCCCGCACGTCCACCAATGATGTTACGGGAAGGAAGAAGCGTGCGTCTAAATAGACAGATGGCTTTTAATGGCTGAGCCAACAAGCGTAGAGCAGCGATAGGTATGGTATGGTATTCCTTGTGCGATGCCGCACACCGACTGTGGGGGATTGGCCAAGGTTTGGGTGAAATTAGGCAATCTTTATTAAACACTAAAATTGGTAAAACTAACTGGAGGAAACGAACAAAAATAATATGTTTAAGAATTCAAGACAATCTCTTTGTAGCAATTATAAATTCCTCAACGGTTGAGCAAATATTCCTGTGGCACTTTCCTAGAGAGGAGGCTCCTAGAGAAAGGATATTTATAATTGAAAAGCTTAAACCAAGCTGTGTAAATCTTGCTTCCAGAATATTTTTTCTTAAAGAAGTAAAACGTCGGCAGAATATGAAAAAATTATCTATTGTTTCATCTTCTCGACAGACTGGGCACAGAGGGGAGGGCACCAGTCCAGCCCTGTGACGATAGAAGCTTAATTTTGGTATTCGACAACGTAATCGGGCAAAGATGACTTCAGTTTTTCCGGTGTGAAAGGAATTTTTGGGCCAAGGGAATAGGAGCTGTCGATATTCTGAAAAATTAGCTACAGCTAGGTTCAAAAAGTATTGAATAATTGCATATCTCCTGAATCTGGTAGTCGTTAGGTAAGCTATTGTAGGAAGTAATGGTAATACAGGGCCACTGAGGGCCGCTCTCGCGAGACAGTCAGCCATTTCGTTCATGACTAATCCTTTATGTCCAGGCACCCAAGGCAATCTAATTAAATTTATGCGGGCAGGCACTAGAAAATGAAATGTACGTAAAAGGTTAGTGACACCATTTGCTATGAGCGAGGAGCATAAGGATAAAGAATCTGTTATTATTACTACCGCCGATACTGACGAATTTAGTTTGCGTAAGGCTAGAACTACAGCTATAAATTCAGCCAAAAATACGGAAAAGAAGTCCGGAATCCTGATTGCAAATGACCAGTCTAGAGCGGGAGAGAAAACGCCAATTCCAGATTTTTCTTCACACTGTGAGGCGTCTGTCGCAATGACCGTACTTATAGATAAACTCAATAAATGGTCCTGTAATAAGCCGTTTAATATATTATAAGAGAGAAGTTTTGCATTATTTGGGTAGATGTCATATATAATTTGTAGGTTCTCTCGCACATCACAAATAGGTGGTACCTCCCAGAGACGTACAGTTAAGGGATTGAACAATGTTTGTACGTAGACCACCTGTGGTGTATGAAAACAATGCCAGTGTACTCCGAAGAATAGTGCAGGCTGGGAAATGAATATGTACTCCAATCTTGTAATAAGGGACTCATACAATTTTAAGACTGCTTGCACCGTCAGTAAACGAAATCTACACAATATTGAGGGCAGCCTGACTTCTTGGTGTAGTATGCTATTGGCAACACATTTCGGTAATCCGCAATACAGTCGTAGGGCTTCTCGCTCAAGTAGAACAAGGGGACGTAATTTATAAGCTGGAGAACCAGAAAATAAAACACATCCAAATTATAAAATGGGCCGCACATACATTTTGTATATCATTAAAAGTGGATCTCTCCGCATTCCGGACCGACTGTTGCACAGCTTACGTAGCATACCAACTGCTCGCACTCCCTTTTTAACTATATGGTCAATATGGCCGATGATGATGATGAAAAACGTTTATTTGCTCTATTTTGCAGTGATTTTTGCGGCTTCAGATGGAGTCTTCCATCTTCTCTCCAGGGTCGGTTCCCCTAGTCCAGGGCTCCGCTGAGGGTAGCTGCCCTGCGTGCACGCCTTACTAGTCCTTGTTGGACTTTCAGGATGTCGCTGGATAGCATCCTCTCCCACTGTTCCGCACTCGGGTTTTTTATTATGGCTAGCCCATCTGTTTTCTGGCAAGCCCATGTGGTATGGTGTAGGGTTGGTTTGTCTCCGCACCATGGGCACTTGCTCTCGTACTGCGTGGGGTAGATCTTGCTTAGCATGTTTAGGCACGGGAATGTTCCCGTTTGTAGCTGTCGCCATGCTACGGCGTCTTCTCTATTTAGTTGTTTGTGAGGGGGCGGGTATTTTCGTCTGATGCCTCTGTAGTAGTTTAGTATCTCTGAATAGCTTTGGGCTACCGGCTCGGGTTCCTCAGCGGGGTCGGGATTGTTGGATGCTCGGTTTGTTGCGTGCCCTTGAGCTATCCTATCCGCCTCCTGATTTCCCGTAATGTCGGTATGTCTCGGCACCCAAACTATCGTGTGTTTGCCCTGGTTGTTGACGGTTTTGCCACTTGAGCGGAGGATGCGGAGCGCGCTGTGGCTGATTCTGCCGTTTAGGTAGTTGCGGCATGCTGCTTGGGAGTCTGTGAGTATGGTTAAGGACCTGTTGGATCGGTAGCCCTCCGCTGCCGCTAGAGCCACGGCTGCCTCTTCGGCCTCAACTACCGTACAGTTCCGAATTGATGCGCTGGTGATTTCTTTTAGCTCCGAGTTGATCACCGTTGCGACTTTGCTTTTCTTGTGGTTTCTGGCCTGAGTGTAGGTAGCGGCGTCTACGTACACTGTGTCGTGTCTAGTTGCCAGTGTTCTTTGTACATACTCTGCTTTTGCTTGTCTTCGTGCCATGTGTAGGTTCGGGTCCATATTGCTGGGTATCGGTGCTACTTTGATGGTGTTTCTGTATTCGTCCGGTATTGTCTCCGTGCTTTGTGTCTCCTTTATGGTAGCTTCACCGCCGTATCTGCTCAGGAGTCTTCTGCCCGTTGCCGATAGCTTTAGTCGTTGCATTTGCGCGATTATCTGCGCTTCTTGGAGCTCCTCGAGACTGTTGTGTAGCCCCAGGGCCAGGAGTTTGTCGGTCGATGTTGACTGCGGTAGGTGGAGCGCCGTCTTGAGGGCTTTCCTCAGGATTGCGTCCGCTTGTTGCATTTCGTGCTTCGTACAGTGGTAGTACGGGAGGCTGTACGTCACTCTACTGACCACCAGGCTTCTGACCATATTGACTCAAACTGGTCAATATGGCCGAGCCAGCTGAGGGTACCGTCATATACTACACCTAAATATTTCACCGACTCCACTTGAGGTATAGTTACGAGGCGATAGGATATCGATATGTTAACGGGATTGTTAAGAGGGAAAACCAATAACGAGCATTTTCTAACGTTAAGTGAAAGGCGAATTTTGTTTAACCAGGTTTCTATGGCGTTGAGGTAGTTCTGTAGTCGATAATATAGAGAGTGAATATCACTGTCGGATGCAAAGAAAGCAATGTCATCCGCGTCTACGTATGTTTGTACATCTTGATGAAGAGGAATGGAACAAATCAGCATATTAAATAGTAATGGTGAAGTGACAGCTCCTTGAGGAACACCTCGTGATTGATTATATATACTCGAGGAAACGCCTCTTAGACAGCAGTAAAATGTTCTTCCATTTAAAAATTCACCAATCCAGTTTGAAAAATAATTTGGAATATCTAGATTTCGCAACATATCTAGTAAAGTTAAGTGTTATACACTGTCGTAGGCTTTGGAAATATCTAATGTCACAAGACCACCTATTTGCCTCTGTCGCCGTGCTAATTTTATTCTACTTTCTAAGTCCACGTGAGCATGCCAAATTGAACATGATGGTCGGAATCCAATTTGGCAGGGGCTAAGCAAGCCTTTGTTCTGTATAAATTTAATCATGCGGGCATATAGAATTCTTTCAATTAATTTAACAAAATTTGAAGTTAGCGCAATTGGCCTTATGTTATCTATCGTATATGCTTCCCCATGATTTTTAAGAATAGGGATGACTTTAGCAATTTTCCACGCAGACGGAATCCATGAGAACCGAATTGAGCAATTTACAAAAGCTAAAAGGTCATCAGAAGCTTCCTTAAATAAAATTCTGATCATAGTAGATGTTACCCCATCCACGCCGGGAGCTGAATCTGGAAGTCGTTCCACGATTTCAGCCAATTCTAACATGGAGATTGCTGTAAAATCATCTGATGCCCTTCGTAAGCGAGACCAACTTGGCAAGACAGAAGAAAATCGAATTTCTAATCCCTTCGCGATTTCTTCTAGTGATTGTTTCATTTCATCGCTACTTAAGATTATAGAGTCAGTATTAATTTGGACGCGGAAGAACTTTTCTGCCGCGGAGAAAACGGAACAATGCACGCTTATTTTTATTGTTAGACAAGAAATCAAAACGCTTACAGTCGAATTCATCTTTGGCTTTAGAAACTGTATGCTTGAAGACAGCTTGAACAAATTTATAGTCACTCCAATTTTTGGGACTTTGTTTATGCAATAATTTTTTCCAAGCAGCCTTTCTCTTTCTGTAGTCTCGAGTGCATTCTTCATTCCACCAGGGACTGTAAGAATTTCTTTTATTCAATCTAATCTCAAATTGAGCCTTTTTTTGAGAACTTTCCAAAGCGGAACAGATAATCGTGGTTTTGTGTTCTGTAGGCGCATCGGACAGAGATGAAAGAACATCTCGTAAGCATTTTTTAAAAATGTTGTAATTTATGAAAGTTCGAACCTGGTCAATCAGAAATGTTACAGGACGTGCAACGTCAAATACTATTGGAAGGTGATCACTGCTTGTCGACCAATCAATGGTCGACCAAGAAGTTACGGAGAGACTCGGGCCACAGAATGTAAGATCTAGTGAAGAGTAAGATCGGTCTCTCACAAACGTAATAGATCCGGAGTTTACACACGTTAGTCGATTGTCCAACGACCAGTTCCACAATCGGGTGCCGCACAAATCTGTTCTTAAACCCCATGAGGTATGGTGAGAATTGAGATCACCTGTGATTACAAGGTCACGTCCGCAAGAGCTAATAACACTATCCAGTGTGCTAGTGTCCTGTACGCCAGCTGGAAAATATGTATTAACTACGGGAAAGGGACAACATTCCGGGAGAACCAGCTCTATCGCTAGGATTTCACACTCTGGAGTAGAAAGTTGAAATGAAATTTTAGCCTTATGGCAAATTTTAGATGAGATAAATGTAATTAATCCGCCACCTCTTGTAGGTCGGTCTAATACTACCCTACACTAATACTACACTCTTCTTCGTCGTCTCCAAGGCCACCATCATCGTCCTCTTCTTCCCACATTACCGACTGTGACAATATGTATGGTGCCCTGTATGTGCCTTTTGAACGCGCAACTGGAAATGACAAATAAACTTCACTGTTCTAGAAGTTACAGCTTGAGGGATGTTGTGAACAAATATTAGGAGGAACTCGGATACAATATTTTTGTAACTTGTTCGGGCAGTAACTAGCGAATGTAATGCGGTCCTGTGCAAAGGGTAGGGGCCAGAGACCGCGTTTTTTCAGTGGTTGACTGGATAATTACTCGTTTTGTTCTCGCATTAAACAGAACGCGCATATGCATATACTAGGCATCAAATTTTGCACAAGTGGTGTTTCATCTCACACGTGGAGAGACATTGTCAGCTTCATTCAAGAACAGTCGGAAGCAGTGACCGCGTCAACACTACCACTAGCAGAAAAGAGAAAAGGCTTTCTTTATTAAGGACGTATTGTGCAGTAAACTGTGGTATGCTGCAAGGGTAGCTCTCCCGCCTTCACCAACAGTACACGTAGTAAACTCGCTTATTTTTTCATGGTTCTGGCTAAACAAGTCGCAAGACATAGCGCAGCAGTTTTGCGTCTGCCGAACTCCAACGGAGAATGGAGCTTGCCGTGCATAGTTACATTTGGTACGCTGCTGTGCACTAACAGTACGTGTGATCTACTTGATGATGATGAGTACCCAGGTAGGCCACTGCTCCTTTATTGGCTGGGCCATTACCATCGAACGCTTACGCCGTGAAATACAGGCAACTTGTTTCCCACAGCGGTAACGCCAGCACCGCACTATGCGGCGGCTGCGTGCTTGCAAAGCGAGCTTGTACAACTAAGAAATACAAAGTGGCGTGCGACACCAGTTTCAAGACTTTGTGAAATGAGTGAGACAGCTGTACATCCAGGGACAGCTGGTACACAAACATGGACAGCCGTGCTTTCACCTGATATGCCCTCTTAAATGAAGGATTTTCGTTGGAAATATCAGAGGGGCATTTTAAGTACACGAAACAGGCTTGAACGCTGGCATATGGTAGCGAATGATAAATATATGCATTGCGCACAAGCAGACCAACGCGCATGTAGTAAAGGAGTGGCTTGTAGCACGCACCTTCTGGAAGCTAGTTGCAAGAATATTTGGAACATCCATCGTGCGACCACCACAGCGCCGAGATCAGATTGCAAGTCTCGTATACTACAGCGCTAGCTACGTTTTGTGGTGCTTCCGCAAAACTTCAGAACGATCTGGACAGTCAAATAGGGCAATGTACCCCAGAATGCGCAGACTACGGATTGTAGTATGGGGTCATCTTGAAGCCGAGTACCGAGTTTCTTCGCCTCTGGTCAACGCGGCGCCTAACCGTCTCCCGAGGCATAGTCTTCCTACAGCCAAAATGATGCCCTAATTCTGTTTGTCTGAGTAGAGACTTTGTACTTGTATGTGCGCCGGGTGTCATTCGTGAATTAGAAGCTGACAATAATGTTTTTACATGGACGTTGTAATGGTGTCTTTTTTTTGTATATGTGTGGCAAAGCCAGTGTCAAGCAGACATCATTTACTATTTCATTTGCTAACCTGTTTTGTTTATATAAAGTATGACGTATTACATGTGCTATACGTTATATTGTACTTTATGTTTATACTACAGTTGTACGCGTGCCTAGGGGTGAACAAATTTTCTTGTCAACAAGCCCGGATGTTCTCGTTTTAGTGCCCGGATAACTGCTCTGGCTTTTGGCTCAAGGTCACTTGAAGGTCGCCGACAATGTGAGCAAAAGCATATCTTGCTTAAAATGAAAACCGGGACAGTCAGTGTCACTGACCGACTTTCTTTCAAACCGTTAGTTTGGGTTTACAGGGCGACTTGGCTAGAAGGGTCGTTGATTCAGTCCTCTGACAAGCATGACATGGATCAGTGCCACTGAATCTCGCCACGCACAAGGACTCTGCGGACGAGCTGCGGGCGGCGCGATTTCGTTGCAGCCCAGCCTGATCATGCTCGTCAGCGGTCTGGACCAGCGAACAACCGCCCTGTCGTCTGAATCCAGCTTTACGGAATGGATGACGAGTAGTCCCAGATGCATAACATCCGCATCACGCCGCGAAATGCTTCCTCCAGCGGCTACTGAATGCGCAGTGGCGCTGCTGTTACGGACAAAGCTTCCGCGTAGCTGGCCCTTAGAGGCCCAACCACTGGCTTCGGTGAGGGTTCTAGTCACTCGCGCAGCGGCTTTTGATTCAAAAGATTTGGAAAAGGCTGCGAGCAGTTCACAAGAGCATGTACGATGATCGAAACACGTATTTATTGAACGCTGGCAACACCACATAAGTGTCCGCACACTTCATGACGCAATCCTGTACTTTGGCCACGTGCGCAGGTGACTATCGACGCTGCGTTTGCCGTGTTGTCTGCACTGGCAGACGCGCCCGATGCACCGGCCCGAGCGTCCGCCGTCGCCAATGCACCGAGAGTTGCACTCCGAAGGGTCGCAGGCCTGGGCCACGGTTGCCACCAGCATCACGATAGTAAGGAGTGTGACGCCTGCCAAGGTGGCCTTGCCGACCATACTGGCCATGGATAGGACAGCTGCAGGTAAAGGTTTATTTATTAATTGATTGACTTAATGATTTGTCCTTTATCCCCGCAGGGGTCATTTCAGGAGAAGGGAGAAGATCAGGTATGAAACGGAGTAACAAAAATCAGTTAAGGGCAATGAACGAGCACCTCAGGTAGAACACCCCTACGTTCTGCACTGAAATTAAGAAAGAAACCTTTTATTTTACTGCCAGCTTGGTCAACTTTAAATTCGGAAAATCACACACACACACACACACACACACACACACACACACACACACACACACACACACACACACACACACACACACACACACACACGCACACACACACACCCGCACACGCACACGCACACACACACACACACACACACACGCACGCACGCACGCACGCACACACAAAGGGGAGAGGAGGGATTGCATGAAGTTTCCTTCTTTTTTAAAGCTTACTTTAAACTTTACTTGCATACTCATTTAAAAACTTACGTACTGCTTTTGAGGGATGCATACCCGACGTCACTGGAGAAACGTTACCCAAGCTGTTCAACGAAACAAATGAACAAAACACAGTGGAAGATATAATTATAATTATGCGCCCTATCGTCACAGGTCTGTCGACCGAGCACCGTAGGTCTTATGATTGGATCATGCACCGCGTTTTGTGCTTCTTTTGTTGTTGCTGAACAGCTTCGGTAAAATTAGCTTTGACAACTAATATATACTTTACTGACGACCCTTTAGACCTTTCGAACCTTTAGATGCAGCAAACTTGGAACACTGGAGACTGACAAGCAACAAAACAGAGAACAGTGACTTCTTCAGCGCATTTGCTGTCGTTAATTTCAGCTTCTTCAGGAAACTGTCTGTATACACATACTCGAACAACGTACCCTTCTGAAATCACTTCGCCACGAGAAAACTTCAAACGGCAAGTCGCAAAACCGATGAGTGAACATTTTCGCAAAGAATTTATTTTTCTTAAAACTTGATGCAACATTCGTGAAATCGTAAAAGGATCTCTAATTTCTAAACTTTACGAAAAAAATTGTGAGGGCAGGTAAGCTGTTAGGTATGTTGGTTCTAGGCAAAGGTTTAAGCTGCGACAGCTACGGAAACGTAGAGGTTTAGTGATTATGCATTTATGTGAGGGGCAAGGAAAAGGAAAAAGTGGAGAAGGAAAGGCAGGGAGGTTAACCAGTTTAGGTCTACCGGTTTGCTGCCCTACACATGCGAGCGGTTGGGGGGGGGGGGGGTTGAAAGATGGGAAGGAAAGAGAGAGAGAGCACGTAGCACAGCACACACATCGTTAGTTACAGACCGTCACTCTTCCGTGGCACGTGACATCACTGTCACAGCCGCTTGTCAAAGTCCGTCTTTTTCAAAAACCGAAGTAGTCCCTTCGTTGCCTTCAGCTGTCTTCTGTCGCCGACATGTGAAAATCGTTTCAACTGACAATGGTCTATTGTCAAGGTGCGCTAGAACGGAAGCCAGGGACTGTCTCTGAACATTATATTCAGGACAGTCGCACAGAATGCGTTCTAGCATCTCCTCGCAAGGACAGGCATTGCAGAGAGCGTTGTTGGCAATTCCAATGCGAAATGAGTAAGATTTCGTGAATGAAAGAGCATGTTGGAGCTAATTAGGGTAGGAAAAGGAAGTTGAAGGTATCACTGTAAAGACAATAAGTGATATATTAGGTTAAAGGGTTAAAGGGGGGTTAAAGGTAGGTTAAAGGGACGTGCAAAATCCCTGTCATATTTGCGGTATATTAGACGGATAGCTTTCTCCAGTCGAAGTAGACAGTCTGATGAACTCCTTTGTTTGGGAGAAATCACGACGGAAGGAATCAGCATGAAGAAAACACAAGGCTCCCATGTGGGGGCCGTAACGTCGTCATCGTCATCGTCATATTGACACACTTCTTTATCTTCCTCCTGTGACTGCGTTTCACCGGCTAACAAATGTTGAACATTATTGCTCGGCGCAGGAGGCGCCTGCGCGTATTTTTAAGTTCCTCGAATGTTAGCGACAGTTATATCCGTTTAGAACTAAGGTTGAAGAGTGCAAATAAAACAAGGACACGAAGAAACAAATGCCACAGACAAGCGCTGACGGCCAACTGGAAGTTTATTTTATATTCTTCAGCCATTTTATGCCTTTCCCGGCAGAGTCATACGTACACCAGTCACATATACATCAGCATCATAATCTTTCATTAAAAAAAAAAAAAAAACTATTTCTTTTTCTGACTTCGTATCCTTGTTTTATTCGCGCTGTTCAACCTCGGTTCTAAATATGAAGATGTTACTAATTCTATCCGTTGTCTGGCGTCGCCGCACCTTTTATAATCTGACCGTATGCGTGACTCGCGGATTGCATCGTGCTACTTTTTGGAAAGCACGCGGGCGCCAGCGCCGGAACCACAGCGAAAGACATTCTGGAACCTTCGACGAGTCGTGTCTAAAAGCAGACGCGTTTGACGCGCTGTTCAGATTTTCGACGGCTGCCGAGCGTGCTCGGAGCTGTCGTTGGGCGCCACTTGTTTTTCTGGGAACAGGCGCGCCGAATAAAGAGCGAACGTTATTTGAAAACACGAAGTTGAATTCTGGCGTTTTATGTGCCGAAATTACGATTCGATTGTGAGGCACGCCTTATAGTGAGGTTTCGAATTGATTTTGACTACCCGTGGAGGGGAGGGGGAGGTGGAGGGTGTTTAGCCTAACTCAATTGTTGCTCTGATTCTAAAGAAAATTATTTTGGTGAGCATTTTATACACTATTGAAAGCGAGACAATGGGCCTATAATCCTTCATTTCTTTTAGTAATCTCTTTTTATGGATTAGTATAATATTGGCAGGCATGACGCATTATCAAATTTCCTTTAACTTGGTCATCTTCTGGGCTTTCCTTCAGCTTTCTTCTGCGTAAACTTAATATATTTCATATCATTTTTTTAATAGGGTTCCGAGCATTAGACTCATAGTGGAAGATTGGGTGAATTATCATTTTGTATGTTTGCCGCTTTGGTTTTATAGGAACCGCACGAAAGGTTTGTCGGAAGTAGCCAAGCTCTTGTTATTCATTTATTCCATGTTTCTTAGTGTGCGTGAGAGGTAGGTATGCTTGTTACAAGACAAATTATGAGGGAAGAGAAGTCCGAGGTACCTGAACACCTTTAGAACTGCGAGGCTTTCTTTCTGAAAAATCCGCATGGGTTTCCTTCGGAGCTTCGTGCTACAATTCGGGCGGATGCCAATTTTCCCCTTTCATACCGTTATTTGTAAGGAATTATTTGAGTATTCGATGGGCATGAACAGGTTCGCCGTAATCATTAACGCCAGATAACGACTTCTGGTAACGAGCCCGGAACACAAAACGTTTCCTTTTCGCGACAACCCGCACGTGACAGCCGCAGTTATCGCAGCAGTGGAGCAAACCAGTGACGTCATGACCCCCACACCTACAAACTAAGAGTAGCTCGTAGAAATAAGTAGGGTAGCAAATTACTGAGGATGCCCTGATACTTGCCACTGTGGTAGAAAGTTTGTAAACAGGGATAAGGTGCCTCAGAAAGGCTGGTCAACGTTTCGATAGCAGGACCTATCTTCGTTAAAGGCGGCCTCGTCATCCTCGGCATGTTAGTTTTAAAGAGTTAGTGCAGTGACGTCACGTGCATTTGTTGTCGGTGGCGGCTGGTTATAAAGGGAGAGAAAAGTACAGCGTCGAATTACGCGCACAAGGTAACTTCGGCTTTCACCTGCACATCAAGCAACGTAGTCTACTGTCTAGAATGTGCCGCTTGTAGCAAAAATTACATAGGTGAGACTGGACAACAAATTCATACAAGACTCAACGGTCACCGCGCGGACACAAAACACAATTTACCTAAAGCAGTAGCCAGCCACATTAATAAACATGGTCATATATTTGACAAAGCAAAGCTTTATATACTAAAAACAAACTTCCGTTCACCTCGCAAAAGGAAATATACGGAATCATACCTCATACACAAGTTTAATTGCCTACACCCGACGGGAATTAATTTGGCCCGTGGCAACGTTAAAAGCGGTTACCTTAATCTGAAATTCTCATATCATCAACCAAGACACAAAACACATTATGCCAACAGCTAACCTTAATTCTTGACCTCACCTACTTTTCCATTTCGAATGTTCTTCCTGCCTACTACTCAATTTAATATACTCTTTCAGGTGTTTACGTGTATATCAACTGTACGACCCCCTTCTCCCATGTACACTTGCCCCCGCCCACTTCTGCGCACGTCACCCTCCCATTTGTTATTCCGGTTTCGCCCCCCCCCCCTCTTATTTCCTTTTTTTTTAAATATATTTTTTGAAACACCCTCACCAACACATTCCGAAGTCAATATGCCTTTTTCGGCGCCTCAACCCAGGGTATCGCCATTTCTGGATTGCGCCGCAACGACACCTACGTTGAGCGACTGGGGCAATGCCCCTTGAAAGACCATGCCGCTGCCTTTCAGTCACCCCATACATTGCACCGCAGACTCCTCGTCGCCATCTTAACTACTTCAAAATTACTCGACGTATTGCTGCTATGCTACTCAAGTCACTCTTTCAACTCATGTTCTTTTTTTGTCTTTGGCATCAAGTATGACCTGCTTATTGTCTGTTCTTTACCGTCTTTTCGTTCCGGCAGCCCGAGTCACTTACAGAGAACGTAGTGCCCTCTGCGCCCTCTTCCTTATATAGACTGTGAGGTCGTCTGCGCTGTTTCGCCATAATTAGTGCAAACCAATTGGCCAGTTCGAAAGCCTTGTCTGAGAGAAGTTTGCACCTTACTTCGTCGGCAGCGTGAGAAGAGAATGAAAAAAAAAAAGAGGTTTAATTTTATGACTCAATAGCCGACAAGGCATATTGGCCAAGGTCTAAGGCATATAGAACAAGCATTCCGGAACATAAATAACAGACAAAATAATCAGTGACGCAAGAAGGAAAGTCACATGCATCTCTATTGACTCTCATCGACTATCACTAGTGCAGCAAGCGCACTGATCTGTAAAAATTGATATTTCTTACACGAAATATTAAGTATATGACGGGATACCGGTGTACACCTGTCTTGGAGCGTTGAAGCCTCATCAGCGTCTAAAATTTGCCGCCCGTTCTTCTCTGGTATACCGCTAATAAAGGTTGCTCCCTCTGGCTTTGGATCGCATCCCTATTGTCTGCAGTGGAAGGCGAGAGGCCCGGCACCTGATGCATTTTGTGTTCTGTGTATGTTACCGGAACCTAATTATGTGGTGGTAGGATTGCACTGTAGGATTGCAAAGTGTACCGCAGCCCATCGACATTCGTGCGTGTATGAATGAGTATATTCTTTATTTAGAAAATCAGCGACTAGATCCCGTGAGCTGACTTAGGGGACAGGACAGAAAGTTATGCAAAGCCATGCGATGAGCACGCGGTAACATTAGTTGGCATTGGTCAGGTCATGACATCCTGACGGCAGATAAAAGCTGTCGTCGCATTGTTTTAACCCGACGTATACGTATACCTAATACTGCGTGAAAGGCAAAGGCGATTCAGTTTATCGGAACATGGTCCTTATCGCCAAACGGAAGAACTTAGTTTTAATGATTTAGCCGTGTATTTAACCAACCTCACAGCCATGAGCGCCTAGTGCAGACAGGTCACATAGCAGGGCCGACATTTCGACTATCAAGCGTAGCTTGCTGAACGGCAGGGGCGGTATTTTGTAATAGGCCATTTTATTGATTTCTCTTATCCTGCGCCACGCTGAGCGGCCGATTCCAGCGATAACAAGTACGCGGTGTCGTATGCAAACGAACGAGGAAGGCCGGAAAGAATGTAAACTGAAAATAAACGTTCGAAAAGTTGGTTCCACAATGGCTATAAGCCGCCCAGGTCGCCTCTTATGCCACCGCCATTTGGGTAGGCGTAAAGATTGGCAAAAGAATTGTTATCTAGGTGGTGTTGATAGCGGTATCGGAATTAATTCGCCCAGTTCGCCAGTTATCTGATTAGATAAATAATTGTTGATGCAATGGTGTAAGATCCAAAGCTGCGATTTCATAAGGAAATTTCTGCCCGTTCTGCTAATTCTGCCCGTTCTGCCCGTTCTGCTAAAGGGACACGCCTTCGGGCGAGCCAGTGATTAAGGGCAAAAATAATGGTAGATGAAAAAGAAATATCACGAAACACGCGCCCAGTGTTTTAGGTAATTATACAGCGTTTTGTTTCTTACTCAGCTACCTGCATATTGTGTCGAAGGCACTAAGGTATTGCTCGCCGGCGTGCTTCCTATTCACGTATTCACAACAGTTTCTGGTTGTTTCCGACTTCTTTTGTGCCTTTACAAACTTTGAGCATCTTTTCGGCTTAATCATTGGAGAAAGAAGGTTGCGGTATCGTCACTTACGGATTTACTGCGTTGCAAGAGCGGTCGGCCCGCAAGGCGCCTGGTGCCGATGGTTGGACGTGGCTGTCGCTCGGTGGCCGATGCTTGTCTGCCGACAGCCGTTACGCGCGTCATTCAGCACTTGTTTTTTTCTTCTTTTGTTTTTTAGCCCGTGCAGACACCAACGTAGGAGAGTAAAGGTCTCCGCGCGCCTACGGGCATGCGGTTGTAGGCGCTCGCAACAAACAATTAGAAAAAAAAGAAAGCGAAGCGGTTGTTCATATAACTTGTTTCTCTAAGTGACACACGTTCAGAGAAAGAGGGGTTGGGGGTCGCGCAAGTACATCCGGCTGAGGGAGAGCGCTTACGAAACGGCACCGAAGAGCCGCTCTGGCGAACCGCGTACGCTAGCGTTGATGCGCTTTTGAACTTGCTACACTGGGAGCCCAAATTAGGGCCCATGGTCTCGAAGATCCTCTTACGCAAGCGCCGGCGGCGACCGGGGTGCCATGAGGCTAATTGTCATTCCTGGCTTGCGTGTGCCTGTCAATGAAGCAAGGCTTTTCTGAGAGAGAAGTTTCGTAAACAGGATTCTTTGTTTCTGGGCCTAAATGCTTGCTCACAAGCCGTAGATTTACTTATTTATGGTCAGGTCAAGACATGCCAATCAGGATCAAAAGACAGAGGGGAGTCGAGAGTTATACAGTACAAAAACGAAGGGTTAATAGGTCACAAAATTGTTCCGATTTGTAAAATGTTAGCTAAAACTAAAGACAGCGGACAAAGGAAAAGCACGATAATGAGAGCTGCACTTGACATCAAATATGCGGTCATTAGATTGTTATAGTATTGAATGGTTATCATAAGTTCAGGAAAACACGCCCACTCTTTATGCTGCATCTCGTTTGCAGCACCACCGATGGCACGAGGCGTACATAGGTAATATCCTTGCGTAGTTCCGGGTGTAACTGTCTGATTGTTCGCGCGATTAAACAGTTGTATTTTTGCCTGCAATGGAGCGCAATACGTACGCGACACGTACGCGACGCGTGACAAACTGTTGTGACCTTTGCGCGTGCACGTCGTGTGGCGCCAATTACTCTGGCGGTGAGCAGACGACGCGGCGCGGATGAACACACGGAATTCGGCCTTCCCATTGGCTAGGAGCCTTGCAGCTTCCATAGTGCCGCCGACAACTTCTGAGATGTAGTATGTATGTGCACGGTAAGTGTGTGTGTATATATATATATATATATATATATATATATATATATATATAATCCATGCGGTGTGAAGTGTATTGGGCAGAAGGAACTAGTTGATTGTGCAGGTAAGCATGATGAAAAACTTTGTAAAAGACGTTTAGTCGAAAAGTTACGTCTAGACGCAAGGCAATGTAGTTCCAGAGACCTTGTCATGTATTTGACGCTCGCGGTTCGGTTATATTTAGAGATTATTGAACGGACCGAGATATTTAGGAACAGTTCGCGAGAGTATACTAAATCAGCATGACATGGATATTAGACTGCATATTCTACTTCTGTATGGACAAGTGTTTTGTACAACATCAATTTAACGACAGTAGGTGACTTGGCAAAGATATGGCGAAGGTATCCGAACAGTCAGCGTGGTTGACAGTGCACGTTATACGGATATTTTATGCAGAATTACTACCAATGTCAGCGCCAAGGTGTTTATAAGACTGCACACTGCTTATTGGGATGTTATTGAAGCTACAGGCACGTAAATTAGCAGCTAATCTAGACACACGCACAAATTTCGATTTGTTACTTTGCTTCAAAACGCCTCACCATTCTGAGACAGCGTTAATGCGTGATTGAAGAATGTTGTGTTAGGGCATTTTATTTATAAAAAGACGAACAGTCAATGTCAAATGAATACATGAAGAAACTCGAGACTGCAAATTATTAATTATGACTGAGAAAAAAAAGAAGAGGGACCAGTACCGTGACCCGTGTTACGGTATATTGCACTTCGCCTAATTGTGAATTTGAGTTGTTAGCCTAAACGAACTTAGAGGGGTTAGCGAGAAAATGCTAAATTTGTTTAAGAAGACGAGAATGAAGCTTTTATATTGTAATTTATGCACACTTGTGTACTTCTATTTAGATATCAAGGCTTACGTTTACCGACCTAAAGCCTATTGTCACTTGGGTACTAACGATAAGTCCAATATAGCAGCTTGGCAAAAGCTTAATAAAGCAGCTGGGAAGTTACGCTCCTAAATGTGCCAAGCACGGTGTACATAATTTTTTAAAATGCATGCTGTATCATAATTCTGCTGTCCGTGTGTTGCGCAATATTTCTTTTTCGAGTTTTTTTTTTCATTATTTCATCTGTTCTTGTTAAATCTGCTTTTCATTGCCTTCAGTGTGGCTAATAAGCATGAGCCATGTTTTGAAAGAGGAACAACGTCGACGACGACGGTCACAACGGCCACGAAATCAGACTGTAGAGCGGACACAATTGTAGGCGCAATGCCCAGACAGAAGCAGGGCGCATGACGTACAGAGTGAACGGATGTAGCTGTTGTTCTGGTTAAGACGACGGTAAAGGAATGGATTTGGGCAGGCCACGCAGAGCGGAAAACTGCAGCCTGCAGAATAACAAAAAATTTTCCAGGAAAATGCCTGAAAATTACTTGAGGATTTGCGGGCATATGAGGAGTTTGGCTGGCGCGAAACATGAGCCATTGGACATCGCTGGGGGAGCTCATAGCAGCGACGCCGTTATGATATAGGCTAACTATAATGACCACGAGCTCTTTGAAAGCGCTCTATGTTGTCCAAATTTTACTTTTTCTCTGTGGGTGCACATATATATGCGATAACCATTTGTGAAATCTTCCCTCAATGAAGTCCTTAACGGGCGAAATAAAAAATAATTTGCAAATGCTTGTAAATAATCTTCATAAATATATGACCGTTGTCAAAAACATGTATCGAGTAAAGAAGAGAAGCGCCAACATTTAAAAAAATTGTGAGAATTTCTCAACTTTGTGGGCTGGTTCCCCGAGACCGCTAAGAGCTCTACAGCTCATACATACAAGAAACCCCGGAGCTACATTACCGGAAACCTTAAGAATTGCATGTTGCGGAGCATAGTAAAACTAGAGGTAAATAGGATTTAAAGTACATTAGTAATGTGTGGAGGACTTCCCGAACAATAAAGTATTCTTTTTTTCAGGTAAAGAAGGAAGGCCGCTAAATCCTGATGTGTGCCCATGTACAAGGAGTATCTAAATGTAAACCGTAAGCCAACTTTCTGCCACCACCGTCTTCACATTTTTTTTTACTCGGCTCAATAGCGAAATGCTCTCCTTTACATTCGTCCGGCGTCAGCCTTCTATGTCTTCAAAGCCCTTCGCATTGCTGCCGAATCCTTAGGTGCGTTCGCTTTCTGCTAGCACTCATGCTCGAACCGTGTTCTTTAGCGACCCGCTTCATTTTCGCAATATCCTTAGGATTTGCGGTGTCGAGTGGTCGATCCAGGCGATAACGTCGTCGCAGTTGCACCACAGCCAATGACGAATCAATTGTTAAGGAATGAATCGTGACAAAACACGCTCCCGTATTAGTGTGCGAGACCACTCATTATCCGTTCCGCCCCCACTAAAGAACCTACACAACTCTACCTTTACTGCTTTCTGTTATATATTTCACTAGAATATCAGTTGTGCATATTTGCTTTTTTATCTCTCTGACGTATTCCACTCCTGATGACTTTCGATATTACTACGTCATTGAGCACTGTTTCCTAGTTAACAAAAATCAAAGTAGATAGGTTAGTTATATTCTCTGTACTTATTTGTAATCTGACTATAAACATTAACATTGCATCGATCAGTTAATGAGATGTGGTTTACCTAACATAAACTTGTCGTCCTTGTCCTACCTCCACCCATGTCTTTCTTTTTTTGCGCTGCCGCCGTTTCAAATGCGTGCCTGTAGTCGTGCCGACTTGAGAACAGTGGGCCTTTATATGGTTACGTAAAGTGCCTTTCCCCCCAAAGCATCTTTCTCGTCTTTTTGCCATTCACGTGTTTTGTAAAATACTGGCCCCGCCTAAGCTGACCGTCAGTGCTTTAGGATAAGTGCGCAAGCGAAGGCGTACAGAGTCGCCGTCTGCACTGGGTCAGCGACACCCGTGCGAACCCTGTCAAGTACTTATGTTTGAAAAACGCATGGACGACGGATCGCACAGTAGTGGCTCCATCGTGCGGCGGGAGAATGGATCAGGAAGAGAGTAATGAGAAGAATGAATCTCGCACAAATATCGCATAATCCATGGACCAATTTACTTCTTTCGTAGCTTGATAACTATATAACCACGTTTATAACCACCCTACGAAGCCAGCTATGTTTAGCACATGTGGTAGTCAGTGTTGATTAACGAACTACTCGCTTGCTTTAAGACGAGCCAATTATGAACCAGTTAGCCTAGCTATATATGTCTCTTTACATATTTATGGCTTAAAAGACACGATTAATAAACGGAAAATGAGATATCCACCCAATCGTATAGCAATTGTTAGAAAAGAAACCCATACGCGAAACCCACCTTGAGGGCTTGCGCAGAACTATTAACTCTTGCCTTTGCCCCGACTTGTTAACAAGTTCGACTTCGCCTTGCAATCTGCTAACTATCTGGTTAGCTCAGTTGGTAGAGCGGCTGCCCCGGATAGGCGGAGGTCTCGGGTTCGAGTCCCGGACTAGGACAAATTTTTCTTCAACTGCGAGGCTTTTCTTTCGAGGAACCCGTATGGGTTTCTTTTGAAGCAATTGCTACGATTGGGTGGGCGCCTCATTTTCCCTTTATTATTTCCCTCTCTCCACCTTGCGGTTTCCGCAGAGCTATTAGGTAAAAAATATTATTCATGTTAATAGTCTCCAATTGACATAACTGGTGGCGTGTTCAAATATTTAAATTCGAATTAGTTATATTCTGAAATATTCGAATTCAGTCGAGTACGAATATTCGAGAAGGATAACCTGCAGATATCGAATCGAATATTGAATGTCTTATTTGTAAACCCAGCGAAATATAAAGTTTGCGTGTAATTTTCCTTGTAAAAGAAAAGGAAGGAACTGGGCCTATGACATTACTCGCATGGATTATTTGCACAGATTATGCGTGTAATGGCGTTCACGACAGGATGTCCGGTCAATCGAGGAGCTTGTAAATGAGAAAAAACAGCTTTAGTTTATCTGTTGCACTATGACAAATTCTGTAACGAAAAAAAAAAGAAACAGCGCGTCATCACCTGAACGTAGAATTTTGAGTACGTTCAAGGGGAGAAGTGGGATATTACAACACCGCACATTGCTTTCAATGGATGGAATCGTGGTGCAAATGGCCAAATAATAAATTGTTTTGCCCTTGATCACGACCATAAGTTTGTATATAGGCTTTCTAAAGTGAGTAATTCGCATTGAATGACTGCAAATTGTTGAACAGAAGTGATTTTCCCCGTGTTTGCTAATAAACGGATGCATTCGCGCAGCAAACACAACTCTCATGCAGCCGAGTCATTCCGAAAAATCCCCGCTTTTATCTTTCTGTCTCCCTCGAGACTCAAATAAGTGAAGTTATCCATTACGTACACGAAAGAAACGAATATTCGACAATATGGGATAGTGAACTCTCGAATCGAATACGCATCGAATATTAGACTATTCGATTCGTACTCGAAATTTGAATATTGGCAACTTTAAAAAAAAATCAAATTCAATAGGCACATTTGAAGTACGCGCTTGGAATATCAAATTTATGTACCTTTAGACGTAAAAATCAATATGACATGGAAAGGAAAGATAATACAAGGGCATCCTTTTCTCCCTTCCAAATGTACATTTGGTTACGCTGCACTAATAAAAGTTTGTTTGGTTATGTCTCATTATCCATTTACTTTCATAATGGCGTTATAGTTCTGTAATTAGTAGAATGTAATAATAATTATTATACTTTTTTACTAGCATGTCTGCAGCTGATTTGTATTAGTACTGTCAAATCTAAACCAATGCTACGTTTGCTGTTTTTTAATATATTTTACATTATTTGATGCAACTGTTGTTTATATTTTACTTATACGCTGTACAGGAGGTCCCATTACCCTTTTTGCCCTCGGGAACTCCTGTGTAATATTCCCTTCTACGGTATCTTGTCTATTAATAATAAAACATCATTAATCCTGCTCATTTCCCTGAACACACCGGTGCTTCTGCCTAGTCCCCTAAAATTGGAAGATTTATAGTAAGCTACCAGCGAAGGATCATTGTTGTTCCTTACACTCTCACAACGCTTGCCCTGAGGGATCATATACGTGTGCGATGCTGTTTCCCTTGCTGCGATGCTTCAGCAATCGTAGTAGCCTTTGTACTCAGCCGCGCAAATTTCAAGGTCATTGCGGGTATTACAGAATCGTGTGGTAGGGCGCTTCATTCTTGGAAGTGCAAGAAGCATAAAACACGATGAAGAAGAAATAGAACTTCAGATTTCCGATTTGAATACCTTGACTCGAATAAGTGTATTCGATTTCAATATCTTCCGAGCGGCTCACGAAGGCTGCCAAGCACAATTACGCTTTATGCTTCGGCGTCCTGTCAAGCCCGGACGCGGGTTAAGCTAAACATAGAAGACTGATAAGTTATCTCGTCTATATATTCTCGTTGCAGATTTCTCGCAGACCTTGTTTCATTGCCTTGCTGATTTTCGCAACTTTAAGTCATAGGCCTGTTTCATTCCACACATATTTTATTTTTGCCAAGAGCCTTCAGTCAAGACGGAGACCATGGGACCCTTTGCTGTAGATCCGAAGTATTCTCAATTTGAAGTAATAAACTTTTATTTAATGGTACCGTTTTTCTTAAGAAAGAGGACGCAACTAAGCAGTGCTACCGATTATTGAGGACGAAGGACTGAAGAACTGACGTTGACAGTATCTTTGGAAATGAGTAAAAGAATTTCAGAAGCTAAGCAAGCACAGAAATCGCAAATTAAAGCGACGTTGACTCGTTTGGTCAGGTGCACGGCGATGCTCTTTGCTTTGAAGGCCACCGCCATGTTCTTACGCAAGGCAGGTGGTCAGTATTTTTATACATCATACACGATGTTCCGAGAAATGCGCGAAGCGTGAATTCTGCTAGGCTTTCCGGTCACGTGGAGTGCGCACCCTCCGCTTGATCGCGCCCCGCTGAATGTGTCACTGCATGCTATTCGACAACTCCTTCTTGTGATGTGCTTCACCCTCTCAGAAAGTCCCAGGGTAGGACGCTTCCCATATACCTTCTGTAATGGCGCATCAGGTAATTTGAATCATCGAGCTGATAGCGTCGAAGCAATAGGGTTTCCGGGCGACACCCACAAAGCAGAAAAAAGGGGCGAAGGGCCCAACATCCACTGAAACGACAAAAAAGAAAGAAAACGAAAGACAGCTCTAAAACGCTCCTGTTTAATATACATTAAGCTAAGCATTCTCGAAAAGCTTCGGTTGAATGCCACGCAATGAGACAGACACCTGATATACGAATTTCCTATTCTATTTTTATATTTCATATTCCGTATTCCTGTTCGACTCGTTTAAATTCGAAGGTTAACTGTTAAATATTGTCGGACATTCGTTCCTAGTCGAATGTAAGGAATAACCGCACCTTTCAGTGCCGGGATAGTAGACAAGCCGACGCAAATAAATACTGTTCCGAACCATTCTGCTGCACGGCAACCGCAGTTGCTGCGCAGACGGACCAGACCCTTAATGAACGGAACTTTCAGCGATTCAATAGGAATCATTCGATTTGAGGCAGCCCATTCGCGTAGTGGATCGATGGATGGATGGATGTTATGAGCGTCCCCTTTGGAACGGGGCGGTGGGCTGCGCCACCAAGCTCTTGCTATTATACTGCCTAATGTCCTACCCAAGTTAAAAAAGAAAAAAAAGAAAGAAAAAGAAACCGCTACGAACTCTCACAAGCACATTTTCTGGCCCCCTGTTGCGAACTTTGATTTTGTACGTCTCCGTTTTTTGTCGTTTCCCTACTTTTCTTCCACCAATTTCCCGATCGCCTCTTACTAATCTCTATTGCGGATACGTTTACTTTTCCCCTGCTCTCGCTGAATCCAAGGGCTTCAAGGAGGCCAGTGGTGCCTAAATCGACCGCTGGGTAGACGTCTTCACATTCTAATAAAACATGCGCCATAGTTTCCCTAGCTTTACAGCAGCAAGCACATGCGTCTTCTTCCTTCTTATATCTCGCTTTATAGGTGCGTGTTCTAAGGCATCTCGATCTCGCTTCGAAAAGTAATGAGCTTCCCTTTGATCTATTATAGGTTATTTCTTTCCTCATTTCGTTTTTCCTCTTAAGTAGTTACTCATGGCAGGTTTTTTTTTTCATTGCCGCCAACCATGAGATTATTTCAGCCTCTCTGACTTTCCACTTGATGCTCTTTGTTGCTGGGTTAGCCACCCTACAGGCCGCATACTTGCTGATAAGCTTCCTAGTTCTTTTCTTCTACTGTGATTCAATGATTTTCCAGTACAGATACCTCAACACTCTCCCAGCCCAACTAACTTTCTTCCATATTCCTCAGTCGTTCTTCATACTTAATTTTACTGTGAGCTTCCCTCACTTCGAAACTTGTCCAGCCCATATCACCCTGGACAGCTTCATTTGTAGTCTTCCCATGAGCGCCCAATGTGAGGCGTCCCACTGACCTTTGGTTCCCATCGAGTCCTCATTGTACCCCTGATTTAAAGCAAACAACCGCATTTCCAAAAGTAAGTCCTGGAACCATTACACATTTCCACATACCTCGGAGCACCTCGTACTGTTGCGCCCGTACAACCAGCCCGGATTCCGAATCTATAAGATACAGAATTTATCCTGCGAACGCCCTGTGGACAAACCCGGTGCTGGGCCGCAGGGGAACAGCGCCCTAACGCTCCCTTGATAAGTCAAGATGCTGCGCCGCCATGCAGCAGGACAGACGAGCGACATGTCCAAACGTGCAGCAAATTGCTAGACAGCCAGGCGCCGGTCTTCCTTTTCCCTGGCGGTCACCGCACGCGGCAAACTTGAAGCGGGTGGCCAGCGCGGTCGCTGGTTGGACCTCTCGGACGACCGTCAGGTGCTGGCTTTGTATTGGGCCGTTTGAGTGACAACCGTTTGCCGGGGCTTTATACGCCCCAACGCTGCCGCCTGGAGAACCGGATCCACCGAACCACCGTGAGCCGAGTGCCGCTCTCGAGTGGAGGGAGATGTGTTACGCGTTGGAGTCATGCCGGACGTCGCCGTGCGGGAACAGTCGCGTTTGCTGTTAGCTCTCGGCCCCCGTGCTGATCCGATCTTGTCCTGTATAATGACCTGTATATAGTGTATAAAGTCCCTTTTGTTATTCTCACCGACGCCTGACTCGGAGTCTTCGCTACCGACTAGAAAGCTGGCAACGCTCTGTCACGAAACGGGTGACGAGCGCCACGGGACCACCTCAAAATGGCAACACTGGATGGCAGCTCGGGGTTGACCGGCATCGGCTACCTCGGCGCGGTGAGTGCCTGAAGTTTACCTCAAACACCAGACTTTCTCTGGCGCAGGTTATAGTAGCTTAGGGAAGGATTTGGTGTTGCATTGTGTTAACCTTGTGTGTTTCAAGCCTAGTGAGAGTGTTTTGAAAACCAGGAGATGCTGAAGGGGTAAACAGGGCACTGTGTGAAATACTTGCGGATGTCTTACTAGCAGCGTTGTAGTAACGTGCGGCAGGTATATTCAAGAAAGGTAAACAGCGAGAGGACAGTGTGAACGATGGAGAAGTACAAGGTCAAGGAACTTCTCCAAATTTGTGAGAAGTTGGGCTCAACAAAAAGAAAGAATGCGATCCTTGAGGTCATGAGGACTGTGGACGTAACGGCTGATGAAGCCGGAGAGGCCTGGGCGGATATCAATGAACGTCGCGAGCGGCAGGGAGACAAGGAACGTCGCGAGGAGGAAAAGAGGGAGAAGGAACGTTGCGAGGAGGAAAGGAAACAGAAGGAACGTCGCGAGCACGAGGTTAAAATGAAATAGTTGGATACCCGAAATAGCTCGCCGGCGCCTAGTCTCACTTCTAACGGTCCCAGAATACGCGATCAACTTCCACCCTTTGTCGTCGGAGAGGATATGGCCAAACACCTCGTGAATTTTGAGCGCGTGTGCGAACGGAATGGCATTGAGCGATCCCTCTGGGCACAGAATCTGTTAGCATTGCTTCCTGGGGAGGCATCAGACGTAATAACTTGCTTATCGAAAGAGGCGTTTGAAAGCTACAGTGATGTGAAGGAAGCGCTACTGCGGAAGTACAAATTGTCGCCCGAAGCTTTCCGGCAAAGGTTCCGGTATGCAAAAAAGGGCAGGGAGTCGAATGTTGACTTCGCGTTTCGTCTAAAAGCCGACCTGGTGGAATGGCTGAAGGGCGAAGAGGTTCACGACGACCGCGACAAAATAGTCGAATCCATCGCGTTGGAGCTGTTATACCGCTGCATTGATGAGGATGTCAGGCTCTGGCTGCAAGATAGGCTAAGGGAGGTTAAGTTAAACAAGGCAGCAGGAGTTAGCGGAAGAGTATTACACCCGCGGCAGCTTGCACAGCAAGGCAATGCGCGTAAAAAAAGCAGATAGGAAAGATGGTTTTTCCGGGAAGCCCGACGAACGGAAGCAAATCACGCGTCGCGAGTTTCCGCAAGACGAGTCCTTTACCAAAGAAACTCTAAGGGAAGGACAGAATGCATCTCAGAATGCTAACGATGGTCCCAAGCAGCGAAACGATACGACGCGTTCTTTTGAAAAACGGAAGCCGTTAACCTGCAAAAAGCAAGGGCACATATCGCTGCGAACTGCCAAGAGAAAATTGCTTTTGCAACAATACAGGAAACTAACAAAAACATGCGACTAGTGGAGCCATATATGCAAGAAATAAAGGTAAACGGAAAGAAGTGCAGAGCACTTCGGGACTCTGCAGCAACTATGGACGTTGTCCGCCCGTCTTTCGTCTCCTCGAGTGATTTTACGGGAGAGTGCGCTTGGATACGGCCAGTGGCCGATGAGGAGAGTGTCTGTTTACCGATCGCAACGGTTATCATTGAAGGAGAGTTTGGGAAACAACACAGAAGCCACTGCGTCTGCTGCCCTCCTGGAGCACTTTGCCTACCTCTTCTCAAATAGCTCGGAGCAGCTGCTGAAGGTTCAGGGCAAATCATTCTTTGCCGACGTGGCGTACATGGCCCTCACGCGATCCAAAGCGCGCCAGCTGTCGAGGGAACTTGACTTTGCGTCGGTGAGCGAACAGCGGTGCGGCACACGGACCCATCAAGGTAACTTGAGTGGCGAGCAGGCACGGGAGAGGCAGAGCTCGGAGGCTGGCCTGGGTGAGCGTGTCTTGGAAGTGACTGGGAGTGACAGGTGCAGTGCTAGCCGCGATATGGACACGACGCCGCAGTTAGGCGACGCGGGCTCCACACTCGCTCCGGTTTCCGCCAGCTGGCAGGAGCTAGCTGCAGTTGAAAGGGAAACTGATTCGCGAGCAACAGGAAGACTGTTCAATAGCCGATCTGATGAAGCGCGTGAAACTGGGAGTGGAAAAAAAGAGGGGTTTCATTTTACGAGGAATCTGACTTATCGTACCGCCGCTACACGGATAAGCAGGGTCGCAAATATGAGCAGCTTCTGATTACTCGAAAATATCGCCGACAGTTACTGGAACTTGCGCACGAAAATGCGTGGGCAGGGCATCTTGGCTTAAAAAAGACCAAGGCTAGAATGGCTCAGGAGTTTTATTGGCCGTATTGTTGGAAGGATGTCGAACAATTCGTGCGATCTTGCGACACCTGCCAGAGTCGGCAAATCCACTGACAAGTGGAAGGCACCGATGAAGTTGGTGCCAGTCATATCCGAACCTTTTCGGCGACTAGTAATCGATATTGTAGGCCCTCTGCCAGAATCAACGAACGGTTGTAGGTATGTTCTGACCTTTGTAGGTATGTTCTGACCGCCCTGTGTGTCGCGACCAAGTTCCCCGAGGCAGTACCTCTTAAGGAGCTAAATTCCTCCCAGTTCGTGGACGCTCTGCTCTCAATATTCGCACGCGTCGGGTTCCCTTCCGAGGTTCAGTGCGACAATGGCAGCGTCTTCACCAGCTGCCTAACTTCTACTTTTTTGGAAACATGCGGCATTAAAGTAGTGCACAGTTCCATCCATCACCCGCAATCTAACCCAGTAGAGCGGATGCACTCGGTGCTGAAGCGAATATTCAGAGCCCTGTGCTTTGAGCGTCACTGTGACTGGGAGGCCTGCATTCCCGCCGCTATGTTCGCCTTGAGATAGGCTCCCCACGAGAGCACTGGCTTTAGCCCCGCGGAGCTTGTATATGGCTGGAGCCTAAGAACTCCGCTGCGCATGCTGCGATAGTCTTGGGAAGGCAGTGACGACGACCCAAATGTGGTCTCGAACGTCCTGGACCTCCTCCAGAGGCTCGGGAAAACCAAACATATTGTAGAGAATTACATGAAGGCGGCGAAAACCTTATCAAAGAAATACTACGACAAGTCAGCAAAAAAACGCACCTTCGAAGTAGGTAGCCAAGTGATGTTGGTGCGACCGTCGAAAAAAAAAAAAAAAAAAGAACAAGCTCGAGGTTCATTGGGAGGGGCCCGCAAGCTTTGCGATACCAACTACGAAGTTAAATTAAGGAGACGGCCCTACAAAATTTACCACAGCAACTTGATGAAACCCCACATTCAGCGTCACGCGATTATAAGCATGACGGTAAGTGCTACCGATGAGGAAGGGGCCGAAATCCTGACGACGGCTGATATGAAGGTATGTGATTTAGAGCTAATGCTGGAACAGCTGACGTTGGACGCGCGTCTATGTGCCGCCCAAAAGGAGGATTTAAAGGGAATGGGGAAAAAGATTGAATGACCTCATTTGCTTCCTCAGTCGTATGTTTTTGGCCCAAGTGATTTCAAGGGGAGCATTCCAATTTTCATTATTATTGTTGATTATTAATTGTTTCTGACATTTTGGTGTGTTGTTAATTGGAAAAATGGTTGTTTGAGCCTTGTGCACCAGATCGTACACCTGCCTCTTGTTGCAGCGGGAGTAAAAAGGGGGATAGCAATTTAGTTAGGTTGATTTGGATTATGGCCTTGTCTGGTGTTTGATGGGAGACAGAGAGCACTTGCTCGTGTTGGGTGTTGACTTTTCCGGTCGGTTTTACAAGCTGCAGAACGACCAAACATGACCAGTGGCGAGAAGCAAGGGCATCGGAACGACCCCAGCGGAGCTGGTCAAGGTGCCTTGGCGACAATGCTGTGAGCAGAGCTCCTGTCCCGGCGAGTGGGACCTAAGCACGTGAAGTTACCTGGCGTCCGAACACTGGACATGAACTTGCACGAGCCTGACGAACGTGCGCGCCTGGAATCCGAGCCACGTGGAGGCAGCTCGTCTTCCCGGCGCCTTATCTGATGGCGGGGATGCTGTTGTGCCCGTAAAACTAGCCCGGATTCCGAATATACAAGATAAAGAATTTACCCTGCGTACGCCCTTTGGACAAACCCGGTGCTGCGCCGCAGGGGAACAGCGTCCTAACGCTCCCTTGACAAGTCAAAATGCTGCGCCGCCAGGCAGCGGAATCCTGTGGAGGAGCATCGGCGAGCGACATGTCCAAACGTGCAGCAAATTGCTAGACAGCCAGGCGCCAGTCTTTCTTTTCCCCGGAGGTACCGCACGCGGCAAACTTGAAGCGGGTGGCCAGCGCGGTCGCTGGTTGGACCTCTCGGACGACCGTCAGGTGCTGGCTTTGTATTGAGCCGTTTGAGTGACAACCGTCTCCCGGGGCTTTATACGCCCCAACGCTGCCGCCTGGAGAACCGGATCCACGGAACCACCGTGAGCCGAGTGCCGCTCTCGAGTGGAGTGAGATGTGTTACGCGTTGGAGTCATGCCGGACGTCGCCGTGCGGGAACAGTCGCGTTTGCTGTTAGCTCTCGGCCCCCGTGCGGATCCGATCTTGTCCTGTATAATGACCTGTATATAGTGTATAATATCCCGTTTTTATTCTCTCCGACGCCTGACTCGGAGTCTTCGCTACCGACTAGAGACCTGACAATGCTCTGTCACGAAACGGGTGATGAGGGCTACGGGATCACCTCAAAGTCGCAACAGTACCTATTGTATCCCCATAGCGCTCTGTGCTTCATTATGGCTGCACTTCTCTTCCCCGTCACTGTTATTGTGTTTTGCTGGGTTTCCATATATCTATTGCCTTCGTTTATCCATATACCAAGGTATTTAAATTCTGTTACCCGAGGTATTACCTGGCCCTGTATTGCCACTGTCTGTTCAATGTTTTCATTCAATGCCATAACACCTGATATTCTAACACTAAATTTCAAACCGAAATTCCCGACTTTCTGTCCACAGATATTAGCCAGACGTTACAAATCACTTTGCTTGTTAGCTAGCAACAGAATGTCGCCCGCATAAAATAAACCTGGAAGCTGCTGCTCTACTACTGTACCCACCTGTTTGTATGAGAGACTAAACCCGATATTACTTCCTTCCAGCGCCCTCTGCATCCTCACCATGTACATCATAAACAGCAGTGGGGATAAAGGGCACCCCTCCCTCAGTTCCTTGTTGATATAATCTTTCTCCTCACTCCTCATCCCTTCCCATTCAACGCAAACGGTATTTTCTAGGTAGATTTATCTCAAAAGCTGTGAATCGTCACCTAAGCCATCCCCTTCCAGAATATCCCATAATAAGTTGCGGTCTACGTTGCCATAGGCTCCTGTAATGTATAAAAAGGCCACATATAACGGTCTGCTTACTCAGTTTCAATGTCAGTGTATTGATGCGATTGAAATTGTGTACGGAAAAAGTAACTCCAGGAAGACCCATAGTCAAAGACTGGGGAGGGACCTCCAAGTCTTTTCTTGATATTTCAATACACTGAGTAAGAACAAATAAGTTATCATCCAAACGCCTACCTATTCTGAAGCCATTCTGAAGTATTCCCAAAATGCTATTATTCTCTGCCCAGGCTTGAAGCTGTAATTTAATTGCCTGCATTGCTAGCCTGTATATTACCGATCTAATGGTCAACGGTCTATACGAGTGAATTCTATCTTTCTCCTCCTTACCTTTAAAAATTAAATTCATTCTACTTTGTCGCCAACTGTCTGGTATTCGTCTTTCGTTTAAAGTTAATTTTTCCTCTGTTTTCACCAGAGCTTCCTTACTTTTTGATCCTAGTTCATCCATCAGCCTAACGGTAACCTCGTCTAGCCCCGTGGCTGTTCGCTTAGGAATTTTCTCTTCGGTTTTCTTTCAGTTGAAATTTGTCAGCACCAGATCCTTTCTCATCTGGTTCTCTTTCATGTTCTTTTTTTCTCCAAATACAACCTCGTCATTGCCTTGAAAAGATTCGGCTGATATTTTTTCGGACGTAATATAATGCCGCTTTCCCTTCCAATTTGTTGCCATCTCCGTCTGGGATATGGTGTTGTATTGTTGACTTCCTGCCTAATAATTTTATGTGGTTGTAAATTACTCTAGGTGCGGCCTTCTTTTTCTCACGTATTTCTCTCAACAAACGTCCACTTTCACCTTTTATCTGTGCTTGCACCTGTATTTGAACCATAGACTTTTTGTCCCGGCAAATTTCCCATTTACTAGATACATCATTTTGCGGCAACTGCGCCTTCTTTGCCTTCCCGTGCTCTCGGGATGCTTTCTGTCGTTCGGCGATCGCTTCCGATGTCTCCCTGTTCCACCACCTTTTAGGTTTCTTTTTTCTTTTCCAAAGAACATGTTCTTTCTATTTCCGTATTTCTGTCGTTATTACACCTAGAAGCTGACTATATTCGCATTGTTTACTTGGCCATTTGCAAAGTTCTTCGTCGACTCTAGTGACTATATTTGTTATTTGTTCACCGTTCAAATGTGGACTGGCCATTTTGCACTCCTTGTTGTCTTTCCCAACTACATATCCCATTTTCAAACTGACACGTTTATGGTCAATCCCTATGCTGCTATAACCTTCCTCATCAATGACCATTTCTCTCAACTTATCATGAATTCCTTCTGTCATCAAACAGTAATAAATGGCTGATTGCCGGTTTCCCGCTTTCCATGTGATCTGCCCTTCAAACTTAGGCCCTGTATTCACGATAACGAGGTTATGTTGCTCACAAAGGTCTAGCATTGACTTCCCGTGGTTCTAGGTATAGCCATTTAAATCCTGTATGTGGGCATTCATGTTGCCTAACAGGATAATTTCAGCACCATTCCCGAAACCCTTATAATATCAGCACTGATGCATTCCACTAACTCTTCGTTATTCTCTGCGCAATTATTGCCGGTCCACAAATACGTAACGCCCAGCCAAGTTTTTTCCCCATTCATTGTACCTGACAACCAAAGGTGCTCTTGACATTTCGAATTTACTCTTTTCCATTTGGCTCCCTGATGGATGAGCATTCCGACTCGCCCGCCCTTTCTTTCCGACTGAGTTCTGTTGCATCCGTCTCAAACATAATTTTCAATCACTGGCGGCTCTTCCGAGTCTCTAAGGTGCGTTTCTGTAACCGCACACACCCCTATTTGTTCTCTCTGTAACTGCTCCTCAATATGAGTGCGCGCCGACGGACGCGCCACTGGTGGCGGCCTTGCGCAGAACACTCGGGTAGGGAGCCTGCCGCGCGCCGTTGTTTGCTGCGTCGTTGATCGTGCTTCTCTGTCTTATTCACGTTTCCAGAGCAAGACAAGCAACAGCCTTCGCATGTGTGGACTGGCGAAAGCTTCAAGGAATGTTGAAGAAGAATTCTTGAATGCGGGGGGCTCAAATACCGGCAAATCGTGCTAGCGATACGGTTCTAATCATTCCCCGCAAAGCCTCATCAGCGGGAGCAACGGTAGCAATGGATCACCGCCGTTCGTCGGCAAATTTCTTGTTCTCATCCTTTCCTTTGTCGCGTCGTTGTTTTTTCCACTCGATCATGTTTAAACGGGTCACCGACGAAGTTCGTCGGCAGCAAGCGGTTAAAAGGCATTTCACTAAAGTTCCGAATGCCATTTGTCGCTTATATTGTTTGCCGCTTCTTAAACGCGTTGCGCTAGCTAGACACAGCACGGATACACGAGCACATTTTGTTGTATGTTAAAGCTACTGAAGCTTGCAAGAACTGAAATTTTTGCTTTTATGTGGCCCGGTAAATCTTCGCACTAGCTGTCAAGCACTTAATGTTTTTCCATCTATTTTATGTGTCGCTTCGCGCATGTTGAACTATTGCTAGTCGTTTCATGTATAACTGTTGTTTTTGAGGTGCGAGGTTTTCACCCTGCCTCGTTTGTAAAGGGTCTAAATCGTGATGTGTCTTATAGGAATGATACCAAACAAACGCTTTTTTAACAGTTTTATTCTTCTCGCCCGAGGGCATCTTAGATATTGTGGTTTTTTGGGAAATGTGTTTAGAAAATAGGTAGTTCAGGGCGAGAATTGCTAATAGTCGCTGCATATGGTATCTTTGTTCCATTTTTCGCTGAAAAGTTCGCGTCACATCTGGGAAGTCATCACACTTCGATGCTGTCTGAGCAGACTGAACACGCCGAGTGATTTGTTTTTTTCACAACGTAGTTCCTTCTTGCATGAGAATTTTGTACTGAATTGAATTCTTTGTTATTATGCTTACGCCGCAGAGGACTGAACCCGGCCTTGCCGCCAGCGGTCCTACTTCAACTGGCACTGCTCCTCCTTTAAATATATCATGTGGCCTCACTCTCAAGTAACATTAAAAAAGTACTGAAAAGTTGGTTAGACTGTAGCTTTGTACGTTGCCAAGTAGCTCCCTTGGGGAATCTAAAATTGCAAAAACTGCAGCGGGAATAGCAGTTAATCGGCGTATGCAGCAGAATTGCATAGGCGGTATGGTGCTAACACGCGCTTTTATTAACCCGTGCGTTTGGTGACTTTGTTGACTTGTGTACGCGTTTCCATCAATAAATTCGCAATTACTCTTCTTGAGGCGACTTTGACTGCACGTATTCGGCGATTTCACATGTATTCATCGGAAGAAAAATAACAACAGCATGTGCAGACATTGCACCATGCCGATTTGTTTGATATAAGTCTGCACTGACGACGGGTGCTTATTGTTGAGGTACAGAAGCAGCATTACGGCAAGGGTAGAATTTAAAAAAAAGAAGAACGATTGAGACATCGCATTGCTCAACAAAATTTAGCGGCTAGTTAACATGAGCTCCACTTCATGTAAACGGGGTTCGTGGAGTTTGTCTGCGGGACGCACCTGGCACGTATGTGACTATGTTGTCCCAAACACCGGTAACATCGTGTTCATACCCGCTCCCACAGAGGCCAGCGTCTTCCCTACAGCTGTTACCGCAGAAGAAGCAGCCTGGTACCCGAACAAAGGAGAAATCGCAGCCGCGAACTTCAGCTATCCTTGCTGCAAAGGATTGTCTGCTGCTGCTCCCGAGCCCACTGTTGGATGCGCCCGCTAAGTGGCTATCAGTGGCGCCTCTATAGGCGGTGCAGTAGACAAATAATTAAAAATCTGTTGTTCGAATTCAGCCGAAGGAATTTGTGATTCGGCCATATTAGCCACGTTTGCGTCCCTTTAAAACATTGTGAGTTGCTGCAGTATCACAATTCCGTCCTTCAGGAAACACAGAACTCAATGGGAATCTGGTGACTTGCGGTTCACGTTTGCCATTGTCCTGATGCACCGGATAACTGAAAGCAGCTGTATTTCATTTAGTCACCCCTGTGTTGACCGAACGGCCATTGCACGCACTGCCGATGCATGGATGGCATAATTAGGCCTCTTTCAACGCGAAAGCCTTAACGGCACCGTGTCTCAGAAAATCCGGCGTCCCGCGTGCAGCGTCGACCCTTGTTTTGGCAAAAATCATTTTGAACCACGCATAACCAACCACACAGGCCCTACACGTAGCGCAAGGACATTACTTAAATAATTGAATTCCTCATTGTAAAATACGTCAAAAAATCGTCAAGTACGAGTTACTCGCAACCTGCAGACATGAGTGCGTCGGACCGTAATCTGAATATACAAAAAAAAACATAATTATGTTACGCGGAAACTCAAAACAGAACCCTCCTTTGTGGTGTTTGTAGAATTCATAGAATGGCCATGGCCTCCGAGATTTGCGCGTGCCGCCGCGCATACCAAAGGCCATAAAGCGGCGCCTCCGGTTCCTTGGAACACATCCAAGTGGCGCTCGCCGCCGCCGCATTTCGAGAGCTCACCATGCAATAGGCTACATGAACATGCAGGGCGGCAGAAGAAAGGAAAAGTGTGTATAGATTGAGGAGCCGTTAAATAGAGAACAAATAGGGGTGTATGCGGTTACAGAAACGCGCCTTAGAGACTCGGAAGAGCCACCAGTGATTGAGAATTATGTTTCGGAAGGGTTCAACAGAACTAAGTCGGAATGCTCATCCATCAGGGAGCCAAATGGAAAAAAGTAAATTCAAAATGTCAAGAGCATCTTTGGTTATCAGGTACAATGAGTGGGAAAAGAACTTGGCTGGTCGTTAAGTATTTGTGGGCCGGAAATAATTGCACACAGAAGAATAAAGAGTTAGTGGAACGCATAAGTGCTTATATTAAGGGTTTCGGGAATGATACTGAAATTATCCTAATAGGTGACATGAATGCCCACATACAGGATTTAGATGGCTATACCGGCAACAGCGGGAAGTCAATGTGACCGTTGTGAGCAACATAACCTCGTTATCGTGAATATAGGGCCTAAGTGTGAAGGGCAGATCACGTGGGAAGTGGGAAAGCGGCAGTCAACCTTTGATTAGTGTCTGATGACAGAAGAAATGCATGATAAGTTGAGAGAAATGGTCATTGATGAGGAAGGGTTTAACAGCATGGGGAGTGACCATAAACGCATCATTTTGAAAATGGGATATGTAGTTGGGAAATAGAGCAAGAAGCGCAACATGGCCAGTCCAAATTTGAAAGCTGAAGAAGTAGCAAATATAGTCACTAGAGTCGAGGAAGTACTTGGCAAATGGCTAAGTAAAGAGTGGGACTATGGTGAGCTTCTAAGTGTAATAACGACAGAAATACGGAAAGAGAAACAACATGTTCGTTGGAAAGGAAGAAAGAAACGGAAAAGCTGGTGGAACAGGGAGATACGGGAAGCGATCGCCGAACGACAGAAAGCATCCCGAGAGCACAGGCAGGCAAAGAAGGTGCAGTTGCCGCAGGGTGAAGTAACCAGTAAATGGGAAATATACCGGGAGAAAAAGTCTATGGTTCAAATACTGGTGCAAACAAAGATAAAAGGTGAAAGTGAACGTTGGTTGTCAGAAATACGTGAGAAAAAGAAGGCCGCACCTAGAATATTTTGGAACCACATAAAATTATTAGGCAGGAAGTCAACAACAATACAACATATCCTTGACGAAGATGGAAACAAACTGGAAGGGGCAATAAAGTACATTCGAAAAATAACAGCCGAATCTTTCCAAGGCAATGACGAGGTTGTATTTGAAGAAAAAAAGAGCATGAAAGAGACCCAGGTGGAAAAGGAGCTGGTGCTGACAAATTTCAACTGAAAGAAAGCCGAAGAGAAAATTCCTAAGCGCACAGCCACAGAGCTAGACGAGGTTCCTGTTAGGCTGTATAATGATCTAGGACCAAAAAGTAAGGAAGCTTTGGTGGAAGCAGTGGAAAATGTTTTAAAAGATACGCGAATACCAGACAGTTGGCGACAGAGTAGAATGAATTTAATTTATAAAGATAAGGGGGAGAAAGATAGGATTCACTCGTGTAGACCGTCGACCATCGGCAATATGCAGGCTAGCAATGCAGGCCATCAAATTAAACCTGCAAGCATGGACAAAAAATAATGGCACTTTCGGGAACTTCAGAATGGCTTTAGAATATTGATACAAGACAAAAACATTTAAACAACGCGCGCAGGTTCGTGCGCCCCCTTAAGAGGACAACGGCGTATTGGAGGAAAAGACTATGAAATAATGGCACGTGTTTTCGGCGCACGCACTCGCATCGTAGGTGGCCATTGTCGGCGCCTACAAGAAGAAGAATAGGTGAAGCGACGCTCGAAAGAGAAGTGAGTGCTGCCCTATTGCTACCCAATGGACCACGGGGAACTTGAAATCCTTGGGAAGAAGGACGAAGACTGGCTGCTCGCCTCGACAGAGCGACCGTTTCTTTGACCTGCAGTGGTGTTTTGGCTAAGTATCGGGTGGTTTCAGATGTCTCACTAACCTTATGTTCCTGGTTGATTGGCATTCTTTGCGTCAGCCGTCTTGAGTTGATGTCGACCAGTTCTCCTGGCCAGGCGCGATCCTCCTGTCAGCATCCCTGCCACCTAACAAATTGCCTATAGATTTATTTTTTCGCAGTGGCGTCAGCAACATTCCTGTGGCGCTTGTGCCTACTAATGGAGGTTCCATCAGTATCACGAACCCACAGGCTGTCCAGAAGGCACTTAAGGCCACGTCCAACCACTTCCAGACCATCACTGATGTGCGAGCGTTCAGACGGGGAGGTATAGTGCGTCGTTCACCCGACCAAACCTGTGTTGAAGACCTCTTGAAATGCACTTCATTCGCTTCCACCCCGGTGAGTGCTTTTATTCCGCCTCACTTTGCGTGCACCAAGGGTCTTGTACGGGGCGTAGACTCCCGATTATGTCCTACTGAAACCCTGGACAAGCTCTCCGCAGCAGACGTCATTGCTATGTACCGTTGCAATCGACCGGCAAATAACGAGAGGGTACCGACAGAATCTACAATTGCAACGTTTGTGGGCACATCACGTCCATGTGAAATAAAGGTGCGGCCTCTTGTTTTCCGTGTGGAGCCGCTTGCGTCACGTACAATCCGGTGTCAGAATTGTTGGAGATTCGGGCACAACGCAGGATGATGTAAGTCTAGCTTGCGTTGCCGCACCTGTGGGGATGGTCATTCTTCAAGTGAATGCTCTATTCAATCTCAAAAGCGCTGCCTCTGTGGGGGAGTACACCAAGCATACTATTCGGACTGCTCAGCTCGCGCTCAAGAAATACAAATTCTTGAAATAATCGACCGCCGTCACTGCTCCCGAAGAGCTGCAGTTTCAGTTATCAAAGACCAGGCCTTCGGATACTCTGGTGTTACAGCGCGCAACACTCCAAGGATGGATCTTAATCTCTCAGAAGCAATTGACTCTGCTGTGGAAAAAGCAATGGCTAAAGCTATGGATAAATTGATATCCAGTCTCTTTGATTGCTTAGCGCTAATCATTTCGAGTCACATGATGCAAATAATGCAGACCACTAAGACACCAATACAGTGCCCAGTATCTAACACCACACCTCGAATGCCTAGCAACGACGTAGAGACGCCTTCCACAGTTGCAGAACATTCCACAGACGCTACTCCGCTAGCCCAACCAGGCGAAGATGAGCCCTCTTATTCAGACACTGTTAGTGTCACAGATATGGAACTAGACACTCGAGCTCCCAAACGTATGGGGTCCCCAATTTCAAAAACTATGAAACCAAAATCAAAAAAGAGTCAACCATCTCCTGTGCTTACAGAAAGTATTCTAAAGGCGGCAGTTGCCCCTGCTGTGCGTTCAACACCATTGGACAGTTGAAAGTGTTGCAGTGGAACTGTCGCTCTGTATTTTCAGCTTTAACTGATTTATCTTCGCAATCTATTCAATTCAATCCAGATATCTTACTTCCTCAAGAAACGTGGCTTTCACCAGAGAAAAATTTTCATTTAAAAGGTTTTCGGTCTTTCCGATTAGATCGAGACTCGTGAGGTGGAGGATTAATGATACTTGTTTCCAGTAAAATCTGTCAGAAGGCAAAAATTTCTTTTCAAATCATGGACTCCAACTGTGAAATTTTGGCCATAGATTTATGTCTCCCAGGATACCATCCACTTTCAATTACACATACTTATTTCCCCACCGGTGTGCAAAGTACACGTCAACTTGATAGGGCTGTGGCTGCCTGTAGAAAAGAAATTTTGTTTGCAGGGGATTTTAATTCGCATCACGTGTCGTGGGGGCTAAAAACAGATTTGTGTGGTAAGCGACTATGGGAGTGGTCTATTGATAGTCGCCTTTCATGTCAGAACACCGGACAAGTAACGTTTGCTAGAGGTCCCTTTCGTTCGGTTGGGTTTAACATATTGTAGCGCTGGCATCAAGGTTTTGTCGTGGGTAGCGGTTGACTCAGCAACCAACAGTGATCATCTTCCTTTGTCATTTGAAATCAATTGTACAATAACATCTTTAGAATACGAGGCATGCAGATTTGTGGACCATACGAAATTTAAGACTTTCTTGCTTTCAGCCGTTTCGAAAGTTGCCAATGCCAATGATAAGGAAATCACTTCAACCATTTGCTCAATTCTAGTGGATTCCCGGAAGCAAGCTGAATTTGTCATCCCTTCGGCTAAAGGCACCGCTGTCGTTGGTGGAATAATGAGTGTACGCGGGACTATAGAAAAAGAAAGGCCGCTTGGAAAATGCTCCTGCATAATCAGTGCCCGACAAATTGGAAAAATTATCAGTTTCACGCTGGTGTATTTAAGCGTACTGTTAATCGAGCCAAAGAGGAATACGATATTAGGCATTACGATTATCTATCAAATAAAAAAATACAAGCGTGCTTTATTTGCATTCCTACGTGCAAGGAAGGTGCTACCAACACCCTTAACATTAGACTCAATTGTTTTGACCCCGCTAGAACTGAGCGCCTCCCTAGAAGAGATTGCCGAAGGCTTAGAAAATCGATTTACGGCCAGGCTTCCGGTTCTTCATTCTACATTAGATCCTTGGGATGGCTTTACTCCAATTTCCTTAGCTGAACTAAATGAGAGTGCATATGCTTACCGAATTCAGCCCTGACGGTGTCACAAATGCAATGTTAAAAATATTGTTACAGGAATCACCTAACGTTCTTTTAGACCAGGTGTATTATTCAATTAAATATGCTTGGATTCCGTTGCAAAGGAAGCTCGCCAAAGTAATATTGATACTTAAGAAACAAGAAGGAAGGTGTGTATTGGAGAACATTAGGCTTATGGCGCTTACATCAAACGTAGTAAAATTCACTGAGAGGCTTCTTCAGCTTCGTATCATGAAATTTTTTAATGATAATTCCATTCTTAGTCCGTGTCAGATTGGTTTCCGGGCCGGCTGCTCCATTTGGCATGCCCACGTCGACTTAGAAAGCCGAATACAACTCGCTCGACGTCATAAACAATACGCTGCCTTAGTGACGCTCGATATCGCTAAAGCTTACGACACTGTGGAGAACACTGTATTGATCAATCGGTTAACATCCTGTGGTGTTCCTGGGTATATAGTAGCGTGGATTCAGTCATTCTTAGGTGAAAGAGAATTCTATTGCTACGAAAGCGGCGTTTCTTCTTCTAAGCACAAACAAACGAGAGGCGTACCGCAAGGCTCAGTCCTTTCCCCGGTGCTTTTTAATATTCTCATGAGCACACTACCTTGTCATCAAGAAGTAACTACTTATGTTTAGGCAGACGATATTGCGTTTTTCGCATTTGCAAATGAAATCCACACGCTATAACAACGACTGAAAACTTACCTTTATGCTAGGGAGAGGTGGTTAGACGTTAGTCACTTTACACTCAATGCCAGCAAATGTGCTGTTCTCGTTTTTCCGATACGTGACATAGTGCAAATTTCATTGTCTTACCACTTTCAAGACATACCACAGGTGGAATCTGTTAAATACCTCGGAATTATTTATAACGCCTCTCTCAACTGGCGCCCACACATAGATCATGTGATTGGAAAAGGTACCCGCGCAATTGGCATATTGCGTAGGCTGAGCAGTCGTCGAATAGGATTGAGAAGAGATACACTCCTAATGATATATTGTGTGTACGTTCGCCCTGTATTAGAATTTGGTTGCGTGCTCTTCTCTGGAGCTCCAGCCTACACGTCCCGTCCTCTAATCTTCTTAGAAAGAGAGGCATTACGCCTGTGTTTAGGTCTTCCTAAATTTTTTGCAAATTCTATTCTTTATCTAGAATCCCGTGTTCCTCCTCTTTCGTGCAGGTTCCGGCTTTTGACAGTGCAGGCGTTCTTAAGCAATTATGAATCACCGCTGCGTCATCCCCAAACAATCTTTATTTCATCTCCTGCATTGTTTTTCGGTGTCATCTGGCCGCGACTACATACTCCGCAAATTATATTCGTGCAAAAATTACTTGACTCTTTGGGCGTGCGCATATGCGATGTACTTCCTATTCCCGACAGTGCTGTTGCAACGGATATTTAATTCGATGACATTTTTCCTAATAATGCAAAATTACTTGCACACCGTATTCTAGACGGTATATTACAAGATCATCGGAAAAACCTTCAAACAAACATTGTAGTTGCGACAGATGCTTCACAATGTGAAGAAAAGTCAGGTGTAGGAATATTTTCCTCGATTATCGATTGGACATTTTCTGTTCGGCTGCCAGATTTCATACCGATCTTTTTGTCCGAATTCATGGCCGTGGTGCTGGCATTACGCAAATTAGGACCATCAATTACGTCAGCCGTGATAGTCACTGATTCGTTATCATTGTGCTCATACCTTACTGCTTCTAGTGATTCTCGCGCGATGAGGACGTTTCAATCGCTGGTACCTAGATACTTGAGACGCGTGCGTTTGATTTGGGTGCCTGGCCATAAAGGGCTAATCATAAATGAAATTGCAGACTCTCTAGCCAAGGCATCGATAAGTGGCCTCATTCTCCCTTGCTGCCCTTTGACTGCTCATGTTACTGCTTCTAGATTTCGCAGGAGTGTCATTATACAGGCAGTGTCAGGCTCCGCAATTACCAACTCTGTGGATTTCCGACATCTTCTGCACACTTGGCGCAGAGATTTTTGCCGAACGCGGAAAACTTAAGCGTCCATCACGAGGCTGCGCTGCCGTATACCTGCGTTGAACTTCTACCTCCACAGGTCGGGTCTGGTTCGCTCACTATTATGCGCATTCTGTGGCGAAGCGGAGACAATAGACCATCTCTTGTTGTCTTGCAGGCGTTTTGCTATTATAAGAAAAGGACTACTCGAAATCCCGCTTCGCTCTGTTGGTCTAAATTTATCAGTGCCTGTGATCCTATCTTTTGGAACCTCCATTATTGGGTTCAGTCACAGAAATGTTTGCTTGGCAATCCGAAATTACCTCATCAAAACCAATCGATTCCTATGTTAGACTGATCGTTCCCCTCCCAACCATAGCTTTCTTTTATTTCTTATCTATTATTATTATTATTATTATTTTATACCCGGTTTTCTTCGGATTATTTCTTTTTTCTCCAAACACAAAACGTGTACTTTTAAACTCCAATGCTCAAATTGTTTACTCCCTTTTTATTATTATTACTTTTATACACCTAATTGAACCACCCGATTCATGGCCAATCCCCCACTGTGGGTATGTGCCACGGCCACTCAGCACAACAACAACAACAACAACAACAACAACAACAACAACAACAACAACAACAACAACAACAACAACAACAACAACAACAACAACAACAACAACAACAACAAGGCATTCCTGATCTCCTGTTCAGAACGCGACAGTGCTTTTTATTTACCCCCAGGGCACAAGTTAGCCCACAATAAATAGTTGTGTCTGGACTCCCTTAACTGTTCGTTACAATTCTGGTGGAGGTGCGGGGCAATGATTTCCAGCCCAATTCGAGTTGGAGAAAGCAGCCCGGAACCACGCCGTCTCAGACACGAGCTCACGCCTGTCCACCAGCGCACGAGCCGTCGCCTACGTGGTGAGCCGCCTGAGTTTCCTCTTGCCGGAGCAAACTACAATAGCAGCAGCAGACAATACTGAAATGACATCCCAGAGAGGCTCAACCCGCATCGTTGTTGATCAGCCGCGGACGCCCGAGCCTTTTCACGGCGACACCTTCGAAGACGCCGAGGACTGGTTGGTAGGCTTTGAGCGCGTCGCTGACTACGATGGATGAGACGAAAACCGGGAGCGCCGCAACGTTTACTTCGCGTTTCAAGACTGTGCGCGAACGTGGTTTGAAAACCATGAAGCTGTCCTCCGGTCGTGGAATGACTTCCGACGGGAGCTGTTGGCCACGTATCCGAACACAGACCGCCGGGAAAGACCTGAAGCCGCTTTGCAAGCAAGAAGCCAATGAAACAACGAAAGCGTGGCAATATATCTCGAAGGTATGTCCCGCTTATTCTGCTGGGCCGATCCGAGCATGAGCGAGGACAAGAAGCTGCGGCACCTGATGCGCGGTGTGAAGCAGGAGCTTTTTGCCGGTTTGGTTCGCAGCCCTCCACGCACCGTCGCGGAATTCCGCTCCGAGGCAATAACTATGGAAAGGACTCTTCAACAGCGTGCGAGACTCTACAACCGCGATATGAATGTCGCCTCTATGGATGCGATGTCGGCAATGTTCGGGAACAGCGTCGAGGTCTTACGAGAACTCGTAAGAACTGTGCTTCGAGAACTCCAGAGGCAACAGCTGAACAACGGCCCCACAGCGGTCTCTTCGTTAGCAGAAGTGGTTCGCGAAGAAGTGAGACAAGCAGTCCGCGAACAGGACCCGCCAGCACAGCCGGAAGTGTCGTCACCGGTACGGCGGACAGTATCGTGCGCCGAGGTACTCAGAGGATCTCCAGGACGTACTTTCGTCGCGGCAACTACGCATCTACCCGAACCTCGGTTCTTGCCGTCTCCGCCGGAGACGAGATTCCGGAAGGCTTACATATGGCGCACTCCTGATAGAATCCCACTGCGCTACCACTGCGGCGAAGCTGGTCATCTCTACAGGATGTGCGAATACCGCAGAGCGGGAGTTCGGGGGTTTTCCTTAAACGCTCCTTGCCCAAGAAAGGGTGAACGCCCTTTCGAGATCCAGGAGTATTTGTCAACGCGCCAAAGTCCGCAGTCTACACAGCAACATCAACCTCGGTCAACAGTGCCGCTGAGGTATCGATCACCGAGCCCGCGTTCATCCTCAAGCTCCCCAAGGCGACGCCCCCAAAGCCCACGTCGGGAAAACTAATACCGGTGACCTGTGGAGGTGAGGCCACTGTCGCCACAAGAACAGAGCCTCCAGCGCCAATTCTGAAATATAACGAACGGACGCGAGAGCAGTTGCGAAAAGAGTGACGTTGCTTCCGATTTATGTGTGTTTATAGACGGCTGCAAAATTACTGCTTTAGTAGACACAGGCGCAGACCAATCCGTTATAAGTAAAGTACTTGCCAGAAGACTGAAAAAGTGCTGACAAGGAGAGGACCGCAAATTCGAACCGCGGGAGGACACCTTATCAACCCGGTGGGCAGGTGCACTTCTAGAATCGGAATACGCGGCTTTACATACGTCGCCAGTTGCATTGTCCTGTCAGAATGCTCAAGGGATTTAATTATTGGAAAGGACTTTTTGCAGGTCAAGGGTGCAGTTATCAACTTGCAGGAATCCTGTGTGTCGTTCTCAACAAAGCACGCCATCGCGACGTTCGAGTGTGAACAACAATTTGATGCGCTTCATATTATAGACGACGACGTCACGATACCCTCAAGATACAGCATAGCTGTCGCCGTAAGAAGCACCGTATTCAGCGACTATGAAGGAATAGCAGACAGTAACACTGGTCTCTTACTCAAAAAAGGGATCTGTATGGCAAGGGGTCTTGTTCGGCTGCGTGACGGGTGGTCAACTGTCTTCCTGACTAATTTTGGAAATGAAGTCCAGCATGTTGCGAAGGGAACCATCATTGCCCGCCTTAACGATTATGCACAGATTACGGATTTGAGTCCTTCCGATGCTGCACTACTGGATTCTGACAACGTAGACTCCATACTCGCATCCGTCAACACCGAAGCAGCATTATCACCGAGCCAGAAGCAGCAAATAGAGAACCTTGTACGAGAATTCGCTTTGTGTTTCTCAACGACATCGAAAGTCCAGAGAACATCCATCGCCAAGCACCGTATCATTGTCGACGAAGCTGTGAGGCCTATTTGCCAGCATCCCTACCGCGTGTCACCGAAGGAGAGAAAGGTCATCGGCAAACAAGTCGAAGAAATGCTTAGAGACGACGTAATTCAACCATTGACCAGCCAGTGGGCTTCGCCTGTGTTGCTGGTAAAGAAAAAGGATCAGACCTTGCGCTTCTGCGTTGATTATCGGAAGCTAAACGTCGTCACAAAGCGGGATGTCTATCCACTTCCGAGGATCGATGACACCCTCGATAGACTACGGGATGCGAAATTCTTTTTCTCTCTCGACCTCAAAAGCGGATACTGGCAAATAGAAGTGGACGAACGAGATCGTGAGAAGACAGCATTCGCCACACCAGACGGACTATACGAATTCAAGGTACTTCCGTTCGGCCTCTGTTACGCACTTGGTACCTTTCAGCGCATGGACACTGTGCTCTCCGGGTTAAAGTGGTAGGCCTGTCTGGTTTATCTTGACGATGTCGTGATTATTTCTACCACCTTTTCTCAGCATGTGGAACGACTAAGGACTGTGCTCAAAGCTATTAGTTCAGCAGGGCTGACGATAAAGCCACAGAAATGTCACCTCGGCTTCCATGAGCTACTTTTCCTCAGCCATGTGATTAGCTCCGAAGGCATCCGTCCTGACTCTGAGAAGACCGCAGCAGTAGAAAAGTTTCCTAGACCAACCGATGAAAAGGCCGCTAGGTGATTCATAGGACTTTGTGCCTACTACAGGCGTTTCGTCAAAAATGTTTCGAAGATTGCCGAACCGTTAATGCCATTAACGAAAGAAGATATTCCTTTCGTCTGGCAAAGTGAACAAGAAGATGCATTCAATGAGCTACGATGGCTACTTCAAAACCACCAGGTCCTTGCGCACTTTGGGGAGGAAGCGGAAACAGACATCCATACAGACGCCAGCAATTTAGAACTCGGTGCCGTCCTCGTTCAATGGCAAAATGGCGAGGAAAGAGTGATTGCATACGCCAGCCGCACTCTTTCGAGGGCTGAAACCAACTATTCAGCCACAGAAAAAGAATGCCTCGCAGTAATATGGGCCATAGGAAAATTCCGACGATACTTATACGGTAGACCGTTCCGAGCAATCAGCGACCATCACTCATTGTGCTGGCTTGCCAACCTGGAAGATCCTTCTGGACGACTTGTTAGATGGAGTCTGAGGCTGCAGGAATAGGACATAACGGTCGTGTACAAGTCAGGTCGCAAGCACAGTGACGCTGATTGTTTATCACGTGCGCCGGTCGAATCTGCTCTTGTAAAAGATGGACACGACTTTCCGTTTCTTGAAGCAGTGACCACATCTGAGATGGCCAAACACCAGCAGTCTGACGCCGAGTTGCTCCTACTCATCAGGCACCTCGAAGGACACCCCGTCCATGTTCCGCGAGTTTTCTGCCGAGGATTGTCATCGTATGTGATGAGAAATGGCGTCCTGTACAAAGAAATTTTGAGCACAGCACAGAGAAATTTCTACCCGTCGTTCCTTCAGCTTTGCGATCAGAAATCTTGGAAGCCTGTCACGATGACCCATCAGCAGGACACCTCGGAGTGAGCAGAACGTTCGCCCGAATTCATGCTAAGTACTACTGGCCAAAGCAATGGAATTCAGTACAGCAATATGTACGAACATGTCGGGATTGCCAAAGACGCAAAACGCCTCCATTAAACCCCGCAGGCCTCCTTCAACCAATAAAACCCCCAGGAGCCCCGTTCGAACAAGTAGGAATGGACTTGCTCGGTCCCTTTCCGACATCGTCATCAGGGAAACGATGGATTGTAGTAGCGACGGATTACCTAAACCGATATGCCGAGCCATCATCTCTAATCAGTGCAACGGCCGTTGAAGTGGCTCAATTCTTTGTCACCGAGATAGTATTACGACACGGTGCCCCTGCTATTATTATCACGGGCCGAGGAACTTCGTTCACAGCCGATTTGATGCAATCCATTATGAAACCAACTCATACCAGCCACAGGAAAACAACTGCCTATCACTCTCAAACAAATGGGCTAACCGAGCGATTGAACAGGACGCTGACCGATATGTTGTCAATTTACGCAGACTTAGAGCACCGTACATGGGACAAGATACTACCCTATGCAACATTCGCCTACAATACCGAATTGCAAGAGACCACTCAAGTAACGCCATTCCAGCTTGTTTTTGGTCGAACAGTTACCACACCTTAGGATGCAATGCTGCCTGTCAGCGACAGTACAGAACAGAACCCTGACATCAGCGACTTTGCACAGAGGGCAGAAGAAGCACGTCAGCTGGCACGACATCGCATTCAACAAAGGCAGCGCATCGACGCGGACCGATACAACCTGCGGCGAAGGGAAGTCGACTATGCACCAGGCGACAGAGTATGGGTGTGGACTCCCGTGCGGACGCGCGGCCTGTCCGAAAAGCTTTTGCGCCGTTATTTCGGCCCTTACCGAGTACTTCGCCGCATCGGTCCCCTGAACTACGAAGTTACGCCAGAAGGACAAGTGAGCTCATCACGATGCCGGCGTCGCACAGAAACTGTACATGTGGTCAGACTGAAGCCATATTATGACAGACAGTGAATATTCGACCAAACATCTATTCTGTGCCTTATACCACTTTAGTATGGACAACAACTTGAGGAACAATTTTGTCTATTTACGCATCGGGACGATGCGTTTTGGAGGGGGGATGATGATACAAGACAGAAACATATTTAAACAACGCGCGCAGGTTCGTGCGCCCGCTCAAGAGGACAACGGCGTATTGGTGGAAAAGACGACGAAATAATGGCACGTGTTTTCGCCGCACGCACTCGCATCGTAGGTGGCCGTTGTCGGCGTCTACAAGAGGAAGAAGAGGGGACGCGACGCTCGAGAGACAAGAAAAAGGCATTCCTGATCTCCTGTTTAGAACGCGGCAGTGCTTTTTATTTACCCCCAGGGCACAAGTTAGCCCACAATATATAGTTGTGTCTGGACTCCCTTAAGTGTTCGTTACAATATGTAGGCGTTTGGATGATAACTTATTTGTTCTTACTCAGTGTATTGAAGTATGAAAAGCAGACAGCAGACCGTTATATTTGGCCTTTTTAGACATTACAGAAGCTTATGACAACGCAGACCGCAACATTTTGTGGGATATTCTGGAAGGGGAAGGCTTAGGTGACGATTGTTTACAGCTTTTGAGAGCGATTTACCAAGAAAATACCGTTTGCGTTGAATTAAAAGGGATGCGGAGCGAGGAGAAAGTTGATATCAACAAGGGACTGAGGCAGGGATGCCCCTTATCCCCACTGCTGTTTACGATGTACATGTTGAGGATGGAGAGGGCACTAGAAGGAAGTAATATCGGGTTTATTCTCTCATACAAACAGGCGGATACAGAAGTGTTGCAGCAGCTTCCAGGTTTATTTTATGTGGAGAACATTGTGTTGCTAGCTAACAACCAAAGTGATTTGCTACGTCTAGCTAATATCTGTGGACAGGAAGGCAACAATTTAGCTTTGAAATTTCGTGTTAGAAAATCAGGTGTCATGATATTTAATGAAAACAGTGAACAGGCAGTGGCAATACAGGGCCAGAAAATACCTCGTCTAAGAGAATATAAATACCTTGGTATCTGGATAAACGAAGGCTATACATATATGGAAACAGGAAAAAACAATAACAGTAAAGGGGAAGAGAAATACAGCCATAATAAAACACAGGACGCTATGAGAATACAATAGATACGAGGTGCTCCAGGCTATGTGGAAAGGTGTAATGGTTCGAGGACTTACTTTTGGTAATGCGGTTGTTTGCTTGAAATCAGGGGTACAATCAGGACTCGATGGCAACCAACGGTCAGTGGGACGCCTCGCACTGGGCGCTCACGGGAAGACTACAAATGAAGCTGGGCAGGGTGATATGGGCTGGACAGGTTTTGAAGTGAGGGAAGCTCACAGTAAAATCAATTATCATGAATGACTGAGGAATATGGAAGAAGGTAAATGAACTGGGAGAGTGTTGAGGTATTTCTACAGGAAAAAAAAAACATTGATTAACAGTGGAGGAAAAGAACTAGGAAGCTTACCAGCAAGGATGCGGCCTGTAGGGTGAGCAACACAGGAACAAAAAAGTCAAGTGGAAAGTCAGAGAGGCTGAAATAATCTCGTGGATGGCGGTAACGGAAAAGAAACCTGCCATGAGTAACTACTGAAGAGGAAAAAACTAAATCAGCAAAGAAAGAATTTATGATTACTCAAAGGAAAGCTCATTACTTTTCGAAGCGAGATCAGGATGCCTTACAACACGCACTATAAAGCGAGATATAAGAAGGAAGAAGACGCATGAACTTGCCGTGGTAAAGCTAGGGAAACGATGGAGAATGTTTTATTAGAACGTGAAGATATGTGCCCAGCGGCCGATTTAGGCTTCCCTGGCCTCCTTGAAGCCCTTGGGTTCAGCGAGAGCAAGGGGAAACTAAACATCTGCGAAGTAGGGTTTAGTAAGAGGCGATTCCAATTGGTAGATTGGTGGATGAAAAGTAGGGAAACGACAAAAACGAATACGTACAAGAACAAGGTTCATAATAGGGTATCAGAAAATGTGGTTATGGGAATTCATCTTGTCTTTTTTTTCTTCTTTAATCTAGGTAGGTACTTTAGACAGTATAATAGCAAGAGCTTAGTGGCGCAACCCACTGCCCCGTTACAAAGGGGACGCTCATAACATCCATCCATCGATCCATCGCGGTCCCTGCAAGAGGCGGTGCTTCTACCAGAAACCTCGCATTCGTGCATAGCGTTCGCCGCCTTCGTTTCCCGGTAAACGTTACGTTTACATGAGCTGCAGTTGCATGGAACCGTTAGAAGCAGTCGGGGATCTTTGAATGCTATCGCGTTCCACTCCTAAAGGTGAAGCTGAAGCGTCCTCCAGATTTTTATTTACGAAACAAACTCCACACGAACTTTACTTTTAACTTCGTTACACATGAAAAAAATATTCGATGGATATTTCAATATTTTTTTCTCTCGAATATTCGTATGCGATTCGATTGGGAAGTTTCACTATTCGAACAGCCCTATTTAGTTTATTTTTAACTAAACTTCAGATGTTTTGAGGTTTTCTAACATTCGGCTTCGCATGCATGTAACCGTGCGTTACATGCACGCGGATTATGAAAGACTGCGATAGCGTAGAGAGCGCAAAAAGGAAAGCGCAAAACGAGCGTATGACGACAGGGTCAAAAGGACAGCGTAAGAGTAGAGTGATGTGAAAGCGTGAGGAGGAAAGCGGAGTGCCGCACGGAACGTGCTTCACGGCGGCGACCAGCTACGTGACTGCGCGACAGAAGCGTGCGCCACCACCCAGTCGCCGATGATGTCATGGCAACAAAGGCACACGACCGCGCTGGGCTGTGTTGTTCCGCCAGCCAATCACAGAAGCAAACAAAATCGTCGTCATGCGATGTTTTCAAAATGGCGTCGTACTTGATACTTTATTTATTTATTTATTTATTTATTTATTTATTTGTGATACCCTCAAGGTACATAATTGTACTTTGCAGAGGGGAGGGGCGAGAATACATTCGAAGAGTAAAAAATGCAGGATTAGTTCAAGGAATTTCCAACGAACAAAAGCAATATGAAAAAAGTAGTAATACATTCATAACAAATATCAGAGGCTTACATAACATGATAATACACAAAGAATACACTTTAGCAAGCAGACAATGTTCACGAATAAACACATAATCATGCCATTTGCTACCATACATTATTTTATGTTGATTAGTGCATTCTTAAAACGAGTGGGGTCACTGATGCTTACTAATGATGTTGGTAGATTATTCCAGTCGACTGAAGTCCTAGGAAGGAATGATTGTGAGCACGCGACGGTGTTATGACAGGGTACGTTAACTTTGTGTAAGTGGTCACGACGAGCCGAATAATAAGGCGCAGGTTGGATCCAAAGAGGGCGAAGAGATGCGTTGTGGTAGTAGATTTTATGAAAAAGGGAAATGCGTGATTCTTTTCTGCGAAGAGATAATAATGGAATTTGAAGGGTTCTCTTCATTAATGTAACACTAGCAGTGCGATGGTAGTTAGCTAAGATGAAACGAACCGACCGATTTTGCACCGATTCAATTTCGTTAATTAATGTAATCTGATGAGGATCCCAAACGGATGAGGCATATTCTAATTGGTGGCGGACGTATGTCTGTTTGTTTGTTTGTTTGTTTATTGGTTTCTTTCCAATACAAGGAAAAAGCGAAGGGAGAGCTAAAGGCTACTAGCCTGACGAGGCCCTCCCTCCGCATACAGTTTCGACAATATTACAAAAGAGATTTGAGAAAAACAGCACACACATTTGTAGTTACACTCTACACAGTTCTATGTCATAGAGGATCTAGTTCATATCACTGCACACAAATATATAAAACAGATTTCTTGTCATAGATGTGACAGAACGGGAAAAAAAAAAAAAAAAAAAAAACATATGAACGCAAATGCAAAATGTCAATCATCGTAGCGAACATATGAAAAAAGAGAAAAAAGGCGACATCCAACACACAGTAAAAGAGCACTGTTTTACAGACAAACGCTACATATGGTTTTAAATGAGATGTCACTGGTAGCGAATTTCTTTCTCGATAACCATTGTTTTGAATGTTTTTTTCTTAATCGATTTGTTGAGGTCGACATCATCTGGAAGTTTATTTAGAAGCACCGGAATTTGGTAATTTAAAAGTTGTTTTCCATAATTCGTGCGTGTTCGAGGCTTTCTGCGCTCTTGCCTTCGAAGGGCGAGCGTGTGTGTTTCAGCGGGATTGCTAAATGCGTGTAGTTTATGTTTTTGTACATACTGCAATAACTTGAAGCAATAAATTTCATCAGCTCTTAGCAGAGAATACTTTACAAACAGTGGACCTGTTGGCAAGTCTTGTGGGTGTCCTGCATATCTTTCGAGTAGGCGAAGTACACGCTTCTGAAACTTTAGTATTCGGAGGTAGTTTCTACTAGAGGTTGTACCCCAAACCAAAATACAGTAGGAAAGTCTGGAATAAAAGAGAGTATAATAAAGAGAAACTTTAAGCCACAAAGGTATAAGTGAGCTTATTCTATACAAGCAGCCGAGCGATCTACTGAGCTCCAAAGCAAGATTATCAATGTGGGTGTTCCAAGACAAATTTTCTTGGAACCATACTCCCAGAAATTTTTGCTTAACCTCTTGTTTTAACGGAGTGCCCCGAAAGGTAATATGAATATCATTCTTCATTGGTTTGTTAATCGGAGCGAATATAATATATTTGGTTTTATTAGTATTCAACTGTAACCTGTTGGCATGTAACCAGTCAGAAAGTGACTCCATATACTTATTAACAATCTCCTGAAGCTCTGTAAGGGTACGTGCAGTGAAGAAAATATTCGTGTCATCTGCGTACATTATTAGTTTAGGGGAATTATAGATGCTACAGAGATCATTAATATAGACTAAGAATAATAGCGGTCCAAGAATAGAGCCTTGAGGAACACCTTGTTTAATTACTATTTTTGTAGTCGTTCCTTGGTGGACACTTACATATTGAAGCCTATTGCTTAAGTAACTCTCTATTAGTTTAAGGACGACGCCGCGAACACCGTATCTTTTTAGTTTAATTAATAGCACATCATGACACACTGAGTCAAAAGCTTTTCGTAGATCTACAAACAGTCCTAGCGTGTAAAGCCTGTGCTCAAAGTTATGTATAATATCATGCTTGATACTGAGAAGTGCGTCCTCGGTAGATTTTCCTTTTTGAAATCCGAACTGCATGTCACTTATTACCCCATATTTCGCAAAGAATTTTTCTAGTCTTATATTTATGGCCCCTTCAAATACTTTCGATAGAACAGGCAGGACCGAGATTGGCCTATAGTTGCTTATGTCTCCTTCAGCACCACCCTTGTGAATAGGACAGATGCGGGCTATCTTGAGCGAGTCAGGGAAGATTCCAGTCTCAAACATTTTATTTATTATGTCTGCTAGGATGGGGGATAGGATTTCAGACACATGTTTAATTGGCATTGCTTTAATTTCATCAGAACCAGAAGCAACATCATTTCTAATCCCATTGATAAGTTTGTTGATTTCGTGAGGAGTTACTGGTGCGAGAACCATAGAGTTCACTATCGTAACGCTGTTATCAACCAAGTTATGCTCTTCATCATTTTCCTGCTCGTACACTGCGCTCGTGGCAAAATAGGCGTTAAGGGCGGTGGCCGCTTCAAGACCGGTTAGTGTGCCTGTAGGTGTGACTATTTTTAGTACGGTACATTGTTCTTTCTTCCCAGTTAGATTTTTTACTTCATTCCATATTTTCCTAGGATCCTTACCTATTTTGGCAAAAACCTGTTCATAATATTCTACCTTAGCATTTTTAATTTCACTGCTCAGTTTATTTCTATACTGTTTGAAAGTGATTAGGGCATCTTCTCCTCGCGTTTTTAAAAACATATGGAACAAACGGTTCTTTTTTGTTATTTTCTTTAATAAGGAGTTGTTAATCCAGGGCTTCCGTATTCTTTTACATCTTGGCCTACTCAGTTCCGTTGGAAATGCTTGATTGTAGCATGCAATAAGTTTATCAAGAAAAATATTGTACGCCTTACTAGGGTCGTCTTCTTTTAATACGCATGCCCAATCAACGGTAGCAACCAGAACGTAAAAGAGTTTCAATGACTGATCATTTATCCTGCGGATGATCTTCTTTGGTACATGACTACGTTTACCACACAAAGAGGGGATAAGACAAAAAACTGGAAGGTGATCACTAATTCCTAGCGTCAGCAATCCAGCAGCACAATTCGGTGGGTGTATGTTCGTAATACATACATCAAGCAAAGTTGCAATATTGGGTGTCACTCTTGTTGCTTCGACGATAGTGTTTACACATGCGTAAGATGTGACTAATTCTGTCAGTTGTCTTGAAGGGGCATCATGCGATAGCATATCTATGTTGACGTCACCCATTATCACGAAAGACAGACCAGTACAAGTAAGGTGTCGCAGTAGATTGTCTAGGAACTCGAAGAAATTTGTTTTGTTACCTGCGGGTGGCCTATAGATAACGGCAGCTACATTGTTTTCCACATGTATGGTAAGGCACTCAACATCATTGTTAACGACCGAAAAATCACGCAGAACTTCATGAGACATAGGTCGTTTGATGTACGCGGCTACGCCACCGCCCCTTCCATGCGACCTAACAGCACCTTGATAAGCATAGTTTTGAAAGAATGGGGGTTGTTCTTCAACTCTTAACCACGTTTCTGTGAATAACATCAAATTAAATTCAACGGTCAATGAAGTGAAGAAGTCGCGTAATTCTTCTTGTTTGTTTCTTATACTGCGCACGTTCAAGTGGAACACTCGCAATTGGTTCTGAGTAGTCTCTGCCAAAGAATTGAAGGCGTTTATAGTATAGTAGTGAGAAGAGTTTAAAGCTGCCATATTCTTGCTTGTTGCTATTTCTGGCATGTGGTTAATCACTTCACTTAGTTTCGCGGGATATTTTTTCCAGGTCACTCGTAGCGTTTATCCGCAAAGTTGCAGACTGTTCGTCCCTTCGAGCAAAGATTTTGCCACCGTTTGTCCACACAAACTTCCAGCCTACTTCACGCTTTTTCTTTGTCGCCGCACCGAGAAGCTGCTTACCATGACGGGTAAGATGCTCATTCACGTAGACTGGCTTAGATTCTTCAAAACCCAGTTTTGTAGTGTTAATCCGGATTTTTCTGGCCTTCTGAAGGACAGCATTGCGTTTTGTGCGTCGGACAAAACGAACGATGATATTTGTCTCATCATGTCTTGCAGTCGGCACTCTGTGGCATGCATCAATGTCGGCATCGGTAATTTCTTCATCCACAAGCGCACCAATCTTTTTAATTATGATCACTGGCTCGCCATCAAGTGGCACTCCCTTAATTTCGAGGTTATTTCCCCTCTGGTATTGCTCCAGCTCCTCGATGCGGCGTGACAGTCGCGCGTTGTCAGCTTTAAGATCTTTATTTTCTTGAAGCAAATTATGAATGTCATCTCTTAGTGTCCTTAGGTCCTGAATGTCTTCTTTCAGTGTCTTTACATCTTGCAAGCTATCTTTGATTGCCCTGAGCTCAGCTCTCAGCTCCCGCCGCAAGTCCTCAATCGCTTTAGCCGTTTCCCCTGGCATAATAAATCGATGCAAAAGTAAACAAAGATTTACAACAAGTAAATCAGCAGCAGACTAGGCCACATGTACATTCGGCAGGTGCGTTCGGCAGCGGTGCACTGGTATTGTTTTGGAATAGCAAAGGACAATGCTTACCTGCAAAGAGCAGATATGAATCTCAGTGACGTTGAACACAAGTGCACCGCTGCCGAACTGCCGTGAGGAAGGATTCGGCGATCCCTTTTAAGCCCAGCAGAAGATGCTTGCAGCCCTCTGTCGTCGCAAAACCAATGCTTGCGGTTAACAGCCGATGTCTGGGGGGCGTCAGTCTTGCCTTCACGTCGATCCCAGCAGTGCGGTCTGTGCTGGCCGATAGCAATCTTCTACGGCTTCTGCGATGAAAGAACTGCAAAGAGCAGATATGAATCTCAGTGACGTTGAACACAAGTGCACCGCTGCCGAACTGCCGTGAGGAAGGATTCGGCGATCCCTTTTAAGCCCAGCAGAAGATGCTTGCAGCCCTCTGTCGTCGCAAAACCAATGCTTGCGGTTAACAGCCGATGTCTGGGGGGCGTCAGTCTTGCCTTCACGTCGATCCCAGCAGTGCGGTCTGTGCTGGCCGATAGCAATCTTCTACGGCTTCTGCGATGAAAGAACTGCAAAGAGCAGATATGAATCTCAGTGACGTTGAACACAAGTGCACCGCTGCCGAACCGTGTACAAAAGCCGTTTTAATGAAACTGGCGCAAGCGAAAAATTTCTCATCAAATATCCTAAGGAGCGGTTAGTTTTAGATATTACATACTGTACATGCTGCTTCCAAGAAAGATCGCTAGTTATATGAATGCCAAGATAACGGTAGCATGTAACGGATTGAAGGGGGCAGTCATTAAGGGCGTAGGTAGGGCAAGTTGTGTTAGAGCGAGAAATCCGCATAGATTTGCATTTATTAATGTTGAGTTCCATGCACCAAGTGAGGCACCAGTTAGATATGTTATTTAAATTGGATTGAAGGGTAGCTATATCAGATGCATTAGTCACTTTTCGATATATAACGCAGTCGTCAGCGAATAAACAAATTTGTGAGGAAATGTTATCAGGTAAATCGTTAATATATATTAAAAATAAAAGAGGACCAAGAACAGACCCTTGTGGAACACCTGATTCAACTGGAGCCGCGCGAAATGTGGAGTCATTAGTTACAACAAATTGGGAACGAGAAGAAAGGAACGATTGGATCCAGCTGAGTACTCCCGGGTCAATGTTGAGTGCGCTTAGTTTGTGTAGTAGCAGTACATGTTTCACTTTGTCAAAAGCTTTAGAAAAATCCAACAATATGCAATCAGTCAAAAAACCGCTATCAAGATATACATGTAAGTCATTAGTGAAAGTTACCAGCTGGGTCTCACAAGAAAAACATTTGCGAAAGCCATGTTGACTGTTAGAGAAAAAATTATTTTCTTCAAGAAAGTTGACGAGGTTAGAAAATATGATATGCTCCATAATTTTGCATGGTACTGAGGTAATCGATATGGGCCTGTAGTTAAAAGGATCTTGAGTTTCGCCAGATTTGTGGATATGAATAATCTTTGCTGTTTTCCAGTCATGAGGCAAGGATGAGGACAGGTACGATTGTGAAAAAATGCTCTCTAAGATGATAGAGGAATACTCACTAGTATTTTTTAGAAATTTCGTCGTGATTTCGTCTATTCCACAAGAAGACGTAAGTTTAAGAGCGTCTATTATTTTTTTTTATGCCAGTAGAGCTTAAAATTACAGGATCCATAGGAAAAAAATTGCAGCATGGTAGCCTAGGAAGGTCGTTATCATGTGCTGAAGGAGTGAAAGCTTTTATAAATACGTTATTTAAAATCGTAGCGCAGTGCTGCCGAGGTATAGGCTCACCGGAAGACGTGCTAAGTGATATGATTTTCGATGCACTAGGCCTTACTACATTCCAGAAGCTCCTTGGATTATTGATGAGCATGTTCGGAAGGGTATTATTGAAAAAAGAAAATTTTGTGTTCTTTATCGCAGATGAGTAGGCCGAGGCAGCTTCTTTGTAAGCAGACCATTTAGCCTGGCTTTCCGTCCGCGTAGCGGTGCGAAAAAGACGTTTTTTTCTGTTAGATAGGCGTTTCAAAGATTTAGTATACCATGAAGCATTGTTATTCGAAAAAACGCGCCTCTTCGGAATAAACGTGTTAACAAGATCGTGAATTTTTTCTTTGAATATATTCCAGTTAGTATCCAGTCAGCGCTCAGCAACTTTAGGCAGGTAATTATCAAGGAAAAGAGCAAGTTCGTTGTTGATAGCGGTGAAGTTGCCGTTTTTATAATCACGAATGGTTTTAATACTGTTTTGGGACGGTAGGATTGCCAAGCTAATGAAAAAATGCAAGACGTCGTGATCACTCAAGCCGGGTGAGTGTGTAACGTTAGATATGATATCTGTTGATGATGTTAAAACAAGATCTAAAAGAGATGATGTGGTGGTTGTTACACGTGTAGGGGAAGTAACTACCTGAACCAGGTTGAAATCAGCACATATCTCTACAAAATGCTTTGATTCAACGGAAGTTGTATTTAGTAAAGGACACATGCTTGACCAGGAAATATTCGGGAAGTTAAAATCGCCCATGAGTAATATTGGCGTTCCGGGGAAGCGAACACTAATCTGGCACAAGCAATCGTACATGCTATCGCAAAAAGTAGGGGCTGATGATGGTGGTCGGTAACAAACACCGATCACAACTTTTTTGAAATTTTCAGAAATGCAGCACCATACACATTCAATGTTACATGATATGGCTACAGGTAAACAGTCAAAGCATTCATTAACAACAATTAAGACACCACCGCCTAGTGTGTTAGCGCGATCAGTACGGTAAATATTATACTTTTTATTACAGTAGAATAACTCAGAGTTTGTTGCTTTACTCGTCAAACACGTTTCGGTTAATGCAATTATGTCTGCATCACAATCATTTATTTGGCTACAGAGATCACCTTTTTTAGGTAAGAAGCTACGAATATTAGTAAAAAGAACCGGTAGTTTTGATATTATAGGATCGAGGTCCCTACCCCTCGCGTTATCCTATGGGCGCGCCGTTAGAACATTGCGGCCTGATCTTAAGGATAGAACAGACGCCGTGGCATCATCTGAGGTGCTACTTAACGGCTTCAATTCACAGACCTTTTGCTCAGTGGCGTCGTATACATAGCATTTCTTACCAATTAGTAGCTTGTTATATCTTAATTTAAATGGTACATTCTGACTTTTTCCGTATTCGATAAGAGCTCTTCTGGCACTTCCGGAGCGTTTGCTGTTCTTGAAGAGCATTTTCATCACCGAAGCTATGGAGTCTGAGCATTTCACTCTTCAAAAGTCCGCGGTACAGTTCATTTCACTGCCCAGCGCGTTTAAATCACGAAACTTCACTGTCAACTAAAGTGAAACTTGACTATAAATAGTTGCAGAGAAGCGAGACAGTATTTTCGACATCTTTGGCAGTTCCTTATTTGCCATCCTAAGGCCAGGTTTCTTCGTATGAATCGCGCGTGTTGTATCAGCCGTTCGTAAATATTTTTATAGCCAGAAATTCTATCGATAGAGGTCTTAAGTTAAATTCAGTTGTACCCGTGCGTTTATGTCATCGTAAAAATCCATACCGTTAACAGACTGTGTACATTTCCTTCTAATTTTCCTGGTTGGGCAAGACCACTCGAGAGCCGCTGTCGGCTTGCTGGCGTGCTGTCCGAGATGGCCGCCAGTAAAGCCGGCGTCCTTTTGAGATAGCGTAATTGCCAAGCATTATCCAAAGGCGCATATTTTTCAGCTAGGTTTGATGATTTCTGGGCGTTGTGCAACGGTGAAAGCAATCTTTACGGACTGACTCGGCGTCTGTGGTCGAGGATGGGTTCAGTCCCAGTCGCTGAGGCCGCGTTTCGATGGAGGCGAAACGAAAGGCGTCTGCATACTGCGCGAGGTGAGTGCACGTTAAAGAACCCCAGGTGGTAGAAATTATTCCAGAGCCCTCCACTGAGCCGTCCCTCATTTCCAATGTGTCGCGTTCGCCACTTATCCAATGCCAACAAAGAGTCACGAGTTGTGTTTGAGAATTTGAGGGCGCTGTGCAATTATTTTATGCCTAAATAAATTGTACTTTTACAGTTTTGAGCAATATAATCCTAATACCTGCCTAATCATCTTAATTGCGCAGCTCAGATGTGTGATGCACTCTTGTAGTAGATAGCAACCAATTGGTTTCGGTAACCGTAAAGACTAAAAGGTGGTGAATTCGTTTAAAATGCCTTCGGTGCATATCAGATTTGTGCAATGGTGAAACATTGCCTTATACGAGGGCGAATCAAAAAGTCTTTGCCCTATTTTTTTAGCCAAATTACGGCTGTAAATGCGAAGGCAACATATTCATTCCCCGTGTTGAACCTTTCTTGGGCCGGCCCGGCCTTATCTGCCGGTAAGTCCGCGGCACGGCGCTGCTGTCTGTTGTTGAAGGTGGCGGTTGTGCTCCACACGTCCACGGCGTACGAGCAACGGACTGTGATTCGTTTTCTATGGAGCAAAGGACGAATGCCCATCGAAATCCACATGGAAATGCAGCCGACGTATGGAGAAAGATGCCTCGCTTTGAGGAGTGTGAGGTGGTGGTGTTGTGAGTTAGCAAAAGGCCGTGAAGACTTGCATGGCAATGAACATTCGGGGAGGCCGCATGCGTCGCTGACTGGAATTTCACTAGTGGATGCAATGGTGAAAGTGGATAGGCGTGTGCACCTCAAAGACATTTCCCAGGAGCTTGACATTTCGTATGGGAGCGTTTACTACATCCTTCACGGGTCCTTAAGGTACAGGAAGGTTTCATGTCGGTGGGTGCCTACGCAGTTGGATGACATGATGAAAGGCAAGCGAATGATTGCTTCACTGAACCATCGACAATGGTATGCTTAGGAGGGTGAAAGTTTCCTGGACCACATGCTACTCTAGATGAAACGTGGATACTGCATTTTACGCCGGAATCGAAGCAGCAGAGCATGGTGTGGAGACATCCGGGTTCGCTTGTGACAAAAAATTCTGTTCAGTGCCATCTGTTGGGAAAGTCATGTTAGTGGTCTTCTAGGATCGCCGAGGACCGCTCCTGCTGGATTTCATGCCACAAGGTGCAACCATCGATGCCGACAGTTATTGTTCCACACTGTCACGTCGGCTGGTTACCATCAGGCAAAAACACCGAGGGATTCTCGATGTGGACAACGCGGTTATCCTCTACGACAAGCGAGGCCACATGTGCTAATCAGAACCGCCGACAAGCTCCGGTCATTTCACTGGGAGAGTCTGGACCACCGACCATGCAGTCCGGACCTCGCTCCTAGCGATTTCTACGTTATCGCTACGCTGAAGAAGTTCGTGGCAGGACAGCGATTCACGTGCAACGGTGAAACCAAGACAACAGTCCGACGGTGGTTCCACAGTGAGCCGGACGAATTCTGCCACAGGCGTATCTCAAATTTAGTGTTGCGATATGACAGATGTCTCAACAGGTGTGGGGACTATGTGGAAAAATAGTGCAAGGTACGTAGAAAAGTACGTTTATATTTGTAATTACCTATATGTACCCTATTTTGGCTAATAAAAAAAATAGAGGAAAAGACTTTCTGATTCGACTTCGTATGTTTTGTGTGGGCGCGATTACTGCTGCACGCAGTTCGTCTAAAAGGCACATGCGCGAATTAAATAACGTGTATATAGTAAATCATTGTACTACCTTCCATTGTACTACCTTGCAGCTACCTTCCATCAACCTCTCTCTTTCCCGGTGTCTTGCACTTCGCTTTATTCCAGTGAAGAGGAGCAAACTATAGAGACACGCTTTCTCTTCATTAAGATCTTTTCCTCCCACGAACTGCTGTTTGCCTTCCGGCACAGCTTGCGACGGTGTAGAGCATAAATATTGCATGACATTAAAGTTGCGACCTGAGCGGCGCATAAACAAAAACATTTCGTGACATGACGCATTGCATAGGACGACGTCAAAGAAATCTTTTTGCACGCCTCACGCTAAGTTTTGTAGCATTCAATTAACCTCTTCACGAAATCTTCGCAGCACATAGATTCCAACATGTGCGTTGCAACTGCGTAATATTTCTTTCTCGTTTACTCAGCTTTTCTTTTTTTTTTTCGCCTTCAAAGGCATTGACTATGTCACGCACAGATCTATCGTACTAGGCAATGCACCGAGGTATCTCGAACGCACTTTGAAACTTTGTGGCAGCCAGGCACCAGTATATGTTATTTCTGTATTATACGCCGATGCAGAGGCGTCACTCAATGAACCCTAATTCACCTTAGTCCACCCTTATCCACCTTAATACAACCTAATCAACCTACATCGCCCCTAATGCACCTTAGCCTACCCTATACGGTCTTAATCCTTCTTTATCAACCCTAATCCATTATAATCCGCCTTAATCCTCATTCATCCACCTTAATCCTTATTCATGCATATTAATCAAACTTAATCCTGCTTAATACTCCCAATATACCTTAATACACCCTAATCCAGCTCCATGATCCCTAATCCACCTTAATCTACCCCAATTCATCCTAATCGGTCTTAATCCTCCTTTATCAACCATAATTCACCTTAACCCACATTAATCGACCTTAATCTTTCTTTAACCACCTTAATCCCTCCTAATCCTTGTTTATGCACCCTAATCCACCCTAACACCCTTTCATCAACCCTCCACCTTTATCCACCATAATCCACCTAATCTTCCACCACCCACCTTAATCTGTATTCATGCATCTTAATCTTCTTTAATGCACTCTAATCCACCTTAATCTTTGTTGCAATCTAATCAACCTTAATCCTCCCTAATCCACTTTATGTCAATCATAATGATTCATTAATCAACTTGGGTAATCATTCTCTTATACAGGGGTGGACATGCTTTGGGTCACCTGTGGCCTTCCTTGGGTCTCGTGATACTTCCAGTTTACAACGCGACCTTGAAACAGAGATGTAAATGCTTTTGCCTTAAAACAAAAAAATGCAATGTTGACTAGCTAACGCTCATCACCTGCAATACCACTGGTATACTTGCCACTAATTTTTTCAGGGCGCAAAGCAGAATCTATAATGCTGCACTTTCGACTGAATAACAACAGTTAGCGACGTGCGAGGTGATGCATGGGGCCACCCCAGAATATTAAGCATACTGAGGACAACCGCAACAAAAACGCTGGTAGGCCGGAAGAATGAAAAAAAAAAATGCAGCGTTACGGGATGCTTTGCTACGAGCTGTAAGAAAGACGCCTCAGCTCGCAAACAACGCTGTTCTTTGTCGAATGAGAGTTCTTTCGGCCAATGTCATGCAGCCACTGCTTCCTGCGCAAGCCGTCACGCTTTACTTGTGGTATCATAAAAACGGCATAACAATCTTCAGGCTTCTTGCTGCAGTTATATGCGCAACATCCCGGCATAGCGCAAGCACATAGGGGAGGAAAAGCGTACAACGTTCACTACGCCGAGCTAAAGCGCCGAGCCAGCCGTGCTCAGGAGGGAAATGGCCCGAACGAAAAAGACAAACACAAGCAAAACTGAAGATCCGCGCGTTTCCAAGGCCAACGGCAGGGAGACCAATCGTCGTGCAGAAAAACGGGGGCAAAACTGGTTGCCACGGGGGAACGCGCAAGGGGGCGAGGAGGAGGCGAGTAGGTCGCGCGGCAGCGGCAGTGTTCAAATAGTATCGATACTTTCAAATTATCAAGGGACTTTAGCGGATGGATGTATGGATGGATATTATGAGCGTCCCCTTTGGAACGGGGCGGTGGGTTGCGCCACCAAGCTCTTGCTACTATACTGCATAATATCGTACCTAGGTTAAACAATGGAAAAAAGAAAAAAAAAAAACACTCTGAACTACCACGCCCAAATTTTCTGATCCCCTATTGCTAACTGTGCTTTTGTACGTCTCCGTGTTTTGTCGTTTCCCTACTTTTCTTTCACCAATCCTCCAGTCGCCTCTTACTAATGTCTATTGCGGACATGTTTGCTTTATCACTGCTCCCTCTGAACCCAAGGGCTTCAAGGAGGCCAGTGGTGCCTAAATCGACCGCTGGGTAGACGTCCTCACATTCTAATAAAACATGCTCCCTAGTTTGCCTAGCTTTACCGCAGCAAGCACATGCTTCTTCTTCCTTCTTATATCTCGCTTTATAGGTGCGTGTTCTAAGGCATCCCGATCTCGCTTCGAAAAGTAATGAGCTTCCCTTTGAGTTATCATAAATGCTTTCTTTCCTGATTTCGTTTTTTCCTCTTAAGAAGTTACTCATGGCAGGTTTCTTTTCCATTGCCGCCACCCATGAGATTAATTCAGCCTCTCTAACTTTCCGCTTGACCTTCTTTGTTGCTGTGTTGCTCACCCTACAGGCCGCATACTTGCTGGTAAGTTTCCTAGTTCTTTACCTCCACTGTGAATCAATGTTTTTCCTGTACAGATACCTGAACACTCTGACAGCCCATTTACTTTCTTCCCCATTTCTCAGCCGTTCTTCATACTCAATTTTATTGCGAGCTTCCCTCACTTCAAAACTAGTCCAGCCCATATCACCCTGCACAGCTTCATTTGTAGTATTCCCGTGAGCGCCCAATGCGAGGCGACCCATTGACCTTTGGTTCCCGTCCGCGGCCGGAAAACAAGCGCCACCTGGCAGCAACTGCGCTCTACGCACTCGATGAAGGCGCAGCGCGTTGGCTGATCGCCGCGCGGTGACGTAAGCAGTAACGTCACCTCGAGGGGTACGACCATGTACGGCCACGCGCCCGTTTCAGCCTCTCAGTTTGGTATCGCGCAATGTGAAAGGCGCGCGCAGTTTGTTCTGCCACAGTTTACTCGCATGTGGCCAGATGCATGAGTTTATATTTCTTGCACGCAGAACTCGCTTGAATTTCCCAATTACAGCGAGCCCGCTAAAATTAGAAAAAGAAAGATTAGAGTAATTCATGTGTATGTGTTCATTAGCGACTAAGTACCACCTATTGCCTTTAAGCCCATGGGCACACCGCGGACAGCCCGTCTCCGTAGGAGCCGTTACTTTATTTGAAAATGCCTTTTCTTTTTTTTGGGGGGGGGGGGGGGTACAAGATTTTGTAGAAGGACCAAGTACGTTTCCGCGCTTTAGCTGCCTGTGCCTCTTAATCAATGTTCCTGAGCCTTTCTCCAAAACTAATTTTGTTGTGCACTGGTCTTACTTTAAATATTGGGAGCTGTAGGGCACCTCCTTACTGCAGGTGTTCTTCAGAATGGTTCACTATTGGAGGCGATAAAAGACATGGAAATGTTGCGTGGCCTTGTTGTCAGGAGTCGACATTCACTGCCGACGTAGGCCATCTCCTTCTAGCTCGGCTAGCCTCCGCAAGCGACTTCCCCTCCTCCCTCCATAGCTCAGCCTAGGGACCGCGTCACGCGGTCCCTAGGTCCCTTCTCTGCCATTTTGTACGCGCCGCACTCCCTATGGCGGTATTGCGCATTTTGCGTTAGACGGTTTACCGATGTCACGTGCTGTAATCGGTGACGTCGCGGACAGTGCGTCTTGCGCGGAGAGAGGCATTTGAGCTCGACTCTGTATGCGAGGCTCCGCCGAGGCTTCTGTGTGAAATTTCGACGGTTTTCGCGCCGTGCAGCTGACACTTTGGGGACGCGATCGTCACCACGTACGCTCCGCACTTGTCGGTTTACAATTCCCAAGCCTGGTAAGAGGCCCTTTGAGAGAGGAACGAAAACTGCACGTGCGCTTATTATTGGTTCGGCGCCCGTATAGTAATAGTGTACGGTCTCTACTGCAATTGTGACGTCACGGTTTACGTTCATGTCACATGCGAACATGTCCGGCGATCTTAACAATTGCATATATTCTGGTACATAATTTGGAAGCCCATGCACGGTGGTCATTTTTAAGTTTTATTGAATTTTTAAAAATAGCCTGTTGTTACTAACATAATTCAAGTCATTGAGCTGGATTATTCAGCGAGGCTGCGATTACTTGCACGACAAACGGAAACATATATTCAACTGATTAACATAAATAAACGAATTATCATTTTGTTTATTACGTTACGGTACATATTGCCATTCACGGATTGTAGCCAGTGAGCCTGCAAGGCTTATCTATCCACTTAGAATGAATTTCAGGAATGACGCCATTTGGAAATGCGTGCCATCAAATTTGCCGTAAAAATGCACTGTTGTTCCACGTACTTTTTTACCAAAGCGGTCTTCTATGCATTGAAACACAGAAGTAATTGGATTGCCCATGTATCTAAAAATTAAAGTTAATGAAATTATGTGGTTTTATGTGCCAAAACGACGACCTGATTACGAGGCACGCCGTAGGAGGGGGCTCAGGATTATTTTGGACCACCTGGGGTTCTTCAACGTGCATCTAAATTAAGTAGTCGGGTGGTTAAACAGTTCGACTGCATCGAAATGTGGCTGCCGTGGCCGGGATTTGATTTCGCAACCTCGTTAAAAACGTTAAAAACGCAACCAAGGAGATAACGGAGGACTCCGCACTGGAGATAGCGGACAGCCACCTCCTCCATATGTGGGAAGCTAAGCTCAGCATGGAAAAACGGCTCAGGAGGCAAAGGTGGAACCGCAATCTCAGGAGACGGATCGCTAGGCTCAATAAAAGTATAGAAGATTACGCGCTCAAACTAACCAGGCAGAACTGGGAGTCCACCTGCGATAGGATGGACGGAAATATAGGCCTAACTAGGATATGGAATCTACTACGCTACCTGCTGGATCCACAGGGCTGCAAAACAGCGCAGCGACAGAACCTTCAAAAAATTCTTCACTTGTACGAAGGTACAGAGGTAGATCTAATGAAGGACATACAGGAGAGATACATAGGGGACACTAGCAAGGAACCCCTACCTAACTATGAAGGCGTAGGCAACTCCAGCCTAGACGAACCCATCAGCGAGGCGGAGGTCCGGGCGGTAATTGCCAAGCTCAAAACCAAATCAGCTTGAGGCCCAGATGGCGTTAGCAATAAAATGTTTCGCAATCTAGACGATAACTCTATAACTGCCTTAACTAACTTTATGCAGAAGTGCTGGGAAGAGGGTAAACTACCAAAGCAGTGGAAAACCGCTAAGGTGGTGATGATCCCAAAACCAGGCAAGAAACTCCAGATAGAGAACTTAAGACGTATCTCTCTAACCTCTTGTGCAGGCAAGCTTTTGGAGCACGTTATTCAAACGCGGCTCAATAACTACATGGAGGATAATGACATCTATCCGCATTCGATGGTGGGCTTTAGGCCCAGGCTCTCCACCCAGGACGTGATGCTGCGACTAAAACACCAAATCATCGATGCGGAAACGGGGGACGCAAAGGCAATCCTAGGGCCTGACCTAGCGAAGGCCTTTCATAACGTCACACATAAAGCCATTCTTGAGAACCTTCAGGACTTGCGAGTAGGCGTACGAACCTACAATTACATTAGGGACTTCTTGTCAGACCGAGAAGCAAAAATCCAGATTGGAGAATGCCAATCGGATGACATTAAATTAGGCAGCAAAGGGACCCCACAGGGCTTTGTGCTCTCGCCCTTTCTTTTCAATGTGGCCATGATCAAACTCCCTGAAAGACTGGAGGCTATTGAAGGACTAAACCACAGCATCTACGCTGATGACATCACGTTGTGGATAGCTAGGGGCAGCGATTCCCAAATAGAGTAAACAGTCCAAAGGGCTATCCAGGCAGCTGAAGGTTACGTCGGACTTAGGGGACTTAAATGTTCACCGCAAAAATCGGAACTGCTTCTATACCAGCCGAAAGACAGGGCCAGTAAGGAGGAACCGCAAATCTCCGTCACAGCTGGGGGGATCCCCATTCCAAAAGTGGACAAAATCAGAGTTCTGGGACTTTTCATCATCATCATCATCATCATCATCATCATCATCATCATCATCATCATCATCATCATCAGCCTGGTTATGCCCACTGCAGGGCAAAGGCCTCTCCCATACTTTTCCAACTACCCCGGTCATGTACTAATTGTGGCCATGTTGTCCCTGCAAACTTCTTAATCTCATCCGCCCACCTAATTTTCTGCCGCCCTCTGCTACGCTTTCCTTCCCTTGGAATCCATTCCGTAACTCTTAATGACCATCGGTTATCTTCCCTCCTCATTACGTGGCCTGCCCATGCCCATTTCTTTTTCTTGATTTCAACTAAGATATCATTTACTCGCGTTTGTTCCCTCACCCAATCTGCTCTCTTCTTATCCCTTAACGTTACACCTATCATTTTTCTTTCCATAGCTCGTTGCGTCGTCCTCAATTTAAGTAGAACCCTTTTCGTAAGCTTCCAGGTTTCTGCCCCGTACGTGAGTACTGGTAAGACACAGCAGTTATAAACTTTTCTCTTGAAGGATAATGGCAACCTGCTGTTCATGATCTGAGAATGCCTGCCAAACGCACCCCAGCCCATTCTTAATCTTCTGATTATTTCAGTCTCACGATCCGGATCCGCAGTCACTACCGGTCATAAGTAAATGTATTCCCTTACCACTTCCAGTGTTTCGCTACCTATCGTAAACTGCTGTTCTCTTCCGAGACTGTTAAACATTACTTTAGTTTCCTGCAGATTAATTTTGAGGCCAACCCTTCTGCTTCGCCTGTCCAGATCAGTGAGCACGCATTTAAATTGGTCCCCTGAGTTACTAAGCAAGGCAATATCATCAGCGAATCGCAAGTTACTAAGGTATTCTCCATTAACTCTTATTCCCAATTCTTCCCAATCCAGGTCTCTGAACACCTCCTGTAAACAGGCTGTGAATAGCATCGGAGAGATCGTATCTCCCTGCCTGACGCCTTTATTGGGATTTTGTTGCTTTCTTTATGGAGGACTACGGTGGCTGTGGAGCCGCTTTAGATATCTTTCAGTATTTTTACATACGGCTCGTCTACACCCTGATTCCGCAATGCCTCCACGACTGCTGAGGTTTCGACTGAATCGAACGCTTTCTCGTAATGAACGAAAGCTATATATAAAGGTTGGTTATATTCCGCACATTTTTGTATTACCTAATTGATAGTGTGAATATGGTCTATTGTTGAATAGCCTTTACGGAATCCTGCCTGGTTCTTTGGTTGACGGAAGTCTAAGCTGTTCCTGATTCTATTTGCAATTACCTTAGTAAATACTTTGTAGGCAACGGACAGTAAACTGATCGGTCTATAATTTTTCAAGTCTTTGGCGTCCCCTTTCTTATGGATTAGGATTATGTTAGCGTTTTTTCGAGATTCCGGTACGCTCGAAGTCATGAGGCATTGCGTATACAGGGTGGCCAGTTTTTCTAGAACAATCTGCCCGCCATCCTTTAACAAATCTGCTGTTACCTGATCCTCCCCAGCTGCCTTCCCCCTTTGCATAGTTCCCAAGGCTTTCTTTACTTCTTCCGGTGTTACCTGTGGGATTTCGAATTCCTCTAGACTATTCTCTCTTCCATTATCGTCGTGGGTGCCACTGGTACTGTATAAATCTCTATAGAACTCCTCAGCCACTTGAACTATTTCATCCATATTAGTAATGATATTGCCGGCTTTGTCTCTTAGCGCGTACATCTGATTCTTGCCAATTCCTAGTTTCTTCACTGCTTTTACGCTTCCTCCGTTCTTGAGAGCATGTTCAATTCTATCCATATTATACTTCCTTATGTCAGCTGTCTTACGCTTGTTGATTAACTTCGAAAGTTCTGCCAGTTCTATTCTAGCTGTAGGGTTAGAGGCTTTCATACATTGGCGTTTCTTGATCAGATCTTTCTTCTCCTGCGATAGCTTACTGGTATCCTGTCTAACGGAGTTACCACCCACTTCTATTCCACACTCCATAATGATGCCCACAAGATTGTCGTTCATTGCTTCAACACTAAGGTCCTCTTCCTGAGTTAAAGCCGAATACCTGTTCTGTTGCTTGATCTGGAATTCCTCTATCTTCCCTCTTACCACTAACTCATTGATCGACTTCTTACGTATCAGTTGCTTCCGTTCCCTCCTCAGGTCTAGGCTAATTCGAATTCTTACCATCCTATGGTCACTGCAGCGCACCTTGCTGAGCACATCCACATCTTGTATGATGCCAGGGTTAGCGCAGAGTATGAGGTCTATTTCATTTCTAGTCTCGCCGTTCGGACTCCTCCACGTCCACTTTCGGCTATCTCGCTTGCGGAAGAAGGTATTCATTATCCGCATATTATTCTTTTCCGCAAACTCTACTAATAACTCTCCCCTGCCGTTCCTAGTGCCTATGCCATATTCCCCTACTGACTTGTCTCCAGCCTGCTTCTTGCCTACCTTGGCATTGAAGTCGCCCATCAGTATACTGTGTTTTGTTTTGACTTTACCCATCGCCGATTTCACGTCTTCATAGAAGCTTTCGACTTCCTGGTCATCATGACTGGATGTGGGGGCGTAGACCTGTACAACCTTCATTTTGTACCTCTTATTAAGTTTTACAACAAGACCTGCCACCCTCTCGTTAATGCTATAGAGTTCCTGTATGTTACCAGCTATGTTCTTATTAATCAGGAATCCGACTCCTAGTTCTCGTCTCTCCGCTAAGCCCCGGTAGCACAGGACGTGCCCGCTTTTTAGCACTGTATATGCTTCCTTTGGCCTCCTAACTTCACTGAGCCCTATTATATCCCATTTACTGCCCTCTAATTCCTCCAATAACACTGCTAGACTCGCCTCACTAGATAACGTTCTAGCGTTAAGCGTTGCCAGGTTCAGATTCCAATGGCGGCCTGTCCGGAGCCAGGGATTCTTAGCACCCTCTGCAGCGTCGCAGGTCTGACCGCCGCCGTGGTCAGTTGCTTCGCAGCTGCTGCGGACTGAGAGCCGGGGTTTGATTGTTGTGTTCATATAGGAGGTTGTGGCTAAGTACTGCACCAGGGTGGCCGATCCTGCTCTGGTGAGGGAGGAGTGCGTTGCCGGTTCTGGTCACCGGGATCAGGCCACACTCCAGGCCTGTTTATGCAATTTTATCAGCACGCGGATTTTCTTTTTATCCGGTGTAAAATTGCGCGGCACCGGGATTCGGACCACGTACCTCTTGCACGCGAGACGGGTGTTCTACCTCTACGCCACCGCTGCACCCTGGGACTTTTGATTCAGGCGAACAGCTTTAACGGCGAAACAATAAGGAAACTAGACGGCTGCGCAGTGCAGACCATGAGGCTGATCCGCAGGATTGCCAAAAGGCGGTCCGGGATGAGAGAAGCGAATCTAGTTAGGCTAGTCCAGGCCTTTGTTATAGGTAGAATAGCTTATGTTGCTCCCTTCCTCAGTTTTAGGTCATTCAAGAAGAAGAAGATTGAGGGCATCATACGTAAAAGTATAAAACAGGCGCTGGGGCTTCCCTTCCGCACTGCAAATGAAAAGCTTTTAGCTCTAGGGCTGCACAACACTCTTGAGGAGATTATTGAAGCAGTGAGGATCTCGCAGTATGAGAGACTTGCGGGAAGCCCTACGGACAGGAAAATCCTAGCTACGCTAGTCATAAACTATGAGGGGCAGGAAGGCATCAAAGTCGACCTGCCGCGAAGCGTGCGGAACCGACTAATAATCCCACCACTACCTCAAAACATGCACCCAATCCATCACAAGGAACGCAGAGAGAAACGGGCCGAGGCTCTTGAGAAGCGTTTCAAAAACTCGAAGGACGTGCTCTACGTTGATGCTGCAGACTATGGCAAGGGCCGCATGGCCCTAGCTGTAGCTAGCGCTGAAACTAGATTGATAGCCAGTGGCACAGTTCCAACGATTGCTCTCAGATTGGAGAAGAATCTGCCATAGCACTTGCAATTGCAAGTACTTCAGCCAAAATTATAGTCAGCGACTCTAAGGTTGCGGTGATGAACTTTGCCAGAGGCAGAATTTCTCCCGAGGCGAACAGAATCCGGCAGACCTGCAGAGATGGCAGGAAAATTGAAATAATCTGGGCACCTGCGCACGCCTCCTTCGCTGGGAACGAGGCGGCCCACGAATTAGCTCGAGGACTTACATTCCGAGCTGGTGGGCTCGCCGAAGGCTTCACGGGGCGGGACCGCTTAGTGTGTTACAGAGAGATCACACAACACTACAGACTAGGGCGGGTTAAATATCCTCCGGCTGATATATCCTTAAACAAGAACCAGGCCTCCACTTGGCGTCGCCTGCAAACCAACTCGTTTCCAACCCCGGTGTCGTGAAGCCTCTACTACCCGGGTCAGTACTCCAGCCAGTGTAAGCTATGTAAAGCCAGGGCTAATCTTAATCACATTCTGTGGGAATGCCCACAGGCTACCTCTGAGGGAAGAATAAAGTCTTTAGAACAATGGAAGACCTTATTACTTAGCTCCGATCCGGAGATTCAACTGAAGACCGTCCGACTGGCCGAAACCGCCGCTAGGGTCCAAGGACTCCTGGCCGTCGTCTAGGTGGGAAGGCTTAAAGCCTTCCCTACATCGGTTGGACAACTAAAGTTTTACAATCCAAAAAAAATCGCAACCTCGTGTTTATCATCACAACACCAAAGTCCTCACGTATTTCGTTCTACACTTTGGGAAATAATACCTGGAAACTGCATGGTGTCATCCTGGAAATTCATTTCAAGTGGATACATCTTGCAAGCTCACCGGCTACATTTCGTAAATTCCGATATGTGACGTTAAGTGATTAAGAAATTAATGTCTTTTTCTTAATTAGTTTAATGCGTGTTTAGATTTATTGTGTTAGTAATCTCCACCTCTTCGAATAATCCAGCTCAAGGACGAGAATTATGCTATCTGCCCCAGGCGATCATTAAAAACTCCGTGAAACTGAAAATGATGACCCTGTTGCTCTTTGTTGTAGTTAACGCGTCGCTACAGCTCATTGAATGTCAGGAAATATTGAAGCACATGCCGAAATGGACAGAATTCTGGCATATTGTTATGTTAGTTGTAACCCACTTGCAGACTGTTTTGCGAACACCTGAGTGTTGTGTGCATATAGTTGCTATCTCTGCAGTAACTGAAGAAATCAGCCTGGTTCCTCTATCGGTTGCGGTCACATTAGGAATCCTGATCTTTATATCGTTTTATATGCCGGTTGCTTTTTCTCCCTTAGACTGCAGCGGTTTTCTACGAAAAACTGTGAGCGCAGCATTCTTTCCGATGAGGTATTAAGTTCGGCCGGTATGGTTTCACGTTAATAGCGTGCGGTTGAGATGACACACAAAAAAAAAAATGCTGATTTCCTTCGTTGTGCGAGTTTTGAGGGTAGTTGTCAATATAGCAGATTTGGGAGCAATTAAGTTTTAACGCAATCGGACTTTTTAAAGAACTTGAAAATCGCACCTATTTCGAAGCATTTATAATCGAATTTCCAGCTTAAATTTGGCAATATCGAGGACGAGCGCGCCAGCAGTGCAAAAAAGGCCACCCAGAATTTTATCAGACGGAAACGCTATGAGATGAATATTGCGACGAAGTGCGAAACTGAGCCTAGTATTCAGTCTTTGCATATACTGATATTGGCAAGCAGCTGCAGTGAGTTGCCGTGTCCGTATTTGCTCCCCATAAGCCATCGTTCAAACTTCGTCGCAAGATTCGTCACGGGGCTGTCCGCTTGACGTAACAGCTGGGCGCGCTCTTCGCCCGACTGATGCCCAACCCGACCAAGACCGTAGCAGAATTTCTGAGGTAGGCGACCACAAATTTTCGAAGACGCTGGAAATGCGGAATAGGCATTACAGTCGCCGCTCGATGCCAAAGTGCGCGCAAGTTGAAGAATACTGCCGCAATGACCTGCGGTACACGATAAGAAGCGTTGTGCGCGAAGAACTACGAAACACGCTTTCATCGTCAATGCCCCATCGATTGCTGACATCGCCCGCCAAGCGATCCATCCTCAACGACTGCAGCCTGAGCCACCGCAACCTCAGCCAGAAACCTGCGTCGCCGTCACCCGCCGTCACGTGCTTCGTCGGCGCCCGCGTCGGTGCCCAGCGCCGCAATGTCGTCACTAGCACCTGCTGCCGCCGCCAGCACAGCCAGCCGTTGGCTCGCGCAGCGTCCTCGGGAAGGCAGACGTATGGCGCGCCCCCGACTACAGCCCGCTCGGCCATCGCTGCCGAGAGAAACGGAACACGTCTGTACGGACGGTGCCCGTGCCACGAGATGGGACTACGAGGGTTCGCCGTGAACGCTCCGCGTACGCAGCAAGTCGAGTGACTACCTCGCAGCAGCACGGTGGAAACCTCGACAACCATCACGTTCGCCGTCGAAAAGCTGGCACTGCCTCTTCTCACCGCAGCGCCGACAGTGGCCCAACTCGTGGCCGGTCGGCGAGTCCTTATCCGGGAAAATGGAAGCAGCAAATGGTGGCTGCGGTTGCTGTTCTTCGAAATGCCGAAGATCCTCCGCCACCGACCAAAGCGCGCGAGATAAGGCGTAGCAACGACATACCGCCAGTCAGGCGAAACCTCGAAGCAGAATAAACGCCGCATAAAGAGTACCTGATGACGCGACGTAACAGGAGCGGCGTGATGCGACGCAGCCGCGACCCGACCCTGTGACCTTACTGGGATGCAAGACCTTGACGTGCTTTTTGAGGCCCACAAAGCGCCACTGTAGCAGAAAGAGTAGCCGACTACTCCGCCGGCAGTGGATTTCTCGCCGCTACGTTGAAGAAATTTAAGACTACATGGGACAGGCCCTTAAATCCGTATAGCAGGAGGTCGCCTAATAATGCTGACTGGAATCTGCATGGCCAGGCTTACTCTGTAGCCTTCGTTTTACTGCAACAATGCTCAGGGGACGCAATCCTAGGCATTGACTTTCTGAGCGTACATGGCGCAGTCGTATACCTAAAGTGCAATTCGATCACGTTGTCTACTGGCCAAACGATACCTCCGAACAGGGCTCTCAGTCGCCGTGCATCGGATGCACTTGACAATCAAGTCAGCGTCCCGTCTCGCTCCATCATCATGATCGGAAGCCGTCGTCAATAAGGACGAACCCATGCTGCTCGACCACAATATCGGCATCCAAGGGGAATCGTACAATTACAAGGGGAAAAAGCGAAGATAATGGCAACAAACTCGGCCCAGGAATAGAAACACTTAAACAACAGCACGAAGATCGCATACACGGAAGAAATTGCTGTAGCAAGCAATGTCTTTGTGGTCTCGGATTCTACCTTCCTAAGTCGACGGTCCAAGTTCCTGAACCCGCTTTCGATATTGACCGACTCTTCCCGGATATATGCAACGACAGCTCAAAATTGCCCAACAATATAAAGACTGCTTTTCGTCGTCGTCTAATATCAGACAAGAAAGCGAAAGGGCATAAAAGAACAAGTCGACGAAGCGCAGGACGACAAAATCATCCAGAGGTCGAATAGGCCATGGGCGTCTCCTTCGGTGTTAGTGAAGAAATAGGATAGAACTCTGCGTTTTTACGTCAATTATCGTCGCCTCAACAAAGGCATAACGGAAGACGCATAGTCGACACCCCTCGTCCCTATTAGGGATAGACTACGCACTGGACCGACTCTGAACTTTAATGTAGTTTTCGCCGATGGATCTTTTTTTGTCACACCGGATGTCCAATGTGAGTTCAAGGTGATGCCGTTCGGAAATTGCTCGTCACCTGCAACATCTTCGCGCGTGATGGATATGGCGTTGGCAGACTTGAAGCGGCAGGAACGTCTCGTCTGCTCGTATAATGCCATCGTCTTTTCCACAAAATTTTACAATCACCTGAGGTGCTTCGGAATAATACTAGAGGCAGTCAAGTCAACCGGACTCACCCTGAAGCCGGAAAACTGTCGCTTCGCGTACGAAGGGCTCCTGTTTCTAGCCACATCAAAGGTAAGTCTAAAGTCCGTCCTGACCCGCAGAAGACCGCTACCATTGCAACGATCCAGCAGAGCATCGATTAGAAGGCAGGGTGCAGATTCCTTGGCCTGTATGCATATTACAGGTGCTTTGTCCATAACTTTTCATGCATCGTCGAGATAGTGACACATATAATGAAACCTGACGTCGAGTTCAAGTGGGAAGCACCGCGTGTCAAAGCATTTGAAGAACTGAAATGACGAACCGACACTTGCACACTTCCACGAAAGGACCGACTCCGAAACACACACCGATGCAAGTAGCTTAGGCTTTAGTGCTGTGCATGTTCAAAGGAAAGACGGACTTCGAAAGATCATTGCTACGCTAGGGGGTCGTTGTCGAAATCGGAAGCCAATTATTCTACGGCGCAAGAAGAGCGTCTTGCCATTAATAGAGCTAAGGCTTAGTTTTGCCCTTACGTCGCCGGGAGGTCCTTCAAAGTCGCAAGCTAATGCCACGCCTTCTGTTGACTGGCAAATTTTAAAGCTGCATCGCACGGTGAAATCTCAGACTTGAGAAATTCGACATCATCGTGATCCGAGACTTTCTCACGCATTTTTTGCCGACTCACTGCATTGTGTTGGACAAGCCTCTTATATGGGCGGAAGTACAACGGATACCTTTGGAAGCTGTAATTATTGTACAAGCAATATGGCAAACGAGCAATAAAACAAATGGGAGACTGCACGTTATCTAGTCTTTCTTAATAAATACCGATGTAATAAAAACATTAATTTCAAAACACGCACGGCTATCTTGACAAATAACCAGCCGCGGTTACTCGGTGGTTTTGCGTTCTGCTGCTGTGCACGAAGTCGTGGGCTCGACTCGCTGCCGTGGCAGCATTCTGCTGGAGGCAGAATTGAAGATGCGCTTAGCTTCAGGGGCGTTTTATCGGAACGAAAGTAACGCTACACCATCTCCATAACGTTAAATCCCATTCGTCATAGGGAACAATGCACCCTTAACAAGAACGAAGCGCCAAGCGATTTCTCGTATACGCATATATATTGTTTCGCTCCTACTTGATTGAATTACGGCAACTACAAACATGTATGGGGTGCCGTTCCCGAGTGAGAGCTTTTGTATACAAATAGACCGGCAATATTTCCATAATGTACCGTTGTGTCATTAGTGTCTTCCGCACCAAAGAGAAGAATGCGCCACAAGAAGAGCGTGCGTGCCAGCGCTACAAGCGACGACGTCGTCGCATATCTACTGTAGAAACAGCCGTGCGCGCGATGAAGGAGTCAGCGAAGCTTCTCCGCAGACGCAAGGACACACGGCTTGCATCGGCGCTCTTGCGATGTGGCGGATCAGTGTTGGCGGCCGAGACGCGAACGCACCACAGCGGTGCACGCCCAACATTCGCGCAACTGCACCCGCGGCTCCGGCTCGGGAATGGTGGCCGTGGCACAGGTCGTTCCGCGGTTGATTGTGAGCAGCATCGGCCTGGCTCTCAATTTCACCGCGAGGCTCATGAGCAACAACGCTAATGACCCCGACGTGTGCACAACCATCGTAAGTTCACTCCTTTATATGTTTGTATATATATATTGCTTTTATTTTGTTTTTGTATATATTTTGTTGTGTATAAATTGTTTGCGCAATAATTTCTACTCGTAGCGCAGAAAATGGCATGAGGGACAGAATTGGCCATTACGGCGAACACATGCGATAACTTCTAATTGATACTACTATAACATTGACACGAACTTCAATACCACTACAGGACGTTTAAGCGCAAGTAATCTTTGCACGAGAAAGTGAAAGCAGGAAAAAGACAAAAACACAACCTAATTCGTATAGCAAGAAGCACAAAGCGTGGTCAAGACACCTGATGGGACACATACCGCCGGTTATGAATTCCCTTATGTCAAAGTGGTATGAAATAGGGGAGGAGGGGGGGGGGGGGTGCTGTTGCTTACGCAAGTTTCCTACAAATGCTGTACCTCTGTTGCTTTCATAATTTTCAGGTGACTGCTACATGTGAACTTGCTCATTGGTTCGGGAACTGAAACACATTTTGCTGGTTAAGATGGTGCGGGTTAGGCCGTAAAGTGGCTGCAACAAAATAGGTTCTTTTTTGCCTTCGTGGTGTTACTGCGACTGCGACGTTCAAACTGCTAAGAAATTCGATGACTTGGCCTTTTCTCCCGGTCACGGCGGTCGTGTTGCGAAAGGTTCAAAAAGCCGAAACACCTGGGGTGCTGAGTGCTCGACTCAGATAAGCTTACTTGTATTACGGCGAGAAATTCGAGCTAAGCAGATCACATGTAGGAGCCCTTGATTTGTCGACGTCATAGTTCAATTGAAATGCAGATTTCTCGCATGACAAGCTATCCGTTATCATTTGGCATCGTTTTCAGCAGCGGTGTTCGCCTCCCTGTACACATAATCTCCTGCAAGAGCTTGCAATAGCCATGATTGTACTAACGAGCGGGAAAGATTGCGTAAATAGAAAGTTTTTTCCCTCATTAGCTTTACCTCGGAGCCAATGCACACGGACGGAAACATTTACGTCTGAGATCGTTTACGACTGTGACCAAACGTCACTATCTCAGGCCCTGTAAAGATGTAGGAAAATGAATCTTTGAGAATGCCGTATCTTCAAAACTAGCGTTTGAGTTCGAATGCTCCTGTGAGCGTTAACATTCTCTTCCAAATGTCTGCGGCTCGCGAGAAAGTTATCGTGCATAACTTACTTGAACTGTTTGTTTGTCAACGTTTGTAACTTTGGGGCACGTTATTGACTGCCGAACAACGCAAAAAAAAAAAAAAAAATATGGAAAGACGCTAATTGCAGGCGATGTTCGCGCTCTGCGTTACTGCAAAGTTATTGACGAGTGGGAGACCAGTTTCCTGTGCAAATACACCGTAGGTGTATCACTCCAGGAAGCTGTTGACACACCTGTGCTCTTGGGCAACTTTAACTTGAGGCGGAAAGCGTTAACGTGCGATTTCGCACCAACTGTCTTTTTGCATGAGTCCTTTTGGTTTTGGCATGCTCTAACGACATATTAACCATGAATTGACGATAAAATGACATGGACCGTATAATGGCCCTGTGTAACAACAGGATCTCATGCTTGGTAGGTCGCCGTAGTAGCGAGTAGATCTAATTCTCAGTTTAGTGGAATTAATAAAACTCGCAGTGTTACGCTCTCGCAAAATTAGGAATACAACGCGATAGGATGGCGCTTGTGAAAGAGCAACAATTTCGTTTCTGGCGAGAAACTTGCAGCTACAGAGTGCTTTGTGGCTGGGTGGATTGTCGTTATGCAGCACCCAGGTTTTGTGTGTAACAAATTAGGCTGTTTTCGCAGAACAACCTCCCTCAGACTCACTTTTGATGGTCTGATCATACGGGTCAAATCTCTGATGGCGAATGGTGTAAATGTCGGGAAAGACTATGAGCATGTACTTCGTCTAGCTGCGGACTTTCAGCCGTAGTGACGTTGGGCTCTTCCTCAGTGAAGGCTATTGCTCCGTCTTAGCCTCATACTCGTACACCGGAGTTTCATCTCCAGTGATTATTGCTGACGTGAAAGACGTTCGGCAGCTTTGGATGCGATTGATGTAGCTATCATTAAAAAAAAATAATTGAGGATTCATTGCACTCTGTGAAGGTGGATTACCAGCGAAGCTGTACCACTTCACACAGGGCTATACGAGGGTGCATGTATTTATGGTAGTGACAGCATTACTGTGATATACACTCTTTGGTTCGGTTACAAACTCAGAAGCTTGGCCAAAGTTAAATTTATACGCGACCATTGTTGAGTAGTTGAGTGAGTTGAATTGGTGTGGCATTTCAAACGAAACTGTTCTAGCAGAAACTGAGGGAACCATTTCTTTTATGGTTTTGAAATGTCCACATTGAGGTTGCCAACGATGATCACAAGGGTAGTGTCATCATAGCAACCCATGATAGATGCGTGTTCATGAACTTCTGAATGTCACACTTGGGTCTGCCGACATATATATATATATACATATATATATATATGTATATATATATATTGTGGGCGTTTATTACGCTCGTCTTCTTCATCCGTGTGAGATCATCATCGTCGGGTGAGTGAGTGCCTTTGCTGGTTCGACGCCGAGTAGTCGGGCCAAATAAACGTCGCCCGAACAGAGACGTGATCACACACACACGCACAGACACACACACACACACACACACACACACACACACATATATATATATATATATATATATATATATATATATATATATATATATTAGTCATCATAAGAAGCCAACAAACACTGACACTAAGGACAACATAGGGGAAATTACTTGTGCTTAATAAATGAAAATAAAGAAACGATAAATTAATAGAAACTAAAATGGATGAAAAAACAGCTTGCCGCAGGCGGGAACCAAACCCACAACCTTCGCATTTCGCGTGCGATGCTCTACCAATTGAGCTACCACGGCGCCGTTTTCCCATCCACTTTCTTGGGTATTTATGTGTCCTAGTAGAACCCTGGGAGTGTTAGCCAGCGCCACCACTCACAGACCTTGGCGGCGGACGTGGAACGTCCTTTTTGCCGTAGGCGTCACGAGAACGTGATCTTTTTGAGTGAAGGCAACTACTCAATAAACCCACATATGCTACCTGAAGGCATCAATGTTGCCGGATTCGAAACCCTCGTAATGTAATAAACGAGAAGGAATGGGGTTAACCGAGGGCTCGATCTTTTATTAGTCATATTATAAGAAGCCATAAGAAGTCTGTCGCTGCTATGTTGCCATAATGTATTAATTCATGCAATGTTAAATTACTATTAGGAGGTCCCCCTGACAGTTCTTGCAACTCCGGGACCTCCTTCAGTACTAATGATGAATGATGATGATGAAATAACACTGACATATATATATATCATCCGTGTGTACCACTATTCCGTCTTTCGTTTGTACGACACAGACATCCCCACAGTCGGTGGTCGGTGGCATTGTCTTCTGGCGAGTCAAGGGTGTGTGGCTGTGGATAAAATTGGTCCTTTGCGTATATGGCAACGCCTCCGGCTCATGAGTCCATGTGCTGTTGTTCACAAACTATTCCAGCCTGCCCATCGACTTGAAACAATGGATCTTGATTCATTTATTACATTTATTACTATCTTTTACAATTGTTAGAGGTGGTCTGATTGAAGCCCACTTTACCTCATCCTCGGGGTCGGCCCGGTATTGCACTATCTATGGCATCGGCCCAGGCTCGCCTCTTTTATTGTTGACGCAGAAACACGAAATATACATGGAAATATTTATTTATTTCTTGAATTTATTATGACATTATTATTATTATTATTATTATTATTATTATTGGCGGAGTGCTTGGAGCCTGCTTCACCTCCGCCGCGGGTCGGCCCGATCTCTGGGATCGGCCCACGCTAACCTATTTTGTTGTTGACGCATGAACACGGATAATACATGTAGCCCTAGCCATATACAGCTTCGCTGTGAAACACAGCTCAAGTGTGGCCGTTAGGAGACGATTTTTTAAATTCAAGTGCAATTGGCGGAAGCTGCTCGACGCGTACAATTAGGATTTCCAGAACACGTTCGCAAGGTGGCGGCACGCACTTAGAGAGCTGCGCTGCTACGCAAGAAAACTATTTCATTTTGACAGTGTTAGCATCTACATAGATAAAGTACTTCCTCGAAAACAGAGGTGGTCTCAAACATTTTTGATACCACCTCGCATTTATACATATGCCAATCTTTACTACGCCAGATGTGCCGGGTCTGGGAGTTCACCTAGTGGAGATGCCCATTTAGTCTGCTGCTGAAGTGCTGATTGACTGGAGTGCCCGCCTCCTTCGGACGCATACCCCAGCCCAGTAGTGACGTGTCCTCATGTGAGCTCAGACATTTAAAATGCTCCCACATGGAGTGAGCTTCCGTATTCGGAGACAGTGTTAATAATGTAAAATAAACTTTTTTCCTTCGCTCCTACTCCCGGACGTACTCATCCGTGTGCCTGGAAAGATTACTGGCCTCAACGCTACCCTGGGCGGCAACAAAGTAGTATATATATTTTTTTTTTACACAGCAGCCACAGGCTGGAACGTCGACCCAAGGACATTGCTACTCTCAGCTGCTCAAGATGATTCTTTCACGCTTTGCGTATTATTCTGTATTGAATTAATTGTTTATTTTATTGCTGTGTATACGTGGATATCTTGTTTGCATCCCGCACTACTCATCTTCCTAATTTAACTGCATTATACCTGCACCGCTTGCGTATATTTTTACTAATGCATCTGTTCCCGCCGCATTGGATGAGTAGTCATGGCGCTGCGCTGTTGACTACAAGATCTCCGCTTCAATTACTGCCACGGCAGCCGCATCTCGATGCCGCCCGCATGCGAAAAACGCCCGTGCGCCCGGTTTCGGGTGCGCATTAAAGAACCGCAGAAAGTAAAACCTTATCCGCACTACCTACATCGTCCCTTATAACCCACTGTTCCCACGGGTTTCAGGACGGAAAACTTCGCAAATTTTTAATGCATCTGTAACACTTGCCTATTGAAACCTTAAGTGTAAGACCGCGCTAATTAGTGGTCGATTAAGACAATGAAATGCAATGACGTGTGTACACGCGGAGGAAAGTTATCGTTTATTGGTTAGCAAACATGAGTGCTCGACATGAGTGCTGAAACTGAGCGCACTTATCCTTGAAAGTAACACATCGCATTCGAGAACATCCTTCGCCGCATCCAATGGTTGCAGATCGTTGCTTCGTTACCTTTTGATAGCTTTGACCTCTGTGCGACTGCTTGTGGTGCAGAAAATATTCGCGCGCTGCCGGATGACTGCATGGTGCACTTTAGCGTGACGCTTGCGCGCTACACTCGCCCACGAGAATAACGCTGGCACGTGCGCCCGTGGCCACGCTCCGCGGAGCGCCACTGCGCACCGTGTGGCCGCACATCGAAGCAAACCTGCGCAGACGCAGCGATGCCTAAAGGCGTGGCTTCGTGCTCTGTACATTGCTTGAATCAAGCCTGCCGTTTCGGTGCGGTGAACCAAACTTAGCTTACAGTAGCATGTTCGCGTAGCGGCAAGCCAGCCCTAGCGTGTATCTATACCGCACACGTCAGAGAGACGGTTTCAACACGTCGAGCTTACTGCACTGGGCTTTTGACTCCAGTGAACATTTCCGTCGGTGCGAAAACATTGCACAAGATGGCAGGAAGCCACGCCTCCAGTGCAGCTGTGCAGCTTTGCTCCAGTGCACAGCCGTGGAAGCTGTACTGGCGCTCTGCGGAGTCCGGCCTTGCGCTGGCGTTCCCTGCAATACCCTGCGCGCGAATGTACACATATACTTCACTCTCCAGGACCTGCCGTGCTTGCTCAATGGCTCTGGTGTTAGGCTGCTGAGCACGAGGTCGCGGGATCGAATCCCGGCCACGGCGGCCGCATTTCGACTCCGTCGAAATGCGAAAACACTCGTGTACTTACATTTAGCTGCACGTCCAAGAACCCCAGGTGGTCAAATTTCCGGAGTCCTCCACTACGGCGTGCCTCATAATCTGAAAACGGTTTTGGCGCGTAAAACCGCATAATTTATCTTTTTTTTTCACTTCAGTCTGTGGGGCCGTCGGCATATATGCCTCGAAGCATGTGAACTTCTCGGCCCCATTTTCCCATTGTGTAAACATTTGCCTGTTGAAGCGCGTGGTTAAATCAATTAAAGTATCTTTAGAGCACAGAGAACCTTTTACGACGTGCTTGCTTTTTCATTAACATGTACGACGCACACCTGGCGTGGCGGCTGAGTAGATAATTTTATTGCCATAGCAATTACATAAACACTCCAGGCGAATTTCTGCCGTCACCGTGAGGTTCCGTATGAGTGAAAGCGTGTGAGGGTGAGCCGGCGAACGCGGTTCAATCTCGCGCGCGCGAGGGAAGAACGCGGCCCGGATGCGTGCCATCTCCTGTGGCGCGCAAGGCGAGGGGGTGAGGCGAGGCAGGAGGAGCGTTCTTCTCCGGCGGCTGCTACGGTGCCTCGACGTCCTCCTCGCCCGCCGCTCCGTACAGAGTGGACACAACCGCGGCGTCTTCGACGGCGTTGGCCACGCGAATCGCGGACGCCGTATAGACGCCTTTGGCGGACACCGTAGGGACGCACCGCGGCGTCTTCGACGGCGTTGGCCACGCGAATCGCGGACGCCGTATAGACGCCTTTGGCGGACACCGTAGGGACGCATTGCCGGCACTCGCGTGTCTTGAAAGCGGTCTGCGACGTGGCTAAACTGCACGCCCGCGCGGGCTTCATCTTCAAAGCGATCTGTGATGTTTGCAGGGTGCGCGTATTACCGGTTGCTCCTTATGCGCTGTGCTTTCGACGTTTCGTACGTGTTGAAGCGACAGATGCACGGAGGGCAATTGGCTCGCGGCTGCTGCCGCGATTCCTAACTCCAGCGTTTTCACAGAGAGTTTCCGCCGTCATCGAGCGATGTGTGCGGATGCTTACCTGTGCGCGCGTGACACCGTGCTGGTTAATTTAGTTAAAACACGTTGACGGGCTAGTTAGTTTGAATCCATGATAGAATGTGTAAGCGCGACTGAACAAGGACGTACAAAGAAGCAGACACACAAAGACAGCGCTGTCTCCGTGTGTCTGTTTCTTTCTACGTCATCATTGAGTCACGCTTACATATTCTATCATTGTTTATTTAGTTAGTAAGCGAATCTTTACAAGTTCATACGACCGTTAAAACTACTATCCTTACTTCGTACAGCTATCTACTAATTTGCTATCGCAATCGGTGCAGCTCCTTTCGGGCTGAACTGCGAATTTTTTAATTTATTCACTTCCGGGGCCATCAGGCTTTTCAGAATGGGGTGGAAAAATAATACAAAAATGCAAAATTCAGATAAAGGGGAAAACCGGTGTGTGATATTAGTGCTGATGGCGGACTTCGAATCTTTTTTTGGTCCGAAATGAATACAATAACGGTGGAAAGGTGGTCCCTGTTTTGAATAGGCTTTGGAATGAACAAGATAGAGTACTGGTTCTTCCGGCAACTTGGGACGCCAACTTTCATGTGGTGATTGGCACGAGTAAGTTACGTCTAGGAGTCGTAAAAAGTATTTGCCTTAGGTACTCCTTACTCAATAAAATCTTGCGAGAAACACGTAAACGACTTACAAGACGAGTAAAAAAAACAGCTTCTGTTGTCGACTTACAAGATGACACCAAAAAGGCTGAAATATTTAGCTTTGATAAAGCTAACAGACTGAATATGAATAACTTCAAGCTTCAGGAAATGATTGAGTATGAGAGTTTGTCGAAGATTGGGGGTAACGTATTCGCACTCTCCGAACCGGAGGGGATGGGGTGACAAACCCACCACGCGTGCATTTAGGGATGGTTCGACTGCTGCGGTAATAAGGTCCACGCCTGATCGACCGTGGATCAGAGGTATGAGACGGGAGGCGAAGTAAAAGCACACGCTCAATTTAATAAAATAAAAGCAGGCCAGAGACATGATGAAAAAAGGAATACGCAAACTGAAAGCAGATGTTGCAAAGCCTCGCGGAAGGCCGGCGGGTCACACGCAGCACCAACTCTGACGCAACGCGCGACACTAAGCCCACCACGGGGGAACAGCTAACACTCGCGAAAAAAAAAAATCAAATACGCAACACAAATGAAAAATACACGCGACAATAAACGTGGCAAACACTGCACTAACAGAACATACAAAAATGAACACGTGATGAATATGTAAATGAAAGATGGAACGTGATTTAAAAAAACAAAGTCCGGCGGAAAGTTCTTAGAGCAGGTTGTAACACGAGGCCTATCTGTGGCGTGCTCGCGGAGATGCCGATCTGAAGAAGCATCGGGCTGCTGGTACCTCGCTGCCGAAGATCTTGACAGACTTGCACCTTCTGTCGATCTACCGGCAAAGACTCCGGCCTGGGCGTTTCAGGCTGCCGACCACGTCTTCAGCTGTCGGTCCATGACTCCGCTGCTCGGTCTTCCAAACTACTCTGCCTGCTCGCCGTGGCTGGCCTGTCCCTCGTCAGACTTTTGCGACCCACGTGACCACCGGTCCGGCAAGCTCAGGAACAATAAGGAGCTTGCCTCCCTGCCACCATCTAAGCGGCGCTGCGGCTGCGTCGGCAATAGCGGCCATGTCGCCATGGGCGTGGGCACGCACTTTGTGACAGGGTTACACACAAACGAAGAAAAAGAGATATGATTTTATTGTTTCGAAGCGCTTAATGAGTAGATAGCCTCAATCCAGGCCTGCTGCAGTAAGCAGATATTCTTGTCCCTAAAGCGTGGTGGCCGCACTCTGGTTTGGGGATGTGGACAGGGCGGTGGGACATGGCACTGGGGATGGTGGAGCGTGGCATATCCACCAGGGCTGATGCGTCTTTAGGTGATCGCCGCATCTAACTCAACCTAACTTCAAGAAAGGGGCTCACAGATGGAATAGCACACAGTGGTATAAAGTTTGTAGGGATAAGGTGCCTCAGATAGGGCGGCCAACGTATCGATAGGAGGACCTATCTGTGGCAAAGGCGGCCTCGTTACCCTCGGCATTATAGTATTAAAGGGTTAGTGCAATGACGTCACGTGCGTTTGTTGTCGGTGGTGGTTGGTTGTAAAGGGAGGGACTTCAGAGGTGATGAGCGCTGGCGCCTGACGTCTGTGAGAGTCGTTCCCAAGACGAGGGGACAAGAGCGGGAGAGTGGGAAGGCTGGGAGAAAAGAAAAGAAAGAAAAGGAGATAGAAAAAACGGGTGGGGGGTACACCAAGAGGGAAAAAAAGGAGAAAGAACAAGAAAAGAAGAAGGGGGGCATGGGAAGGCGTTGGGGAAGCGAGAGGTTAGGGAGCATTCAGGGGTGTAGTTGGCGGCATGTTCTTGTAGCATTAGAGGAGCCGGTCAGGCGGTCAGTACGCGAGTAACGCAAAACATAAAAAAAACGGCCGTGGCTTAGCTTAGTTAAGCCTGGTGATTGCGAAGCAATAGTGTGTTATTCTCGGATCAGCTGGTAGTAATTGAGTAAATATACTCAGTAATGCCTGAGAGGAGCGGGAGTTAGGCCGCCATTGGTGGCTACCGCCTCGCCTCGCGACGGCGTGAGATGGGGCCCCGTTTTTACACAGCTGGTGTGACGTCACACCGACCGTAGCGCCCCTGGTGAGAGGAGCGGGAGTTAGGCCGCCGTTGGTGGCTACCGCCTCGCCTCGCGACGGCGTGAGATGGGGCACCGTTTTTACACAGCTGGTGTGACGTCACTCTAGGTCACGTGGTGTGACGTCACGCAGCGAGGTCACGCTAAAGGTCAATGGTGCCTACCACCGCCTCGCCACGGAACGGGCTGAAGTGCGACCTAAAGTAGTATTGCTTCGCAATAAAAAGATGAGCTGAAAGAGTGACTTGAGTACCATAGCAGCAATGCGTCGAGTAATTTTGAAGTAGTTAAAATGACGGCAAGGAGTCTGGGGTGCAATGTATGGGGTAACTGGAAGGCAGCGGCATGGGCTTTCAAGGGACGTTGGCCCAGTAGCTCAACGTGCCGACCCCCTAGGTGGGAGAATTCCTTATTCCAGGACCCCTCTCTCTGACTCGGGTGCCTCCTTGGCCCGGGCGACGAGACTGCGTTGGTCCAGGAACAGGGAAAATAGAGAAGTTTTCACGAAGGCAACCTATTGTGTGGTTATCATTATTGCACACGTACCCGGTCTGGTCCTTTCAGGACAGGTCATTAGCAGTGTTATCAGTTAGATGCTTGTATTTAATAATGAAAGAGATAGCCTAGCTATGGAATTAGTAAGAAGTGTCCGGCAGGGTAGTCTTACGAGTGATTATCATCGCATTGCATTTGCTCACATAAAGAGCCATAAAAGATGCATCACACCAGTTGGAAATTTTATTAGGGTTGGCTTGAAAAATGGAGGTCCTTCGATTCTCTAGAAACCGCAGCCGTCTGCGAAAAGTCCCATAAGTGGTAATATGTCGAAAAGGTCATTATTATTAAACAAGGAAACGGAGGGTCCCAGTGCTCGGACCTTGCTAAAAGAGGAAACGACGTTCTGATGATGAGCATGAGGTCGCGGCTTCGTTTCAAGACCGTTAAAAATTCAGTGAGGAGGAGGAGGACATATAAAAAAAAAAATGTAAAGGAATTAACGCGTGAAATATGCGCACGTACATAGGCTCACGTGCCAGTTACACAGACACAAAAAAAGAACTGCTGAAATACATTAAATGATGTCCCACTGCACCATCTCTCGTAGGCGAGGCGCTGCTTGCGGGCGTAATTAGCAAAAAATAATTCACCAGTTTCTGTGCTCCCCGCTTGCTAGCATATACATTGACCTGCAGCATTTGTCGACGTGCTCGCTGGTCAAAGCGTTCGCTGCAGTCCGAAGCTACTTCAGGGTTCGCAGAGACGGTGCAACAAATGACTCTCCACTAATCTTTGGCCGCTTTGTGTGGTTTAAAGCGCACGTGTGGGCGTTCTTGCAGTCCATTTCTGTCGGAATGAGGTCCGTGCAGCTCGTAACTGAACTCTCCATCAGCAGCAGAACGCGACAAGTCGCCGCCACAGCTACATGTCGCGCGTAGTCTGAGGCACGTCGTTCGACAGGCTGTAAGGTTGACAAATTTCGAAAAGCAAGACCTTTTATTTATGCGAACTTGCATCCACTAAATTGTGATATAACTCGGCAATAACTCGGCAACCGAGCAGTTTTCAATAAATTATCATCAATTGAGCTTTATCATACTCTAGATAAGCCTCAGGTAACCATACACTTAATTATAAGCTTACTTTTTTTGCCGTGGCATGCATGTGGCTGATCCCAGAAGTGACGGCGCCACCGCTTCCTTGAAGCCAACGACGACGAAGGGCGAAATGATTTGCATCGTTTGCAAATGCAGCTCGAGAAGGTGGTCTTAACGAGAATTTGACAAAGTGGTACACATGTATATATGTACAGAGCTTGGATTTGATAAATCCCGTCATTGTGGAATGAATTTAACCACTAGCTACGTTAGAATAAATGCAGCGAGGTTATCTCGAACAGAAACCGAAGTCGATAACGCTGTTAGACATTTCTCGACAAATGATTCTTGTAGAAGTTGTGATGCCTTACACAAGATAGCTCATATCATACAAAAATAGGAAGAAAAGAAAATCAAAAGTGAAAAAGAATTATGAGCCATTCCACTTTGTGAAGTTGGATGACCAGACAAGCTGTTTAGCACTCGACACCGAGGTGACATCGAATTTTGAACAAAGGTACGAACATATTTATTGCCCTGATCGGTGGCCATCGTGAAGATGGGTGTGAACACATTCTCGTATCACCTCTTTTATAGAATGCGTCCGTCACGTAAGACAATGAATCACTCATAGCTCCTTAATCAATGGTTTATATCACCGTAAATAATACAAAAAAATTAACGCGGGCTTCCCATTACGATGACAGAACAGAAATTAAATTCTACACCAGGCACGTACCCAAGGGGGGGCCCGCCTCCCCCCCTCCTGCCCGAAGTTAAGACGCATACACCCCCTCCCCCCCCCCCCCCCCCCCCCGCTCCCCGCCCACGCCACCACTTCTCTCACACATTCCTAAGGTGCCGCCAAATCAATGTTGAGACTTGACAGCTATTCGGCAGTCAACATTTTGCTGCCTTTTTCACTCCTTATGGATGGCGGTAAATATCGGCGACTTCTGGGATGTGAAGGCGAGTTTTCTCATCAATTCGGTGCTCGCACGATTAACTCGAGATGCATTCAGTTGTCACCGTCTATTCAACGGTCACGCGCACCGTTGTTGCTTCGTTAGTTCAACCTTCTTCGTTTAGACTAATCCAGGGACCGAGAAAGGGATTCAGTTCCTGGTCAGCTGGTCTGTATGCACGTGGAACGAGTTGTGGCCAGAGAAAATGCCCATTGCGTTTAACTTTTCTTTTTGTTTCATTATTTCCTCGAATGACGACTCGCTGCGACGCTGACAGATCCTCGGAGCCTTGTGGCCACGATATGGGTTAGATAAGATGGAAAATAAAATAATGCGAGACAGCGTCCATCATCAAACCCGGCAATAACCCTTCAACTCATAGGCAATATGACTGTCACCCGTTAACTCGTATGGTATTTTTCCTAAATGTACAGTTCCTTTAGTGCAAAATTGCCAATTGGAAACAAGAGTCGGAAGGATTTGAGAAACTGAGCGATCTACAAAGGGAGAGAGTACCAAGGCAACAGCCAAACATGTAGGAAAAGCGAAGATTCAAAAATTTAGCCATTGTGTATGAAAATGTTTATGGATCGACATCTTTTTATTTAAAAAGGAAGTACAGAAAACGCCGCCGGAAGTGGAGGACAATTCCGTGTGTTCTGAATGACGCTTCTACAGTTGTCATTCGAGCCGCTTAACGTTGCCGCTTCTCTGCTGTGCTTATGTAGGTGCTTTTCTAACCTTCCGCGGTGGGCGCAGTACGTGTAGAATCGTAGCTTTCGGCGCCATGCGCGGTTGTACGCGACTGGCGGCCACGCATCGTTACGTAACTTCCCATATAACAATACGAGTGGGTTGTGGCACTTGTTAGAACAGTAAACGAGGGATCCAAAAGAACTGTGATAGTTCCGCAAATATATATTTCTGTATAATTCTTCCAGAGCTAATTTTAAAAAACGCTACTATAGTCGGACACAACCTAAGTCTGCAACTTAAGCACCGCCCACGCCCTCATAACTGCGAGCCACTGTTCCTCCGCCTACCGAGGCTGTAAATAATTCGTACTTCAATCTTTTTCTGTTACCCAAACAAGGCGGTAAATACAAAAATAAAAGTATTAGCGCGTAATTTTATACCTTTTCCCTCGCCTATCATAGTGGAATGGCGAATGCCTAATCCTTAATTGAACTGAAATAACACTGCTTGCTTCACTACAACTATTTGTTGTGAAGTTTCACTTCAGTTGGCAGTGCAGTTTCATGAGTAAAACGGTTTCAGCAGTGAAATGGACTGCCCCGCAGACTTTTGAAAAGTGACATGCTCAGACTCCGTATATTTTGTCCATGTCTGTTGCACACCTCATTGGTTCCGCCGATGAAAGGACTCTTCAAGAACAGCAGACGCTTCGGAGGTATCAAGTACGACGCCATTTTGAAAAGGCCGCATGACGACGATTTTGTATGCTTCTGTGATTGGCTGGTGGAGTGATACAACTCTGCGCGGTCCCTGTGCCTTTTTTGCCAACTGTTGTTCTCTTAAGTTCTATTCTGCTAAAGTAATGTTTATTTTACGCTTTCGCTTCTTTACTTGTTCTTGGCAGTGTTCTTCCTGCGCTTCTTTCCTGCGCGAGTCCATTTGACGTGGTTCTTTGTTTGCCATGTAAAGGAGAGGTGTATCGCACAGGACGTACCTATAATATGCACCTTATTTCATTTCTCTTTTGTGTGTTCGCGCGTTTTTTATGGCGAATGGTGGGCGTTATTCACATTTATGCTAGTAAAGGTACCCCCCCTCATTTGCATAGAAAAGTTACCTTGGGTTGGGTTCCCCCCGAAAAAAAAAAATCCTGGGTACGTGCCTGCCCTACGTTGGGATGATGAGCGGCAACGGAGTCAGCTGTGGAAGAAGACAAGGACGGACGAACGCGAGAGCAGGGGCACGAGCGCGTTAAGGCGGTTGCGCCGAGGCGCGCCGACGAGGTAGTTCGCGGGTTGTTTGCGGACGATGGAAATGGCCTAGCCATATACAGTTTCGCTTGCAAAAAACGCGCGTTTCATAAATGGTAATAAGATAATATTGATAAAGCGGCACACTTGAAGCAATAACATAATTTACCGAATTGTGAGACAGATAAATATGGCTCACCTTGACATTTCGCAAATGTCCACGCGTCGCATCACTCTCTGGTGGTCTCTGCGCTGTATCTGTGGAACATGCTACCCAAGCCGTACAACTTGCCTTGGGTGGCACAAACATGGTGCCTGTATTTCACACCATTATGATCATGAAACAAGAATGTCTGAAGGACCACACGCTGCTTACAACAGCTTGAGGCATTGGGATTTCGTTGGAAAGGCCTTCATCTCCAAGACCTATAGTGAGAATCTTTTCGTAATTGTCATCTAAATTTTTTGTCGTTCAGATGGCAGCAACGTAAAGTTTTGATATTATTGAAAACATTTCAACCAGAAAGAAATAACAGGGCAGAACAACGCACATTTATGTCGGAGAGCGGTGTATCAGCCGCAACTGTTTGAAGCATTGTTTAATGCAACGCGTTAAACCTTTCAAATGGCTTCGGCAAACAGGACAAGAGAAAGGGCGAGCGTCGTTGCACGCACGGATTGACTTTCGCGGCAAGGAGTGACTCCATAATGGTAGCATGTTGACACGTATTGGACTGCCCGTGGCATTCGCGGATGAGCGAGAATGCTACTGTGACAAAGGCGCGCCGTCATGCTTCAGCGAATCGCATACGCCTGGTTGCGGTGGCATCGCATGTAACAAACAGATGCAAATCCGCTCATTTGCATCACAACGCAAGGTTGCTCGTGCCTGACATTCAGTACGCCCTCGAGAGAAGTGAAGCAGGACATAGAAAGCGAAGGTCGAAGAAAAGCAGAACACAACGCAACGTCTCCCGTGCTGTCTTATGCTTATATTATTTTTTCTGATTGGAGAACGCTCAAGAGGCTGCGGTAACAATGGGAGAAATTCCAACTTGCGGGGTACGACGGAGACGAAGGGAAACACGTGAAATTGGAACGTCGTGACGCGCACAGATGTGGATACATTTGTCTGTCGGTTGCTTTACGGACAGTGAAAATGATGGCATAGCAGTGCACGTGTCTGGATAGATGATTGTGTATGGGGCCCAGCTCCATAGAATGCCTTTTGTCTGCGTGTATGTTTGAAGAAGAAGCCATTTTTTAATAGCGTACTTATGGTATTTCACGCACTTTTCAGGGGCTATCTTTTTTTCCTATAGTATGTGTGTTTGTATCTATACATGTTGGTATCTAACCCTTTTGCCGCCTGTCTGGTCGATGGGTATTTTGTGCTCGAATGGTTTGGGCATCGGGATGATGTGGTGAGGTAACGGAGTTCGAAAACAACCATCGGAGTAACTTGGGTCACTGAGCACATGCTATGTGCACATCGTGCCTCCCTTTTACGAAACTCTTTCACGCCAACCTGTAGCAATGGGTATGGGCCACTCGGTCTGTGCTGGTCTTCAATAAACCGATTAGACGCCAACTGGAGTCACTGGGTATGTGCCAGTAGGTGTGTTCTGTACTTCAATGAAAGTCTCTTATGCCAACTTGGGTAACTAGGAATGTAACACTAGGAATGCGCCGGCTCTAGAAGGACGAGAAAATCGCTTAAATTTATGCGATGCTTAGCGGAATCGAATCCTCAAGGAGAGCAACCCGATGTACTAGCAGGCTGCACCACAAATGCACTGGGTATGTTCCACTTTTCAATTGGCGCCTTTGGCGTCAACGGTTTGACGAGCTGCGCCATGAATCCGCTGGGTATGCGCGGTTCTTCAGCGAACAATTCACTGACTTTCATGCCTGTCCATCTGCCATTAAGTGAGCGGCAAGCGAGGGAACATTTCTCTGCGCTCGCACGCACCGGCGCGCCAGGCTTCTCGTTTCGAACGCCACGCGCGGACTTCCAAGTAGCGCCACCAGAGGGTGCTGCGTGTCCAGAAAGAAGCGCGAGAGAGGAGTCCCGCTGCAGCACACACCTCATGCATAACTCGTTCTGGCGGTGGCATTACGCTGTGTGGCTATGCTGATTCAATGCGAACGCATTACCGTGGACATTCATCGTGAGATGGGTTCTGCCGAATTTTTAAGTGACGCTTTGCCTCTTTGGTTTATTGGCCGCGTAATTCTGTGTTGCTTGTTACACCTGCATCGCATAATCGGTCCACCCCCCCTCCCCCCAGACAAGCACTAGGCCATTCCTCGACGCATATCAATATTCGCCGCGTTCAAACGTTTAGAACCAAATAGAAAATATACTGCGTTGCGGCCTGTCACGAGCGCAGGACAGGTTGGTGCGCAGCAAGGGCTACCCTTTCGAGACGCATGAAGTGGCTACAGAGGACGGCTACCTGCTGCAGCTGCACCGGATACGTCACGGCAGGGATGGACACTGCGGCGCCAACGAGACAGGTGGTGCGTGTTGCGGGCGAGGACCCGTGTTCGTCATGACGGGCCTCCTGGCAGACTCTGCCTCCATTGTGCTCGACTTCCCCAAGCAGTCGCTGGGTGAGTCGAGTCGCTGTACCCTGTTATTTTTTTCCGTCTCTATCTTTTGCATAATGGGTGCCAGATTGGGGATAGCTTCGAAATATTTGTGAATGTTTGGAGGATTTCCGTTTGCGGACAATAGTAAAGCGCGTATTTTGCAGGCGGTCGGCATTTAATATAAAATGGACGCCGGAATTATAGTCTGGCGCTGCGTTTGTTCAGCAATTGCAGTGGGAGGTACAATATATGCATCATCCTCGCCTACTCGACTATGTGTTTGTCCAAGAGTGTGTATGTCGTTTTCTCTATCAACTTATTGTTCACATGCCCGAATATTTTTCGCACTTGAAAGCATGATTAAAAAATCTAGGAGATACACTGCAGTTATCGCCGAAAAAAGGTGAAAGAAATCATCTCATCACGAATTTTCAGAAACGGAGAAACCACAGTTGCGCAGTATAGCGTAAATTTGGGTTAATAATGCAACTTTTTATTGCAGAAAATGAATTAATCATTAGTTTTTAAGCTCATGCTTACGTTTGTTCTGTTCTTGTTGCGATGTTTCAGGATATGTGTTGGCTGACAACGGATACGACGTTTGGTTGGGAAACGTCCGTGGCAACACCTACGGAAAAAAACACAAGAATCTGAACGTGAAATCAAAGAAGTTTTGGAATTTCTCGTAAGCACAATATTATCATTTTTAACAGCCTTCTCTATGTGTAGCAGTGAGGAAAAGTATACACAGCAGAGGGTCGCGCCGAAAAAGCTGTTTCTTTGTAATTAGCATGCATAAACTGAACTTGGCGACTGCAATGGCGACGAATGCAATTAATGGGTGCAGTTAACGAGTGCACAATTCCAAGTTTGGACTGCAGTCCTCATTTTGGTGCCACATTTGCAGGCAGAAGAGAAAACCACGTTTATTGCTGCCATTCCTGGTCCCTACACTCTTGCTCAAGAGTGTGCATGAATTACGTTACCCATATTTTAAGCGGGTCGCAACAACGGTGAAAGTGCGTGCAATTTAAAAGGCAAATGCAGCTACATTTTTGCACTGAAGATCGAGGGCATCACGTAAGCTTTATATCAATAAGTTCTATTGAATCACAGAAATCGCAAAGCGCCCACCAGGGAGCATTCTACGTCGATTTTTATTATAAATTTGCAGCGACGTAGGCATTAGAAATCAAAGTATAAACGCTTGTATCGTAGCCGATGTCCTGCATAGCTGTTTCAGCGCACTAACCAACAAATATTTTGATTCATTTCGTGCTTCGTGTGGAGAACGAACTAATACTGTACGAGTATGTGTCGCGTAATAAACAGCTTTACGGGATGTTGTGAGAGAAGAGGGCATGGTAGCTATGAACTGAGTGCGGTACGGTAAGGTACCTGGGGCAGTAGCAATTGGGGTGAAAGTGCGGAAACGGTTGGGGCCAGAATGATTGAGCATCTTGTAACAACTCATGAAGATTCAATAACAGATGCAAGATCGCCTTAGAGCAGTCGTATTTCTATCACGGCAGAAAGACAAGAGCGGAGTTTATCTTTTAGAAAGAAAAATGTTTAAGATTAGGTGATAACCGTAACATCTTCCAAGATGACACGGGGTTGAAAGCTAGTAGTGGAGCGCAGAAACATACAAGGGACAAATAAGGGGGAGAGACACAAGGGCACTAGAAACAGGTGACACATTACAGATAGTCCGTTATTATATCTCGTTGGGTTGAAGACTGCTAGGATATATCGATATCGATGGCATGCAATTTAGTCTAATGCCCGGGGGACACGTGTTCAGAAATTTTGTTTTCTGAAGAGGTCGTAATATGCCAAGGTGGTCCCTTATCTCATTGTATACGAGCTTGAAAAAATCTGTAGGTTAGAAGGGCAGCTACATTTAGCGTAATTTCAGTGAATAGCAGATATAGCACGTTCTACCATCGTGTGGAAGAGTGGCTGTAGCTTGAGTACAGCTTCATATTTTGCAATTACATGAACAGTGATGAGCATAGAAATTTCACTAGAGGAACAATTTTCGACATTCTGCACCCCCTTTTAAGTACGTCGCCAGACTAAGCGCCTGTGGTAATATTACATCTGGAGCGACATTAAAGATGAAACAGCAGGGGCGGTGGGCCGTCGCGAAGCGAAAGCGTGGATTGTATGGCATTTCTGTGCGTTTTAGTTCGCTGTGTGCATGAAACTTTCACAAAAGTTCTCAAGCTCAAAGTTCAGGTACCTTCAAGTTCAATATCACCTCTTGTTAACGCGAAGCTTCGTATGCTAGGCCATCACCATTTCACTTACGTCAGTCAGTGGGTTGGTCGCTCAGTATTTCGCACGATATACGTGTGTTTCTGTTTGGGAAATCTTTGTTCCAGTTAACGAAGGTAAGAACATTGTAAATTGCTATTACGGCACTATACCACCAGGGCGATCACATATAAATAACGGAGCCTTTACATACACATCACGTTTTCACCGAAATGTCCGAGTCCGCACGATCTCACATCATATTACTACTCGAACCAATAGAACACATGGTTGCACATAAACGAATGGTCACGTTATACACTTGATGTTGAAGGTATGACAAGGCATGGACGCTTTGTGCAATCGACAATGTGCAAGAGTCAGTTTCCATAATTAGTGATGATGGCATGAAATGTGCATATACAAAAAAGTCAGGAAGATTCCGCAGTGGGCTAGTTGGTTGGACGTACTTAACACTGTTGCGGAGAGCGACGAAGAGACAGGACTTGAGCGAGAAAACAACACATGACACCTTGCGCTCACGTGTCGTGTGTTGGTTTCTCCCTCAAGTCCTGTCCCTTCGTCGCTCTGCACAACAGTGCTAAGTGATAAAAGTCAGATCCGTACGGGAGCAAGCTCGCACAGAAATCGCAAGTACATTTGCAATACACAACCCAATAAGTACGCGTAGTTGTGGACCTATGAATATTCAAGCTATACGCGCACCAGATACAAGCAAAGCGGTCTGCATAAGCACTGCATGTTGACCTCGAAAGTATTGCCGCTAAACGAACTATGTTGTGTACATGAAACAATGAATCGCGACGCAAAACACGCACGAATAATGTCGGATCATAGGCACATTCCAATGCACACAGACCTCTAAATGATATAGCTTCCGATATTCAACAGTTTTTTTAGAACTCCGAAATTTCATAAAGTTGGCCTACCCCCCCTTTCGGGTCATTGCATATGAGCCAGTATGTATACTCCCGTTCCCGGATAATCCTCGGACTGTGCATCTGCCATGGTGACACATGGACTACAGAAGCCCCGAATTTACTTTATGCAGACAGTCGGCCGTCTCTGCAACGAGCGTCTCTACAGCGAAATGACTTGTATAACGAAGGAATAATTCTGTCCCGGTTCTATTGCGAGTGGGGCGCTGAGCGACTTTTACAGCGAAGTGACCTATATAACGCATGGTTTCAGAGGCCCCAAGCATTTCTTTATATAGGCGTTCGACTATAGCTGTGCTGTGTCACGAGAGGTCTATAACGTCTATGCCGTCCATCTCTCTACATACACCTCTACAGGGCATTCTTTCATCGACAAACGTCGATGAGCGCCTTCCTTCATGTGACTTCACTGCATCGGCGTCACACAGTGCGCATCGGCGTGAACTAGTGTTGGCAGTTCAGCAGAGCTTGTGAATGTGTACATGCTTAAAAGCAGCAACACTGCATGACGATAATATTTTGACACGTGCTATGCATAAATAGGAAATTGGATTTTACGCGTTGCGGGAAATGAAAATAAAGATAATTTCAGGTAGGGGGTCTAGTTATACTTGATTTAATTAAACGTTTCAATAGCTTCACTGCACAAAGATTCCAACATGCGCGGTGGATCTGCATAATGTTGTTTATTATGAGACATTTACCTAACCTTAACCAAGAGTAGTTAAAGTTTATGTCATGGCTAGGCGCTGTTTAAATTTCAACGTGACGGGCATGGTGGTGCTGATTAAGCGCAAGGACGAAGGTTCGTTTCCTGCCACCACGGCCGCATGCCGCTATAACGCAATGATAATGCGCTCGTGTACTTCACTCAATGTGCAGAATAAAACGCGCTGGTTGGTCAATAATAAATCTGAAGATCCCCACAACGGCGTCTTTCCAACCGTCATTGTCACTCTGGAAAGTTAAAATTCATCAGTCCACAAATGAATAAATAGATCGATCGACTGGCAGGTCGCGGCTGCCTATGTGTATCGGAATGGTGACAGCTTCTACGTTTCCATAAAGGGAACTCGCTATAAATGTATGATGCGGCATTCGCTTCATCCAGAAAGGCATTTTTGATGAGGTTCTGTCTACTAGACAGGCTCCGCCGCACTGGAGCTTACAGCACTGCGCGGGCTAGGCTCGGGCCAGTCTCGGGCCAGGCTCGTGCAGTGCTCAGGCCAGGCTCGGGCCAAGCCTAAGAGCTTTGGGGTCGGGTCGTGCCTTGGTCTAGTGGGGACTTCATTAGGCCTGGAAATGTTATTTGCAACTCCACAAAGCTGTAAACTATAGAAACTGCAGACCTATGCAAATTCTAGGTCACTGGTGTCTGTCGGTTTAATGGAAAGTCGAGGCAGGCAAGTCACGATGGAGCATCTATACGCTGCATAGATTAGTCTACATTAGCGAGGTTCTTCTGCCACGGAGAAAACGGTACCAGTGATCAACCGCGCCTACTGTACGCTCCGCTTTTTTATGCAATCAGCATTCTTTGCCTGATTTAGGCAATTTTTATCTATCTATCTATCTATCTATCTATCTATCTATCTATCTATCTATCTATCTATCTATCTATCTATCTATCTATCTATCTATCTATCTATCTATCTATCTATCTATCTATCTATCTGTCTATCTGTCTGTCTGTCTGTCTGTCTATCTATCTATCTATCTATCTATCTATCTATCTATCTATCTATCTATCTATCTATCTATCTATCTATCTATCTATCTATCTATCTATCTATCTATCTATCTATCTATCTATCTATCTGTCTGTCTGTCTGTCTGTCTGTCTGTCTGTCTGTCTGTCTGTCTGTCTGTCTGTCTGTCTGTCTATCTATCTATCTATCTATCTATCTACATAATCTTACGTTATGTGACCCAATGAAATTATCTGCTAACTTGAGCCACTACGTATGTCGTCGAGGTCATGGTAGCTCAATCGTCGTCATACAGTCATGATCGTCCCCCGTTCTAGTCACGTCGTTCTCGTAACTCTGTTGTACTAATGCCATCATTTCAGAAACGTCTTAAAATTGTCGTCACAGCCTCATCGTCGTACCGCCTTCGGAGTTCCATCGACGTCGTTCCATCGCAATCATGTTGTCGTCATTCAATCGTGACATGTCGTGGTTGTCATGTCATAGTCATCATTGCGTCGTCGACAGATGGTCATCGTCATGCATTTGTTGTCGTGCTTTGGTCGTGATACCGTCATGGTCGTTCCCATCATCGTCATTCCGTATTCGTCATCTGATTCTTGTGATAGTGTCGTAGTCCCGCCATTTTCGTCATACATTCGTCGTTCACGCCATCATCGTCGTACAGCTGTCGTCCTTACATTGTCGCCAGGCCACCGTCGTCACGGAGTTGTCGCCCCGTCGCCATCATTTCAGAAATGTCATCCAATTGTCGCCATGCCGTCGTCGTCATGCCACCTTCGTCCTTACATGAACATAATTTCTCCTTCATCTCTTTATAATTGGGCTATCGTCAATCAATCGTGACATTGCCAGCGTCGTAATGACATTGTAGTTGTATCGTGGTTATTTATCGTTATCACTTTAGAATCATCGTCATGTCGTCGTCCTCATATTGCCTTCTCGTTCTATTGACGTCATTCTTTCTTCGTAATTCCATCGTTGTCACTGCATGCGCCATTGGCATAGTCTTCGTCCTACCGTCGTGAGATAACCTTGTCGAGCGATGGTTATAACAAAGCGGGACAAACATGGAGACGGTGTATGTCGCATATCGGCGAAGCACTTAAAATCTCAGGACGACTACTACAGATTCTAAATAACGTTGTCTTAGTCAGTACGGTGTGTCGCTACGTGGTCGCTAGACTGCGTGAATGGTAAGCGCATTGCCTTCGATAGTCATCTTAAGATGGGTCCTGCTGGAAGTATTTCGTCTTCGCGACAGTAAAAAAACTCTGGTCAACATTGTTCCTAGGTTATTAGAATCCCGAATTCGTAGAGGTGATCGCGCTCAGGCGCTGGGCGGACGACACGACGTTCGATGGACGTAGCGCTGCGAGTTTGACAGCGGGCCCGCCTGTCAGCAAGGGCACGCGCATTGGGGGGATTAGTAGTGGCGGTGAAAGGCAAACTTGAAGAGTTACTAGACATCACAGATTCGAATGAAAATGACGAAGTGTTGGAAAGATATTTGCATGGCAATTGCGCTAAAGGGAGTGGAAACTATTTGACTGGCGCGAGACTCGCTGCGAAAAATTCACAAGACTGTCTTCAGGTATGCAGGCAACCACAAGAGGAATCAATGAGAGGTGTTTCGGTGCAGCTGGTTACATTTTTCAAAAGCAGAAGACGTGCCTAGAGGCAGAGTCCTCTGTAATCTTTTGTTGCTGCACAAAAATATGTAGATTGTCGATAGCGATCACTGATGGGCCACTTTTCCCTACCTCTGCGTGTACGTGTAAATAGAAAAATAAAAAGAAATTTGTGACAAGCTCTTAGGGTACTTAAATAAAGTGGTCGCAAGCAAATTCTGGAACGTTCACAATTTTTGTTTAAGGTATAGTGCGACTAGCTACTGGTTTCCATTATTTTTCTTCATTATTCGTTCAAGCGAGTGGAATAGTATGCCGTACTTTATCGCAGAATTAGCCCAACTAACTAAATTTAGACTTTCAAATGTTCATTATCCTTAGATAAATGCTTGAAACTTATGCAAATGCAGCACACTTCTAGAACATTGGATGAGAGGGATGTGAAAAAGAAAACAGAACGCATAAAATATTATTGTGTGAGTGAATTTTTCTTTTGAATTATATTTTCACACGTTAAGTGGCCCAACCTTTGTGTTTGCTGCCTTGTATGTTTTTCAGGCACTAGGTGGGTTCCCTGCGAATCTACGTGAACAAACAAACGGATCATATTCCAATCTGATATAAAGAAACTGCGTTGCCTATCGTGTAAATGCACTGTACTGAAACAAAAGTATATAGAGTCAAAACCTGCACATATTGCAAAACAAGGATGCCTAAATTGTCGTCTGAAAAACTGACACCATTATAATGAAGCCAAATAAAGCAATACATATGGCACACTCCATGTGAATATATTGCAAATGAGCGTTAGCCTTGCGGATAACCCACTTCGGTTTAATGAAAAGAGCTTCTAGTGGCTGTGTATTACGGAATCCCTGAAAGTCAGTAGATCAGCGTACTTAAATTTACGTTCGCGCCAAATATATTGGTTCCATCGCGGTACATACCAATGATTATGCGATACTGAAAAGTGACATGAAAGGCGGTGTGTACGGGACCAGTCTTCAACAATGCCTTCGCTATGGCATATCGCCGGGCCTATCTGAAAATGTGGTGTGGCTGTTCATATCACACTATAAAGCATGAAGGTGGTGACCAAGAATGTACTTTTCTATATCTCCCTCTCTAAATGAAGCAGGTGTTGTGCCACTCCCGGTGGCTGTTGCCAGCATGATCCCTCCCTATTTTCCTAACTATCCATTGCATATGTGTGTTTTCATACCAAATATTCGAATCGTAATCTGTGCGTGTTCGGCTAGCAGTAAAATGAAATGAATTGTTTACTTCTCGCACACACAGTCAAAGTAGCCAGCAAGAGGGGACGCAAGGCAAAAACCTACTTTGACGGAGCTTGTTGTCCGTTGATCATACGGCAATATGTTCACAATAACCGACAGTTCGACTGAGCTTCGTGTAGTCTCAAGTTCTGATGAGTCGAACAGAACCTGGTCGGACACGGGCCAGGTTTAAAATCACCGGGCCGGGCTCGGGTGGGCCAACGCATGCTACTTTCAGGCTGGGGCTGGACCCGGGATTGAAAAACCGGCCCACGCAGAGTTCTAGCACTGGAGCTGCGTTAGTTTGGTTGGATATATTGCTCTGATGAGAGTAGGTAACTCATAATTGCGGACCAGTAAAAATTCGAATGAGAATTAATTGGGTACAATGCCTGGATTTCAGAGTTTGGGCAAATGGGACATGTTTTGAACATCGCTTCTGCCAAAAATCAAATGTTTTCATTTTGCTTCTTCAGTGAACGATGAGCGAAACTTGTTTTTCGTTTCTACTGAAATTTAGTAGGCTCGCGGCTTGACATAAAGAATTTCTCTTCGAGTTTGACTGCCTACCACTGGATATTTGGTGGCTTTTCAGTTATGTATATGTCTAGCTTCAGCTTTCGATGGATTGCACATTGGCGCCGAAACGTCGCTGTCAATATGACATAGAAACAGGCAGCCTATTTTAGTGGCGTTTTATTATTTTTATGTTATTGAGTGCGTAGAATATTTGCACTTTTTTCATTTCTCAGCCATGGGGTTTTTGAAGGATGAATTGTAATAGTGACAAGCGTACTTGTTGACCTGTTTACGGTGACCGCTTTTCACCGGCTAAGAAATTTCAAACGTTATCGCTCGGCGTAGGACAACTCTGCATGTGTTAGAACATTCTTGATTCTTGTTGTCTATCTTGATTCTGTTGAACATCTTGATTCTATCTGTTGTCTGTGTTGTGGTCGCATCTTCTGTAATCAAATTCTAGGCGTGACGCGTATAGTGTTGTACATTCTAGAACGTGAGCGTGCACCACTGATGACGCTGGAACCGTCCATTAGTCAAGCATAAAAACAAACGTGTTTGACCCGTCGATCAGATATCTACGACTGCCAACTGTGCTCGCCACTACTGTTGTGTTTTGAGTGTCACTTACTTTTTTGGGGCACAGGTTCGGCCAATAAAGATTGAGTTCTGCGACTAAGAGTTTTTCTACTTTGTTCTTCACCGTCACTACAACGTGACACTACGTTAGAAATCGTGCTTTTTGTAGGTAAAGAAAGCAACAGTAAATATTCGAAAACTTCGTTTTTATCACTGTAATTACGTCTGAACTAATAACACTGCATCTACAGATTTCACGAGCACGCCATCTTTGACGTCCCAGCTCAAGTCGACTACGTTCTCAAGGAAACTAAACACAAGGACCTGCTCTACATCGGCGTTTCTCAAGGCACCCTTATTTTTTTCACCATGTTATCGGAGAAGCCTTGGTACAACGACAGGGTGAGCTGACCAGAACGGCTAACATGCACAATCTATGAGCATACAGATGTCGTACTATATGAACGACACTGTGATGAAACACTCTGCATAAAAGAGAACAAAGACGAGCAGTTCCTTATAGCAGTCACGCTAGAAGGAATAAATTCGTTGTTGAATTGAAATCCTTCGTGAACTTCTTAGCGTCATTTCTATTATCACTTCAAGAGCAGGAGCTCTATATACGTCAGGTTTGAGGTTGTCATAGCCACAAGCTTTGCAATATTATGGTGGGTAACCTTTATGATAGGCTGCTGCAGTCGTGTACAATTCAATACCCAGAAGTGCTTGGATTTTTCCATACCAAGTAAGATTTACGAACCTGCTCAAAAATGGTTTCCAACCATTCAAAGGAAAAAACGACACCACCAATTAGCTCTCTTGTTTTAAGACATGCATGTATGGTTAAACCCTGATAAAGACTAAGCAAGCGGGGCAAATGATAAACTTTACATTGATTTTCAAAATCAGAGATACCGACATCTTCGGGCAAGTGATTTGACTGGAGAGAAATACCGTCACTCCGCATATGGAATTCAGGAGTGTAGATTTTTGGGCTGGTTAATTGCAGTCATAGCACTGGATTGATACGGACAAGAAAGACGACAGGACAGGCGCTAACTATCAAATGAATTTTATTTCAGAAAAGCATGGTACTTACACTGTTCAAATGAGTGAAAATCATCGCACGCGCAACCCAGCATACTCAGTTGATGCCACATACGGAACTATGTGAGAGCATGATGAGCCGCTGATATGTTTGTCCTTAATGATATGCAAAATACCGCAAGTCATATCCTTGCGTAGCGGGTGAACTTCCTATTACGTTGTCATCTCTGTCCCCTGTTTTATCTACAGACCCTTTTTCAGAAATAAATTGACCGTTTACCAAGAGCTGGAAATTTGTGTTGGACTACAGTGTCGACCCTGTGTTTCGAAATCCTTTTATTTTTGCATTTCGTTAGTTTGCTTCGAAATCTCGACACTGGCGTACAGCGTTCGGTGAGATTCGGACGAGTGCACTCGTGTTGAAACAGCAGTTCGCGCACACTACATGCATGCATTCGTAATGCGCGGAGCGACCTCCCGGGGCTGAAGGTGCATTTATTAATAAAGATGATGTATCTTTGGTACTGCCTTCATATCGGGGCAATACCGCAACGATATTAGAATTTTCTGTCTTAGCTGAAAAGTAATGAAAACGAGTGTTACCATCTTAGAAGAACGGGACATGGAGTAGCTGAGCTCTGGGAGAGAGAAAGATAGAGAAATAGAATGCAGGAAAGGCAGGGAGTTCAACCAGACACACCTCTGTTTTGCTACCCTGCAAGCTCAGTTCAGATTTTTTGCTGACCTGAGGACTTGATTTTGCTTTTCAGATTAAAGCCTTCGCTGGGTTGGCACCGTTTTTCAAGCTGGCACACCTTAAGGTACCGCCATTAGCTGTCTTCTCGCCCTATGCTGAAGCACCGCTGGTACGTACAATGTCCGCTAATTTGCTTTTCGTGATATGTTGGTTTGTGTTGAAACGATTCTGTCATACATCCACCATTAGTAGCACTGCTTCATATCACGTTCAAGGCGGAGTGTCTGTATACAACGGTCTGTATACAGCGGTCTGTATACAACGGGGCAGTTTCATCACAGATGAATGAGTGACTGTGTTGTTGCTTTGTCGAGCATGGGGCCGTAGATTTTACTCGTGCCTAGGTGAGATAAGTTCGGTGAGAAGCGGCACGAAGAAACACGGGTGCGTTGAGGTTTCCTCGGAGGCTAAGGAAGTGCGGATGGTCTAATTTATTATAAACCACCAGTATGACCTCTCTCGCAGCTGATGTCAACGCCAATCTAGCGTTATTGCACACCGAACAGCATACGTAATGTAGCAACCAATCGTTCAAAGATCATCCCAGTAAATTTTTTTAAGGAATGAGAACTGAATTTGATGTTGCTGAATCATGTTGGTGACACGAAAAATTTGTGTCTTGCGCAATCACGCGAAACGCGTAACGCATCAAGACAATGATGCATTTACTAAGTTTGTCGAATGTGACGTTAAGTGTGATCTCACACGTTTCTGAACCTATAGCTAAAAGAGTACAGCACTAAGCGGAAGATCAATGCTACAAATAATTCTTCATGCGGCATTCTCAGAAGCTGCTACAATATCGCCGATGCATTACGATAGCTGTTTTCTCCGGCTTTCTAAAATAGCACAGCTCAGGCTCCAAGTCCTAGTGACAGTCATTACAGTTTCATCGACGCCTTTACCATATCACGCTTTCCAGAACACGATATCGTGAGAGCCGTACATAAGTTTAAGCCTAAGCATTTTCTTGCCTATGATCGAATGGGAAGTTTTGTTATTAAAGGTTCTTCTGCTTTTTTCTGTCATTCCTTACCAAAATTTTAGTCTTGCTTTGTGTAGATGTGTCTTTTCTTCCAGTTAAATAAAGAACAATAGTTGGGCGCGTTGATACAAGTGGCAGTATCAGTGGCATCAGAAATATTCGTTCCATGTCCCCGTTGCCTCTTTTTGTTAAAGTTTTTGAAAAAAGCTATGTTTAAGCATCTGTCGTTTTTCTTTAAGCACAACATTAGCACTTTCGAACGTGATTTGGTTCATGAGAGGCCTATGGAAACCGACCTTGTTTCTTTTCTTCATGGTGGGCGACCCGCTGCTGTGAAACGGAGTCAGACAAAATGTACTTTGACCACTCAGAGGCATTTGGTGACGTTGCACATGGTCTTATAATCCGTAAACGTTTGACTTAGAGTGCTAATTCTAGCCTGTGCATGCTGATAAATGTCTACATCTTTCTGCGTTAAATTATGTCCACGTTAGTACTAAGCACTCTTTTCCTTTCCATTAATTTCGGGTGTTCCGCAAGGGTCTATTTTAGGCTCAAAATTTTTGGACTTTTCGCTAACAATCTCGAAGAATGTGTACGTCGTCTGACATTAACACCCTCGAATCAGTTCAAAAGAAAGCAATCCTCTTCATGCACCACCGTCTTGACCGGAACTTCCCACCCTGATCTCACCTTGTTGCACTAGGCCTATAAACTGCGCTCAAGCGGTGCCATATCGTGAGTGCCTTAAATTGCCGCCTAATCTCATTAACACCCCACGCTGCTCATTAATAAATAACTATCCGTTTCCTATAAATTGGAACCTACTATGAATAGCCACAAACTTAACCTTAAACCAATTTAACCGCCTACTAACATATTTGAGCACAGTTCAAATACAATCGTACAATTGAAAAATGGAACTTACTACTTAGTGAACCTAGGTCGTTGCCTTTAGAGGAATTTTTCGTTTAAGCTAGCTTGATTCATGCTGTGTTTATTATTACCTGTTTTAACTTTGATTTTGAAACAATCATGATTTTTAAGCTGTTGAAGGTGATGTGCGCAGAAAAATGTTTTGATGTTATATCCAAAGTACAAGTCCCGCTCTTGTGATAGTGCGTTTGGGCTGCAGTATGTATAAAAAAAATAAAAAGAGATAATTGAAAAAATAATTAATGCTATAACACGCGTTTTGATGTATACGATGCTTTGCGTTATATTATCGACATTTCAAACACTCACTTTTGCCCTTTGACTGAATTCTGTACATTTATTAGGTAAGCATAAGCGGTGGAGCTACACGGCGTGCTGCCTGTTGATAACGATGATAATAATAATCAATACGGCACGTACTCACTGGAAGCGCTTGTCCTTGGCCGCTGCCTAGACCGCGTTGTGTGCGAGCGCCCGTCTTCGTCTCGCTCGTCCTCCGGCGCTACGGCCGATAGTAGTGGCGCTGACATACGTTTTACATTTTTACGCTATCTTTTACCGTAGTCTGTTGTGGTTTCCTGGTTCGTTTTCTTCTTTTACGCTTTTTGCGTAATGATAATTGCATTATTGCTAAGGTTTAGAGATGTTTATGGGCAATTCCGTAAACATATGAATTGGATTGCACGGAGCAATGAAACGCTGAAATGAATCACGAAGACGAAGAAATAACGAAGAACATCTCTTGCGCCTTATTATTTGAAAATGAGATGTTTAATCGTCTAACAGTCACGCGCTAAGAGCGCTCGCGCCCCAAAACAGACGCCCTGAATGATTCATGCTGTGCAGGGTCGTAGACGACGGCGCACGTGAGAAGGAACATTCGCGTTCTAGTTGGCCTTCTGGCTCTTGAATTTCTTTTAGCTCGATATAGTGATGGCTTTTATACCTCGTTTGGTGATCTGCAGAAATGAGGCCCTCGAATAGCTGTTAACAAAAGCGATAAGTAATCCAAAAGAAGCCTCCAAGCACTCATGAAATTTTAAATAATATGTATTGTTTCCCTTAAGTCGTAGAACGTCACTATAGCTAGTTACAAGGCGAATTTTCTTAATGAAAGGTGCGCATTTCCTTTTTCACGGGGCAGTGAAAGTTTCCAATGGCTTCAACGTATCGTGGTTCCTTTCTGACCTTGACAGCGACTGGTCCACGCCGCGGGCGGCTACGAGCTGCTGCCGCAGGGAATGCCGATAGCGGGATTCGTGCGTCAGTTCTGCGGCTACGCCACGCGCGGCATGTGCTCTCTCTTGGCCGACAACTTCGCCAATTTCGGGAGTAGGTATGTTAACGAGGTACGTGCAACGCTGTCCGGTTAGTCACTTTACGTTAGTTCATGTCGAGTGTGCCAAATCACGAAGTAGGAAGCATCTCCGTCCCTAAATTTTCTTTCTCACTCAGTCCAGTATCATCGCTTGTACGATTACACTTAAATAAACATGGATTACAAGATACATCAGCCTTCGCGGTCATTACATTTTCTTTTTTCTGACATCTCGGACGACCTTTTCAATCATCTCTTGGAGCTTGATGTGTGCTACTGCTGTGCCGGTACGAGTAATTTCCGACTGCCTGTTTTTCCTTTCTCGACAGGCGGACTTTTGCAAATTTGGTTGAATTCTAAATTAAAAAAGTAGGGAGGATATATAATATAGCGACCTCCACTACACCCTGTGACGTCAGAATTGACATCGACTGTGCTTTTTCAAATACTGTGCTGCAGCGCGAGGCCTAACATATGGTGATCCGAAATATGAGGGAACATGACAGGACGATTTCTGAGCCACCAACGCAGAAGGCTTTACCGCAAACAGGAGAGAAAAATCACGCACGACGCGAAGCAAAGTCATAAAGAATTTATTTCAGCAGTGAAACTCGGAATGTACATGCGGCAACATCGCGTGGCAACATTCACTGCTGCCGCCTCACTCCATCCTACGCCTGCAAATTTCCAAACGACATGACATCATCGCATCCCCTGCCGCTCTCTGCTGTGTTTTTTTCACCTTAGCACACATTCTGTCACTCTGACAGAGCACAGGTTATAAGCCCTGAGGATTACACGGGCTGCCAAGCTACATTCCTTCTTTTTAATCTCGAGAGTATTAGCTTCTCCAGCTGTCTCTATGATTATCTTCTTTCTCCAATTCTTAGTTATTCTCCAAGTCTCTGCCACATACGTAAGTACCAGTCGAATACAATGTTTACACACTTTTCGAGGATAGCTGTAAGCTGCCGCTCAACACTTGTGCGACCTTGGTACGTTCGCTGCAGCCTATGTTATTCTGAAAATTTGCTTCCTGTGTTCTGGGTCGCTATTTACAAATTGGTCTCGGTAAACGTACGTTTGCACAGCATCTAGAGGCTGACTATCAATGTAAAACTTGTGCTGTCTTGCCTAACGTACGCCTTCAACGTATTATTCCTCAAACCTACTCTTAAAGTTTGTTGGCTGAAGTCCTTAATCATTTGTTGCAATACATTTTTATGGATTTTTACAATGCCTTACGGCAGCTCACATAAATATAAAGTATTATCTCCAGCATTGCCAAATTAAATAATATTGCAATGTTGCTGAGATGTTCCTCGTTGATCCTCGCACCTAATTACTGCCTTTCTAACGAAGCATTAAAATACTGTGCCTCTTTGTGAAATACACTTCTTTATGTCTATTTTCCCGCTTTTATCTAAAGAATCGTGCTAATCGTGGAATCTGTCATATTCAAAGACATAATTGTAAGACTTAATACAAAGCAAAAGCAACACGGACAACAGAAAAAAAGAAAAACATGGCAGCACCCCTTTTGTCCATGCTGCTCTTCGGCTGTAGCAAAATGTACGGTGAATCTTAAGCAACTCGACCACTTTGACATGGTATTATTGTATGCTTGCTGTACTCCTTGACAACGCAATGCCCACATGACTGCAGGCATCTGTATATAAGTGCATGCGTTTTCGTACGATGTGTAGTTCATGCAGAGTTGTTATATTCCGCAAAGTTCTCAACTACCTAATGGACTACAAGGACGGGATTCATTGATGAATATCGGTTTCTCAAGCCAAGGTTTCCTCTGAATCGATCGATGTCAAGTGTAGTCCTGATTACATTCGAATACATCAGAGAGTGCTTCGTACTGCACCAGAAGCAAGCTAATGAGCCACTAAATCGTGAACGCCCTGTCTCTTACCTTACAGATTAACATCAAAGCTCTTCTAAGTGCAAATAAATTTTTCATGGTGATTGTTTTTTCAACAGTCCAGGATTCCAGTTTACCTGTGCCACATGCCGGCCGGGACATCTATGAAGAATATTATTCACTACGACCAGGTAAGATACTTGAGTTAAAACTTTTTAAAACAATATTGTTACAAATACTCTCCTTTGGCTTAGTGTAATTCGCAAAATTAAGTATGGCTTCTCGCGATGGTACTCTGGGAGCACCTAAAATTTCAGTGTTTTTGATATTCATGTCTGATTTGGCTATCTACGAGGATGAGTAAAACATCGCACAAGCTCCGCAGCCCTGAGCCATTAAGTGTACTAAGTAGATTCAATTTCATGCACTAATTCGCATCCCCTACCAACCCCAGTTATACGAGCGAACTAATGCCTACAAAACTAGAGCTTGGTTATGTGTGGACTGCGGTACTGTCTGTAATAATGCCTCGAAAGCAAAATTATTCGTTTAGAGCCGAATCTAGGCTGGCATAAATACATGTGTCCCGAATGTCAAGAAGGGCACACTAGTGAAGTTGTCGAGATATGTGTTATGGTGCAGCGCTAACATTTTGTTGAAGAACTTTTTTGGTCGCATGAATGGCAAACTCTTTGACGCCGACGATAAATCAAGGCAAAGAAGCTACTCTGAGGAAGAGGGCAGCACTGTGAATTTTCAATATAAGCCCTGTCATCATTTACCCGAAATTCGTTCTGAATCCTAAGGTTCAACCATTTCATTTTTTATGGACGGGCTTTTTAATAATGCAGCGCGTAAATAGTTTTGCATAAAGCAATCTTGGAACACCCTTTGTTCTCTGTGGGCCATCTGCTCAACTATGCCTAAAAAAAACAATAACTACGCGCTGGTTAACGTTGCCCATAAGGGCGCGATCCCTTCATTCAACCCGTATCCCCGAGCACGCCGCCGGCCTCTTCTCCGTCACGTCACTCGCTGAGCGCTGAGGCTTTCTCTTGTCTGTGTAGTGTTGGCTAGGGTGCCTCGATGTCCTCCTCGCCCACCGCTCCATACAGAGTGGAGAGAACCGCGGCGTCGACTACGGCGTTGGCCACGCGAATCGCGGGCGCCATATTAGACGCATTTGGCGGATGCGGTAGGGACGCGTTCCCGGCGCTCGTGCGTCTTGAAAGCGATCTGGAACGCTTCTCGACGTTCACATGGAGCGGATGCGTCTCTCTAGAGCTCTGCAAAAGTTCCATCTTATCCTAGTTGATGTGGTGCAAGACCTTCCATTTTTGGTAAGGACATTCGAAACGCTGATCGACACCCGCTGAGCAGGACATCCGACCATTCGTAAGTATCGAAATTGTTTTATTCACCACTGTCTGCGCGCCTACCTTAAGCCTCGTCGGTGGCAGCGCGCGACGCCAAGGCGGCGATGCCAGCTAGAATTGAAGGAGAAGAGCTCACGGCGGAGGAGATGGTCCGCTGGCGCAAACAACACATATCCCGCGCCAAGCCCTCCTCCGCAGTCGCACTATCGTCGCAGCCAAGACGACCTGGGAGGATGGTGTGGCCCAGGCAGCTACTGCCGCCGGAGGATTCCCGCACCGCCGTCGTACGCATACGCGGGGGCGTAGACTGCTCAAAATACCACCCGATCTACGTCTGATGAAAGAGGCTGCCCGACTTGTCGAAGACATCGGCAGCGCCCGGGTAAATACCCTAAATAACACTTTATTGATCACCTCTACCAGTATGGACGGCATTGATGCCTACCTTCGTGTCAAAAGCCGCACCATCGCTGGAAAGACCCACGGAGTGGTGGTGCGCCCTACCTCTCCGTAAGACTCCTCTAAAAGCATTTCCCCCTTACCCGTCGACATTCAGGAAGTCGAAATCTTGCCTCATCTTCGGCAAGCTAACCCGGAACCACCAGTGATCCACGCCCACCGAATGGGGGAGAGCGAAACAATATTAGTTACTTTCCTCGGGTAGAAGGTGTCGTTCTACGTCAACAAAGCCCACTGCTGGCTCCGCTGCACCCCTTTTCGACAGAAGGTGGAAGCCTGTGTCAAGTTCAAGCAAATCAGACACCGACCGGATGTGTGCCCGGTTGTGTGCGTTCCAACTTGTGAGAAGTGCGGCGAGGTTAGCCCCGACGCGAACCATATCTGCAACCCTAAATAGGTGGTATGTGCGGGAGACCACGTCACGGGCTCGGCGCAGTGGCCACAGCGCTACAAGCCCAAGAGGCCCCCTCCTCCTCCGAAGAAAAATACATCTGAAAGCAAGCGATCAGGCAAGGAGCCGCCGCCCCCCCTGAAAGAAAAAAAAAACATTGGCCGGCGCTATCGACACCACTGACCTGGCCATCAGGAGCACCGCATAGGCAGGTGAGCTGGGCTGGGGTAGCTTTTCGCGGCTCCTCACTTCCCAACTCCCCTCCCAACCTGGCAAACACCAATCAGTCTTTCTCCCTAGCTCAAGAAAACGCAATGTTAAGAGTCAACGTATTCAAGATCGAAGCTCAAATCAAATCGCTTAACTTGCCTACCTGTAGGACGTCCAATACACCAGAGGACATAGAAATCTCGAACAACATGCAGACGAGTGCGGTGGTGGCGCCTCCCACTCGAAATACGGGAGGACCTCCGCCCGCCAAGTCCGGGAGCCCCTATGAGTCCGAAATACTCTTAGACGCCCACGCCTACACGGATCTGAACGACAGAATCACAGCCCTTGAAAACAAAAATGATCAGAGATTTCCTGCCCGAGATGCGCGCATTACACACTTCGAGACTCGCACGATCAATATTGAAAGCAAAATTGACGAACTCAAAAACATGATTGTTACGATCATCCCCCTTATTCGAACACAGAATAATGTCCAAAACAAATAAAAATAAAGATTTAGTTATCTGGCAGTGAAACTGCCGGCGGTAAAAAAAGAAAAACGCTAATTTCCCGCACTATGTAGCCAATCGCCCGACACCACCGGCGGTAATAACATTACAAGAAGTGCACTGTGCAGTAAAACTGTGATGATATGATACCAGTTGTAACGCTCCGTTGCAGAGTCTTACACGGCATTTCTTACACAACGACACCTACAGTAACACACACCAAATTTGCTGAGGTTGACATAGAACAAGACTTTATTAACATTCTTCCACAATCACACAATATTCCTACCATATCAATTCTTAATATTTACAGCAAACCGAAGGAAATGACATACAAACCGGAAACTCTCTTTCTTTCCGCCCACAAAGAAGCTCACCGCCACCCGTTAATTATTGTGGGTGATTTCAATGCACCGCATCAAGCTTAGGGGCACACAACCAGCTCTCCCATGTGTAGGGAACTATGGGAACTCATTCAAGACTCGCACCTTACTGTACATAATAACATAGATACACCGACGAGACTCGGTAATAGTGTCGCCATAGATACCACACCTGACCTTACGCTCTTCCGTCGCGGCAAAAATGTAGATTGGCTCCGATTAGATGAGAATCTGGGTAGCGATCGTTATATTATTCAACCTTCCTTTAGTTTCTAACACAAACCATTTCGTAACATTCCACGCACTATCACAGACTGGACTAAATTCCGAGAATACAGGGGAGGGCACATGTCAGGCGACATTTTTGACATAGAACAATGGGTGGAACAGTTAAAGAATGGTGCACTCAGATATACCACTACGCTACCCGAGGAGGCGCACATGCAGGAACTTGACGCGAAACTCCTCCACATGTGGACGGCTAACAGCTCGCTCTCACGAAGGTAGGGATGACAACGCTATAATATGAAGCTGAGACGCCGGATAGCGAAGCTGGACCTGGAAATCTAGGACTATGCCGAGCGACTGGCTAAACAGCAATGAGGACAAAAGTGTAAAAGCCTAACTGGGCGACTGAGCAATAAGCGAACGTGACATCCAATTAAGGCACCTTCTTGATCCGACTGAATCTAAAACTGTGTATGATCACCAGATCAATAAATTATTGCACGAACGAAAAGATAATCTTGCAAGCTTTTTCCAAGAGCTACGCGATAAGCACCTCCCCTTAAAGACAAAATCTCCCCACGTAAATTACCTAGGATCTAGCAACCCGGAACTGGACGCCCCGATTACGGAGGCTGCGGTTGCACACGCTATAGCTAACCTCAAAGCAACGTCGACATCAGGCTAAGTCTGGACAGCTGGGCTAGTTGGTTGTGATTAGCTTTATGAAACATCGTTCCAGCACACAATTGAACATGGACGAAAAGAGAAAGACTACACGAACGCCGGCGTTCGTGTTGTCTTTCTCTTTTCGTCCATGTTCAATTGTGCGCTGGAACGATGTTTCATAATGCTAGTCGACATCAGGGCCTGATGAGGTATCTAATAATATGGTCCGTAATGTCGACAGGCCAAGCGGTTTCTGCACTCACAAAATACTCCAACGAATGCTTGCAGCTAGGGCAGACTCATTGACCCCGATAACTTACGCCCCATCTCCCTTATGTCATGCCTTGACAAATTCATAAAACGTTATTCTCAACCAACCAACGGCATACGTGGAAGAGGCAGGGATCTTTCCAAAGGAAATGATTGACTTTCTTAAGTATTTATCTACCCAGGATGTCATGCTCCTACTTCGGAAGGATATAATTAAACAGAGTTCAGGTCTCGACACCAAAGCTGTGCTCGGACTTGACTTTGGTGAGGCCTTATTGAGGCACCTTAATAGACTAGGCATTGGAGAGGGTACTTTGATATACATCTCCAACTTTTTCAAAGATAGAAAGGCCACCATTCACATGGGCACAGAGCACTCTTCGCAATTCAACCTGGGCAGCTTTGGAACACCCCAAGGGTCGGTGTATCCCCCTTTCTCTTTAACGTCGCGATGCTAAACATCGCGCGCGAACCTCAGGCCATTTCAAGGAACTCCTTTACCCTATATGCGGACGACATCACCATATGGACCAGGGGCGGCGGTTGGGACGCAGAGCTGCAGGAACTCCTGCAGACAGACCGAGTCAACGAATGCGCACAGCAGCTCAACCTGACGTGCGCTTCAACCAAATCGGAGCTCCTTCTTGTCCCCGTACAAGAACGAGCCGAAATACATATCACTCTAATTAATATCATTCCTATTCTCTCCCATTCCTATACCATTCCTATATCAGTCCCATTTTTATCGTTCATAACATTCGGATCTTAGGTCTCACCATACAGAAAAATAGGCAAAACACAACTATAATTCATAGGCTCAGACAATACTTTGATCAGACAATTAGGCTAATTGGCAGAGTATCACACAAGACGGGGCTTGCGAGGACAAGGACTTCTCGAACTTGTTCAAGCCTGACATTACATCTCTCACATTACATATAGGGTGCCCTACCTCACTCTCACTAAACGGGGGGAGGAGGAGATCAATACACTTAATCGCAAGGTTGATAAATTCGCCCTCGTTACACCCATGACAACATCCCCGGAACGATTTCTTGCCACCGGAGCACATAACACAGTCTCAGAGTTAATTGAAGCCCACCTCAACGCACAGTGCTGCCGACTCGCAAGATCCACTGCCGGAAGATGCATACTTGGCTGGCTTGACATTAAGCCTCCCTTACAGCTTAGAAGCAAAGTTACTCTGCGGCGTGAGCTGCGAGCAAAATGCTATGTACCACCGCTTTCCCGGAACATGCACCCACAGTATAACCATATGCGGAGAGTGGCTCGGGTGCGAGCGCTGCACCGTCACTACGGCAAATTACTGGGCACACTATACGTATACGTCGCGGAATACCCCTCATTCGCTCTTGGCAGTAAGTTCGCTCTTACGGCAGTAACTCCACAAGGCCAGCTCGTGGCTGCGGCCTCTATATGCACCCCCGTCTCAGAGCAGGCAGAAGAGACAGCCATACTGCTGGCTCTCACTATTCCCTCAGCCACCACTATCATCAGTGATTCTAAATCAGTCGTGTACAACTATGGAGCTGGGTTTATAGGCCTACTGGCTGGAATCATGGCGCGCGAATCCGCAGTTCAGTCTGAAGTCGCACTCGTTTGGGTTCCTGCGCACGAGGGCCGGCCAGGCAATGAAACCGTTTAAGCCTGTGCCCGAGGTTTCACGATCCGGACACGAACAACACAAGGGCAGGTTGAGGCAGGCGCCTCACGTGGCAGGCTCATTAATACCACGACATCGCTAACACTACAAGTCATCTCGACGCACTTTACCCCCTCTCATTCGTGCCCCCTCGAGGGAGTTGCAAATCCTATGGAGACAACGGCAGACGCACAACACCATCGCTACTCTGTCACTCCCGAATAAACTATACCCCGACCGATTTCTCGATCCCGGCTGTTGTAGTCGCGTATCGCTCTTATGCTAACTATAGACCTTTTCATCGGGCGAGGAGGATAGGGTGCGCGGCGAGCCTTTCCTCCTCTCTGGCTTGGGCGACCCGGCGCGGCGCTGCGTGAAAGTATTGCTGTCACGGGCTGCGGAATGATTTCGAGATGTTTTAACGCGACAGCGTTAAGGAACTCGTGTCGCAGAAAAGCCGGTGTCGTTGGTGTCGGCGTCGGCGGCGTTGGCCGCGAGCGAAAATATCCCGGCAGGCAATTCATAAATAAAAATAACTAGCAAGTTGGGCTGCGTGGGAATCGAACCAGGGTCTCCGGAGTGTGAGGCGGAGACGCTACCACTCAGCCATGAGTTCGACCGCTCAAAGTTGGACAAAAACGCCTCTAGTGAATGCGGTGTTGCCTTAGAAACATGCCGCAGAAAGCTATACTGCTGTGTATATCGGTAATTATGAGCATGTAAGTTACAGAAGTCGCAGTTAAACGCGTAGCGAAGTACGTTTCCGCTATATTTCTTCTGCGCTTTCCGCACACGCAGAGCCATCTTGCGGCAAACACAGAAGACCCCCTCCTCGCAGTGTACGGTGCTGCCCCGACAGGTGGCGCGCCACGCGCGCATTGGGGCTGCGCGGGGACCGGTGCGAGGCGCGTCGCCGCCCCGACTCCCTCTCCCCTGACTACGCTTCTCCGTGCTCCCCCACGGGTTGCAGAACCAAGCGTCTTTCCTTTCTTTAGATCAATATCTATCTATCTCTCTGCCTGTGCCGATCACGACGTTTGGCTGGCGTAGATCGTTTCCCCCTCCGAGACACCGAGTTCTTTGGTTCCATCCGCTTGCTCAGGCACACGTTTCGTTGCCCCGCCGAACGCTGCGTTGCTCGACGCACACCGCGTGATTGGTGAGTGCAAAATCCGATGCGGGGCGCCTCGTAAGTGATCGCTGCGCCGTAGCGCATTGTCTTACACCCCTTGGCGGGTAGACGGGAACGCGGTCGCGTTCCACTCTTGAAGGCGAAGCTTAAGCGTCCTCCAATTTTTTAGATCGTACTCTGTGACATTTACGCAATGTCCGTTCATATAAGGTCGTCAGGGAAGCCTTTCGGTGCATGGTAACTACAGTAGGCAGAAATATGTCTTGAGGGCGCAAAAATGTGACGCGCATGATCAGCCACTGTGTACGCGCATTATCAGTCGCGGTGTGTGTATATCTTGTGAACTATTTTGCTTATATCGGTTTTCATCCAACAAAGAAAACCGGTGTCCCTGTATTACCAGCATTAAATGGTAAATCAGCTCAGTGTCTGATCGCTGGGGGAGTAAAACAGAAAAACAAGAGAGCGCATGCTCGTACATCTAAGCAGCGGGCGCCATCAAATATTTGTGATACACCGGCATCGTTCTCACGCATTTCAAGTCTAGTAGGCTTGAAATTACTATATGTCTACTCTAGCCTTCCTGCATGAGGCCGATGGCGCTGCTCCACACAGCGATCACTGCGGTTGGTGAACCAGCACGATACATATATAAGCTGTGTGCTTCGGCATTGCCTTTCTGGCCTGTATACAGCCATAATATATTCGAGGGATCGCATAAAAAGAATGCGATGGCTATTTTTGAAGACAAAATTTCCGTAATAATCATCCTCTTTCTCGAAAAAGCAAGAGAAAACGTACTAACGCCGCAATACGACCTCGCTTAGTCATGCCGCAGAACGTTTCTAGACATATAACCGCTGATGCCGTATGCTTGGACGATGCGCTATATAAAACAAAGATATCTGGAGTCCAGCACATACCACTGCTTAGGACGCTCGCGCAGTTCGTAAATGGTCGCTTTGCTGGACAAGCTTAATTCAGACTGTAAGGTATGCTGCTATTACTAGCCAAAACTATTTTATTCATGGATGGAAACCTCATTCATCGAACCAAGTAGTCACACAATGTAGCCTGCAGCGAACAGTTTGAACGCTTGTCAAAGTATAACAGCACAGCTCCTATCGTAACAGAACGTACCCACGCTGTTACGATTGTCGCGTATGTTTCATTCCTCCTCAACCGCAGCTTAGAACTAGAGGATAATCCTACAATAAGGTCACATTAGTGAATGGAACATTCAGAAATACACAATTGATCTCCGAGGCTGACTGTAGGCTCAAATGTATATGCGCGCACACATCGCGCCGCATGCTCCGTCCGCCTCAATGCCAGCAGAAAGTCCAGCCATACCGACTTAAGCCACTTCAGTACGTCTCAGAGAACCGTTTATCGCGTACAAGACGCATGTCATGCTAAATAGATCTCGCGAGCGCGAAAAAAAAAAAAAAACACCAGAAACTATCGCCGAACGTATACCTGCCATGCAAAACGGAGCGTTCGCCCAAGCCAGCATGCCGACTGCCCACAGATGGCGCCACTGCGCAGCAATATGGTGGCGCCCATGAAAAAACGGTGTATAACCAGGAACTTCTAAAATGCCCCGACCACCCCCCGCCTTAAGAGTGTGGAGCTGTGGGGGCTGCCCTAGGCAGCTCCGAGCCTGCGACGTTATTCATTCATTTATTGAGAGCGACCTGCGACGTGGACAATGTGAGCGCCCGCGCGGGCCTCATCTTCAAAGCGATCTGCGATGTTTGCAGAGTGCGCGTAGGGCCGGTAACTTCGCATGCACTGTGCTTTCGATGTTTCGTTCGCGTTGAAGTGAGAGATGCATGAAGGTCAATTGGCTTGCAGCTGCCGCGATTCCTCACTTCAGAATTTTGACAGCAAGTTTCCGTACTCATCGAGCGAGATGCGTTCGTGTTTACCTGTGCGCGCGTGACACCGTGCTGGTTAATTTAGTTAAAACACGTTGACGGGTTAGTTGGTTTCAATCCATGATAGAATGTGTAAGCGCGACTGAACAAGGACGTAGAAAGAAGCAGACACACAAAGACAGCGCTGTCTCTGTGAGTCTGTTTCTGCTTACGTCCTCGTTGAGTCATGCTTACCTGTTCTATCATTGTTAATTTAGTTAGTAAGCGAACGTTTACAAGTTTATACGGCTGATAAGACTACTATCTTTACTTCCTACAGTTATCGACTAATTTGCTTTCGAAATCGGTGCTTCTTCGCCTTTCAGGTGGAACTGCGATTTTTTTTTCACTCAGCAGTACTCTTCCGGCTTAAGAGGAAGCTTTAGCTCGGGTTCAATTCCGCCGCAGCCTACTCAAATACATGTAAAACGCCAAAACGTTTTTCTGAGATAACCCCTGGACCAATTTTCATGAAATATGTTGCATTTGACAGAGAAAGTCAAATTCTAGTGACTGTTGGAAGCAGAATTCCTATTTAGGGCCTTAATTAAAAAAAAAGATTTTCAAAAATTCGAAAGTGTGAAAAAAAAAAGAAGCATGAAGTTTACAACTTAATAGCTCTGCATCAAGAATAGATACCGCTGTTCTGTAAACGGCATTCACTAGATAATTCAAAGAGGACAAGTTCAATATGTCAGCTTTTATGTGAATTTGTTACGTTGTTTACAAGGGTTCTGCAAAAGCTGTAGTTCCATATTACTGAATTCTTTTAGATTCATGTGTAAGACATCAATTTTGTCCGCTTCAGTTGTACTATCGTATGTAATTCACAGAATTGTGGTATCGTTTTACTTTGCTGAGTTAGAGTTGTAAACTTGATAGTTTCGTTTTCTGAAAATTTCTGACTTTAGGAAATTTTTAATAAAATAATTGACAACCTCAATTAAAAATTCCAAACCAACAATCACTAGATTTAAAGTTTTTCTTTCAAATGCAACAAGCCTCGCCACATTTCGTGCAGTGGTTGCCGAGAAAAACAAATTCTCCTTTTACGTTTATTTAGATAGGAGCACCCGAGCTTAAGCTTGCTAAGTTCGTTCACAAAAGGGATTTTATATTTTGAATGCTTTAACGTGGCCTGCTACGACAATTGTATTAAGTAAAAATTAAGGTTATCAAGCAACATGTTGCTATTGCTATCAAGCAACATGTTGCTATTGATATCAAACAACGTTGCTATTGCTAGTTTTTCTCATTGCTCCCCCTTACTCAGTGCCCCCCTCCCCCCTGGGTCCCGTAAGGTATATAGAATAAGTAATAGAGAGAGAGATAAAGTTTTATTTGTGTTTTGTCTGGGCATCTTGCTCGTAATTTTCGCAACCTTTAGTTCAGGGCCCCTTTTGCTCGCTGAATTTCCCGCGCTCGCTGAACCAGGCGTGCCCCAGAATAGCGCTTTGGGACAATTATTATTTTTACTGGATGTAAATGAAACAGCCAATCTAATTTCATTGGGAACACAAATCATTCTGCTTGCAGATAGTTGTTGAAATTTGTTTTACTGATGTGTAAGCGAATTGAATTTGTTTTGGTGATGCATTTAAATGAAGCAACGAATTCGGTATGGCTGCAGACATTGGCAAAACTGTTTACCTATGTGCAATTCATAAAATATCGCGAATAATACGAATAAACTGAGATCACAGTTAAGGGTGTAGAATTACGCCCTAAGCTAACAGGGTCTTAATACAGCCTCGATACCGTCACAAGAGCGGTAGTAAAATGTTTGAGGTAAGGCCAGACTTTGTCCTGGCACCTTTTTCGTTTCTGTTGTCTTGTTGAAGCTATTCTCGCCACCTTCATTAATATAAATTTCTGATCAGCGGAACGGCTTACTCTGCACAAAGCAGTACCCTGCATGTCAATGAAAACGTGAAATGATTTGCTTATTAAAACGACTGCTTTCCCACCACCCCCTTTCTTTCAATTACAGCTTGTGATATCTAAGAAATTCCAAAAGTTTGACTATGGAGCGTTCTACAACAAAGACTACTATGGAAAAGTAAGTGCTGCAATTTCGGTTACTCTTGCTGCAGACCTCTGCTTTGTCGGAATCATTTCTAATTGATTTGGATTTATCGAAACATAAATAAGTTTCGTAATTGCAAATTGACTGGTCTGTCATCCTTGGTCCGTTGTAACGGCTCACTGAATGAAGAATATTTATGCCCCACGCGGTTACAAGTAGGAGTCTTAAGTACCGACCCATTAAGCCCGCGGTCTAATGACATCAGTTATAGGGAATCGCAGCGCGTTCAGCAAGCGTTTTTCAAAGATTAGCAAGTAATTTGTGTAAAAATGTGTCCCTTGTGCTTAATCATGTTTGCGGAGTTGGTGCCATCTGTGTGGCATGTCAGGCTCGCGTGGCACTTAAGATATTTGTTTCTGATAATTTATGAATAATACGTTACGTTAGCGCAAGGACAATGGCGTTGCGATCCTGAGCACGAAGCCGGCGGTTGGATCCCGGCCGTGGCAGCCGCGTTTCGATCGAGGCAGGAAGGAACAACGCCCGCGTAACGGGCACATCAAGGAAGGTGGCTGAAATAAATCCATAGTCTTCTACTACGGCGTGATTAATAATCAAATAGTGGTTTAGTCGCATTAAAGCTCTGGATTTAATGAATTTTTCGAAGTAATGCACTGGCAAACGTAGAAGTAAGTAAAAGAAACAAACAATGGTCTTTACTGCTTCATTGTGTGCTTGTCCCTCTTGCAGTACTTTTTTTTTTTATTGGTCAGACATGGTGGAAGGAAGAGGGTGTCACTTCCTGCTGTTGACAGCATAAATGTATCGCAAGGGGCGGACACCTGAACTATTACGTAGCCCCACCCCAGTTGAGCGATCTGGAGTCGGCGTTCTCATCTGGTCTGCTTTGCAAGAGTTTACCTATCAAAGAGTTGTTTGGCTTCGACGAACTTAAGCTGACCGGCGTCATCTGAATTACACTGGCGATAGCAAAAAAAAATAAATCAGGTGCACCATGTACCGTTGACATAAAGGACGACTATTCACTACAGTACTGGGAAAACTGAGTGAAGTGGTTGTGTCCTTTATGAAGTTTAATGTAGCGTATAACTATGCAATGCTGGTTAGTAATGGTGATCGTGCAGTCCCCATCGCGACACAAGGCGGCATGACTTGAATGGCTTGCTGCAGTGTCCTTGTATATTGTCTTGCAGGAAGCAGAGTTGCACAAAAGTCGACCATATATTGCGATCATTTCTCACGCAGGAAAGCGACTCTTCGAGCGTGCACGAACCTGCTAACAAGTATTAAAAAAATTCACCGACGATTACGATACTGCCTAATTCGAAATTCGAGCGCCGCTCTATACGTGTTTTCATATCGCGATATGTTGAGGTAAACAATTTGAGTGAAACATGTAGTGGAGTCGGCGATCGTCAAAAATTCTGATCTAGGGATTAAGCACGTCGGCTTTTATACATGACTCGTCGAAGATTCCAGTGTAATCACTGGTGCCGCCTGGCCTCCAGGGAGTACTACATAATTGGCGTTGCGCATACCATCAGATTACTAAACAATCGCAAAATATGACAATAGAAACAAGCGTGAACGAGACCAAACCAAGCAAATAAAACAAACGCGACTGAAAGCTGACGCGAGCAGACGATAGTACAAAACGAGCGGTCCGGCTGAGACCAGTTACGAGTACGCATCGAGCGGCTGGGCGGGTCCGCATGACACCAGTTTATCGCGGGCACGTCACTGAAGGGGCCGCTCTTACTAAAACCCCTTAAACTTCGTATAGTAGCGCCACGCTTTAAAGAATGCCGCCTCCTCCTCGCGCGTTCTGGTCGAGGCCGACGCCGCGTCGGCATTGGCCTAATGGCATCACGTGGGCGATCGCGCCAGCTTTGTTTACAGTCGCGCTGCAGCGTCGTTTTAGCTTCAGAGGCGTCTACAGAGTGGCGAGGAGCACATGTTTGCGCCTTTGCTCTTCCGTGTTTTTTGATTGGCGAAAGCCTTGAACTTTTGTGGCAAGTGCGACGTCGCATCACGGCATTTTCTATCACCATAATCTTCTGCGCCTTCGTATGCCAAAATAGTTCCAGCGAAGACAAGAAGCTCGTCTTGATACCGTCCGGTGAGCGCCACGGGTTAGGAAGAAAGACATGGATTCATCGAATTGGGATGGAGAATTTCAGACCTACATTCACCACAGGACTACAGGAGGTAGTTTCGAGTCTCTCATAGTATAGTCCTATGGGATGTGTACTTTGTTTATGTAGATAGTACGGTCGTATTTGGTGCGCTTAATCCTATTGTACGCCAACAGGCTTGAATTCGCGGGCACGCAAGGCTGCGCGCGAGAACTTGATTAGGAAACCTTTAAGATTTAGCGCGTTCCTTTTGGTAAAATTTGAGACTCGAGCGTGAAAGCTCATCTTAGGGAAGCAACTCTCTGCATTTTGAGGTTACTAACTAGCCTTCTTTAGAGCAAATAGCTTTGTTTGCCTCTTTTCTCCGTGTTTGTCATTGGCGGTCTCCCGGTGGATTAGTGATACAATGGAAAAGTGTGCGTGCTCTCCCGAAACCGCGTTCGTCGCCGAACGACAGCGTCATGTCTTTGAGACGTACTACGTTTATTTCGTGTCAGCTTTAAAGTGCATGTAGGTTAACATGCAGTGGTGGAGCACTCGCAAAAAAAAAAAAAAAAAAGAAAGACGCGCTCTTTCGAACCTCCAGAGCAGCGATGGTTCGTGCCGTCTGTCGGCCTTTGTACGTCATAGCTGACACGCGCCGCGAATTCACATGGTAAGGACGGCGCAGACAATTTAGGCTACTGAGGGCTTGCTGGAGGTCAGGATGTTGGCATTCGATCGTAAATGCGTTATTTTATTACAACCATTCGCAGCAGCATCTTGCGACACTCACTTGACAAATGTTGCGTACCTAATTGTAGCGCACGCGATACATTCCGAGTCGTCATGGCACAGCGTTAGCGCTCGTTCAGATACAGGTTTAAAAAATAATTATCAACACAGAAAAATAAGCTGCCTTCACTGAATTTGTACAACCGTCCGTATAGAAATTCTATGCTCTACACGAAGTTACTCGGGGCTAGAAAGCCAACGTCAACGCCTAAAGCGCACCGTGGTACTTTGCGTGCATTCACTATGCGAAAGGTCGGTTGCTGCGCTCGAACGGTCTACGCGGCGCCATGGTAGGAGAGGAAGCGTGATAGAGAGGAGAAACGAGGAAAAGTGAAGGCGGAGGAGGAGAGTGTCGCTACTTTACGAAGTTTAAGGGGTTTTAGCTCTTACTGGTCTCCGCTCTCGCGGTTCGCGTCTTTCATATCCCACTCCGCGTTTGCTCTTTCATCTTTCACTGTTCGTTCGCTTGGTTAGGCCGCCGCCGATGCCGACGCTCGCCGCAGGAACGGGCGCCTGAGTGCTGCGTTCGGAAAATTGAGGAGCCATTCGACCTTTTGAAGGTGGTTGACCAGCGAAACTGCTATGCTATGTCAGTATAAATTATGTTGGTGTAGAGATTAGTTGGTATGTCACTACACATATCATTATGTACGTCATTTATGCGAAATACAAAGAAATACACAATTATTCGTTGTCTGTTTTCTCATTATTTTAGCTTTATTTTGGGACGTAAGTGATGAACGGCCTTGTGGTGGCTGCGATACACCACCCCTGGCTCTTTTATGACTCCGCTCTAAAGACTCAGGTGTTGTGGACGCAGCGCCCTTTAGACGCAGGTGGCCGTTAAACCGAGCCTCGAAGCGGGCGACGTTGTGGTGGCCGTACGCCGTTCGGCAAGCTGCGGACACGGCGCGTTGACGGCGGAGCCTCCCAAGTCGCGGTGTCGGCAGCGACGGTAGACGTGCCCCGCTTCTCTGCAGTGGCAGCAAGCGGGCGGTGGCCAGTAGCGCGCCATATAACCGCCTTCCTTAGGTAGCGGGGCTGGGCGACGGGAGGGCGAGCTGGCGACTGCGGAGGCGGACGGCGCAACTGCGGCGTTACCAGTCCCTGGCGAGTGCGCGGAGGGGGAGCGTGACGGCGGGCTTCGAGGGCGTGGGTAGGCGCTTCCGGCCGAGGCCGCAGTGATTCGGGGAGTCCAAGCGACTGCTGAACCTCCTCGGACGATGTCAACTATGAATGCTACTTGAGGCGGCGTCGAAGAGAACATCCTGCGCAGTGCTTTGCGTACGACGGTTCTGATGGTCTCTCGGAGCACGTCGGAGCCTAGTGCTTGAATTTCGCTCTTCGCTGAAAGCACCTGACGATTGTATTGGCGAGTGCGCGTTTTCAGTGTCTTCTCAATGGTCGTTGCGTCTGTGAAAAACTCAACTGTGGTCTTCAGGGGGTTGCTGCTAAGTCCGGCGAAAAGTTCTTGCTTTACGCCCCGCATCGGGAAGCGGACTTTTTTCTCCTCGGACATTTCCTGGCCGGTGTGTCGAAAAAGAAAGGTCATCTCTTCTTAAGGACGGCGACATTCTCAATGGGAAGTTGCCCTCAGGTTTCTAGCAGAGCTTGCGCTCGCTCTTTGCGCACGACGCTCGTGAATATGTGCAGGAAGTCACGGCGAAATAGCTCCCCCGTTCTTAAGCTTGTTAAAGTGGTTTCTGAAATCTCGGAGCACGTTCTGGCGGCGTCTTCCAATGAGAAGAAGACATAGCGCAGCTTGTCGTTGCTGTTCCAGTTGTTAAATGTAGCGACCCTTTCATACGTTTACAGCCAGTTTTCTGGGTCTTCAAACGATGATCCGCGGAAGATCGGTGGCTCCCTGCACTGTTGCAGCACGATGGGTGACAGTGGAGATGTCATTGTGGTGGCTGAATTTGCCACGATCTTCTCGGTCATGTCGGTCCGTGCTCCGGGGGCACGCAGGTGTTGTAGCCTGCGGCTTGTTCAGTGTCCCGGGGCGACGCTGGTGTTATTTTCGGTGTGCGGGATTGACGGAGGCGTCCTATACATGGATGCAAAAGCGCCCCCGCCTGATGTCACGTTGTGGTGACGATGAAAAAAACAGCCGCAAAACTATGAATGGCGAAACTAACTTTTTGTTGGGCGAATCTGTGCCTACAAAAGCAAGTTACGCTCAAAGCACAGCGATTGCGGCGAACACAGTCGGCGATCGGCGAAATCTCATCTGCGGGGCAAGCGCGTCGGCTTTGATACATCAGTCATCGAAGGTTCCATAATAATCGCTGGCGCCCGCATGTCTTCCAGAAGGTCCCCAGTCCGATGCGATTACGACACATTTTCCCCGCGCAATACCCGAGTGCTCTTTGCAAGTTATGTCAGGAAATTAGAGCTACGCTCTCGCACATTTTGTCGGAGCGTCCTGTTATATCAACCAACTAAAATGGCAGTAGCTCCCGATGCTCTTGTGTCGAAGTGGGCCGCCGCTATGCGCAGCTGCAACTTCAAGACACAAGAGTGGACAGCTCAGCAGGCCCGAGAGGCAGCGACGACGAGGCAAGACCTCGAAGTGCCCTCGTGGGAGACCCGAGCGCGGGTCGCTAAACTTTGCCGGATTTTCAATAAAGTTGTTTACACGCATTCCAGAAAGCACTACGCAATTCGCGTCGCGCATACAATAAAATTACACAAGGTTCGCTGACAAGAGACAACGGACAGAACCATCGATGATGCCCGAGAGACTTCCGATAGATGCAGGCGCGTCCTGCGCTGAGTGATAACATTTTTTAGACGTCGGAGAACGGTCACCCGAGAAAGATAAACAAGTACAGGCGTCAATATGCGTTGACCGCCTGGGGAGTGCAGTTCAAAGGAGTGTATGAAACAAAACACGCTTGTTGCGATTGAGCACACTTCCTAATCAATTACCCGAATGAAACTTGGAAGGACTAAAGCTTTATTTTAGTGGACAAACAAGGAGCTGCCCGTTTCCTTCCCGTAGAAACTGCAGAAGCAGACCGGAATTTTACAATATTTACAACTTCACTGTGCTACGCAATTGCAAAAAGTAAATGAAACTCAGCATAATGTTAAATTCGTCTTACCGGCTAATTTTCATGTAATTCGTTTTGGAATAGTTTCGATAAGACAAGAGTTACAGCCGTTTTCTGTAACCATACTCCCTCCGCAGATGCCCATGTATCGACAGAAGAAGGGAATCCTGTAACGTTTACAACTTCACTGTAAACTAACTAATTATGACAAGTAAATTATGGCGTAATGATAGAGTCGTAATTAGGCTTAATTTCAGTTTGATTTTTTTACGAGATAGCTACATTATATTGAGAGCTACAGAGTATTCAAGAGAAAGTTGGCTTTGCTGCAAGGCATTTTATGTTCGCCGCCACGATTTTACTGGAAGGTAGACATAGACAACTTCGCTGTAAAACTTTTCAGTGCTTTAATCTTCATTGCCACTAATATGATGAGACTGACATAACATTTGTTGATTACAAACGTGAAATTCGTCTCATTGAATACAGTGTTTTACGAAATTGTAATGCATAATACGTTCTTTGCAGATAAGTGTTTCTTCAGAAATGATTTCTTCACCTGATCATAGACAAACGTGACTACATGTTGGGCTTATGTTTTTGTCGGTTATACCTCTCTGTTGTTTTCGGCTTACTTTCTTTTATTTTGAAAAGAAATGGAAACACCGTAAACAGACGTAAAATGAATAACAAGATATGGCACAACTGATCCTACGATGACTGTCGATGGTAATGCGAAGAGCGATCGTGGAATGTGGCGACAGATAATATTCCTGAAGTCACGTTTATTTAACACAGGCAGTGGTAATTATGAGACTTTCGTTGCTTTGGCTGTACGCCACGTACTCTGATATCCTCCCACTTTGATATGACACTCGCTTGCCAAGGTGGCGCATTAGCGTGGAGGCATAACAGCAACTGTATGATGCCGATGCATTGACGATGCAATTGCGAAGAATGAATGATATCGATTGAACGACAAAGGCGTATAACCAGAATGGCATGACGACAATGTGATGCCGTTATTTAAAATATGGTGATGGTATAGCGACAACGCGACTACGATAACATAAGGGCAACGAGATGATGACTGTGTGACTACGATGGTATGACGACAACCGGATGAAGAAGCGGGAATGACGACATTCGCACGACCAGTGACGACGACGGTATGACAGCGAATTAACGTCAGCGTCTGCGTGATGACGACGAAATGACGACGATGACATGAGAATGACGGCATAATCACGATTGAATGACGGCAACGTTATTACGACAGAATGAAGAAGAAGGAATTATGTCGATGCAGCGACGCAGATGGTGTGACCACGACGGCATGACGAGAATGAAATTATGATTCTGAAGTGACGACAATGGTGAAACGGCAACGTGACCACGATGGCATAACGACATTGGTGTGACGAGAATTGCATGTCGAAGTTACAATGATGACGATGAAACGACCGCGACGGCACCCCGACGACAGTATGACAACGAATGCATGACGACGACTGTATGTGGGCGATGCTGTGACGACGATGGCATGGCAACGGCATAAGGACAATGGAATGTTAATGAGTGTATAATGGCAATAGCGTGTCGATGACTGTATCACGAAACTTGTATGACGACGGCTGTATGAAGACGATGGCACGACGAGAGTCAGAGGACGAAGCTGGAGTGAAAATGATGGCCGACCACGACGGCATTACGACGACGGTCTGACAACGGAAGCATAACAGCGACTGTATGACTGTGAGGCATGGCAAGGGTGGCAAAATCACGGTTTAAGTATGGCGAAGAAAAATTCAAGTCGATTGAACGGAGGAAGTGGTATGACGATGACTGCATGACGACAGTTGGATGGCGTTGCTCACGTGATGACTGATAAAACGACAACGTGACGACGACTGTGTGATGACGATGGCGCTATGACGACGGCATGACCAGAGTCGAATGACAGAGCTAGAATGACGACTACAGCATGACGACCCCGTACCCATACCTAGTCACCCAAACCATTGGACAATTTGGACCACTGGGTCGGAGTAGAAGTGACGACGACTGCATGATGACAGTCAGATCACGGAGCCAGAAGGACATCGATTGAACGACCACGACGGCATCACTATCTCGGTATGACAACAAATGCATGACGACTGTATGACTACAATCCGTGACAACGACTGCATATGACGAGTGTAGGTGACAAAGCTACAGTGACGGCGGTGCAACGATCCCGAAGGCATCATGACCACGACCTTGTACCTAGTGGCCCAAGCTGTTAGACAACTTGGACCGCTCTGTCGGGACAGAAGGCGTGATGAAGAAGGCATGACGAGAGTATGATATCACGAAGCTTGAATGACCTAAATGGAACGGCCACGACACATCACGACCAGGAGCACATACCTAGTGGCTCAAGCAGGTAGACAACTTGGTCCGCTGGGCTGGCATAAGGACAGACAGGCAGGCAGACAGACTCACTCACTCACTCACTCACTCACTCACTCACTCACTCACTCACTCACTCACTCACTCACTCACTCACTCACTCACTCACTCACTCACTCACTCACTCACTCACTCACTCACTCACTCACTCACTCACTCACTCACTCAAAACGACTGAAGTATGCCAAGAATGACATTCGCATTAAAACGTGGTTGCTATGATGATATCTGTATTAAATAACACAAAAAACGCGGCAGTTTGTTATGTTATTGTTGCAGTTTTTTGCCTACACATTTCAACATTTATATGCTTGACCCAGATGGAAACACAACGAACAGATATCTTCAGTTTGACTCTGCACAACACCAAAGACAATCTTGCCTCTAAAGTACAGTGAGCTCTAAGGCAAGACTCACTATGACATAAGTGAATGCAAGGAAAAGTGCTGTTAAACACATGTTTGTGCTCTCAGCACTGACATAAATGCTGAAACCATTCCAGCGTAGGCAGTGCCGCTGCTAAGATGAGTTTTCGATGTTCGAAATGACAGCTCTCGACGACTGGTGGCGCGAAAGGCGCCATACAGGCAGGAAACTCTACCTTGCTTGATATTGGTGGAACTTGGATCACGTAACCCAGAACGCGCTAACGAGACGGTTGAAATAGCGTGAATCTTTCGGTGTGTGGTTGCCTGCGCCACATTAGTGGCATTTTCTACCGGCTTCACAATATGTGTATTGCAATGACCACTCATACAAACAGCGTAACGAACGTTCGGTGAGGTGCCGGAATGCTCACAACTCACGGTAGAAGGCTTCGCAAGTACAGGCACTGCGCGATTATTATTGCAAAACAAACACGAAAACGGCGATCGGAGCATAAGGAACTGTTTTTATGAACAAAAAGCACACCGGCGAACATAAGACAGAACGGCCGCTACCTGTGGTGGTGGTGATAAACTTTATTAAAAGGGGGAAGGGTAAAGAGGGACGTGGCTGAGGGTTAGGGCTCAAGTAAGGCCCTGGGCCTGCTTGGCCTTTTCCGCCCAGTCCACCAGTTCAAGTTGTCGGTCGACGTCCCCGGAACTGAGCCAGGCTGTCCAGCCAGTCTCGCTGCTGACGGGGGGATGAGAGAACGGGAGCGAGGTGCATTCCCACATTATGTGTGTTAGTGTTCCTGTTTCTGAACAGAGCCTACATTTGTCGCTTTCCCTGCCCCCTGTGATTTTGTTAATGTATTTTGGGTGTGGGTATGTATTTGTCTGAAGTCGCCGAAACGCGACCGCTTGCGTTTTGTCGAGTTGCTTGGCCGGTGGTGGCAGCGCGCGACGGCTCAAGCGATACCGATGAGCTATTTCATAATAAGTCTCGCAGGGTTCCTCGTGTCTCTCCTCCTCATTCACGCCGTCCGCATCGGCGGACGAGGCTCGGCGCGCGAGATCTCGAGCCAAACTGTGAGCCGACGCGTTGCCGGGCACAGCCGCGTGAGCGGGGGTCCACACGAGGGTTTTCAAGCCACGTGTGAGGACATGGTACGCCTGTTTGCAAATTCTACCACGGACGAAATTGCCGATGGCCTGCTTGCTGTCGCTGATGACGGTATTCGCTTCCGCATGCATGGCCATGGCAATCGCGGTTTCCTCCGCTTCCACCACTCGGCCAGCCGTGATTGTTGTATATTCTATCAGTCCTCCGTTGTGATCCGCTACCACCGCGGTCATGAGGTCGCCCCGAGGGTGTCTGGCTGCGTCTGTGTAGAGCACTCCATCTTGCGAGCCGTAGCGTCGCCAAATGGCTTCACTACGGGCCTGCCGACGGCCCTGATGGAACTCGGGGTCCATGTTGCGGGGTAGAGGTGGGGCATAAATATGCCCCCTGACCTTTCGCGAAATCGTAATGTACTCTATCCCCTCGGGGATAGCCGCGAGACTAAGCTTCCGGAGGACTGTGCGGCCAGCCGGGGTTAGCGAGAGACGACGGACTTGGGCTGTGTGGTGAGCGTCTAAGAGCTCCTCGATCGTGTTATGCATGCCTAAGGCCTCTAGCCTTGCGGTGGCCGCGTGGTCCGGAAGGCCCAAGGCTACCTTTGTGCTTCGTCGGATCATGGTGTTTAATTTGGCTAAGTCCGTGGCTGCGAGTTTGACATATGTTGTCGAGTACATGGTTCTGCTGGTTATGTATGCCTGCCGCTACCTGTGAACAGAGACTACACGTGTAAGTGAGGGAAGTTCTGCGCACAATGCCTTGCGTGCTTTGAGATGCAGTTGTGCATAAATATTTAAATGTGACGTTGTAGTGCCACGCGTTTCACATTTCATAGTACCTAGCACTATGTGGGCTTCATGGTACATCGTACAGTAGAACGAGGAGGGAAAAGTTGACTGTCACTTCAGCATACGCTAAAAATGATGAAGGCAAAAGACTGCGCGCTCACTAGACATTCATTACATTACTTGACATATTCATTCGAATGTATTACTTCCTATTGCTTTCTCCCACCATAGGTCGTGGCTTCGAGTGCCTTAATTAACTCTACCTTAATCAAATGTGCCTTAAGCAACTTCGCCCTCATTAACACCAAAGGTAGGCGGTGCGCCTCCCACCAAAGGTCGAGAGTTCGAGTGCCTTATTTCATTTCGCCCTAAATAACACCACATGTAGTGGGTTCGGCTCTCGACCTTCACGACGTCAATTGGAATCCAACGTGGAGATATTGCCTTCTCGTGCATATCTGGTTTGTCGTGGGTTCAAGCGCCTCAGTTAACTTCGCCTTAATTAACACCAAAGATTATCTGTTCGACTCGCACCAAAGGTCGTGGGTTAAACTCTCGACCTTCACGGTGTCAATTGGAATCGAACTTGGAGCCGGTTCACCGACATCTACAAGTGGGTTCGGCTCCCACCAAAGGTCATGGGGTTGAGTGCCTTATTTAACTCTGTCTTAATTAACTGCGCCTGAATTCACTTCGCCTTAATTGACACCAAATGTAGTGGGTTAGACTCTCGACCTTCACGACGTTAATGGGAATCAAGGAGGTTACAGGTTTTCTCTAACCTCCATGATCGGAATCCAACTTAGAGAGGCCGGTTCACCCTTATCTCCAAGTGGGTTCTCTACCAAATATCCAAGGTTCGACTCTCACCAAATTTCGTGGGTTCGAGTGCCCGAACTAACTCTATTTTAATTAGCTGTGCCATAATTAACACCACAAGTCATGCAGACGCTTCTTCGCCTCGGCTTCATGCTATATTATAAGAAAATTGATGGCCCAATTCGCCCTATTAGTCACCAAAGGACGGGGCTCGATTCCAACTAAAGGTCGTGGGTTCGACTCCCACCAAAGATTGTTGTTATTAATTATATTTGCCTTAATTGACACCAAGGGGCGAGGACTCGAGTCCCTATGAATTTCGGGGCCATGAATTTTGGTGCCATAACGCCGTACATCGCATTTTTTAATCCATGAGCCGTGTAAGGTTTTCGCCTTAAACATATGTTTAACGTTTTTCTGTCTTGTGATAATTTTTCGTTCGCTTCCAGCGGAGTGTTCCGGAGTACGAGCTGTCTAACGTTCAGACCGACCTGGGCATCTTCTGGAGCGCCGGCGACGAGTTTGTCCCCCCGGAAGACGTGCGCGAACTGCTGGCGTCGCTGCAGCGACATGTGAAGAAGAGCTACTACATCGACGACCCCTTCTACACGCACGTTCACTTCCTCGTGTCGACCACCAACGGAATATACCTTCATAAAGAACTGCTAGGTTTCCTCGCACGCTACGATGGGAAGGGTGAACTTTGCCCCGCTGCTTGAGCTACTAGTAGTACGCGGGTCAAAATAAAAAAAAAAGCAAGCGGCGAGGCGTCGTTCAACCCAGGAAGTCACCTTCAAGCAGTGCTGGTAACCTCCGAAGTCAGTTATTCCATAACTCGGTTACAGAAATTCTCTTTATTTCCGTGCATTTCTGTCGGAAAGAATTCTTCAGTTTGTCGCTATGGTCCCTGTGATGATTTCATTCTTTAATGCAAATAGACTGCAAATTTATAGTTTAAATTTATTTCTAACCGCGTTTTCAAATATTTGGATAATGAAATTGCTTCACTAAAGTTTAAATGATGTCGCAGTGCAAGTTCTGACAACAACACAGCCTGCCGCTTGAAGTAATATTCACAGAAGACATCGCATGTTTATGCTTTCCTTTATATACAAAAGAAGTTAGGAGAAAAAAACTGCCATCTGTAACATGTAATATTATTCGATGTGTAAGACAGATGGGCGGCGGGCCACTTTGTAGATTATAGCAGTGTCAAAACAGTGGGCCATTTCACGACAGTAATGTAAATTATGTGCAATAAATTTTCGATTGCATGCCGCGACGTGCTGATGTAGAACCACCACAATTATACGCGCTTGTTTGTCATTTGTAGCGCAGGAGGCTGATACGAGGCCACTTTTATGTTTTCCTTCATGCGAAAACTCGCAGAATCCCGTGGCCGCTTAGTTTCTAGAATGGGCCTCTGCCCACAGTTGCTCTGCCTGGGGGCGGTTTCGGGTGAATTTTCGTGCAGACGCGCAGTGCCACGACTGCCTTGCCGTGCTTGGATATGTGATCGCTTATGCCGAGGTTTGCCAGCGCTGCTTTGTTTGGTACTGCAGCCAAGGTTGTTTTTGCCGGTTACGTATTAATATTCTGCCCAAAGGGCGCCTAAATCGACAGCACAATTCTAGAGGTGCAAACGGCAATAGCGCAGTAGTTGTGCTAAGATTACGAGCGCAGCACATCCACACCTTGTCGTTCACTTGGCAAGGTGCGTTCATTGCGATGCAGTGTCGCCATATATGTCATGCTTAGAAAGCTAATACAAAGCTAATTAGCGCTGGCTGAACTCGAAACACGCTGTCACGTCAGTTGTTCTACGTATCGGTCATCGCGATGTCGCAGCCGTGGTTTCTCGCGTCTCTGAGCTTTGTATTTCCTCTTCGTCCTAGTGAATTGTTTTTCTAACTTACATAAGTTTCTCGTTGTCCCTAAATAAGGCCTGAAATCAGTAGATCTAGGGAAACTTATGCTTCGCAGCAATACCTTCAACACTTGCAGCCTTCTTCATGCGATTTTGATTCTTGTTAATTGCTGTCCTCCAGCGCTGAAACGATGGTATCATGGTCGGGTGAAAGTTAATGGACAAGAATGGCAGGTGGCATACGCAAGCGTAGTAACGCAAGGTGACAGTATGGACTTTCTGGTAACCTGCTTCGCTCCTTCCGAGAATCACGACGAATTTGGTCTGCAGAGGAGTACTTTGTGCTTTTGGGCAGCTTCGTAAAGTTGTGGCTTTTAAATCAAACGGTGTTTCGCGCATAACCCGTCTGATGTTTTTTGCATGTGCTGCAGTGCATTAGGATGAATGAGCATTAGCGGTTGAATAAAATGTGCATGCCATTGTTGCCACAAAGTGAAAATGCGTATTCCTTATTTATTACCTGCACTTTACATTATATGCATTACGGTTACGTTTCTGCATCGTCGGACTTCCCAAGTTCTGTAACTTGCATTTGATGCGCATGGGGATTGCACATACTTCATAAAATAAAACCTTGCCCGCGTTGCAAATTGCCTTTTTGTTTGAACTCCAACATCATATATCATAGTTCTATAGTATGCTGCTCTTTAAACTCCGAAGCACAATATCGATTCCAACGTTCTCTAAATGGATTGAATGTTTCTTGTGCGATTATACGCAACATGGTGTCGCTAAAGTTAGTAGCGTTGCAAAATTGGCAAGTTATTGGAAAAAATAGTCTATGTTAATATGGCCTCATTCTGTGAAAAGTTTAGCCTTATTAACCCAGCGCAGTTTGGCTTTCGCTCGGGACAGAGTACTGTGGGTCTGTTGCAAGATTTTAATGACTATATCTGTAACGAAATCGATAAAAACAATGTTGTTTTGACTCTTTTCGTTGATTTACAACGAGCATTTGACACATTAGATCATGAACAGTTACTATCAAAACTAAGCAGATGTGTTTTCAGAGACCCGTATTACTCATTTTTTAAAAATTATTTAACAGGCAGACAACAGTGTGTCCGTGTGGCGGAGTCCTATAATTCTTTGTTGCGTGTTAAATCAGGGGTACCGCAAGGGTCCGTATTGGGACCGCTTTTGTTTACCATTTACGTGAATGATCTTGCTTGCTTACCACTAAAATCAAAAATTTATTTATACGCTGATGACACGGCTTTGGTTGTATCGAACAAACTTTCGAGCGAAGCCGCTAGAGTGTTGCAGTATGATGTCTGTAAACTACTTGATTGGTTCATTAATAACAAAATGTTCATTAATAAATCGAAGACTAATATGATGTGTTTTCACAGCCCATATAAAGCAGTCGCGGATATTTCCCCTGTTTATCTCCACACCAGTGACTGCCTTGCATGCTCATGTCCTCCGGTAGCTCTGGTAAATAGCACAAAATACCTGGCCCTACACTTCGACGACACATTGTCATGGAATGTCCACATTCAAGAGCTCGCAAAGCGCTTACGTGCTGTGTGCGCTCATTTGTATGCCCTAAAATCTTTCTGTGATGTAAATATTCGTAAAATGGGTTACAAGGCACTTGGGGAATCGATCATAAAGTACGGAATAACAAATTATGGCTTTGCTTCTTCTAGTAGACTTAAGATAATTAACCGCATCCTAAAAAAAAAATTGCCTATAGCCTCTCGTATGGCACACTTGGTCACGGGGAAGATCTCTTGCTGAGCATGTACCAGTCAGACATGTTGTTTGTCGAGCAACAAGTTTTGTTCGACGCCATGTGCAAAAGATATTTTTTCTACTAAATTAAAAAACTTGAACGTGAAATCTCGCAGCTTACGTCAGACAGAAAAATATGTGGTACCTCGTGTGTGCACAAACTACGGCAAGAGAACTCGTGCTTTCTACGTGCCGGCTAATTTCAATAAGTTGAATGAGAATGATATCGCGGGAACATTTAAACAAATAAAATCACATTTAAGGTCATGGGTGATACGTAATGTCCATATTCTTTGATGTTTTCTTCGGGATTTGAAGCATGCAAACCTGATTGCGAAGTCATCTCTAATGTCAATGTGTATTTTTTTCCCCCTGTTGATGCAATAATATCTTTTGTTCAAATAATATCTTTTGTTCACTTTTGCAATATCATTTTTTTCCTATATTCTTTTTATTAATTTATTTATTTGTACACATATCAGTACTACCAGCTGACTGCCCAGCCTCGCACACAAGCAATGTTGCTTATGCGGGCTGGATCTGTAACCATGACATGACTGGATGTAATAAAGATTATTATTATTATTATCTGTCCTAGCAGCTGATATCTGGTCACAGGCGGTGTGCACGCACGCGGGGGTTGCAGGAGGGATGGTGGCGGGGTATATGACCTGCTGTTTTGATGTCATAAATTCAAGTGGTAGTCAGAGCATGCCTACTTTTTCACTTGTCCCTGTGTTTCGTGGTGCTCTTGAAGACGGAGTGGCAAGTGAACATGATTACAATTGCCCTCCAATAATGACTGTTGGAAGTCATGTTCGCTTGATGCCATGGTTTGTTCTCGGGTTTCAGCACCAAAATACGATGTGGCAAAAGGCCTTCTGCAGGCTTTGTGGGCGATTAGCGTGACAGCACACAAACATGGCTGACGTGACGGTCTCATCCTCGCAAGCCGAACGGGAGTGCCGCCACCTTCGTCTTCCTCTGCCTTCATGCGCCGCACTGTGATTTCCAACAACACTTGGCGTTCATTAGGGTTCTGCGCTGGGATTGTATGAAAGCGAAACATTACCTACAACTCCCTTTCCCTATTCGCTGGAAGCCACGCCAATCGAAGCCAATGGCCGCCACCGTTTACGTTGCGAGAGCTAGGACTTTATGGCCGATATCGAGAACTAGTATCCAGAAGACCGTTGGGAAAATGCCCCAAAATTTGTTGCCGAGATGACATTAAGGATGACCATTGCCTGGACCACCAACCCCTTTCCGGGAGTAGGGTTAGTGGGCCAGAAATGTCTGTCTGGCCTGAAGCGGTCAGGCTTGGTACCGTCGTGTCGGGCGATGATGTAGTTTCCGTGGAACGAAAGCCTGTAGGATACTTCACCAAGAACAGGTTCTGAGGAAAAGGGAGCCAGTAAGAGCACTGAAGAGGAGCCCATAAATAGTGAGTATTTCTTACAGTGAAGCTGTATACCACTACCCCCCCCCCCCCCCCCCCCGCCACCTCAGTGCATTTATCGTGTCCAAGGTCAAAAACTCGCAATCACAGCGGGAGGCGCACGCCGCGTGCGCCGCTAGGTTCCTTGCAGCCCCACCAGGTGGCGCTGGCCTCCACGCATCACCGCGGAGGAGAGCGAGCTGGAAAACCGGCAATCGACCATTGATTACTGTCTGATGAGAGAAGGAATTTATGATAAGCTGAGAGAAATGGTCATTGACGAGGAAGGGTATAGCAGAATAGGGAGTGACCATAAACGCACCATTTTCGAAATGGGATATGTAGTTGGGAAAGAGAAAAAGGAGCGTAAAATGGCCGGTGCAAATTTGAACGCTGAAAAAATAACAAATATAATCACAAGATACGAGGAAGAATCTGGCAAATGACCAAGCAAAGAGTTGGAGAACAGTGACCTTTTAAAAATAATAGCGACAGACATACGGGAAGACAAGCAACGCGCTCGTTGAAAGGAAAAATGAAAACGAAAACCTGGTGGAACAGGGAGATACGAGAAGCGATCGCGGAACGACAAAATGCATCCCGAGAGCACAGGCAGGTAAAAAGGAGCAGTTGCCGCACGATGAAGTAGCAAGAAAATTGGAAACCTACCGGGAGAAAAAAAATCTGTGGTTCAAATACTGGTTGAAGCAAAGATAAAAGGTGAAAGTGAACTTGGTTGTCACAAATACGTCAGAAAAAGAAGGCCGCATCAAGAATATTTTGGAACCACATAAACTGGAAGTCTCGCACAATACAACAGGACGAGGATGGAAACAAACTGGAAACGCAGCATTAAACTACATCCAAAAAATAACAGCCGCATTTTTCCAAGGCAATGACGAGTGCTCTATTATTTGAGGAATAATGGAGCATGAAAGAGGACCACATGGAAAAGGAGCTGGTGCTGACAAATTTCATTTGGAAGAAAGTCGAAAAGAAAATTCCTAGGCGCATTGCCAAAAGCCTACACGAGGTTCTCGTTGGGCTGATTAATGAACTAAGACTAAAAAGTAAGGAAGCTCTGTTGAAAAAAGTAGAAAAAGACTTTAAGAGATAGTCGAATACCGGCGACAACGTCGAATTAATTTAATTTATACAGGCAAGGGGGAGAAAGATAGAATTCATTTTTATAGACTGTTGACCACAACACCGGTAATGTACAAGTTAGCAATGCATGTAATCAGGAGAAAAGGATGCATATAAAGGCAGGGAGGACATGTAATCAAATTAAGCCTGCAAGCATGGGCCGAGAATAATGGCATTGCGGGAGAACTTCACAATGGCTTCGGAATAGGTAGGCGTCTGGGATAACTTAGAGTAGAAAGGATACTGTTATAGGAGGCCTTTTTAGACATTACAGGAGCGTATAACAACGTGGACCGCAAAATGTTGTGGGATGTTATAGAAGGGGAACGCTTAGGCAACGGTTGTCTAGAGCTTTTGAGAGAGCTTTACGTAGAAAATACCGATTGCGTTGTATGCGAAGGGATAAAGAGCGAGGACAAAGTTGATATCAACAAGGGACTGAGATAGGGGTGCCCTTTATCCACACTGCTGCTTATGATGCACATGGTCAGGATGGAGAGGGTGTTAGAAAGAAGTAATATCGGGTTTGATCTCTCATACAAGCAGGCGGGTACAGTAGTAGAGCAGCAGCTGCCAGGTTCAATTTATGTGGACGATATTGTGTTGCTAGCTCACAAAGAAAGCGATGTGCAACATCTGGGTAATATCCATGGACAGGAAAGCTGGGATTTCGGTTTTGAAATTTAGCGTTAGAAAATCTGGTGTTGTGGTATTCAATGAAAACAGTGAACAGACAGTTGTAATACAAGGTCAGCAAATACATAGGGTAAAAGAATACAAAAACCATGGTATACGGATAAACGAAGGCAATATATATATATATATATATATATATATATATATATATATATATATATATATATATGGAAATACAGGAAAAAACAATAACAGTAAAGGAGAAGAGAGATGTAGCCATAGCGAAGCACAGAGCGCTATGGGGATACGATAGGTACGGGGCGATCAGGGGTATGTGGAAAGCTGTAATGGTTCCAGGACTTACTTTTGGAAAAGTGGTTGTATGCTTGAAATAAGGGGCACAATCAGGACTCGATGCCAACGAAAGTTCAATGGGACGCCTCGCATTGGGCGCTCACGGGAAGACTACAAATGAGGCTGTGCAGGGTGATATGGGCTGGACAAGTTTTGAAGTGAGGGAAGCTCACAGTAAAATTGATTATGAAGAACGACTGAGGAATAAGAAAGAAAGTAAATGGGCTGGGAGAGTGTTGATGTATTTGTACAGGAAAACATTGATTTGCAGTGGAGGAAAAGAACTAGGAAGCTTGCCAGCAAGTATGCGGCCTGTAGGGTGGACAACATAGCAATAAAGAAGGTATAGCGGGAACTGAGAGAGGCTGAATTAATCTCATGGGTGGCGGCAATGGAAATGAAACCTGCCATGAGTAACTACTTAAAGAGGAAGAAATTAAATCAGGAAAGAAACAATTAATGATAACTCAAAGGGAAGCTCAATTTTCGAAGCGGGGTCAGGAGGCCTTAGAACACGCACTATAATTTCAGATATAGGAAGGAAGGATCATGTGCTTGCAGCGGTAAAGCTAGGGAAATGATGGAGCATCTTTTATTAGAATGTGAAGATATCTGCCCAGCGGTCGATTTAGGCACCACTGGCTTCCTTGAAGGCCTTGGGTTCAGCGAGAACGGGAGGAAAGTAAAGATGCCCGCAAAAGAGATTAATAAGAGCGATTGGAAGGTTGGTGGAAGAAAAGTAGGGAAACGACACACAATGGAGGCGAGCAAAAACAAAGTTCACTATAGTGTTTCCGAAACTGTGGCTATGAGAAATTCTAGTGGGGTGTCTTTCTTTTCTTTAACACAGGTAGAACATCAGGCTGTATAATAACTAGAGTTTGGTGGCGCACCCCACCACCCCGTTTCAAAGCGGACGCTCATAGCATCCATCCATCAATGAATACATCTATCCATCCATCCCCGGCAGCGGCGGCGACGGCTGTGTTTTGCAATCGTACCGTGTCATCAGTTTGGCCGTATACCACGGTAGCGGTTTTTGTCTAGGTTTCCCGCTGACTTCCATTAGCAGAATGAAACAGAAGGTACGTCGTGGGTCGAGACGACAGCCCCAGCTCTGATCGTTTCAGGTCCTCAGGTAAAAGGCGCGAAAAGGATGACGACACGCAGGCAGAGGCACGGACACACACACATTTTTGTGCGTCCCGCAAATGTCAAAAGCAGTTCCCAATTCCTAACCGATAAACTTGTTGGAAGTGGCGCTCTGTGAGACATAGTCTGTATGTGTGTCGTCGTCATTTCTGTGCCTTTTACTTGTAGACGCTAAACAAATATACAGAGATTTGCATCCTAACGCGTCAGATGAAAGGGTTAGTTATTTGACCCATTGACCCCCTTCAAGAGAAGTGAATAGTATTGTGGACTTTCCCTACCGCTCATTTTACCTCGTCAACAATACTTGGGCGTTATCTCTGTGGTCGACTTGATACTCATTTTTGACATCAGCCCATTAAAGCCCAGCTTATATCAACAGGTAGCTCCCCCTATGAATGGCGTGCATAGGCGTGGGCTGAGACAGTATGCGCTATTGTCAGTGGTATCTCGCGCACTTGAACAATTAAACATAGTAAACAAGAATCGCATACTAATCTAAAGGTATTCGAAAAAGACTCGCATTTGCGAATAGTCGCTATTTGATTCTTCGGAGAGTGAATCGAATAGGGCGCTATGCGATTCCTTATTCGAAAATTTCACATATCCTCATACCTCTAGAAAATAGAGAGCTTTATAATAGCGCTTGCAATAAAACGTATGCGCATTACGTCCGTAGAGAAGCGGCGTTGTCCTCACGGCGCATGCTCGGTACCTTATTGAGTTTCTGTGGTTTACGTACTATGCGAACGTACGTCATGCGGCGTGAATAACGTACGTAGTGTTTACGTACGGTAAGAAACGGCGCTGTCGAACATGGCGGCACCCACGGCTCCCGCTTCGGCGTGAAATCTCGTGGTGGCGACGCTCTCGCTATCGTTGATTGCCAGTGACTGCTGAAATGAGCTTTCGCTTCTTCTAAACTCACCTGAGATGTTATGAGCGTATAGCGCGGGAAATTTCTGAATTTCTTTGGTAATTACGGCTTTCATGGTCCTTACGAAACACCTTGTCTACGCGCCATACTACAGGTATTCGAGATAGGATGCCGCAGTCATGCAAAAAACACAAGGACAAACATTGCCAACAGCACACTATACACATTATATTACCAGCGACCTAGGTTCCCCAAGCTGTAAACGTTGAGAAGCCCATCCATCAAATAAACGCACCTTGTAGACGCGCACCCTAACTTCCGCTTTCAGAAGCGCAGTACTTGGAAAGATAGCATCGAGCAAGCCCTCCGGCAGCTTGGAGGGGTAGACCACTGCAGGACAAATGCTCGACCCGCCGTGGTTGCTCAGTGGCTATGGTGTTGGGCTGCTGAGCACGAGGTTGCGGGATCGAATCCCGGCCACGGCGGCCGCATTTCGACGGGGGCGAAATGCGAAAACACCTGTGTACTTAGATTCAGGTGCACGTTAAAGAACCCCAGGTGGTCCAAATTTCCGGAGTCCCCCACTACGGCGTGTCTCATAATCAGAAAGTGGTTTTGGCACGTAAGACCCCATAATTAAAAAAGAAAAACAAATGCGCGCAATCTATATATATATATATATATATATATATATATATATATATATATATATATATATATATAACGGCCGCTTTTGGAGCTGCACCACAAGAACGCGCTGTACCAGGAGGCATGAGCCTATCAAGGAGGCCAAGACCAGGGCCTCAGTTTCGATGTAAGTAATGAATGTTATTTTTCTCACTACCTCTGCATCTGCTCTTCCTCTTGTAGCAATCTACTCTCTTCCGCCATGAATCCTGTTACTTTCTCCGTCTATAGAGCGAGACACACCAAGTACCCGAAGTGGGTGACGTAGCTAGAGACAGCTATTGCTTGATAATTGCAATTACAGGTGCGATGATGAGAGCGAACCATGCTTCCCCAGTACAAAAGTTCGGTGCACTATCAATTGGCAAACAGACACATGCATACTACTCTCATTTCAACGCCAACAAATGCTTTGAAATGCTTGTCGCTTATGCCACGTCGCATAGACAGCATTTCCCGATAAAATCTCGAAGCATTCGTACGCAATAATGAAACGCGCGAATAATTGTTGAGCAAACCAGTGTCCCTCAGGAGGGTCACTCCGCATAGCAACAAGTTGCTTGCAAAAGCGAGAATTTGCCAGTTACACACATGCTCGCGTCACGCACACAGTTCCTCACCTTACACAAGCATGCGGCCTTACACAAACGTCTCGTAATGCAAATGATGAGGAATAATCAACTACTTTCAACATCCTTCGCGTTCTACTTCCCACAGATGTCATTATCATTATCAGCCTGGCTAAGCCCACTGCAGGGCAAAGGCCTCTCCCATAATTCTCCAACTACCCCGATCGTGTGCTAATTTTAGCCATGCTGTCCCTGAAAACTTCTTAATCTCATCCACCCACCTCACTTTCTGCCGCCCCCTGCTACACTTCCCTTCTCTTGGAATCCAGTCCGTAACCCTTAATGACCATCGGCTATCTTCCCTCCTCATTACATGTCCTGCCCATGCCCATTTCTTCTTCTTGATTTCAACTAAGATGTCATTAACTCGCGTTTGTTCCTTCACCCAATCTGCTCTTTTCTTATCCCTTCACGTTACACCCATCATTCTTCTTTGCATAGCTCGTTGCGTCGTCCTCAATTTCAGCTGAACTCTTTTCTTAAGCCTCCGGATTACTGCCCCGTTGGTGACCACTTGTAAGACACAGCTGTTATACACTTTTCTTTTGAGGGATAATGGCGACCTGCTGTTCATGATCTGAGAATACCTGCCAAACGCACCCCAGCCCATTCTTATTCTTCTGATTATCTGTCTCATGATCCGGATCCGCGGTCACTACCTACCCTAAGTAGATGTATTCACTTACCACTTCCAGTGCCTGGCTACCTATCGTAAACTACTGTTCTCTTCTGAGACTGTTAAACATTACTTTAGTTTTCTGCAGATTCATTTTTAGACCTACCCTTCTGCTTTGGCTCTCCAGGTCAGTGACCATGCATTGCAATTGGTCCCCTGAGTTACTATGCAAGGCAATATCATTAGCGAATCGCAAGCTTCTAAGGTATTCTCCATTAACTATTATCCTCAATTCTTCCCAATCCAGGTCTCTGCATATCTCTTGTAAACACGCTGTGAATAGCATTGGAGAGATCGTATCTCCCTGCCTGGCGCCCTTCGTTATAGGTATATTGTTGCTTTCTTTATGAAGCACTGCAGTGGCTGTGCAGCCGCTATAAATATATTTGAGTATTTTTACATACGGCTCGTCTACAGCCTGATTCCGTAGATCCCACAGATGTACATAATTTTATATGCGTAACTATTTTTATGCCTAGTCAACAAGGAAACCTGTTGGTCTGTCAGGCACGTAAGACGAATCGCTCTAAAGAAATTAATGTATAAAACAAAATAATTTCAAAAAAAAAAAATTGCTCTCCGGTAATTGAAAGTAGATGTAAGCATGAAATGGCTCCAGGCAAAGCATACTGGTTGGAGATACTAGCCACAATGTTAAAATCGGTAAAGTGCATGTTCGCAACGGCACACCCCACCACACCGCACCGCACCACACCGTACTGTGCACTGGCCCCCATGGACGCAATCGTTTCCTGTCAGAGACAGTGACAGGAAACAATCGCGTCCATATGGCGTCTGGCGCTGCCTGTGGTGTCGCCATCTCCGACCACTTCCAACATTACAGTACACTCAGCGTCTGTCGCAACTTTTTTTGCTTGTCGCGTCAAGTGGTCGGCTGCAAATGTGCGGCCTTAGGTAGGTGCAGTAGAGCGGGAAGTTGGGTTAGTTGGGGGAAGTTCATCTTATAAAACAGGGGTTACTGGAGAAGACGCGAACACTCTCACAACTGAATTTTATTGGGTGAAAGATAACACACACACATATATATGTATGTGTACAATGATCAAAATGACGTCATCAACACCGCCATGGCCGCAGTCTATGGCGGTGTTGTCGCCGTCGTGAACCGCCGCATAATCCTGGCGTTGTCAGTACTGTCGAGCAGTCTTCTGCTCTGGCATATAACTCGCTAAGCGATCGGCTTTCGGAAAACGTTTCCTGCCTCTCCTTCCATTGGGCTGCATTGCTCAGTTTAAGCACTTGTGATGGCGACCTCGTTGAAATGAATAACGATGTAGAAGCGCATGCAGCCACGACTCGACGCAGACCTGAAAGCTTACTGAGCAGAAATGAACGTGTTTCGAATTGAACATCGTTGTAGGTCTCGTACCAGCCAAACAACCATCCGTGGCGCACTGGACGTTGCCAGCTTGGCCAGGCAGTGTGGCGCCATCTCTCGAAGCAGTGCGAAACCCGGGCCGCGGAACTCACGGATTGCGGGCGTTGAAAAGAGAACAGGCAACCCTGTCCCAACACGACAAGATGATAATCAAGCGTATGGTGCCCTGTATCTGCCGTTTTAACGTCGCTATCGGAAATGACAAATTAGGCTTCAGGGTATGTCATATGTAAGAGGCATACAGCGCCGAAAGGAAGAAGAGGACGATGTGGACGTATCGTTCAGTACTGCACGAGCCCTCGAGGCGCATGACCTGAGCTGTGACCGGGAGAGAAGCGGCGCTGAGCAGGCATTATCGACGTGGACGAAGAAGAAGAAGAAGGCCAAGAAGGTTGGAGCGTCAGCATCGTACTGACGACTGGAAGCATGGAGGTTCGGTCAAGTCCGTGATGCTGGCGGGCCAGGCTTTGGCCGTCGACCTCGGCGACGTTCGAGCGAGGCTCCTTGGACCTGCTGCAGCCTCTCACAGTGGTGCCGGGCACTACAGGAAGGATCTCCCTTAAGAGGCAGACCAGCACGTACGATAGTCCCCGGGGCGCCTCGTCGGCACTCGAAGAAGTAGTGGCGGGACCAGCAGTTAAGCCTAACCAGTGAGGACGGAGTGCTTCGTCACCTACGGAGCTCGGGACACCGGCATCGGGGACGGACGAGTCGACTGGCCAACACGAAGGCAGCAACGGTTACGGAGTCGGCGAGAATACCAACTATGATGAAGATCCGACAAGCATCGGACGCGGAAGATACGGGCGACGACAAAAGTTTGTACGAACACTCCTTTCTGATGGCGTCATAGCCACAGGCTAGGGTTGCCTGACTTTCGCATAGAAAACGCCAAGGACTATCGTAGACGGGGATAAGGACATGTTTCGGTTATATAGGTGTTACCATCCCTTGAGTCAATTGAGTGTGGAGTTACTGAGTTTGAGTGTAATTAAAATCTGTTTACTGTGCTGCTCTGCGTCTGCCAACCCCATCTCTCCTAACATCCGCACGACCCTAGATCGGTGACACACGACAGCGTTTTAGAAGTTACAGCTTGAGTGATATTGTGAACAAACATTAGGAATGTTCTTGTGACTTGTTTGGGCGGTAACTAGCATATGTAATGCGGTCCTCTACAAGGGGCTGGAGGATCAGAGACGGCATTTTTTAAAGTCTTAACTGGCTGCCTGGTAAATCTCGTTTTGTTCTCGTAACGACGCCCGGATGTGTTCTTGTTTCGTTCTCGCTCCATTCTCATTTTGAGTGCCTGGATAAGGGATCTGGATTTTGACTCAAGGTCTCTTGAAGGTCGCGGACAACGGGAGCTATAAGCATTTCATCTTAAAACGTTGGCAGTGGTTATTTTCGAACCAACGACCGAGTGTTTTACCCTCGGGGCTGACAACCACGCTTGCAGAATGTGAATATATCTTAACCATATTGACACCTCTATTGTTTATTGTCTTTCCTGGGACCGCATTTCACGCGCTAACACCTCACAGTTATCGCTCAGCGATAACCGTCACGTGTTGGCGCGTGACGTGTTAACCGTGACTCCGAACCGTAACGCAGGACACCCCTGTATGTTTAAGAACTTACTCGAAAGTTGTCGTTGTTTCTATCTGTTGTGTGTGTTCTCCCTGAATTATGTGTGATTAGATTTTATGTGCGACGCCGATAACGTTGATGATTCTGGAAGGTAGACGAGCACCAGCGATTACGCTAAACCTTCGACGACTCGTGTAGAAAAGCCGACGCGCTCGACCGTCCGATCAGTTTTGCGACGATCGCCGACTGCGCTCGCCGCTATCGTTGTGCTTGACTGTTGCTTGTTTTCCTTGGGCACAGGTTCACACAGTAGACAGTTCGTGATTCACAATTTTCGCTACTGTGTTTTTCACCGTCACTACAATGTGAGATCTTGTGGAGGTGCTTTTGCATTTATGTACCGGAAGCACCCGTGAAACCCACACCGTGAAGACACCAGCGTCGCCCCAGACCACCCAGAAAGCCGCAGGCTTCAAAAGCGGCCCATGGACTACGATCTTCCACCTTAAGCGACCAAGAAGATTGCGGACAATTCAATTACCATCACGACTGACCGAGCATCGCCTGCAGTCGTTGTATTGCAATAACCCAAGGAACCATGTATCTTCCGTGGAGCTTCACCCAATGACGCAAAAGCCTGGCTCAAGAACTCAGAGAAAGTTTTAACCTTGAACAACTGGGACTCTGAAGACAAGTTACGCCATGTGTACTTTTCCTTGGAGGATGCCGCGAATTCATGGCTCGAGAACCGGGTGTCTACAGTTACAACGTGCGACCTGTTCCGCAGAAACTTCCATAGGATCTTCACGAGAGCTGCCCGAAAAGAAAAGGCCGATGCTCTACTGAAAGCCCGAGTGCAGCTACCTAACGAGGACGTTGTGATCTGTACGGAAAAAATGACCCGTCTTTTCCGCCACACTGATCGGGGAATGTCGGAGGAGAAGAAAGTCAGCCTAATCATGCGTGGAGTGAGGCAAGACCATTTGGCTCGAATGATGCGCAACCCTCCGAACACCGTCGAAAAGCTTCTTGGTGAGGCCGCCAACATCGAGAAAACGCTCTCAATTTCGAACAGACAATACAACGGCCACACGCTCATGAGAGTGCGCCGAAGGCTCGAGCACCCTGCTCCAACGACATGCGGAGGCTAAAAGAGGAGACTGTTGTGCCCGAAGAACTGCGAAAGATGCTTCCATCGTCACAGCCCCACGCTGAATCGACTACTGATATTCTTCGGGGAGAAATTCAGCAGTCGCTAGGAGCACCAGGATAACCGCAGCCTCAACCTGATGCAATGGCGCAGCCGTCAAGTCTTTCCTCCGCGCCTGCGCCAGGGCCCGGTAATGCCGCAGTTCCATGGCGAGCCACCGCCGCCACCGCCAGCTTGTCCACTTGTCAGCCCATGCAATTCTCCGAGGAAGACAGACGTGTGGCGCACTCCAGGTCACCGGCCGCTCTGCTTTCACGGCGGAGAAGCCGGCCATGTCTACCGCCCACGTCCGTAGCGTGACGTGGGACTACGAGGGCTTGCCATGAACGCCCCGCGCCTATGGCAAGGTAAACGGCCTCGTGATATGGACAACTACATCGCCGCCGCCATTCAGTGTAGCCCTTGACGACTGTCCCGTTCGCCGTCACCAGGCCACTACTTTTTGTCTGTGCCGACAGTAAACTGGCCCACTCCGGAGCCCGTCAGTTAGACCATATCGGGAAAACTAAAAGCATGAACCGATGGAGATGCGGTTTCTGTACGTCGAGATGCCGAAAATACTCCGCCACCGACGCTTCAGCATCCTACTCGACGACGTCGCAACCACAATCCGCCATCGAGACGAAGCGACGATGTGAAGAATACGCCGTCTACAGATACCTGACGATGATAGGTAACAACAACGGCAGAATGCGAAGCAGGCGTGATTTGACGCCGTGACCTAATCGTAACGCAAGACAAGGAACTGCCAACCTCGGCTTGCTTGTCGACGGCCACACAGCGACCGCTTTAGTGAACACAGGAGCCGACAACGGCGTCATGAGTGGATCCTGCGCCGCGAAATTAAGGAAAATCAAGACTATATGGGAAGGCCCCCAAATCCAGACACTTGGAGGATACCTGATAATGCCAACTGGAGTCTGCACGGCAAGAATTACCATCCGTGACCAGACCTACCCTGCGACATTCGTTATCCTCCAACATTGCTTCCGAGACGTAATTCTCAGCATGGACTTCCTTAGCCAACACGGCGCAGCCTTTCACCTGAAGTCCAAGTCGATAACGCTATCCGAAGACCATGTGATATCGCCAGAGAACTCTCTGAGTCACCATGGTTTGAGTGTGCTTGAAAATCAAGTCGGCATTCCGCCTCGCTCCAGTATCATCATTACCGTCGGCACGAAAACACCGGTAGATGTAGAAGGCGTCGTCGAGGGCGACCAACAGACCGCGAATTTTGCGTCACGAGAGGAATAGCTCGACTGCATAGAGGAAAAGCGAAAGTAATGCGGGCAAATTTCAGCCAGAAGTACAAACACCTCAGCAAGGACACGGAAGATCGCATACATAGAGGAAATTCTGGAAACCAGCAATGCGTTTGTTCTCTCAGATTACACCGCATATACCTCGACGGAATAGCTCCCCAAACAGCCTTCAATATCAATCCGATTCTCCCATGTGTACGCAGCAACAGCTCAAATATCTAAGACGACGATGCGAAGACTGCTGCTCGTCATCTCAAAGATTCGACAAATACCAGTCGCTAAGCATCCCAGAGTAAGCGAAGAATGCGCTTGACCACTCCGCCAGAGCCCTTACCGAGTTTCTATACGAGAACGCGAAGCTATAAGACAAGTCAACGAAATACAGCACGATGACATCATACAGCTGTCGAAGAGCCCGTGAGCACCTCCTGCAGTCTTGGGGAAGAAAAAGGACAAAACTCTGCGCTTATGCTTGTAATATCCTCGACTGAACAATATCCGAAGAATGACGTATACTCGCTTCCACGAATAAACGACGCATTGCACGAGCTCTGCAACGTTAGGTGTTTCTCATGGATGCATCTCAAGACTGGCTGCTGGGAAATAGAAGTCGAGAGGAGGGATCGCGAGAACATAATAGACTATTACAGGCGCTTCATCTAACACTTTGGACGTATCGCAGAGACATTGACATATCTCACAAAATCGGATGTGGAGTTCAAGTGGCAAACGCTGCAAATCGAAGCATTCGAAGAGCTTAAACGACGCCTGGAGTCACCACCAGTAGTTGCCGATTTCGATGAAGACAACGACACTGAAAATCATACGGAGGCAAGTAGCCTTGGCCTCAGTGTCATTCCAGTCTAAAGGATAGATGGGTTTGAAAGAGTCATTCCTTACACTAGCCGGTCTCTGTCGAAAGCGGAAGGGCAACTATTCTACGACGAAAAAAGAATGTCTTGCCATCATTTGGGCAACCACCAAATTCCGCCCTTACTTTATTGGAGGCCCTTCATAGCCATGAATGACCAACATTCCTTGTGTTGGTTGGCGAACTTAAAGAACCCTTCAGGACGCCTCGTACAATACAGTCTCAGGCTTCAGGAGTTTCACATCGCCTTCGTCTACAAGTGCGGACGAAAACACACTCATGCCGACTACCTATCCCGCACCCCTCATTAACCCGCCGCAGCAAAACGACACGGATGACGACGCCTTTCTGGGGACAATAAGCATGGAATATTTCACTGAACAGCAAAGAGCAGACCCGAAACTAAAAAAATTAGCGACCTTCCCCCCACCGGAATGTGGCGTTAAGCGAAGCTTGCCCTGCGTGCATCTGACCTTCGTCACGGTTAAGTAACCCATAGGTAAGGGTTGCGGATTGCTTCGGCCTCCTGCTGCCTCTGCTAGGGGTCTTCTCGTTGCTGTCGGGTTGCCTGGGCTCGGTCGGCTCTAGGCTGGATGGGCGCGCCGACGGCGAGCCCTTTCACGGGCGAGTTCTCGCTGCCGCTCGTCGAACGCTGCCCGTTCCTCGGGGTAATGCACAACGCGTGGCCGCCCATCCATTTTCCGAGACTGAACTGAACGAAACCAAGGGCGCTGTAACGTAAAGCTATTCCAAATTTTTATATTCCAATTCTGCAATCAGCCCTCCGCGATTGGTCAAAAACTTTTTTGGACCACCCCCACTTCGCCTGTCTGTCACGCGACGTCACGAAATCCGCGATAGCTCCCCATTTGATATGACGTGTACACACTGATTATGCATGATTTCACCGAAGAAAAGAAAAAATACTTATTTCTCATTCGACGCTTTTCACCATTAGCTCTCGTCTATTGGTCAAAAGTTTTCGGACTGCACCCACTTCACCTGCCTATCACACGACGTCACGAAACCGCGAAAACTCACCGCATCAAAGGGACGTGTACGCGTTAAAGATGCATTAATATGCCGACCAAAACTGAATTTTCTTCTGAATAGCCGCAGACTGCCCCGTTCGGAAAGGAATAAAAGATGGCTGCTGCCGATCACTCAGGCAATGGCTACTTGCACCTGCCGGAGAGCACGGGTTTATTTGCGTATACTAAAGCTTTATGCGCGACCGTGCAACGTTCTCGAGAACTTTCGGCACGTTTACGACCTCGTTCTGCCAACTCTTCATCCGTAATAGCGTCATTCTTAAGCTTCCGTTGCATGCCGCTGCGATTTTCGACCAGCCACCGCAATCTAAGTAAGGGAAAGCGGACCAATCACAGACGCCGGCACCACCCTCTTCATCGGGTTATTGATTTTCAGCGCACTGGCTCGGCTCCATCGAATCCCTCTCCACATGAGCGTGATCCTCGCCTCTTGTCAGGTAATTAGGTAAGACAAGCCGCATCAGTGTAGGCGATGTTATTCGTTTTTCAAGGAAACAAAAGTGAGCTCCTTTGAACGAGGAGAGCGTTTCATTGGTCTGTTCAGACAACCCTGCAGGTCACCGCCCGATGCTTGCGTCGGTGGTTTCGCAAATTTGACGTCAGGAGATGGGAATAAAAACATATTGGAATAGTTTTACGTCATAGGGTCCCAAGCCGGTGCAGCGCGCGCGAAGCCCTTTCCTGCCCTTTCCCTCTCCACCTGAAGCGAAACGGTTCTCATTGGTTACGCGCGTGGCGTGAGCGCGCGCATATGCAGCCGGAATCCTTGGTAATGACACGCTCCGGCACCCGGCGCAGCTTTCAACTCATCAAACCATTCATCCCCGCAGCTGCTCTGCTCTGGGATCAAGTGGGGTTTTTGCGAGACCGCTAGAACTCCACTTGTGAGGCGATACCAGCTTCGCTTGAAAACCTCGTCCAGTACTTGGAAAGCGACAACGACGTTGTCCCTTGGGCACTTAGGCGATTATTTCATTAGTTTTTCTGCAAAATAGCGTCCTCGTACAGAAGAACCTCTCACCATTCTCTGCCAACTACCGTGCCTTTGGACTGCATGCAGAGGTTCTGCACGCCCTTCATGACGATCCGACCACTGGGTACTTAGGATTCTCTTGTACGCTGTCGGGAATACAAGAGAACTATTATTTGCCGCCCCAGACCGACGATGTTGCACGCTACGTTAGGGCATGCCGAGACTGTCGGCGGCGCAAGACGTCAGCAACAAGACCAGTAGGCTTGCTACAGCCAATCGAACCTCCTTGTCCACCCTTCCATCGAATCGGAATAGACTTATTGGGACCCTTTCCTACGTCAACGCCTGGGAATAAGTGGATCGTTGTGGCTACTGAGTACCTTATCCGCTACTACGGAACAAAAGCCCTGCCTGAAGGCCGTTTGGCCAAAATCGCGAAATTCTTTGTCGAGAATATCCTGCTGCGACATGGTGCCCCCGAAGCGCACATCACCGACCGAGGAACGGCTTTTACAGTGAAGCTTATCGAAGCGGTTCTGCAACACAGCTGAACAAGGCACAAGAGGGAAACTTAATACCACCCACAGGTCTTACAGACAGGCTGAACAAGACCCTCGCTGACATGTTGACAATGCATGTCGATGTTAAACATAAGACGTGGGATACGATCCTTCCATACGTAACCTTCACTTACCACATGGCGGTGCAACACGCCGTTCAAGCTGATTTACGGAAGGAATCCGGTGATGACGCTCGGCGTCATGCTACCGCACGACAACGAGGAAGGCAATCTCTATGTCGCCGCTTATCTCCAGCGTGCCGAAGATGCTCGACAGCTCACCCGTCTGCGCATCAGGAAGCAGCAGAGGACGCACAGCCGGCACTACAATCTTCGAAAACACTACGCGGATTACGAGCCCGGCGACCGTGTTTGGGTTTGGACCCCAATACACCGATGAGGACTTAGTGAGAAACATTTACGACGCTATTTCGGACCCTACGAGATCATCCAACGTATTGGGGCACTGGACTATGAGGTCGTGCCACACGGCCACACGGCATTACGCAATCACAGCGGCGCCGCTCGCCACCTGATGTAGTCCATATCGTGCGCCTTGAGTCCTTCTATCAGCAATAGCGAACTCTGGGACTTTGTTTCTTTGTTATTTCCATTTACTACGTGTGCGTTATTTTCTGTTTTACTCTTGTGTTTATAGCATCGGGACGATTCTTTTTTAAGAAGGGTGTATAGACACGTGGATTTGTTTGTCGTTCCTTCGGGGGACCGCATTTCACCTGCGGACGCGCTAAAGTTATCGCTCAGGACAAGACGAGCTTGCATGATTAAGAACTTACTCAAAAGTTATCTGTTGCGTATGTTCTGCGAAACCTTGTGCGATTAGATTTTATACACGACGCGAATAGTGTTGTGCTTTCTGGACGGTATACCGGGTATACGAGAACCAGCAATTACGCTATAACCTTCGATGACTCGTGTAGAAAAGGCGACACGCTGGACCCGCAGATCAGTTTTTCAACAGTCGCTGACTCTGTTCGCCGCTATCGTTATACTTGACTGTTGCTTGTTTTTCCTGGGCACTGGTTCGTGGAATAAAGTGTTATTTTCCTGATTCACAATTTTCGCTACTGTGTTGTTTACCGCCACAACAACGTGACGATGGGAATGTGTTGTATATGTGGCACAAAACAAATTGCAAAGAAGAGCACTTTTTATGAGGGCCTTGTTGAAAGACTTGTTGATAGTGGAATGAAAGTCATCTCTTTGACCACATGTAGAGGCGACTTGGAGCATTGTAGACATTAGAAAGATTACGATTTTGTGAAAATTTTATGCCAGATACGCCACATCGCTGATGCGTTTCGGTGGTCGCGGGATGCGCCTTCCGTTGGGGCGTTCCTCCACCGACCGAAATGTCACCGATATCTGAGGCATGCGCTTCACGTCACGTGCCACAGACAGATAAGAAATCAATGAGTTGATAAGAAGTGATGAGGGTTTGTATGGGTCTCATCACGGTTAATAATCATTCGACGCCGATGAATAAAGTGTTAAAGAGCGATAATGCCTTGTAATAGTTGGAGGAATTCTGAGAAGGTTGACAAGGACTGAAAAGGTTTGATAATGATTGGCTCAACACTGATAAGTTTGAAAAGCATAAGAATTCATAAGGGTCTGATTATGTTCGATAAGACTCATATGAACAGATAGGGCTACATAAGGATCGGATTGATGGCAATAACGCTGGTAAGGGTTGATGAGGGTCGGATGAAGTCTGACAAGGCTTATAGCGACCTATAAGCGTTGATAAGGGCTTGTACTGCTCGGATGAAATTTCATAAGGTTGATAATGACACCGAGCTTTGTGGAGATAAGCAAGTGGCACAATGCCTACGCATACTTAGGCGATTCCAGTCGAGTTACTGCATCAATGTTTTAAAAGTGTACTGTAGTGTTTGTTTCCTTTCTGTCTCAGCACTTCAGTGAACAAAACAATGGGCGTCAACGCCACTAAACCGACTACATTTCAAATTGAGTTGTTTCTCGTGTTTGCATATCTACCGCTGCTGAGTTGGAGGCCACGCCTTCGATCATAACCATAGCGGCCTAATTTTCACGGAGTCGAAATTCACAAATTCTCGTGTATTTAGATTAAAGTGCTCGTTAGAAACAACAGCTGGTCAAATTGAATCTGGGGTTTCCCACTACGGCGTGCCTTAAAATCAGATTTTGGTTTTGTCACGTAAGAACCTAGAATTTCTTTATTTCTCGTGTTTCCCTAATTTATGTTTCGGAAAGTGCGCTCATAATAGCGTCGATCAACATTGGAAGATTCACGCGGGAGTCACGCTCATGGGTCTCGAGGTGAAGAAAAAGAAGAAGCTAGCGCCGTCGCGCGACGTCCCGTGAATGCTTCGCGTCCTGCGTCACGGCTTGCATCGACCTTTCAGTCTTTGTGTGTTTCGTGCAGGGCAAACTGGTCATCAGGTGCAACTTCTCAGAGTAGCACTCTGCCCTGTGCCTTCATGGGGCCGGAACACACCCAGGAGACAACCGTACCATTGTCCTCATCGGAACCAGCCCCTGCGGCAGTTCCTCGTGAGCTGATTAGCCAGAGTACCCATGGCACTGACGAGGAACCGCCACCCGGAGTGATCAGGTGAGAGGACGCGTGCATGACCGCTCCCCAGAGTCGCATCGGTTACAACGATATCCTTCTAGTGTCCAGCGTATCATACGTGCTGCGCTTCTTTAATAGTTTAATGTCTTGGTTTATTCTCGGGAAGCTTAATGTGTAGCCTACAGTAGTGCTTTGGTACGCAGGAGAGAGTTCTCAGTAGTGGATAGTTCTGCGAACAGTTACCAGTTATGCATTGAAGTAGTATATAGTTATGAACCAAATGTCATTTTGTGTTTTCTTGTACAAATGTTTTATTCACGTCCGCAAATAGGAGTGAGCAAGCTGTTGTTGTTTTTCATGACGTGCAAATGTGTTTAGTAATCCCAGAGATACAGGCCGCGTTTATGTGAATGCGAGAATGACGCATCGCATCGCATTTCTAGCGCATCGCATCCATGTAAATGTGGCTAAGGCTTTAGGAAGGTGAGCCGCTCTAATGCGCCCGGAGAGGGTACGTTACAACGGGTAAGTCGACTCTCGCAATGCATATGATCGTGTCGAGGCAGCGCGGAAAAGTGAGACTACTACCGGCGTACGGCTCTCCTCCACTCACCGGAGGAGCGCGATCGCCGGAAACAGATTGTGGCTTGTTTCGGACAAAGCGAGGAGCTCCAGATGTTAACGTTGTCGCATTGCAGCAACGCGATGCGTTACGAAATGCGATACGTTGTTGTGGGATTCACCGAAACGTGCTTATAGATGCGTTATCCTGCGTCGCTCACGGTGCTGGTTTACGACGCGTTCGTCTCTCATGACGTTTTAAGGCGAAGCTTTCTTTCGCTCTTCTCCCCACTTTGCGAATGCTAGCTGCTGATATTTTGCCGATTATACACTTTGGGCCGCGGCTTGTATGTCACTGGCTGTGTGGCGGGTGCTGGCTACTAGCTGCTGCCTGCTAGCTGCTGGCTGCCGTGTTTCACGATTCCCGTCCTGGGTATAGTGCAGACCAGCACAGGATATAGTGCAAAGCGAAGCGGCTGGGGGCGGCAGATTATGTAAGCAAGCGCTGACGTAATCCACAACACAAACATACTTTCGTTGTCATGTCATCGCCGTCATTTCTTCGCTGTTGGGGCATCATCTTTTTCATCATCAGCCTCGTTACGCTCACTGCAGGGCAAAGGCCTCTCCTATACTTCTCCAACTACCCCGGTCATGTACTAATTGTGGCCATGTTGTCCCTGCAAACTTCTTAATCCCATCCGCCCACCTAAATTTCTGCCGCCCCCTGCTACGCTTCCCTTCCCTTGGAATCCAGTCCGTAACCCTTAATGACCATCGGTTATCTCCTCTATTAATTACATGTCCTGCCCATATGTTGGGGCATAGTGCAGACCAGATATCAGATATTGTCGGTCGTCGTCACTTTGTCATCACTCCGTCGTCGTTAATTGGTCATCATCATTTCATCGTCGTAATCAGCAGGCGGGCGGGCCGGCAGACCGGAAGGCCTAGACATCCACACTCGTACCAGAGTGGCGACAGCTACTAGGTTACTGTAATGAAATTTGTAGGACCCAAATCTTCTCCATTTCATGAGACGCTTATTTTATCGAACTTCTGTAGGTATCATCAGGCACCATTTTATTTTCCTTTCGATATATCTTAACCCTTCCATGACGGCAGGTATAAATGCCCAGAAATCTTGAAATTCTTTATCTCAATGGAAAAAACACAGCAAACAAGCATAATCAACGAAAATGAAAATGAATACTATTTTTGCGAAAGCTTTTTCAGCAGTAAGGGGAAAACACAAGGCCTAAAACTAGAAGTGGGCTTCACCCCAAACCATCTACGGCTGCTTTCGTCATATGTGAACCATAGATTTATGTTTCATTTGCTTTGTCATGTCTGTTACACCAGTGCAGCTGTAGATCTTGAATCCGTATTTCGCCTATGACCACGTGACCGTGCTTCCAGAAGAAAGTGATTCGCGTGCCCTACTCTTGCGTTCCTGCTCTAAACCAAGAAATGACGCTTACTGCCAGTCATTTAGTGTTGGTCGAAGTCATTAAGCAACACACTTCGTGCTCACTACCGAAACTAAAAAGAAAGTGTGGTATTTGCCTGTACGGAACACTGGTCAATGAAGGGTGCCCCTGCAGGCATCGCGCAATTCTGGTCGAAATATGTTTACACTCCAATAAAAGCAACGCTCACTTTCCCGGCGTCTCGCGTTCGCGACGCAGGAGTCGGCACGCGGTGTTCGTCGGCGCCCTGGGCCTCGTCTCGGCTGCCGTGTGGATCGGCGTCCCCGTGGCGGTGCGCCATGCTCTGGTTCGCTGCGAGGGTGTGCGATGCCTCTCCCTAGAGGCGGGCCTCAAACGTGCCCTGAACCCCGCGGCAAGCCCGTGCCACGACTTCTACCAGCACGTCTGCGGGCGATGGACGCACACGGAGCACCATTTCGAAGGACCCCTGTACGCATGCTAACTGATTCAATGCTCGCTGGGTAACCAAAGCCGGAACGGTGCTGGCATTTGCTGCGAAGAAACCCGCATCACCAGTTCTATTTATTTGCCCAACGACGGGAATGGCGTTAACGCAACCAGTGTGAAATTTGCAGCATAAACAGACTGTCGCGATTGTACAGTCACGCGCTATGTGAAGGTTAAAGGGCTACGGTGGGCCATTCTATACAACGATTCATACAGGGCAGGCAACGCTGCGGGAAGTACAGCAAGTAGTGCAGTCATAGATGTCTCACTCCTCGTGCTTCGCAGTTCAGTTGCCGCAGATCCGTGATGGTTTCTAAGGCATAAATTACTACATATTGCTACGGCACAATATGCGCGATCACGAAAGGCCAGCAGTGTGAAGACGACGACGACGATTAGAAGCTAGCGCGGGCTGTTGCCTCTTGGCCAAGCGCAGCGTATTTTCCTTGTAAATATATTTGTACATAGCTTTTCGTCTGCGTCTTCCTACGTAACATATCTGGTGGAGGTGGACGTTCCCTGTACCTCGTCACGGAGCTTCGCAGTGGACGGTACGTCTAGCCTTCCTTCATGGCTCCCGGCGACGACAACCCGACTCCGCCGGCTCCGACACCTGCTGCCACTTCGACGACCTACATCACTCTCCCCGCTCCCCGTGATCCTGGCGTATTCTCGGGCCAAGATGGGGAAGACGTCGATGACTGGATCAGCCTGTATGAACACGTCAGCCGCAATAACCGGTGGGACCCTACTATTATGCTCGCCAACGTAGTCTTTTACCTCGGTGGCACACCTCGAGTTTGGTATCGCACGCACGAAGATGAGCTCACCAGTTGGGATTCACTTAAGACACAGCTTCGAGACTTGTTCGGCAACCCCTACGGTCAACAACTTGCCGCGCAGAAGGCGCTTTCCGGCCGTGTGCAGACGTCAACAGAGCCCTATGTCACGTACATTCAGGACGTCTTGGCTCTGTGCCGCAAAGTTGACACCCACATGACTGAGTCAGACAAGGTTTCCCACATCCTCAAAGGCATTGCCGATGACGCCTTCAACTTGCTCGTTTGCAACAACGTAGCGACGGTGGATGCTGTTATAAGAGAGTGCCGCCGCCTGGAACTCGCCAAAAGCCGACGTATTGACCAGCAGTTTGCCCGTCTGCCCAACACCCCAGCGACATCTTCCTGTGCCGACGCTCCTCGTCCCAACAACACTGCCGATGTTACCAGGATCGTCCGGCGTGAGATCGAGGCCGCCTATCCGGCTGCCTTCGACTCCAGTCCCACCAACACATCTGCAGTCACGGTCTCACTGATCCAGGCAGTTGTCCGCCAGGAGTTTGAAAACATGGGTCTTCACACCATCTGCTCGGCCCATCGCCCTAATACCCGCCCGGCTTCTTCGATTTCGCCCCGTCCCGCATCTTCTTACCCACCACGTTTCCGCAACCCATCTGAATGGCGCACTGCTGACGACAAGCCTATTTGTTTCCACTGCCATCGAATCGGGCACATTTCTCGGCACTGTCGTAGTCGCTGGAGTTCCCCGAGCCGGCCTACTTATACTGCCTACTCTCGCCCCTCAGGTGGCCCTTCTCGTCCCTATGCCGCACGCTCCGATAATGCCGCCACTGATTCTCCTGCAACGAACCGCCCCTATTCTCGTTCGCCTTCGCCCCAACGACGACAATCTCGCTCTCCCCAGCCCCGTCGCTCCTATTCGCCGACTCCCTTCGGACGCCGCTCCCAGCCGGAAAACTAGACGATGCAGCGCCTCGAGGTGACGCTGCATTGCTCCCTACGCCGCCAAATCCTCTACTGACTTTGCCCACTCATCTGAACCTTCTTGACGTGCAAGTCGACGGTGTTTCTGTGTCTGCTCTCATAGACACTGGGGCGCATTTGTCCGTAATGAGCGCTGACCTTCGTAACCGGCTCAAGAAAATTATCACGCCCGCCACGACGCCTGTTGTCCGTGTCGCCGATGGCGGAACAGCCCCCGTAATTGGTATGTGTACCACCCGCGTCTCCTTCGCCGATCGCTCAACAATCGTGCTATTCACAGTCATCGCCCACTGTCCCCACGACATCATCCTCGGCTTAGACTTCCTTTCCGCACATTCTGCTCTCATCGATTGTTCCGCCAGTACTCTCCGCCTTGACCTGCCTGTTCTGGATCCTGCTGAACCACACCCCAGTCGCCTCAGTTCCGCCGACTTCGTTCGCTTGCCACCTTCGGCACTGACCTACGTTGACCTAGTGTCATCCCCACCAGTCCCCGACGGTCACTACATCGCGGCTCCTATGCAAGACGTCCTCCTTACACATGGGATCACAGTACCCCATACAGTTTTATCTATTACGGCGAATTGCGTCTGCCTGCCAGTGGTCAACTTTGGCTTGACGACACAAGTGCTGCCACGTGGGATGTCTTTGGCCCAGCTTTGTTCATTCGAGGATCACTCAGTAGCATCCATTGCAGTAGACGACACTTCATCCGATACTCCTCTACCATCGCAGTCGGCAAATTGTACCATCGCTGACTTACGGAAAATGATTGCCCCCGACTTGCCCTCCGAGCACGCTCGTGAACTCTACCGCGTTCTGTTTTCCTACCACGATATTTTTGACTTTAACGATCGTCCTTTAGCCCAAACTACAGCTGTCAAACATCGCATTAATACCGGCGATGCCCCTCCTATTCATCGCCGCCCGTATCGACTGTCACCAGCTGAGCGTCAAGTTATTCACGCAGAAGTTCGCAAAATGCTTGCCAAGAACATTATTGAACCATCATATAGTCCATGGGCGTCACCTGTAGTACTGGTCAAAAAGAAGGATGGCTCATGGCGCTTTTGCGTGGATTATCGGCACCTTAACAGGGTTACCAAAAAGGACGTGTATCCCCTACCTCGGATTGATGACGCCCTTGACTGCCTCCACGGTGCTCGCTATTTCTCTTCTATTGACGTTCGCTCCGGCTACTGGCAGATTGCCGTGGACGATCTCGACCGCGAGAAGACTGCTTTTGTCACACCCGACGGTCTTTATCAATTCAAAGTGATGCCGTTTGGTCTATGTAACGCCCCTGCCACTTTTGAACGCATGATGGACTCCCTTCTTCACAGTTTCAAATGGTCCACGTGCCTGTGCTACTTGGACGACGTTATCGTATTCTCCCCAACGTTCGCTACGCACCTCGAGCGCCTCTCAGCAGTCCTGGACGTTTTTCGGCGAGCCGGTCTGCAACTCAACGCATCGAAGTGCCAATTCGGCCGTCGCCAGATTACCGTCCTTGGACATCTCGTTGACGCGAACGGAGTGCAACCGGACCCAGGCAAGATCCATGCTGTTACGCACTTCCCTGTTCCGAAGTGTGTCAAGGATGTGCGCAGCTTCATCGGCCTTTGTTCGTACTTCCGCCGTTTCGTGAGAAATTTCGCCGCCATAGCACGACCACTAACCGACCTTTTGAAAAAAGACGCTCCTTTCCAGTGGGGCGATAACGAGGCCTCTGCATTCTCTCATCTAATCGACATTCTCACAACGCCTCCCGTTTTGGCCCATTTCGATCCTTCTGCGCCTACCGAAGTCCGTACTGATGCCAGCGGTCACGGAATTGGAGCAGTACTGGCACAACGCCAGCGTGGCCACGACCGTGTTATCGCTTACGCCAGCAGGCTCCTCTCACCCGCGGAGCGCAACTATTCCATCACTGAGCGTGAGTGTCTGGCCCTAGTTTGGGTGGTTGCGAAATTCCGCCCATACTTATATGGCCGATCCTTTTCCGTTGTCACAGACCATCACGCGCTTTGCTGGTTATGCTCACTGAAAGATCCTACAGGAAGACTTGGTCGCTGGGCCTTACGCCTCCAAGAATATTCGTATACTGTCACCTATAAATCTGGCCGACTGCACAATGACGCTGACTGCCTGTCTCGCTACCCGGTCGACGAGCCTGACGACGCCGACAGTAGTAGCGCCAACGGCATTTTCTCTGTCTCTGCCTTCGGTAACATCGCCGATGAGCAGTACCGAGACCTATCGCTGCGAGCACTTATCGAGCGTCTGCGCTCTACACCTACCGACGCATCGGTTCGCCGATATGTCCTCCAGGGTGGCATTCTGTATCGAAGGAACTTCCTCCCTGACGGCTCTGACCTTCTTCTTGTCGTGCCAAAACAGCTACGACAGACTGTGCTCTTTGAGATGCATGACGCACCCACTTCAGGACATCTTGGGGTAACCCGCACGTACGACCGCGTCCGCCGCCGCTTCTATTGGCCTGGTCTCGCTCGCTCCGTTCGACGCTATGTTGCTGCCTGTGATCCCTGCCAGCGTCGGAAGACACCTCAGGTGCTACCTGCCGGTCATCTCCAGCCGATCACCGTCCCTGTGGAACCGTTCTTTCGTGTTGGATTAGACCTGCTCGGTCCCTTTCCCACGTCATCTTCTGGGAACAAATGGGTAGCCGTCGCAACTGATTACGCCACCCGATACGCTATCACTCGGGCTCTCCCTACCAGCTGCGCCACTGACGTCGCGGACTTTCTCTTGCGTGACATTATCTTGCTTCATGGCGCCCCGCGACAGCTGCTTACTGACCGTGGTCGAAACTTCCTCTCGAAAGTTATCGCTGACATTGTGCGTTCCTGCTCCATTCAACACAAACTGACTACTTCATACCATCCTCAAACCAATGGCCTGACAGAGCGGTTAAACCGTACTCTTACCGATATGCTGGCCAAGTACGTTTCCAAGGACCACCACGACTGGGACATTGCCCTTCCTTACGTAACATTTGCGTACAATTCTTCCCGGCACGACACCGCCGGATTTTCTCCCTTTTATCTACTGTACGGTCGCGAACCTACCTTGCCCCTAGACACGGCACTTCCTCCTGCTGCGGTCTCAACAAGCGAGTATGCGCGCGACGCCATCGCCCTCGCTGACCATGCACGCCAGCTTGCCCGTGCTCGACTGACGGCCTCACAGACCACTCAGCAGTGTCAGTACAACGCCCGCCATCGTGACGTACAGTTTTCACCTGGTGCGCTCGTGCTCCTGTGGTCGCCCTCTCGTCACGTCGGACTTTCAGAGAAGCTCCTTTCGCGATACACAGGGCCCTACCGCGTGCTGCGCCAGGTGACGCCTGTGACTTACGAAATTGCTCCTGTGGCCTCAACCTCGTCCTCTCCTGTGGCATCTAGTGATGTCGTACACGTCAGTAGGCTCAAGGCCTACTACACTGCTTCCGAGTCCGATCTTTAGTCGCTCCGGGACGGCGCTTTTGCAGCCGGGGGTAGTGCTACGGCACAATATGCGCGATCACGAAAGGCCAGCAGTGTGAAGACGACGACGACGATTAGAAGCTAGCGCGGGCTGTTGCCTCTTGGCCAAGCGCAGCGTATTTTCCTTGTAAATATATTTGTACATAGCTTTTCGTCTGCGTCTTCCTACGTAACAATATATTACAGCTTTAACTCGCAGTCGCAAGCTTATGTCAAAATATATATTGCACACCTTTGTGTTTCTCGTTTGTGGAGTACTACGTTTTGGTGGCGAGTGCAAACGATACACTGTGGCTGCTGATTGCAGAAACATGCCACTCCGCCGGTGTGGTCGCAAATGTGTTTAGACCATCGATGCCTTTCACGTGATAAATACTTCATATTTTGTGACCTAAAAATATGAGACTTTATTTTATATCGAAAACATGAGGCATCACGTGCGTATATGCATTTTGCTTTCACATGTGACGCACAATTTCTTTTTTTTTTGTCGCGGATGCGAGCGGGGAAAAAAGTCTCTCGCTTTCGCAGGGTTCCGTGCTATGTATGAAACGGATTACAAGTAATGCGCCATCGGAGGGCGTTTTCGTCGAGGCGAACACAAGACTATCAGTTCCTCTCTCCGTTTTTTGAACGCACGTTCTTCTTTGGCGAGTTCAAACGAATTTCAGGTCCGTGGGATCTGGGTACCTAACCACTTTCGTCACATAAATGAGACAATCTGAGGCGTTCTAGTGCACGTAGGACAACGAAAAAGGCGCGAAGTTGAAGCTTCGAATGAAAACGCCGCACAATGTTAAGTGCAGAGTCAAGTACGGACCAGTAATATTGCGTAATTAAGAAAAAACAAAGGCCGAAATGAAACCCAAGTGTGCTCGCTTAAACTGCGCACGCCTAAACCCAGAAATGGAAGTGTGGTTTTACTAACAAAATAAATTGTGGTCGATCACGAAGGTAGTGCAGTATAATGCAAGCAACAACGACAAAAAAGTATAGGTTAAGTGAAGACTCTATGTAAGAGCAAGATGGTAATAAGCAGGGTAAGGTTGAATACGTAAAGTTAAGTTGAAGCGACAGCGACTAACGTCGAATAAAGAAATATACGGTCTTCTGGGAATCCTCTATTCCTTCCCTAACAACAAACAAGGTTAAACATGGGATAACTAATCGCATAGTGCACTAATACGCCGCGGAGTACATTCTGTTTCTTCGATGTCAACCGCTGCTGACTGGCTTTCCTCTGTGCCTTGCAGCAGCCTGCGCTCCGCTGAGGTAAACGGGCAATCTTGTTTTCTCGCCCGTATTTTCATCAACCGTCAGTTTAGTTATCTAACTCTCGTCTTGTGTGATATCGTGACGGCACCGAAACGCAAATTTGTAAAAGTTTGTATACTTATCACAAGAGGGAGCTGAATGTGTTTATTTTATTTGAAATAATTGGCAAGAAAGACGGCCGTTGGCTTGCGCTTGTGCGAATAATCGGGGTGCAACCATTGCAATCCCTCGAGAGGCAACCGCTGAGCGCTGTTAAGTCAACGCTTTATTGCATTTCATGGCAATAGCGAAAAAAAAATATGTATCGCAAGAAAAAAAGAAAAGCACCAAGAAAGAAAGCAACAAGCAAGTGTATCTGAGCGGGAGTGGCACTGCCCGAAGGAACGCCAAAGCAGGGAGAGAAGATACGATAGTCTCGTCGAGTCTCACCTCTGTCACGTTTAGGACGCCCTATTACGGAGCACTTACCGAGTCGGTGATTGCTCTGATTTCAGCCTCCATGCCACGCGCGACTGTACGCATCAAACTAGGAGCGTGTTCTGCCTGCAGGAAAGCGCGTGCTCCCTCGTTCCTGTACTTGCAAGTATACATTGTCGTGTGTCTCCGCCTGGTTTCCAAAAGCAAGGTGTAAAAAAAAAAAACTAGTTTCAGCCACAATACGAAGCAGTGACGCGATATATGGCGCAACATTGTGTGCAGTAACGCCTTCTCGGTTTATCGAAGTCGTTCTTTCCGGCCGGCTAAGTAGACAAGCGTGTGGAGAGCGTTGCGTACAGCGCCTTTCCGTTGTTTAAGCGATTCAAAATCATACCGTTCATAAGCTATACGAATTTTTCTTAGCCGTAAGATATAAAAAATCCATTTTTCGCAAGGACAACTTCTTGATAGCATTGTCATCCCTCGAAGCAAACTCAACGCCATACTCGTTTCGAAAACACGAACGTTGGACCATTCCCTTTTGCCGTACAGAACATGGTCGACAGATGATGCGTCATGCAGTTCCAAGGTTACTAAATAAATTCATATTTGAACGTTTTTCTCTTGAAACATCTAGTACACAAACTCTAAGAAATCATTTTTTGTAAGCCGCTGTATTCCCTTTGCATTAAAGTCTGACACGAATGACATTTGCATCTCTGTTAACACCTATGCATTGTGTATTAATGAGCATGTACGACGAGTTTATATCCATTGTTCTGAATTTCACTAATAACAATTTTTCTGAATTGTTCCGCTGTATTCCCTTTGCGTTAAAGTGTGATAGGAAGGACATTTTCATCTCTGTGAACACCTATGCATTGTGTATTAATGAGCATGTACCAAGAGTTTATATCGACTGTTCTGAATTTCTTGTATTATATTCTGTTATGTAGTGTGTGTGGATTTTGTACTTTATTTTAAAACTTTTGACCTTGCTGTACGCCATGTAGGGGGGCTCGGGCTTCCTCAAGCGAAAATCGTTCGCTTTTTGCCTGAGCCTACCCACATCATAATGATGTAAATAACTGACTTGACTTGACTTGACTTGTCACTGAATGAACCACGCAGGCAGAAGTACGATTCGTACCAAGACGCGGAGTTCCTGCGTGAAGTGATCTTCTTGGGAGACAAAGGCCGCTTCTCTCACATCAAGCATAGCGGGGTGCGATACAAAATGTCCAAGCTGCTGGTGAAGTGTCGGTCACAGGTGAGGCCCTGTCAGGCCAACTGGCCGTCAGGATGCTGTACCGCGTACTAAACTGTCGCGTCTCTTCACCCCGGAACTTCATGGACTGAATGAACGCAGGAAATATGCGAAACTCATTGCTACGTGTTCCTAGGCTGCTTGAGAGCTAGTAATGCTTTATTTCCGCGTGAATTTTTCAATTTACTAAATTCGAAAAATCTTCTAGTACCCGCGTAGAAGGGAAATTTAATTTTCGCGTTACTGCATGAGAATCCGAAGCAATCACGCAGGCATCTGCCGAAGAACTAGATTAAGACACTTATTAGGATTGCTAGCTGTTCGTCGCAAAACGCGTAAAGTAATATAAATAGAAAAAAAAAGTGATGAGCTGCAATAACATCAGTTAGTGTATCGTACTTGAAATGTGGTAGCAAATACAGTAGGTGTTGTATAATGACTAATGTGTTTGCCACGGCCGACACGTGGCAAACGAAACACGAAGCATGCAGAGCAAAGGCTTTGTACTTCGCCGGCTAGTGGTGCCACCTGGCGTTGGTATTCAGGAAAAGAATGGGCGGGCAAGCAGAGAGCTGCGGTTTTGTACTTATGTCAGGCAGCCGAACGCATACCTGAAGCAATCAAACTCAAATGTCCTTTTAGATGAAGATTGGTATCGGAAAATGTGAACTTCCTGTTTGAGGGTGTTTGCAGTGAGCTCGTTTTGCGCGAGACACTCGACCAGTCATTGGCGCAGTTCGCCACATAAAGACGTGTTATTCCTATCCTAGCGATAACGTTGAACATTTGGTAGCCGGTGGAAAGCGGTCACCAGAGAAAGACAAGCAAGTACACGTGTCAGGATGAACTGTTAACGACGGGGCTAGCAGGTCGCCATTGTCTTGGCTTCGGCTCGACTGTAAAGACACGGCGGGACAAGACTACCCATCAGTATAATCACTCTGAACGAAAGGTCTTCGGTAGCGACCCTTGAACTGTCCTTTTTCCATTTAGAGCACAACGTTTTGTCTACGGGAAACGACGCCAGGCGTGTTGCTTGATTGGGATTTACACAGGGCTACGCAGCAACACACCATGGCCTTGAGATCGCCGGTTAAACCGAGGCCTGGCACAATATCGACTCAAGACATCCGAAGTGTGGAGGAGCTGTCTCCGCGCACTACTAACTCGCAGCGCGATATTTGCGCGCAGTGTATAAGCAGGCATCACGTCACTATAGTCCGATATGCGTGCTTTCAAATTTCCCTATGAAAATTCGGCGTGGCACGTGCCATGGGGGAAGTCCTCGTGCTGGATTATCCGCTGACCGTGCAGGTTCTTCTGGAACAGCTGGGGCAGCGGTGGTTATAGTTACAGTGCACTACGCGAGCCATACACAGAAACTTTAGCTGGAGTTTGCGCGTCCTGCCTTCACATTGTAGGCGCTTGAGCTACGGCCCGCGGAGTAAAAAAAAAAAAAAAAAAAAGAGAGAAGGAAATCAAAGAAAACCTGTTGCCCTCCTAGGGTTCGCTAAGCCGTCATGGGGGAAGCGCGCTCGCAGTCCAGTCCGGTCGTGTTATTCTAGTACAGTCTAGCCGGGTTAAAGAACAAGCGGGGTTTCCTTTTCACGTTCCAGCGGAGCAGCAGGCTTACGTACGCGGGTACATCCGGGTACCAAATGCGCAGCCGTGACACACGCCACCGTGCTTCGCAAACGGTTTGCGTGCAGTCACAGTGCAGCGTACAAGTCGTGGGCGCTTCAGCAAATACCTTGAAACACCAGTTAAGTTTTGTTTGTTCTTTTCTCCTTGAAGTCGACCAAAGTCTCTTCAAGGTGATTATCGGCGTTGATGAAGCAGGAGGCAGGTTGGAGGTAACAAAACTCGAAGATATATTGCAACGGAAATATTTACACAGTCAAATACAGAGTTAGCAAAAGAACACTGATACAAAACACACAAGTAAACAGCGCCTTACTCTTCTACTTTTTCTTAAGTTAGAGCCTAGGACAACTGTCACTACATACGACCAACCGAGTCTCACTGTTCTACCACTATGTGGTTACGGCCCAGACTAGCGTTGCATCGTACAGAGTCTTACTGTTCTATCAGGTTTAGTGATTACAGCCTAGACTGAGGAACAAGCACCTCGTCTCGATTGTTGTAGTCGGAAGAGACAAAGAAAAAGGGCGGTAGGGTCGTTAGCCCATCCCACGGAAGCAGTTGCCAATGAGAGTTGACAGTTTCTTAAGCCACAACCCAAAGGGATGGGCTTACTCTCAAAAGTAAATGCATTGGAAAACAACCCTGTTTTCCTTCTTCCCACAACTTCGTTTCCCTCTCTTATTTCCACGTGGTCAGTGACGGCCTCGGCAAATACGCCAGGCACGCACGATTTATTGCGGCCACCTCGCACTTCAGCGGCGTTTCTAGCCAACAGGGGGCTCGGGCGCTGGTGCCCCAACACCGCGTGCCGCAGTCCCCCTCAAGGTCTTTCCGTGTAGAAAAATAATGACCGCTGGCGGCATTCGGACTCGGTGTTCTTAAACGAAGTTCTCCGAACGCGGCCTCCGCATGCGCACCGCGCCCCTCTCTACGCCGCGCACTGCAAGTTGTAACACGACACCAAGCGGGCTCTCCTCAGCGCTCAAAACAAGATGCACGTGGCTGCCGCCCGAATGCGTAGGGGCGTGAACCCCCCCGCTCCGTACGCGCAACGCGTGGTCAACATTGTTAGCAGCTGCGTCTCTAACCAGCAGGGGACTCGGGAGCCGGCGCCACAACGTCGCGTATACCACCGTCCCACTCGAGGTTTGTCCGCGTGGCCCTATTATGACCATCGGCGGAATGTCAACACAGCGCGCGTAAGAGCAAGTTCTCCGAATTCGTTTTCCGCCTTCGCACCGCGCCCCCCACCCCTCAAAAACAGAAACGGTTGCTGCCCGACGCGCTGGGGGGTGGACGCCTCCCCATTCACAAAACACATGGGCAACTCGCGGCACTACAAAAGTATGTACAAAACAATCATGCAGCCCTACACCGTCCATTCTGCATGCTCGAGAGATGAGCGGCCTAACAACACCGTTGGCACACGATGTTTGCAGCGTGAAAGTAGAAAATTGCTCACTCCTTTACGCCTCCTCTCCTCTGCGTGCATGCAGTAAAAAGTTGCAGGGGAAGGGTGGGTGCAGCATGCGAATGCAGCATCTTTGGCCATAGGAAGAAGCAGAACGTGCGTAAACCGGACGTTCTGGGTACTGGCTGCTCATAAAAAAAAAGAAAACAGTGATGTAGTGTTATGTATTTGTTTGTTTATTGAAATAACTTCGCTGAAGTACTGTCTGGGCCCGAAGCTAGGTATTAACGAAAGGACTGAACGTAGTATAGTGACAAATAACAAACGTGGAGCAGTGAAAGTTGACGTATTGTCGTACGGCTGAGCACTTTCAAGCTTGCATTGTCCGGAACGGTGGCGATGGATGCAGGCAAGTGGTCCCAAACCAGACTTATTTCGGGATAATGGAATCCCGGTATAACTTTGATCGACAAGACTGTACACCAACGTTTAGGCGGTGATAACAAATACCACATGTTCAACGGGCGTATTGCAAGCTGTTCACTTAAAGGGCGATCGAAGATATACGCTTTATGAAAAATACACCTGAGATACAGCTAGTAACAAGAGCGGTGGGTGCCGATTGCACAGGAAAGCGACGAGAGATCGATGACGACGATCCTCGAGAAACTGGGACTGCCGTGGCCCACGACGACGCCGTCCACCGAGCTGGAGATGCTGGACATTCTGGTGGGCGCCTCGCTCGACTACAGCTTGCCCCTGCTGTGGGCCTTTGCTGTGGGCCGCCACCCGCGCAAGAACCGGCAGAACGCCGTCTACGTCCTACTGGACGGCACGACCAGCATTTGGTTCCGCCACGTACGCGGCATGGCCAAGCGCAAGAAGATATTCAACTTCCTGCGACGGTGTGCCGAGAACATTGGAGGCAAGGGCCAGTCGTACGACAGCATGATACGCATCCTGCTTCGCACGCATACGTGAGTAACTCGGCTGCCGATGAGCCACGCTCGTTATGTTGATTTTGCTTTCGCGTGCCGTGCTTACACGCTACTGTGCCAAACTCCAAAGAGAATAATAGATCGTTGAACGATGCAAGTACGTAATCCACGCAATAAACCGCAGTCGGCAGAAAATGGAAATGCTGCACCGTTCATGCACGAATTTCACCGGGCTGAACGCACGGAAGTTTTTCCTATCCTTGCCAAATGAATAAAATTAACGCACACCGTGGGTGTCACTAGACTAGATATATATTTACTAAATTTTCATAAAGGGCAGTGCGAAATTGTTCCGTGATCTACTTAACGGCTGACAACGTCGAACAAATTGCAGGGAAATAGAGCGGGCCCTGAAGTACCACTTCGAGATCAACCAGCCGGAGTTTATGAACTTCAGCGACGTCATGCTGCGAGTGGCCGTAAACCGCCACCTACCGGACGAATCGCAGCAGTGGCCCGACGACGAAATAGTGTGCATGCAGCGTGCCGCATTCATCGGCTTCCGGCAGCGGCACCTGGCCGACGCAAGCAAGGCAGCCGCCTTCAAGTTGTACGCCGGAGCCTACCTGGTCTGGTACCTGGCCCCCTACACGTCGCCCTATCTCACACATTCGCTCATGGCAGACCTGGGTGAGCGTGAGCAAGAATGGGACTTCGTTCGCCGGCGCTGCTCGAGCCTCGTGCAGAACGCGCTAACGCTAGCCTTCTGGAAAGCCAGGCAGGACAAGGTCCATCGGTTGGAGAAGACGGTCGCGTTCGAGACGTACATGTCTCTGCGCAATGCCTTGAAGTCCCTTGTGTACCAATACGACGATGCCGTGGCCGAGCACATGTCCGACTTCATCGAGACCCTCTCGTTGAACGTCTACAACATGTCGCTCGGATGGGACGTGCTGGAGAGGATTTACCGGCCCATGCCGGCCGTGAATGGAATGTTCATGGATATGTACAGTACACTGGAGGCGTACAAATCGAACCTACTGCGGCGATACATTCGGAGGCCCAATAGCAGCTACGTGTACGTGCCGCAGTTGTTCGAGGTGCGCCCCTACCGACTGCTCGCGGCTCGAGAGATATACGTGCCAATCACGAACCAGCTGTGGCCGCTCTTCGACGTGAGGTACCCGCTGCCGGTGCTCATGGCTAGCTTTGGATGGCAGGCTGCGCGCGGTCTCATCGAGATGATTTACTACACCTACTTCGTGGTAAGTGTCACTCGGCAACTTTGTCGCGATTATGTTGCGAAGCGTCTTCCACGTGAACGTGGGCGCGATTTGCATGACGATGCGAAGCGGCAGTAACAAAAACGTCCGACTAATGAAACGTAAAAATAATAATGGTAAACAACGACAAGGCACCTTGCACGTACGCTATGATCCGGCCTGTGATGAGGCTGAAATGTAACAACTCGTGTGTGTGTACTCTCATTCACAGTATTTGTGTACGGCGCGTCATTTTTCTCCGCTGTCATCGAAAGTCCGGCGTTCTACGGCACGCTATACAATGACATTTAAAAAAAAATATTTAATAAAATCGGGCGCCCGTCAATCTTACGAAAGAATCTGAATTGAGGCGCTACGTTTCTTTGTAGGAATGTGCGATTTTAGAAGAAAGCTCACATTCGATGTGTAATAAAGACGCGGCTGAATTTCGTTCATAATTGCGACAAACACACAGTTTATCTTCTGAATTCATCAGCAAGAAACGAAACGCTGAATCTGAGGTCGCGTTGCATACTGCGACACAGCGACCCGCAACAGGGACGAGCAAAAAGATGAAAGAAAAATGAATGAAGCACGGAACAGACTCATCCCTGTTTGAATATGATCCTGTTACACTATGAACTGTTAACAACTTGCCTAATGTACCATTCTAATAAGCTTGTATTGCGAACGAGACGCGCGGACATAAGAGACTTTTAAGCGCGATAGTGTGATTGTCAAATATCAAGAGGACTGCTGAGTAGACCATAAATGTGACTGCTTCGGCTTTTCTAGCGATCACATTTACGGTCTGCTCAGCAGTATGATCCGACTAGCCCAGCAACATGTACTCCTAGCAAGAGCAACTCGTGCACGCCCATTAATAAACGCATCAAATCTTCAGTTCGTCATCTGCGCCCGCAGCACACCCTAGGCTTTGCGCTCAATCACCTTAGGGACTCTTATCATTTCTCTCGGATACATTGACCCTTGCGTTTGCCTGATGCCGATCTGCTACATGTCTGTGACATTTGGCCATCTACCCACAAGATTGGCACAGCCACGCCAGCAAGGTGGATATTCCAAAACGTTCGGGCAAAACTACTTCTCGAGTAATGTCGCAATTGGTGACCTTAAGATTTCTTTAAAATTAGAATTCTACTAGGTTTACGTGATTTGCTTCTGCTCATTACTGGTGAAGCATTGTAGTGCGATTAGCATTCTTAATGTACATCATTCACTTTCCTGGGACTGATTATCTATCTATCTATCTATCTATCTATCTATCTATCTATCTATCTATCTATCTATCTATCTATCTATCTATCTATCTATCTATATATCTATCTATCTATCTATCTATCTATCTATCTATCTATCTATCTATCTATCTATCTATCTATCTATCTATCTATCTATCTATCTATCTATCTATCTATCTATCTATCTATCTATCTATCTATCTATCTATCTATCTATCTATCTATCTATCTGTCTGTCTGTCTGTCTGTCTGTCTGTCTGTCTGTCTGTCTGTCTGTCTGTCTGTCTGTCTGTCTGTCTGTCTGTCTGTCTGTCTGTCTGTCTGTCTGTCTGTCTGTCTGTGTCCGTCCGTCCGTCCATTCGTTCGTTCATATCAGGAAGCTGATACTTATGCTTGATTTCATTACCACCTCATAACAACATGCATCCGACCACATGGAAATGGGCAGCAGTCCAACAAGTAGCCCAAAAGTTTCGTTGCTTCGAAAAAGGTGCATGTCACTGTTCGGCACGAATGTATACACACACACACACACACACACACACACACACACACACACACACACACACACACACACACACACACACACACGCACACACACACACACACACACATATATATATATATATATATATATATATATATATATATATATATATATATATAGAAGCATTACGTGGTTGTTAATTGGCCGGCCGCACTGCTGAATTTTACCACCCTTGTCTTCACAGCGGTAAAGACAAGCGTGGTAAAGTTCAGCAGTGCGGCCGGCCAATTAGCCATCACGTGCGTGCAGCAAGCGCTCCGATCGTGATGCAGATGCTTACATCTCTATTCCACGTCTCAAGTTCACGTACAAACCTCCGCGCTTATCCTGTCTTTCCAAGGCCAGCGACAAGTTGTTCCATCATCCTTCAAAACCAGAATTTCCACTTATTGTATAGAGTCCCCCTGCTCTTTGTAACGCCCCACGTGAGATTCAGAGTATTCAAATAAATAAATAAGAGAAATTCAGTTAATCCATTCTTACGCAGTTTTTACGATTGCTATCGCGATCGTTACGTAAACAAAACGCCAACGGCACGTCAAGCTTAAGCGACACGGTTAATCACTACGAGCGCGCGACAGAGTCAATTTTGAAAAACTCTCATCATTAAAAAAAAATGCGACCACGTGCGAACGAGCTTATGAGCGCACACGTTTCGTCATTACGAAGCTCAGAGGTGAAGTTGACCTTAAGACCATACTAGCGTGCATCCGTTCGCGTCTAAATAAGCAGAAGTCTAAAAAGTCGCCCAGATGTTTCGTTATCACGACAACGTACACGACACTGTTAGCTAGAAACAATACAAGCCTCAAATACACGCGTGGTTAAATTCAGCAACGAGACTGGCCATCACGGGCAGCAAATTCGCAGATCGCGATACAAAAGCCAACAAAAGCTATGTTATTCCGAACGAACGCAGTTTTACGATTACTTGGGTAATAGCGCTTACGCAAACAATAGGCCAACAGCACACGTAGCGATGTTTAAGCGACACGGTTATCACTACGAGCGTGTGAGAGTAACAGCCAACTGAAAAAAAAAATGTTTGACTGTTACGTGCTGAAAAGTACCACCACTTGCGAACGAGCCATTAAGTCGGCGCAAATGTTTCATTCGTCACAGACAGCTGAGGAGTAAACTCCACTTGATGTCACCACCATACTAGCATCCGACCACGTGTAAGTAGGCAGACGTCTAACAAGTAGCCCAAAAGCTTTGTTATTCCAAGAAACGTGCCTGACAGTGTTTGCCAAGAACAATATAGCAGTCCCAAAGGCAGGCGTGTTAAAATTCAGCAGCGCGGACGACCCTAATGTGTAGCAAGTACCCCGACCGCGATAGAAATGCATAGAAAATATCAGCTATTCCAACCTTACCCAGTTGTACGATTGCTCTCGGAATCGCGTTTGCGAAAAGAAAAAGCAAACGAAGCTTAAGCAAGGCTACGTCGGAAAGTGAGTGTCGAGAATAGTTAATATTATTATTAGTATATTTGTTGTTATTGGCCACTGCTCAGGAAAGACACAACGATAACTCTGGCGGACCCATCCTGTGGGCTACATGGGAGTTGACGGTTCTAAAGTTTCGCATTCAGAAATTTCTTTTTGGCGGACCTCAGCGCTGTGCAGAAACAATATAGGACATAGTAAGCTCCGAAGTTGGCAGAAAAGTAGTACGATGCGACCAGACGCAGGACCACGGAGGGTCAATCACCAATCGATGTTATCGTCACCGCACGTACAATGCCCGTCATTCGATTACACGCAGACACGACGAAACCTTAAATGAAAAAAATTGCAGGGCTGCTAACAGAAAAGCACTGACTTCATGAATTGTCACTTACCTCTTGTAGGCCTAAAGGCTGTTTCACATGCTGCGACTGCAACGACGAAAATCGGTGCTGTCGCACGCGTCGTAATGCGATTTTTAGAGGGCTCATTTCACATGATTGCGATTTCAACAATGCGACTGGTGCGACGCCCAGGGTTGCTTACTGCCAGGTTTCGTGGCACACGCTGCATAATTCTTTTATTGTAGTGAATGAAACGTTTACACTACAATATTATTGACTTCTCTTGATTAGAAACAAATAATATGTACGTTTACTAATTTAAAAACGTTAGTTAAGATTTGTCTTGGGGTGCGCGACGGCGGTTTCTGTAGTTCAGTGCGATATCACGCACGTAAACAGCTGTTCGCAGGTGGTTCAGCGATTCTTTATTCTATGGTTCAGCGCTGTGTGTTGTCCTATCTACCTTCTATGACCGTTTCGTTCTGCCTGCGCTACAACAATCTACAAGATGGCCTATCGACAAGTTCATATAGCTACCCTCACCGCTTATGCAGTATTCGGAATTCGGCTGCCACGAAGTTGTCGTGTCAGCCCAACAAGATCCTCGTGCTACCCGTGCTCGGCGTCAGCTCCTGGAGAAATGATGCGTGTATATTGCCCGTAATTGCGCTTATGTGGTGCCTGCTCCTAGCCATACTCCTGCGCCAAAAGCAACAAGAAGCACCAACCCGAAAGCCCGCGTGTGCCCCTGAACGAAGCCTCAAATGATCCGTGTGACTACTGGACGTGGAATGAAAATTGTGTTGGGAAATTCAACCTTAGCGCTAGCCTGGTTCATCCATCGCCGTACTTGCGCTGCGAATATATATATGGGAGCCCTCTCTAACCATTTCTAAAGGCACAAAAGCCGACGCATCAAATGTTTCGAGCAGTTACCATCACTATTGTAGAAACCTGTACGTTGTAACACAGCATTATAAAAGACACGGTTCTCGTGCACTTTGTGTCTCGCGCTGGTAGTATACTCGGAACTTCTAACAAGAAGACCATATCAATACGCGCTATTCATAATGCAGGATCGTAGGCCCACGGCAGGTGCACTTGCCGTAGAATTTTTCGGCTTTCTGCTCAGCCTCGCACGCCGCTCACGGTTAGCCTGTTTTGTGGAAATAAATATTATTATTATATTATTAATGTTTTAAAACATTATAGTTCCTTCGCTGTAATTTATAGCAATCATCCAGATTTCTTAAGCTAGTCATGCATTTAACATGTATTAGATCAACATTGTTACGACATGCTTATGGGAGTCATTTCAAACTAGGTTGCTCAGCCAGAGAAAGTACAAATGCAAGTCTGAATGTTTATTCCAATTTAATATTCCTAAACAGATGATAGTGGCAGAATTTTATGCCTGCTTGCACTTCCTGCAATTCAATGTTCAGAGCTGGAAAAACCGATCCCTTTTCTTGCTGTCGAAAGGCTGATTCAATGTCGATAGCAAGCTATAATTATTCATTTCGAGAGTGTTAAGCAATTACTATATCTCTAAGCTTATCAATGCGTTTTTGTTCCACGAACACAGTTAAGTTTTCATTCTCCCTCTCATTGACAGCCATGGAATGAAACTTCACTTTCATAAGTATCGGGATGCAAACATTCTGGAGTTTGTCCTGAGCATTTGTCTGCATCCTATAGTGTGCATGTTTGTATCAAGTTCTGGTGTTGCAATCGCAGTGATCTACGCATATTGTTATATTGCAACAAATTTATTTAACTTTGTTTTCAAACCTGCAATGTGGCCATGCAGTAACGACCACAATAATAAGCAAAAAAAAAAAAAAAATAAGCTGCAGATGCAGTGTACGTGTTGGAATCTATGCGAAGTGAAGTTTTTGTCAAGTGGTCAATTAAATGCTGTTAAAGTAACTGCAATAGATACAATTTGTCTTATTTTCAACATCCAACATGTCATCTTTTGCAAGGTTTGCTTAGGCACCGCATAGGTCAGAACCTTAATGCCATGTAATCTTTATGCATTACACTGTTCACGAACCATACCGAAATGCAAACGGCAGTTAATGTAGGTGCACGCTGCGAGACATCAACACAGTGACGTTTGTTGAGCAAGGAATGGTGCGAGGTGTATGCAGATGAATGAATGATGTGCTTATGTACTTATTTATTTATATACCTCGCAGGCTGCAAGGTTGGAGTATTATGCAAGGGGGAATAAAAAAGTTGTTACAAAAGCAAGAAGGGCACAACATTAAGAAAAAAAAAACAGCAATAAAAGCAGTACCAATACATTGCACCAACTAGCCCAACGTGTTTTACTGGCACAACATTATACAATACTTAACAACCAATAACAGAAAAAGTTACTGCCCATGCAGCCTGTACAGACGGTAAACCAGCGAAGCTAAAATGTGCGGCCCCGGTGTTTATCACTGGGTTAATTCCAATGGTTTATTCAGGTCTTTTTATATTATTGGTTATGTCTGTGTTTTTTAATGAGGTTATGCACATGTTTGGCTTAGGTTTATCACATTGTTTATTTGGAATGCCACACATTGCACTTTGCAAGATTACCATCATGGAAAGTGCAATGAGTGGTTTATTGTGTTAATCCAGGGAGTCCATCAAAGTCTTTCTGAATTATGTTACGCACTTGTGTTTTGTAATGCGTTAATCATAATGTTTGACTCAGTTATGCACTGTAATTACCAAGTGACACACCGGGGCTGCACATTTCATTTAATTAAATACAGGGACACATTTTCGAACCTATTGGGAAGTCGGAGAGAGACTGCTGCACGCGCGCTCTGCTGCTATAGAGAAACGACGTCACTATCGGTCTAGCCAATGGCCCACCACACCTTTGCTGCGAGATAATAATGATATCATGATCTTGTCTTAACCCCATCTCCCTCTGTGTCCCTTCCCTGCAATAATGCGCAGATAAATGTATGTTTGAAATGCATAAGCATTTCTGTGTCTACCCAACAAGAAATTTCTCCGTCCATCATGCAAGGTGAATGCAATGGCTCACACCCCCTTAAACAATGGCTCATACCCCTACAGTAGGGTTTTTGGGATCGGACCAAGAATGAACACCTTTCTGCTAGAGACCAAGACAATCATGAGGTGTATTAACAAATGAAAGTTATTTGAACATGCCGAGTAAATGCTGGTCGACAAGCAATAAATCGAATTTACACAAAAAGCAGACGCAAGATCTGATGTGTGTCCATACAGATCCCAACAGGAAACGGATCCATCTCTGAAAGCGTAACAGCGGCCATGCTGACACAAGATTCTCCGAGTGTCTTTGCATCTACAGCTTCCATGATTTCTCTAGGCAGCCGATCTCCACAGAATGCTAGCTTCTTCCTTTATAATGCACTCTCCACATCTGAGCGTGCATTGTAGAGGAAGAAGCTAGCATTCTGTGCAGATCGGCTGCCTAGAGAAATAACGGAAGCTGTAGATCTAAAAATGCTGGGAGAATCTTGTAAGCACGGCCTCCGTTAGAAATGAATGCGTTTCCTGTCACGAAACGCACGTGAATTTTTGCTTCTCCTTTTTATGTATGTTCAGTCTATTGCTTGTCAGCAAGCATTTACTCGGTGTGTACATTAAACTTTTGGTTGTTAGATCATCTCGATTTTCTTATTTGTCCTATGTGTTCTCTGGTGCCATTTGCAGCCAGGCTATTCGTTTTTTTAGACTGCAACAAGTCACGTTAATGGCCCTCTTGATACCTTATAAAACCTTTTATTTGGCCAATGTAGCAAGAATGTACAGTGTGAAGCAGTAAGAACAGGGTATGCTAACTTCTAACTAAAAGGTTTAATGTGAAAATACAGTGGTGTATAAAGGTTACGACAAAGTAGTACAGCAATAAAGCCTGATAAAGACTAGTGCTTGATAAAACCAAACATAAAAGCAGGAAAGGGAGAAAATACATATATATAAGTCCAGGTAAAAAAAAAACATTGTGATCACCAAGTGCGCATGTGGCTACCTTCCAGGAAACTCATTTTTTTCCGATGGCATGGAATTGGAAGAATGTGCTTGCACAAGCAAGCTGTCAGCCTGTCTATTGGAATAACAACAGTGTTTCTTGAAAGGTGCTGGCATGCAGGATTGGCAATGGTAATAATTTTTTCCTGCACTTGGAATTTTTCTCTATTTTCTCTCTGTAGCATTTTTATTTGTTTGGCTGAATCAAGCGCCAATTTTTATCTATCCTTCAAAGATGTCTTTCTTTTTCTGGGGAAAACTCGGGGAAGGCAGGAGATGGAAATTCAAGACGATGAGCAACATGAGAACAAGGTGAAAGTAGGAGCCAACTTTTCCACACGTGGACCTTGAAGAAGACAAGTCCACTTGTCGAAACGTTGGCTCCTGCTTTCATCTTGTTCTCGTTTTGCTCATCGTCCTTTTTTTTTCTGGTAATTTATATAATTCGCCACATTTTTACAAATTCACCTCAGTTGAAAGCTAGTCCTCATCCATATCTAGTGTCATCCTGTTGATACTGCGTCATGCTATGCACTCTTGCAACTTTGTGTGTGTGTGTGCGTGTGTGTGTGCACACGCGTGGATTTGGATGTGAGATTGGGCCCTTGGGCAGAGGTATCATTCTTCTCCTGTGCAGCCTTATGAATTCATTAACTATTGTGCAACAGAAATGCGATGGGCAGGAACGAAGTGAACACACAGAGCGCTTCGTTCTTGTCTGTTGTCTATCTGTTGCACTTTAGTTAATAATGAATACACACAAACTCATCTAGTTTTCAGTTAATATGTCGGGCTTATAAGCCCGCTTGTGTCCTGGAATATCTGCATGGCTATGTATCCTGTAATTTAATTTCTGGCCATGTGCTTACAAGTCGCGTGTCAATCTCCTGATTTTCCTGACAATCTTGTGTGATGTGCAGGCCCAGACAGTTTCTGGCGAATCCATGTAGGGTGTTGTGCAGGGTGTAATCTGCACTACGAGTGCTGCTTTGATTGCTTTCAGTTCAGCTTTTCTAGGTGTAGGATGACCTGGAATAGTACTCACTTATATGGAGTTTAGCTTTATGTAGTGTCATACTACTGTTACACTGCTATTGCCAGATCAGTGTACTATATGTGCCTTATGTTTGCTTGCATCTTCATGATTAGCAACCTCCTCTGTGTGTTTGGCAGTTGCATATAGTCTCCTGGCCTAATTGTTTGCCCCCATATTCCACGGTATTGGCTTGTTGTGTTTCATGTTCAGGTACTCCCGAGGTTGTGTTTCTGAAGGGAGGGGTAGTCGTCTTTGCATCTCATATGCTAGTTGGCATAGTATCTTGGGACGAGGTTCTGAGCTCTTGAGACAAAGAATTTGTGCTGCAGGCTGCAACTCTACTCTGTCTAGGTGCTTGCTTGTTTGCTCTTTCTCATAGAGATCTTCAAGCATGGTAAAGTTTGAAAGACCTGTTATTACTACCCGATGCCTGTATTCGATGAGTTGTCTTCTTTGTGTGCTGCTGGTAATTCATACCGTACCATACCTTGGACACAAGCACAGCATCTGCGGTTTTCTATAGTATCCACTCGTCCACCCCGATTATTTCGATATTATTCTTTTCACCAGGTGTGGAAGTTGCTACCAGGCATTGCATAATTGTTTCACCCACGTGCTGGCTCAGCCGTCATGGGCTTACACTAGCTGAGGATTTGTGGATGTTGACTCGCGGGCATATTTGTCCTGCTATGTGGATCACAATGTGCAATCTGGGGTAGTTCTTGATTCTAGTCTTTCTTTTTTTTCCGACGTCGATATAAGCTGACTTATCAGAAAGCGAGAGGCCTGACTGGCCAAGAAAGTCTGCAGTGTTGTCAAGGGCTTGTTGCATCATTCTTGATTTCTGTATAAGATAGCTTTCCCATAGACTGTAATACACCATAGGCTGTAGTGTTTCTTGTAGTATGCCCGTGTTGTTGGTGTGTGTGTCGGCCAAATGTACCTCCAACTTTCACCTGGAGTTTTCTGTCTTTCAGAAAGTTACTGTTTAAGTGCTCTACCAGAAATGTTTTTGCTCATCGTTCCTCTTATTAGAGCAGCATGAGGTACTGCTGTTAAAAGCCTCTTCACTCTCTTCATTCTTTCATAAGCGCTATTACACAATGTGCTGCAATAAAGTTTCTGCTGCTTATGGCCCACTCATACCTGCCAGAAGGGACAACTCTTGAAAAAGGTTTGCTTTGTGCTATGTGTGCGATGTAGTATGAGCATTCATGCCTTGACATTTACACATCTGTAGAACCAGCTTCGTGACAGAGTACTTGCTATACCTGATCATGCTTATTTGTGCAGTGCTGTTGAACAATACATATTGATGCAATGAATATTTACACACTCGAATTATCACGAAAGATGGTTGTTTTACAATTCTGCCCTTTGCTTTCTATTGATGTTAGATTTTGCATAAGCATGCCCCCTATGCAATAGTATATTGAAGTGTAAGGGTTCAATAAAAGGTGATCAACTAAATCTAAGTGCAAGAGCTTTTTTTTTCACCTATGACTCCCATCGAAATGCGACTTCCATGGCTGACAAATCAACCCCTCGCCTTGTGTTAGCAGCAGAATGCTATAGCCGCAGTGGCAGGTGAACAAATTGAAGAACAATATTTGTCTATAATTTTTTTTCTTGCCTGTATGTAAGTAAAGTTTGGAATAAGTTTGTAATTGCAAAAAAAGCCCAGTTTGTGGTCTTTTATTGAATAAACCACATTGTGTATAATTGAAATACCGAAATTTATTCTAAAATCCTCGGGTGATATATGTTCTTGCAAGTAGCATGGTATTTCATTACTTATAAAGATGGTAATCGCAGCGAATATCGTTATATGGGTTTACATACTAATATATGTGATCACAAACTTATTAGAAACTTACTAGAAACATGTAAGGCATGAATGTTTTGGCACACTTGATCAGCTGTGAACGTGCAAGAACTGCTTGTACTGGCTGACTTCACTGCACAGTTTTGACTTACTTTTCTTCAGCGTGTCGTTTTATACTGTTTTATCCCCACAAGAACAGGCCGTTTGCCAGCTTTTCGCATTGTTGCACGCGTTCTACATAATTGTGCAGGAGGGTACGTTGTCACTGTGCCACTATAGCAAGCAATTTACTTAATCCACTAGCTGTACAGTTAATTACCTTGCAGAGCAAGTGTTCATACAGATGCAGTAAGGATACAAAGTCCGCAACATAGTAAATGTTTATTGGTTCCTGTGCAAGAAAAAAAATTCTCCAGAGAAGAGGTGCAACTTAACGTGCATGTAATATTTTATTCAAGCCACGGATTTAATGCTATCGTAGCAAATTAATTACGATAGCCTACACTTTTGCTCTGTCAAATTTAATAAGAGGCAAGATAAGCTTTCAAGACGCATCAGGAAATTCATGCTTGAAAACCGACAAGAAAATGCAACTGAACGGTACCGCGTTCAGCGCAACGTTGAAACTTCGGGTACTTTGCTTTGTCATTTGCCCTTGCCGAGTTTGAAATAATTCAAGCTGCTCCGTAAGCGCGATTTTCGCATGCTACTCAACAAAAGAAAATTGTGACGACCTCGTCGTCTGCTGGGGATCGAACACCTCCTAGCACTGACAACTCGCAAAGGCGTACGAAGCAAACGTGAAAATGTACTTTAGTTGCTGCGTAACGTGTCAACAAACGTACATAAATGGGAGAATCGAATATGCGGTACAAGTTTTTTATTCTCCCTTCGCGTACGTACCGAATTCGACGATCCACGTCTCCGCGCATTGCACTTGTCATGCGAGACGCCATTTTCCAAAACAAACCGGCGAAATAGCTCCGTTGACAGCTCTCCGCGCAATTTCGACGGAAAATCGCAGCGATCGGTGCGACTGTGCGACCAACCGGTTGGTCGCAGCCGAAAATCGGGGGGTCGGCACTGCGACTGCGATTTTCATCGCAAACGACGGAAATCGCACTTCCGGTGCGACGAAAATCGCATCATGTGAACCAGGCTTAATACGTACAGGCACCGCAGAGATGGAGTTTCAAAGCGCACGACGAAAACGTTCACCTGGAATTGGCAAACGTTCACGCTGGAACTCATGAGCACATGACATGACTACCACTTTCAGAGAAAACCCTCAGAGTGAGCGCGAGCGCACCAACCTTTAGGCATTCCGAGCCTACAGAGAAGGGCGAAGAGATTCAATAAAACAGCGGCGTTAAGTCATGTGATCGACTACGCGCAAGTCAACGCAAAGTGTGCATGCAACAGAGAGTGGCGATTAGACTGGGTAAAGGCAGTCACTGCTCTGTCCTGCGGTAATGGTTGCAGTCGTTGCAGAGGTTGCAGCACAGAACACCTATGGTTGCAGTACTCGGCTTTCTCGATATGTTCGGAGAGCTTAGGAGCGTAAAACACGATTGATTCGGTTAAGCCTTGCGGTAGGTGGTAATGCGTGGTAATGCGCAGCTTTTCCGGCGTTCTGCCTACCGCTCTGTGACGTTTCCTCCCGATATGCTTGTGCAGTTTTGGTCGTTCATTGCAGCTTCTTCATTTATTGTCTGCATTAGAAGTTTGATCCTGAGTGCAACAACCTCATGTTGCTGGATGACATGTCTTTTCGGAAGATAGTGCGCTGAAGGCAGCCATGGAAGAGACTAGCACCCCGCGATATGATCACGTAATACGTGTTGAAGTGTGTGTTGGTCCCACATATGTCCGCTATGGGACATCCAGTTCAAAACATTGTTTGGACATCTATAGAATTAAAGTTGTGTGGATTTATTTAGATCCCAGTTCAATCGGGTCGATGTCCGAAGAATGTCTTAAATGGGACATTCCAAAATTAATGTGCTCATGTTATCCACCGGACGTCCTAACCGGTACTTGGACGTACGGGTCTAATCGGGATGTCCACAGGTTATTCGTGGTCCAATGGATTTTTGACCTTAGGCAACCATCTCGACCCTCAAATAGCAAGGCGCTTCCCTTCCTGTTAGCCTACGAATTTTGCCTTCTATTTTCTTTTTTCGCATTCTTGTAAATCTCCATGGTATTCTTTGTTTTCTTTATTTGCATCTAATTGGCTGTCTCTGTTTCCCTCACTTTCTTTCTGACTCCTGGTTGTCTATTTACACTTTCAATTACCGTGTACCTGGTTGCCAACTTTCTTGACCTCTTCCTTCATTCCGTCAAGCTATGATCTGTCGGAGCATCTAGATATGTATTGATCGCAAATACTTTTCAAGATGGGGCCCCTCGGCCGCCGCTGCAGTAGAGCGCTCCCTGTCCCTCTCTTCCCTTCCATCCTCCTAGTGTTATGTACGCAATGGAACACGGTGCGCTTCCTCCCCGCTTTCCTCTCTTGCGCGTACGATACTGCGCCGCCATCGTCGGCTTACTCTCGCAAGCTTTCACTCGCACATACAGCATACGGCGCGCAGCTACGATGTTATCACCCTTGGGCTTTATACGACGCATCACGGCGACGGCGACGTGATATTCGACGTTGATTGTGACGTGAAATTTTATTTCCGCTTTTGCGGGCCTTTCCACGCACGTGGCTGTCAACTTCATACACTTCGGACCTTGTAAGCACGTATGTTGGTCTCCGTTCGCGCCAAATCCCGGTCGAGAAAGGCCACAAGCACAATTTGCCCACGGCTTCAGCAGGAAATGAAGAACAGGGAACACAAGGTGTGTAAATTGGCAGTCATGTCGCTGTGCGTATTGCAGCAGCAGGTGCTTACCTTGGGTGACTGTTTCACATTGCAACTGACCAGACCGCCAAATCCGAGAAACAACGCAGCGACCACTGCTATGTGGGACAGCAGTGAAACCAAACTCTGCAATCAATCACTACCTCGTGCAAAAGTCAAGGCTATCGAACAGGAAGAGCGACCCTCAACAAGACTAGGAATGAGGAATCAAATATAGGAATAAGAAAACTCGCGTGTAGAAGAAAGAAAAGCCACTTTGCTCTTCAATCGTTGAAGGTCAAAACCACTGAGAAAAGTAAAATTTTACGTTGCAGACGGTGCAAAGAAGAATGGAAAACATCCGATGCTGCATCAGTTATTTCAGGAGAGGAATCGCACATGGCCGCGAACACTAGGAAATACTGCTACAGATACGCTACTGTGCTACTAAAGAGTGACTCGTAATAAGGATGAGCAAAGAACCGGTTGATCTTATGTTTCGATGAGGAAGAAGGATGACCTTGAACAAAAATGGGGAATGAAAAGCTTGCTTTCAAATAAAAGAAATCTTGTCCTTGAATACACCAATAGAATAATTTGGCAAAGCTAGGATGCTGATTAAGGAAAGGAAACCCAAAACCACAAGACGATGAAGCAGAAAAGAGAGAAGTATTACGCTTATTTTTGCGAGATGCCCTGACAGCTACCTACAGGGCTTTTTCAATTTTCTCTTGGCAGCAGATTCAGGCCTTTTTCCAAGCTGAAATCTTGTTTTTTAAACCAAAGGTACCAAAGAAGCCGAGGATAGGCGTAGAGCTGCAGAAATTTCTGTTTGTAGTCTGCACTGCAAAATGGCAGATCGCCGGTCTCCTCTGCCATGATACAGAACAATTCACGTGGTAACGCCTTAATGATGTGCAATAAAATATATTGCGTGTGTAAATTTGTCCTCTATCCTCACGTCATACTGATACGATGGCTTAATCGACACATTTAAATGGCAGAGGGCCTTTTCCTTTATTTCAACTGTTTTAAACATAATAAATAGTTTGGTAGGTCTTTAGAGGTTCTGGCTACTTTCCGTAAGGAGGTCGTGGCATGAGCAGCGCTGCCCCTTCTTTAGGAATGTTTATGTCAAATACCCATACACTTAGTAAAACATGTTGGACTCCAGCATATCACTTGCTTCTTCACTACTTTCAGCCGGCCCTTCTAAAGGCATCACTAGAGGTGCTAGGTGCCCCTACTGTCGCTCTGCTCAGGTTAGGCAGTGGAAGTGTCTGAAGTTCCGTTAGAACACGCCTTTCCATCTCGCAGTTGTTGTTTCCAGAAAGCTTTCAAAGCTTCGATACAACAATGCGCCTGAGTGCCACAGGAAACTGATGGTGATTTGGAGTTTGTTTTGCAAACGTGCTGCTGCCGATGAGCCCGAAGATATATCCTCAAGGGGATCCCGATTCAGCCGCCGCGTCAACAAGGCTACTGGAGGTTTTGCCGCAGCAACAAGATTTCGCTTTCGCGTTGATAGGCCAATAAATATAGTTGTAGGTTGGAGACGGCAACTGAACTTCCAGGAATTAATCCAAAGCCTTTCAAAACTCAATGTGTTCTGTGAACACAATGTGTCTCACAGGCGTGCCTCATTTTCCGCTTTTTTGTGCGTCGTGTAGTTCAAGGCATTGAGCAGCTTGTCTATTCGTTCTACAATGCTGCCTGTGTGTGTCGCAGTAGGAGGTAAAACGTTAAAAGCAATGAATTAAGGTCTGAAATGCTAATTACACACTGTTACGTGAAGCGGTATGAGCCTTCGAATAGAAGATGAAGAAGCGCAGGAACCTGGGTTCAGGAGAAGAGAAGAGGGAAGTTAGAATAAAATATCAGACAAGATGGACGCCAGTTCCATAGCAATACTTTCCGTCTATTGTGTCCTTTAACTAGGAACGCTACATTACGTAATACTTGCGGGGCAAATTTCAGCACCCTGTTGCCGAAAGGAGTTTTTGTACAAATTACGGTCTGATTTTGGTAGGTACTTATATTTCGGAAGATGAGAAGACTCGTACATTTCGAGTATGTGTTAGGATGAAGTAACATCCTCGCCACTGTGGAGGTCATATTTCCGCGAGTCCATAGCAGATTGCAACAAGTACAGTGGGTCAAAAATAAAGTATATTTTTGCCCGATGCATGTAAAAAAAAAAGGATCCTGTGGGCTGTCCCAACTGCAGAATTGCTGCTAGTTTGATTGCATATCAGTGCTTTTCCATAGAGACCATAGTCTTTCCGCTTGCTTACTAGCTCTCTCAGTAAACTCAAGACGGATGTAGAATCAGCCATACCTTCACCTGTCATAAAAGCTACAGGCTGGAGCCCCCGCTTCGCTCTTTCTGACACCAGAAAAAAAGAGTGCTGTGTATGCTACTTGACCAGACCTTTCAATGCCGCTGTCGACATGACCGCCATCATGCTTTGAACAATATTCCAGGTTTCGTTTTAGAGAAATTTCGCCAAAGATGAGGACTCTTGCCCTGTCCATCAGATACCGATTTCTTTGGTTGTTTCATTGACGAAATCCAGGGTCTCTAACATCAACCCAGGTTTGAGTGATATTGCCGATACCCAGGGTTTTAACACTTTTATTATTTGAAGGCTCAGCGTTTTTTCCAGGTGTTTGGGCTAGTGAAATAGTGGTTAAGGGTGAACTGACGGAACCCTTTTGGCCAACGTCGTCCGTGCTTTGGTTACAGGTGCATGTGAACACGAATAATTTCTAGGAAGTCTTTGTTGAGGTGCTTGGATGAGTCGGCCAGTAATCAGTGTTGGTGGAATGATGACTGATGCCCTTTAGCTCTCTGTAGGCTTAATATCAAACAAATACTTCTGCATCGGCTTCCTTGTTCGTGGTGTAAAAACCACGTGAATTCGGCTCCGGCCCCTTATTGTTGGACTTGACGGGGGCTCCTGAAATGAGGACTAAGACGTGCTCGGTGAAAACTCCGCTAGGACAACACAGTAGCTCATGAAACAAGAACACAGACAATAGGATGTGCAAAATTGCCGTACACCAGCTCTGAACTCACCTTGAGCGACAGCTGGCGGAAGAAAAAGCCTGTGAGACGTGCTTGGTGCAGGCTCTGTTGGGACAAAAGAGTAACGAATAAGACCCAAGAACGTCACCAGTTAGTCGCATACCATGCATGGAACTGTCTAATGCAATGAATTCGGTACTTTCACTTCAATTTACCAAAGGGCTATTCGGATTTGGGGGGAGAAAGAAGCTGCCGGCGGACACGAAAAAACAAACATGAAGCTACTCTGTCACCCACGGGCGCGGCTGCAAAATAGAATACGGGAGGGGCGTTCCGATATCACTCATTTTTTTCATGACTGTGTGTGTATAACGACGGTCTGTTGCGAGTGTGCGGCGTTTCTCACACCCACTATCGTGCGGAGTGTCCTTAATGTGTACAAACAGCGTTAAGGAGCACAAGAATTAGAAGACGAGAAACGCTGGTTCGCAACGAAACGTTTATTTCGGAAACAGCAACGGTGGGATCTGACTGCCGATATGCAATGAAGGATCTAGTTCGTTAGCTTGTCTCCGCCTTTAAGTTAACGAAACGAATCTTACATGATGATTCAGCCAGCGACGTTAAGTAACTCACCAGTGTTGCCGCCCTCAGTCGTAGCAGAATCCGGCTCCTGTTTCGGCGTGCTCCACATGGCTCAAGACCGAAATGTAGCTTTCGGGCTTGCATGTCCACTTGCCGACACGTCACTTCACCCCAAGCTAAATAGCTTGGGGTGAAGAGATATCGAAGCGAAATGTCGAAACGATATAAATTAGTTCTAGCCCGCAATAGGAAACCAGCGTAAGTGTACAAGCCAGTGAATCTGTGCCTGCCATGCACGTGAACATAACGGTAAAGCATTCAAATGAAGGCCTGAGGTGTCACGTGGGAGGTCGATGATGCTGAGCGTTATTTTGCGTTTACGATGGCTAAAAAGAAACAGCTAGTACCCAAGAGCAAAATGTGTTAGCGGCCAGTCGCGTGTATTCGCGCGCTTCTTTCACACTCGGAAAAACTTTTGTGCAGGACGTATCGAGCAACAGGAAGCTGTATCGGGAATTTTTCATGTTGCTCTACAATTTTCGCATTGACGCTTGTCATCTTACTATAATAATTCAGAAGCTGATCAATTTAAACTAATTATGTAATTAGGCGGAATGTAAGAAATAATCTCAGGATCTGTAAGTGACGGCGAACAGCGTTACTTTGGTTCAGTCCAGCTACGTGGCATTTGTACATTTTTAATCATGCCCTGGTGCATGATATTTGGGAAACTCTTTATATATGCAGCACAACTGACGGTGACCTAGAGGCGTGTACATTCGCCTAAGAGACGAGAACGAAAGAAAGTACAAGGGACACGTGGCGTATTGTGTTTCCTTTCGTTTGTTAGGGGCATTTACTCGCATGCAATGTTGAAGGAACTCGACCAACTAGCTGTGTTGACGGTGCCCTGCTTGCTCTGGACCACCGTCAGTTGCACTTCGCTCCTCGAAAAGGTTTCTAGAACGAGTGTACAGTGAGCTCCTGAACCTCACTTTTCAATGTGGTGACGCGCTTTACATTATGCATACGGGACGTCAAAGAGATGCAACGTAATCCTAACGCATTCTCTTGCGTTTACTATGTAATTGCCACTGATTTTTTAAAAAAGAGTTTGTCGGACTCACTACGGTTCAGTTATATTATGTGTATTAGTGGCTGCTTATAGCACCACAGAGCGCTTGTTCAGAGTACTAATTGCATGCTGATTGGAGTTTTTTAGTGAAGCGTAGCTTAGGTTTATTGTCACGCAGTCCTCATACCAGCTAACAGCGCGGGGAAAGCCAGACGCTATCTTGCTCGGTGCTCTTAGGCTACTGATAAACGCCGCTCAGGTTACAAACCATGGCTTGGAGAGGAAAAAAAAATGAAATACAAGAAAAACAAGAAAGAGCATTGTGGCTCCGGAACGTCACGTGTGGATCGTAACGTAGTTGTCACAGAGATGTGAGCATGACGCTGCAACTGTTTAGGCTGTACGCCCGCAGCCATCAGAGATTTCTACGCCTTCGCTCATCGCATGCATTAGCAGGATACAGTACACGCTTGGGTACCGGAGATGGCTTCTAAATTTCCCTCATTGATAAATATCTCTCAGGCACGTACAGATGTCGTCAGTGGGTGCTAGATTGTGGATTTATCAGGTAAGGGAACGATACCATTTTTGATGAAACGATAGCCCAGAATATCAATGGCAGATACCCCTGGCTAAAATCAGGCAGCGTCTACTGATTGTGGCTAGTTCCTTGAGCAAGCTTCGTAAGTTTTGGTGGGATGGATAGCAGAAATAGCATGCAGAGGAACGACGTCCTGTGAAAGAATGATGGAGGTGGTGGAAGGATCGCTTGGGCCTCTAACAACAGACTTTCTTGCCATTCAGTTGCCGCAGCAGTGCTCGAGTCAAATTTGGAGTCGAAAGAAGGCCTTCGTTAGAGTTCGGTGCGGAATGTCTCCTGGCTAAGCGCTACGAACGTTGGGACGGGATAGCTCGTGAGGCCAATGCATCGATCATATGAGGCGCAATGTTTCAGGTGAAACTTTCATCTGTGCCACCGTAACAATGGCGGCCTGGACGTTAATCTCATTATCATCGTCAGCCTGGTTACGTCCACTGCAGGGCAGAGGCCTCTCCCATACTTCAACTACCTCGGTCATGTACTAATTCTGGTCATGTTGTCCCTGCAAACTTCTGAATCTCATCCGCCCACTTAACTTTCTGCCGGCCCTTGCTACGCTTCCCTTCCCTTGGAATCCAGTCCGTAACCCGTAATGACCATCGGTTATCTTCCCTCCTCATTACATGTCCTGCCCATGCCCATTTCTTCTTCTTGATTTCAACTAAGATGTCATTAACTCACGTTTGTTCCTTCACCCAATCTGCTCTTTTCTTATTCCTTCACGTTACACCCATCATTCTTCTTTCCATAGCTCGTTGCGTCGTCCTCAATTTCAGCAGAACTCTTTTCTTAAGCCTCCAGATTACTGCCCCGCAGGAGAGCACTTGTAAGACACAGCTGTTATACACTTTTCTTTTGAGGGATAATGGCAACCTGCTGTTCATTATCTGAGAATGCCTGCCAAACGCACCCCAGCGCATTCTTATTCTTCTGATTATCTGTCTCATGATCCGGATCTGCGGTGACTACCTGCCCTAAGTAGATGTATTCCCTTACCACTTCCAGTGCCTCGCTACCTATCGTAAACTACTGTTCTCTTCTGAGACTGTTAAACATTGCATTCGTTTTCCGCAGATTAATTTTAGACCCACTCTTCTGCTTTGCCTCTCCAGGTCAGTGTCCATGCATTGCAATTGGTCCTCTGAGTTACTAAGCAAGGCAATAGCATCAGCGAATCGCAATTTACAAAGGTATTCTCCATTAACTCTTATCCTCAATTCTTCCCAATCCAGGTCCCATAATACCTCCTGTAAACACGCTGTGAATAGCATTGGCGAGATCGTATCTCCCTGCGTGACGTCTTTCTTTACTGGTATGTTGTTGCTTTACTTATGGAGGACTACGGTGGCTGTGGAGCCGTAATAGATATCTTTCAGTATTTTTACATGCGGCTCGTCTACACCCTGATTCCGTAATGCCTGCATGACTGCTGAGGTTTCGATTGAATCAAACGCTTTCTCGTACTCAATGAAGGCTATATATAAGGGTTGGTTATATCTCGCACATTTCTCTATCACCTGATTGATAGTGCGAATATGGTCTATTGTTGAGTAGCCTTATGAAATCCTGCCTGGTCCTTCGGTTGACAGAAGTCGAAGATGTTCCTGATTGTATTTGCGATTAGCTTAGTATATACTTTGTGGGAAACGGACAGTAAGCTGATCGGTGTGTAATCTTTCAAGTCTTTGGCGTCCCCTTTCGTATGGATTGGGATTATGCGAGCGTTCTTCCAAGATTCAGGTACGCTCGAGGTCCTGAGGCATTGCGTATACAGGTTGGCCAGTTTTTTTTAGAACAATCTGCCCACCATCCTTCAGCAAATCTGCTGTTACCTGATCCTCCTCAGCTGCCTTCCTCCTTCGCATAGCTCCCAAGGCTTTCTTTACTTCTTCCGGCGTTACTTGTGGGACATAAAATTCTTCTAGACTATTCTCTCTTCCATTATCGTCGTGGGTGCCACTGGTACTGTAAAAATCTCTATAGAACTCCTCTACAACTTGAACTATCTCATCCATATTAGTAATAATATTGTCGGCTTTGTCTCTTAACGCATACATCTGATTCTTGCCTTGTCCTAGTTTCTTCTTCACTGCTTGTTCACGTTAATCTCAATGATAGCCAATTCCGCCATTGGCTATCCACACAGACACACTTACGGCACTCACTCTTACCTCTTGACTGGGGAGTATCCTCCCACTTGTAGTAAGTGCGGCCAAAATCTCACAGTCCTGCACGTTCTTATCCAATGCCCTGCAATAGAAGCAGAAAGGAAAAGTATTTCATTTCCGCATATCGCGAAAATATTCCTCTTCACCCGAAATTTTTTCTCAGCAATGAACCGCTTTTTAATCCGAAACTAGTTTTAGAGTTTTTAGCTGAAACAGACGCTCTGGAGATCATTTGGCCAGGAGATTTTTAGCTCACGTATAACAGCCCTGCACTCAAATGCTTTCTTGAAGTTAAAGTGTGAATGTAATGTTTTATTGCATCATGATTTTAACGAAACTCCATTACCATAGCCCACAGCACTACTTACTTAACCAGTGTCATTATTTTATCAAGTATATATTTTACGCCACCCACAGCGACCGATTTTAGGCCTTTTTACAGCCATATCACATATACCATGAGAAATTCATTGTCTAATTCATTGCCTGCATCATTCACAATGCACCGTTAACATTACCTTTGTCATGGCGCTCTTTGGCCATACCTGGCCCTTGCGCCATAAAACACCACGCATCATCATCACTGGCTATCCACAATTGTCTTTGATTCACCGGTGGCCATGCCAACTGGATATTTATATTGCTTCGCGGTTACAGCGAATTTTGTTTTCAGGTCGCTAGTTTAAATGAAGGGTACATAGCAGAGTAATTACGTAGATTTCGTTTTCACTGGTCATGAGTGATACGAAGGCGAAATTAGCAAGGAAGGCTGCGTCTCAACCAGTCAGCCTATCAGTGTCTTAAGCGCGCGTGACTCAGAGAAAGACAAAAGGAGCGCCACATTTCCAATGGTCCTATCGACACTGTTTCGGTAGCAACGTATAGCACACAAGTTCCGCGACCCACCTTGGCCGTAGCGGGTGTACTATGATGAGGTTGCCGCACAGCGAAGCAGCCACGCCTGCCCTGTCTTATAGTATATGGTCCGGCACTGTAGACGAGCCTGTGCGCGTGACTCTGTGCTCTTGTTCGGCTGATCTTCTGAACTTTGGCGCCACTGGAGTGTGGCGTCTTCGTGTGGGTAGTCTTCAGGAGCCTCACCACCATGTGGAGATCTTCGCAGTAGAGGTGTCAGAGCTTCTCTAGTACCGTATGGAGCCCTGTTTCATCCGGCGCATCACTCCACGCAGTCTCCGCACGGACAAGCGCGGGCACTACACCAATATTGCCACACAGGCCGCAAGCACCCAGAGGTGGCATTCAGAGATTCAGAGGCGCCCGGTGGTAGCCCTCCGCCCTTTTGCACTGTGTCCAGCCTAGGGCGAGCGATTTCGGTACCCTCCTCTTATAGTTACGCCACTGAACACCTGCCAACAATACTAACAGCCGTATCACTGACGTGGTAGGCAGAAAAAAGAAGACAAGAAATGTTAAACGTGGTGGGTGATGGTGTCTCACAGGGGCAATTCGGCTCGGCTGGATTTCACAGCAATAATTTTGCTTTAGGGACACTGCTGGGCTATGGATTGCGCTGGCGACGCTCGGCGCAGTTTCATGCCGTGTTGTTACTGGGGTCCCGAAGTGGTAGTTTTGTAACACGAGTGTGTTCCTTTGAGACAGAGGGAGGAAATAAATTAGAGGCCACACACTATGTACAGCCACATGGGTATCGTGTCTTGATGGGTCACTTTGCTGATAAATTGTTCATTTTTTATAGGCGAATGTGAAGATATTCCTACATTTCGAAGTCTATTTTCTGACGATGCTAAAACCATATGTTCCGTGCTCCAGAGCCTAAAGTATTCTCTTACAACTAACACCGCTGCACGCACAATCCGTGACTGTGCTTTCGAAGTTTATTTTCGCGCCTAAATTCTAGGTCATTGCCTGTAGAATATAGGCGCAAGAGATTTCACCTCGTGGCCGCAAGGGACTGCGGTTATTCATAGCTGCAATTTCTGCGCATGTTGCCCCCCCCCACCCCCCTCACTCCCTGTATTTATTGTTGCGTTCTTCTCAGGAGCTTTAGATATGTCGCTGCTAGGTTCAGTGTAATATCTGAAACGTGCTCTGTTTGCATAAAAGCAAGGATCCCTGTTAGGCTCCAATTTATGGAACTGTGTTTTGACATTTCTGCAGGACGGCAACTTGACAAAGATTACAGGCGAGCAGAACACGTTCCCCGCGCCGCTGAGGCGGGCCATCACGCAGTTCCAGGAAGACCTACGCGGGGCGATTCGGCGAAGCGAGAACGCAACGCTGCCGGATGCCGAACTCGACAGCGCGACCACTGAGGCCATAGCCCTCCTGCTCGCGTACTGGGCATCCAAGACTCCGCTAAGGAATCGCACCTACAGGAACCCAGAAGGCGAGCGAAACAGGTTCGTGATAAGCTTCGGAGACATACCTGGAAAATTGGGTGATGTTTGCTATAAATTAGACGTCAGTGTTACAGTGGCCGCTGCCACGGTCATCTGAAGGAGCGTAAACTACGAAACAATGAGGAAGGCACTGAACTCCGCATTTTCTAACCTAGTTCTTCAGGCTGGACACCTCGAATCTAGGCGGCGGTGTTTCTCAACTAGGGCAAACTGTGTGCATTTGTTAGGATCCTCGGCAACTGCTTACATACAAAATTTTGATGCGTTTACATTCTGAGAGTACTTAACGCCGGGAGAAGTTTGTATGCTTGTATCTACGCATGCTAGTATCTAATCGTTTTCCCACCTACCTGGACCACTGAGTAGTGCGTGGTCGCATAGTAGAGTATCGGGCTGCTGTGCTGACGGAACAGGGTTCTAAACCAACCGTCGAACCAACTTGGGGACATGTGGAAATGTTTACATACTTCCGCTCTTCGACGAACCTCTTTCATGCTGGCATGTCTCGCAGTACATCCGCGACTGGGTAGGTGCCGCTGTTGGAAGTCGGTCTAGGCGCATCTTGAATGAACCTCTACGATACCTATTTTACCCATTGGGTGAGTGCCACTATGTGTGTGCCACTCTTCAATGAAGCCTTTGATACCAACTTCGTGAACGAGGTATGTGCCACTGGGATTTGGAGTTTGCCGTTCTGCAATGACGAAAAAAGAGCCATTAATTTTTTTACAACGAAGGCGCCAAATAAAATGACGGACGAAGGAAGACGACACGATACAACCACGTAGGCGCACTGACAACTGAACGGTTTGTTTCTTGATGCAGGAAAAATAGCTGCTGCGAAGAGTGAATAGTCAAGAAAAAAACACTGCCGTCATCTGAATTAAGCAACGAAAACACGATACAGAACAGCTTCTGTCACAATCCGCCCGGGTTCGTGAACGAGGGAGGGCTCGAGGCACCCTCCGTTAGACAGACGCTCCGCAGCGTGGTGGTGATGAACGATGACTGATCGCCGAGCAGCTGTGCTCGCCGGTGTTTATTGGTGCGGTTACCAATGTTGCCTACCGAGCCTGGAAGGCCAAGGAAGAATATGCCCGAGGAGGCGTCACATGCTTGTTACACCCCCTTACCGCCAGTTTGTTTGTCGACAACAAACGTCCAAGTTCAAAGTACGACGCTCTGCCTCCATCCTAGCCGGGTCGACGGTGCCTGCTACCAAGGCGAGTTACGGTCAGGTGGCTTCCGCCGTCGAGTACTCCGCCTGGGCACCGGTGTTCACGGGCCGGGCGTGACAACGCCGGGTGCTGCCTGAGCCAGCCTCGCTCCGTCCGGAGGGTCCGCAGTGGTCGGCCTTGTGATTGGTGCCGGACTTGACACCGGCACAGCGGGCGCCGCACCACTAGCAACGCATGCCGCTTCCGAGATGGGCGGTGCTACGCTGGAAGCGACTTGTGTTGCCACTAGTCCTCCTGCGGGCTGGAACTCTGTGTGAAAGTCGAGAGTGCTGGCCAGGTCCCGAGGCGAGGCCTAACATGGTCGGTGTGTCTGTGCCACATGGCCCCGTCTGGCATGCGGACGAACAGCGATGAGGCACTGGCAGGAGACACCACCGGTCCTGCGGACCAGGGTGCGCCAGGACGGAGGTTTCAGGCGAAAACTGGAGCTCCCGACTCCGGCAAAGGCCCGGGATGGCACCCTCGGTCAACAGCCAGCTTCAGCTACTTCAGGAGCATTGTGGATCGGAGGTCCGGGTGCAAGACGTCCAAGGGTGTTTTGACCATCCAACCCAGCAGGAGCTCACAGGGGGCACGGTCAGTGACATCGTGTGGCGTGGTCCAATACTGAAACAGTATCTGGGCAATCTGCGTCTGGAAATCCCCAGTCGGGCTCTTCTTGAGCTTGTCTTTGATGGTTCGCAGCACTCGCTTGGGTGCACCGTTTGAAGCAGGGTCGTAGGGCGGAACCATCATCCGGCGGATTCCATTCTTCGTCAGCCAGACCAGGTACTCTGTGCTGGCGAAAGCAGGACCATTGTCGGACGCGATGACGTCCGGCAACTCTTGGGCGGCGAAGAACTGTCGTAGCGTTGCAATTGTCGCACCTGCTGATGGAGTGGTGACAGGGAGAACATCCACTCACTTCGAGAAGGCATCCACCACCACCAGGAAGTAATGGTCCTTGAAGGACCCCTCAAGATCCACATGTAGGCGGACTGTGGCAACGGCCAGAGGGTGATTTCCATATGACGTGAGGCCCGCTGATGCTCCTGGCAGATTTGGCAGCTCTGCACCATGTGAACGATGTCCTGGTCCCGGCAAGGCGACAAAACATGGTACCGGGCCACCATCTTGGTCTTTTCCATGCCAGGATGACCCCCGTGGAGCAACTGCAGGACTCTGGACCGGAGACTTTTGTGGGATCACCCCCCTGTAACCCCACAGTAGGCAGCCCTGCTGCAAGCTCAGCACTGCGCCCTTGTGGCTATACGCCACCTGAACAGGACTGGGTCCCGGTTGGTCGCTTGCGATGCCGCACATCTGGAGAGCACCTCCGGGTACGCGTGCTCCAGCATGAACACTTCAGCAGGTTCTAGAACGGCATCAGGCACCTCAGGCAGGGGCAGGCGGCTCAGGGCATCAGCAGGTCCAAGGTCCTTTCGCAGACGGTAAACCAGCTGGTAACTATAAGCTGCCTGCCTCAAGGCCCAGCGAACCACTCGAGGGGATGCCTGCACGGGAACTGCCTTGTCAGGCCCCAGCAGCTCCAACAGCGGCTTGTGGTCCGTGACCGCCTCGAACTTCCGGCCCCACAGATACTTGTGGAAGCGTTCGGCACCGAACATGAGGGCCAGGCCTTCCTTGTCCAGCTGGCTGTAGCGTTGCTCTGCAGCCTGAAGCCGACGAGAAGCAAACGACACAGGCCGTTCCTGGCCATCTTTGTCCCTGTGTGCCAGAACGGCTCCCACGTTGTAAGGCGACGCATCTACGGTCAGGACGACGGGCTTGGCAGGATCAAAGTGTACCAGCACTGGAGCCTTGGTGATTAGCTCCTTGCTGCGCTGGAAGGCCTGGTCCGGCTCCTTCCAGACCCATTGCTGACCATGTCGAAGCAGAAGATGGAGCGGCTGTAGATGCTCCGACAGGTTTGGCAGGAGACTCCTGTAGAAGTTAATGAGGCTGAGGTAACTCTGAAGCTCCTTCTTGTTCTGGGCTTAAGCGCCTTGAGCACAGCATCAACTTTGCGGGGAGCCGGGGCTAGGCCAGCCTGGGAAATGACATGTCCCAAGTACTCAGCACTGGGGGCCAGGAAAATGCACTTGTCGAGCTTGAGCTTAAGGCCGGCGTCCTGCAGCCATGCCAGGACGTTGTGCAGGTTCTGCAGGTGGTTCCCGTCGTCGCTAGCAGTAACCAGGATGTCATCCAAGTATACCGCCATGTGCCGCATGACCCTGAAGAGGTTGTCCATCTCCCTGTGAAATATGGCGGGGGCTGAGACCACGCCATATGGTAAGCGCGTGTACTGAAAGAGCCCCAAGGTTGTCGATATTGTGACATACTTCCGGGAGGCATCCTGGAGCACCAGCTGCTGGTAATCATCTCTGAGGTCGAGCTTGGTAAACCTCTGCCCACTGGACAATGCTGACCAGAGATCCTCAATCCGGGGAAGCGGGTACTTCTCGACGGTAGCGACGGGGTTGATGGTAACCTTGAAATCCCCTCAGATGCGGACACCGCCGTCTCGCTTGAGGACTGGTACGATGGAAGCGGCCAATTCAGACGTTTTGACCGGTACCAGGATGCCCTTACGCCGTAACCGTTGCAGCTCCTAGGTGACTCCGTCCTTGAAGACGAAGGGCAGTGGGCGAGGCTTGAAAAAACGAGGCCGGGCTCTCTCAGGCACATAGATGCCAGCCGTCGTGCCGGCGAATGTGCCTATCCCTGGTTGGAACAGGGACTTGAACTAGGTTAGGAGGCTGTTGACGTCTTTCACCGCATGCAGGCTGGCTTCCTGGTACTCTGGCAGACGAACGTCCAGTGCATGAATCCATTTTCTGCCCAGTAACGTCGGCGACGACCCCTTTGGGTAAGTAAAGGGGAAGGGTTGCCTGCCTGTCACCAAAGCGAACGCTGACCTGTGCATGACCATAGACCTGGGAGAGCTACCCAGAGTAGCTGCGCAGCATCACACCCGAAGCCTCGACGGACACGCCGGGGAAAGTGCACTTGAAGAGTTCCCCGGCCATTACTGACACGCTGGCGCCTGTGTCCAGCTCCATGAAAATGGGGTGCACGCAGATTTCGACGGTCAGCATGTACGGCGGCACAGACGACGGTACAATGGCTTTGTGCCACATGGCGAAAATCGGCGGGTCCTCGGCCACGACGTGCAGCCTGGCCGCGGAAGAACTTTAGCCTGCTGCCGCACGCCCCCGCCGCATACCCTTGCGACGGCTACCCTGGTCGCAGGCTTGTGTGGTACGTGAGCTTGAACAAGGCTGCTGCTGCTGTTTGCTGTTCGTCCTCCCCCTTCGGCACACCCGCGCCAGGTGCCCAGTTTTTCCGCACGTGAAGCATTGTGCTTGAGAGAACTGGCACTGTGAGGGGGAGTGGGCACCACCACAGCGACCGCAGGTACTTGCCTTTGTCACCAACTTGTTAACTGCCGCTTCCGCCGACGGTGAGCCAGTCGCACGGTCGATCTCGCCGGTATCCTTGGCGGCAGCTTCCATTGCCAGCGCTACCTTCACGGCGTCGTCCAGCGAGGGGTCGGTAAGCTCCAGGAGTCGCGTCTGCATGGCGGGGTTGTTGATTCCGCAGACCAAACGGTCCAGGAGCAGGGAGTCCAGGTGATCCTCGAAAACGCAGGCACTCGCTAACCCTCGTAGCGCAGCGACGAACTGCCCGAGGGTCTCTCCTTCCCGGCAGCTCCGGTTGTTGAAGCGGAAACGCTCCATTAGTGTGGATGGTGCTGGGTTGAAATACGAGCGCATTACGGCGAGCAGCTCACCAAGCGTCCTAAGACGTGGCGTGGCTGGCTTGAGATGGTCGAGCAGAAGACTGAAGACGCGGGTCCCGCAGCTGGCTAGGAAAATGTCCCGCTGTTTGACCTCGGGTGTGTCGTTTGCCCGGAAGAACACGTGGACTTGCTCCTCGTAAACTGGCCAGGTGGACCCATCTCCTTCGAACGGCTCGAGCCTTCCGTAGAGCGGCATGGCGGTAGCAATGGTGGGCGATGTTTCGCCGCTCGCGGCAGCGTGGGACGATCCGTGGGTACCCGTCGCCAGTGGCACGATCCGCCCGGGTTCATGAACGAGGGAGGGCTCGCGGCACCCTCCATTACACAGACGCTCCGCAGCATCGTGGTGATGAACGATGACTGACCGCCGAGCAGCTGTGCTCGCCGGTGTTTATTGGTGCGGTAACCAATGTTGCCTACCGAGCATGGCAGGCCACCGAGCCTGGTAGGCGAACGAAGATTATGCCCGAGGGGGCGTCACATGCTTATTACAGCTTCTAATCGCCTCTCCCAAGATACGCCTGTTCCTTTGCCGATAGAGAAACGGAGGGTTCACTGATAAAGCATCACCACGCTTCTTGATCTCAAGCGCTTCCAATATCTCCCTTGTAGGGGAGATAAACGAACCTCTCGCCGACTTGGGTCGCTGAGTATGTGCCACTGAGTGTGTGGCAAGCGAGCGAATCATTGTCAGTGCTCTCGGGTATCGTCGCGCCATGCTCCTCGTCTCAGAGGCCACCCGTGGACTTCTCGACAGCACCACTAGATGGCGAAAGGTGTCCAGATAGAAGTGCGAGAGAGGAGTCCGGTTGCCGTATGACGCGTTTCTCAGCATTCACAGACACCGGTGCCCCATGCATCTCAGAGGCCAAGTGCTGGCTTCGCAATGGCAGCGCTGATGGCGCCGAGTGTTTTTATGGAAGCGCGGAGGAGGAATCTCGTCGACAGTTATTGTGATATGGGTTGTTGCGGAATATTTTTATTCCTAGCTGTTCTCAATTTCTACTTAAAAGGGCTGCAACGGTGATCACGCTGACAAGCAAACTCACATTTCAGCAATAAGTCGAACGTTATCTAAGTGCATTGAGTCCCTCGGTCGAGGGGAAACACTGACGTACATATTCAAATAATAAAGGACGCACCTTGGGAGCATACAGAATGTGAAGAGCACTATACCGGGTAGGCGTTGTACTTGAGAACACAATGCTGCCTTCAGGTACAGCAACCACGCCTCAGGCCATAAAAAATAGATACAATTTCACAAAACCTTGAAAACTGCTTCGGTTACTTTTACCTAAAAAATTAAGTGATCCACCCTCCGCAACAATCTCCGATTCACTTCGGCGTTCGGCTGCATGCTTGAACCAGGTGGCCCTTTGAGATGTTGGCGATTGATTCCGCAACCGTGGTCATGGGTAAGTTTTTCGTGTTATATGGCAGTTTGGAAGGCTCGATTTCAGTGACATTCAAGACAGTATTCCAAGAGATTTAAATCTCGAGAGTTAGGAGGCCACAAATTGGGAGTGACATGGTAGTAAAAGTTCTCGGCCAGCCATTCCTCATACTGTAAAGACAATAAAAGTATATCGATACTGCAAGTTACACAACAATTGCTTTCGCTAGCGTTCTCGCAGGGATATCGCCACTACGACTGTGCAGCAAATCGTCATAGTGATGCACTTGATTATTTTTATGCCCGGTACACGTCACCACGATATGAGGTGGCCGTGTATTATCTCCGATTCGCACAACGACACGACCATCCGTTTTCATTCTATACCAGTTACAAAAAATATCAATATATGTTCAGACAGCACATGTTACTGTCATGCCTACTACTGTAATGGCTACATGTGCTACTGTCATGTCTCTGACAGTAGCCATGACAGTAGCCACGACAGTAGCTTTTTTCTCATGCGCAAAAACTGAACGCTGCTTCCTGCTTGGGAAAGGAAAAATCCGAGCAAGCGGATTGTTTCTATTTTGCATGAAACGGTATTTGATTACTTTTCGCTGCTCGCATTCAGCAGTTTTTGGCCTCAAAGATGCCTACTTGATATATTCACTCAATCGCATGGACAGTGCTGCTGGGATGAGCTGTAATTTCGCAGATGTCGTTTATTTTGCAGGCAACGCTATGGCCATTGGCTTACAGCTACCTTTTAACGCGACATTGTTAAGGAGCTCGTGTCGCAGCCGGTGTCGGTGTCGTCGTCGGTGTCGGCGGCGTTGGCCGTGAGCGATAAATGCCGCGAGGCACTTCATAAATAAAAAGCAACTTGCAAGATGGGCTGGGTGGGAATCGAACCAGGGTCTCCGGAGTGTGAGACGGAGACGCTACCACTCAGCCACGAGTTTTTTTTTATTGGCTCGCTTTTCACAGAGTTTACGAAATCAGAAGAACATATTAACAAGATCATAGTACCGAGAACCGTCGGCTGTTTGCTGACTAAAAGTCATCAGTATTTCGGCATCTGCAACAACATTTCTAATCTTGGAACCCACTCTGGTACATACGACTACACCTTATGCACTTCGACAAAATGGGACACCGATTCGCAAAAATATTCGCGAACTGATGTAGCGTCAATATCCGCATTGTGTACAGTAGTCCGAGCATAACCAGATCGAAAGGCACACCATCGTCGTTTTCGACCGTGAGATGACGGATTCCATGCGGACTTATGGCAACTCTTTTTTCAAGGTTCTCTGTAAGATGTCCCAGAAGAACACTCCACCCCAGCAATCTAAAAACACATGCTCAATTGTCTCTGGTGTTTTGCATAACAAACAATGAGTACCCCACGGAACAAATAAACCTTTTTCTTCTAACCATGTTTTAACGGGTAAGGTTCCTGTGTGCAGCTTAAAAAAAGGCTTTAACCCCTGGTGCAACTAGCATTTTTTCAACACGTTTCACAACATCTTTTCCTTTGCCTGCACAGTATAATTCACGGTAGAATGGCACAGGTAATAACACATCCACAAGGTCCGTGTACAGTTTTTTTTTTTACGTGACACATCAGTGAAATGTTGCAAAGAAAAACGCACCGATAAGAAGCGGAAAGATGACACCACTTCTTTAAGACACAACAAACTCCGGTAGCACTTCACCCAGCCTCAGTTGAATCATAGTTCTGAGAAAGGTATCATCTACATCTCTGAGAAAAACAAATCGACTGACGAGTTGTCTCACATACAGATGCACTAAACCAAGCCCACCATCACTCCCTCTTTTGAAGAGATTTGTTCGGCTCGTTTTTTCCCATAGAGAGCTCCAAGTAAAGACCGCGAACACTCTGTGCATTTTTTGTACATTTAACCTGCTGCAATGCAAAACTTGCATTACATACCATAGCTTACTTACAAGAAATCGGTTGCACGTCGTGGCCCATGCGAAAACCGACTTATCCCATCCTTTCCACTTTTGTGCATTTTCACGTAACACCTCTGTTTTTTTCAATAAGACTCGTTGTCAGAGTAGTACTGCAGGGGTACTCCTAAGTATTTTGTCGGTGTTTCTTGCCCTTTAATGTTCAAAAACATCCTTGGTGCAACGTCGCATTCTCCATGCCAGAACCCAACGCTCTTGTCCCAGTTTACTGCACTACCACTTGCTTGACAGAAACTTTTAACAGCATTGACAGTATGCGTTATACTTTCATGATCAACACAGAAAACTGCAATGTCAGCTTAAGCAAGAAGGCTTACCTCGGCTTGATGTAATTGAAATCATCGTATCGCGTCGTTCCTAATTACGCTTAGACAAAAGGGCTCAATATATATGCAAGAAAGAAGCGGGGATAATGGGCACCCTTGTCTGACTGAGCGCTGTACTGGTATGTATTCACCTACTAATTTGTTTATTATCAATCTCGTCGTACATCTGGCGTAAGCCATCCGCCCACCTTCGCCGATCACATTGCCTACATCCACATATTCAAGTATAGATAGAAACAGATCGTGCGGCACGCGGTCGCATGCCTTCTCAAGGCCAACTTGCAGCATAGCGACAATGAGTTGCATTGCGTCACAGCATTCAAGGATTCATCGTGCTATGTGTATATTTGTCATAATTGTCCTTCCTTTCATTCCGCACGCTTGATGTAGACCGACTAAATCTTTCATTACTGTCTGCAACCAGTTAGCCAATACTTTCATTAATATTTTATAGTATATATTTGTCAGGCTAATCGGCCTATGCCATGTGACGCTACGTAATTTGATTGGGTCTTCAGTTTTTGGTATTAGAACCGTGTGTGCTGACAAAAAGGACGGCGGTAGATGTTTGTTCGCGTAAGCCTCGTTGTATACTTCAGTCAAAACAGGCGCGATAACACCCTTAAACGCCTTGACCCGCTGATCAGATTTTCGACGATCACCGACTGTGTCCGCCGCTGTGGCCGTTCTGTGAGTATAGCGTGTTTTTTGAAGGCACAAGTTCGCCCAATAATACGCTTGTTTCGTCATTCCCAGTATTGCTGCTTTCCTCACCGTCACTACTACGTGGCATCTGCTGGAGGTGCTTTGCGTTCATGTACCGGATTTCCCCACAAAAGCCGTGACCCAAGCCCGAACGCGGAAGACAACACCAACGTCAACAATAACCAGCGTGGTAGCCGCAGGCTGCAAGGACTGCCCCCGGAACACGGACTTTTGCCGGAGACGAGCAGAAAGATTCTCACCAAGTCAATCCCAATGGCAGCCCCAGCGTCCGCCATCGTGCTGCAGCAGACGAGGGAGCCTCCACCGTTCCGCGGTTCAACGTTCGAGGACCCGGAAAGCTGGCATGAGACGTATGAGAGGGTCGCTACATTTAACAGCTGGAAAAGTGACGACCAACTGCGACATGTCTTTTTCGCATTGGAAGACGCCGCCAGGAGGTGCTTTGAGAACCGAGAAGCCACCCTAACAACCTGGGACCTGTTCCGAAGCGGCTTCCTGCAGACATTTGGAAGCGTCGTACGCCGAGAACAAGCCCAAGCGCTATTAGAAACCCGGCTGCAGCTACCTAATGAGACCACTGTGATCTTCACGGAGGAAATGAGCCGTCTATTCAGCCACACCAACCCGGAAGTGTCTGAAGAGAAGAAAGACCGCCTACTTCTGCATGGTGTGAAGGAGGAGCTTTTCGCCAGAATGGCACGAAGCCCACCGAAGACCGTCGAGTTTCTTCGCGAGGCCACCAGCATCGAAAAGACAGTCGAGATGCGAAACTGGCAATTCAACCGCCGCACGAACTCTACAAACTACGCCGGAGTTCAATGAGTGCCACCGACGATCTACGTTAGACCATCAGAGTGGTCGTACGGGAGATGCTGCAGAAGTTCTACCCAAGGTCGCAGTCTCAAGTTGATTCAATCGCCGAAATCGTTAAAGAGGAGGTACAGCGATCGCTTGGAGTTCCTGAGGTGCAACCACAATCATCGCAACCCCAGCCGGAAGCGATGACCTACGCCGCCGTCGCCCGCCGTCAAGGTCCCCTCCGCGACCACGCCAGGGCCCTGTAACGCCGCAATTCTGTCGTCCACCGCCGCCGCCGCCAGCACGCTCACCCGTCACCCAGCGCAGCTATGCAAGGAAGACGGACTTCTGGTGAGCCCGCGACCTCCACCCGCTCTGCTATCACTGTGGAGAAGCGGGCCATGTGTACCGCCGATGTCCACACCGCGACCTGGGACTGAGAGGGTTCGCCGGGAACGCGTCGCGTCCACAGCTTGGAGAGCACCCGCGTGACATCGCCGATACATCACCGCTACTCAGTGGAGCCCTCGACGACCCTCCCGTTCGCCATCACCAGGCCGCTACCTGTCACAGTAGCGCCGACCATACACTGGCCCAGCCCGGGGCCGCTCTGCGAGCCCATATCCGGAAAACTAAAAGCAGGAACCGATGGAGGTGCGGTTGCTGTTCGTCGAACTGAAGATCTTCCGCCGCCGACGAAGACGGTGAAGCTACTATTTCGACGACATACGCCGCCGTTCCGACGATGTCTGGAAGCAAAGAATACGCCGATGAAAGACAACCTGACGATGCCACGTACAGGCCACAGGTCAACGCGACGCTACCGCGATCCGACGCCAAGACATAACTGTAACGTAAGGCAAAGAACCACCGTCCTCGACATGCTCCTCGATGGCCACGCAGTCACCGCCTTAGTGGACACAGGGGCCGATTACTCCGTAATGAGCGGACACATCGCCGCCCAGTTAAAGAAAGTTAAGAATGCATGGGAAGGCCCTCAAATTCAGACCGCTGGAGCACACCTCATTACGCCGACTGGAATCAGCACGGCAAGAATTACCGTTCATGACCAGACTTACCCTGCCACCTTCATTAACCTCCAACAGTGTTCACGAAACGTCATTCTCGGCATGGACTTCCTGAACCAGCATGGCGCAATCATTGACTTGAAGTCGAAATCGATAACGCTGTCGGAAGATCAAGCGATACCGCCGGAGAGCTCTGGTAGTCACCACGCCTTGAGTGTGCTCGAAGATCAAGTGAGCATGCCGCCGCGCACCAGCATTATTATTTCCGTCGGCACCGAAACACCCGCTGACGTAGAAGGTGTCATCGAGGATGAGCAACGTCTACTGCTCGACCGTAAAATTTGCGTGGCAAGAGGGATCACTCGACTGCACGGAGGGAAAGCGCAAGTGATGCTAACCAACTTCAGCCAGGACTTCAAGCATATCAGCAATTCGTTTGTCCTCTCGGATTCTGCCGCATCTACATCTACGGCCATGGTTCCGAACCGTAATTCGAAATCTATCCAAGTCTGCCCATCAGCAAGCGGCAACAGCTCAGAACTCTTATCCTACGATACAAAGAGTGCTTTTCGACGTCATAGAGGATTCGACGAATACCAGTCGCACAGCATCGCATAATAACCGATGAGTGCGCTCGACAACGCCGCCAGAGACCTTACCGAGTTTCGACGCGAGAGCGCGAAGCTATAAGGCACCAAGTCGATGAAATGCTGCGTGACGAGATCATCCAGCCGTCGAAAAGCCCGTGGGCATCTCCTGTAGTCTTGGTGAAGAAAAAGGACGGAACCCTACGTTTCTGTGTCGATTATCGTTGTCTGAGTAAGATCCCGAAGAAGGACGTATACCCCCTCCCACGGATAGAGGACGCATTGCATCGGCTATGCAACGCTGAATACTTCTCGTCGAAGGACCTCAAGTCTGGCTATTGGCAAATAGAAGTCGGAGAGAGATCGCGAAAAGATCGCCTTCATCACGCCAGCCGGCCTCTACGAGTTCAAGGTTATGCCATTTGCACTGTGCTGGGTGCCTGCAACGTTCCAGCGCGTGATGGACACGGTTTTAGCAGGATTGAAGTGGCAGACCTGTCTCGTCTACTTGGACGACGCCATCGTCTTCGTCGGAAATTTCGACGAGCACCTTAGGCCGCTTGCGACAGTACTGGAGGCCATCAAGTCATCAGGGCTCACTCTGAAGCCGGAAAAGTGCCGCTTTGCTTACGATGAATTTCTGTTCATAGGCCACGTAATCAGCAAATGTGGTGTCCATGCCAACCCGCAAAAGACAGCTGCCACCGCAAAGTTCCCGCAGCCCATCGACAAGAAGGCAGTGTGTAGATTGCTTGGCATGTGTGCCTACCACAGGCGCTTTGTCAAGGACTTCTCACGCATCGCTGAACCGCTGACAAATCTAGCGAAGTGTGATGTCAAGTCCAAGTAGGAAACGCCACAGGCCGACGCATTTCAAGAACTCAAAAGACGCATGCAGTCGCCGCCGGTACTTGCGCACTTCGACGAGGACGCCGCTACCGAAATCCAAACTGACACCAGTAGCCTAGGCCTCGGTGCCGTCCTAGTCCAGAGGAAAGACGGACTTAAACGGGTGATAGCTTACGCTAGGCGGTCGCTATCGAAAGCGGAAGGCAATTATTCTACGGCTGAAAAGGAATGCCTCGCCATCATTCGGGCTACAGCAAAATTCCGCCGTTACCTATGTGGCAGGTTATTCAAAGTCGTCAGCAACCATCCCGCGTTGTGTTGGCTAGCTAATTTAAAGGACCCTTCAGGACGGCTAGCGCGGTGGAGTTTTAGACTGCAAGAATGTGGCCTCACTGTAATCTACAAGTCCGGACGAAAACACTCTGATGCTGATTGCCTATCCCGCACCCCCCTTGACCCGCCGCCGCAAGAGGACGAGAATGACGACGCCTTCCTTGGAATAGTAAGCGCGGAAGACTTCGTTGAACAACAACGAGCAGACCCGGAGCTAAAAGGCCTCGTCGAGTATTTAGAAGGGAATACCGAATTTGGAAGGGAATATCGTTGTCCCTACGTCGTTTAAGCGCGGATTGTCTTCGTTCACATTTCGAAACAACCTACTCGTGAAGAAGAACTTCTCACCAGTCCGTGCCAAGTACCTTCTTGTTCCGTCGGCGCTGCGTCCTATACATGACGATCCGACGGCTGGGTACCTCGGTTTCTCCCGTACACTATCAAGGATACAAGAAAGGTATTACTTGCCGCGCCTAACTGCCGACGTCGCCCATTACGTCAAGACATGCCGAGACTGTCAGCGACGCAAGACACCGTTGACAAGGCCAGCGGGATTACTACAGCCGATCCAGCCTCCTTGCCGACCTTTTCAGCAGAACGGGATGGACTTGTTGGGACCGTTCTCGACGTCAACATCCGGAAATAAGTGCATCGTCATGGTAACGGACTACCTCACCCGCTTCGCTGAAACGAAAGCTCCGGTGAAAGGTAGAGAAGCCGAAGTGGCAAAATTTTTCGTCGAGAGCATCCTGCTGCGACATGGTGTCCCAGAAGTTCTCATCACCGACAGGGGAACGGCCTTTACAGCAGAGCGAATCCAAGCCATTATGCAATGCAGCCAGAGAAGCCACAGGAGGACAACTGCCTACCATTCGTCTGCGGGTGGTAGGCAGTTGGTAGGCAGTAGCGGGTGCGCTGCTGCTGATGATTGCATCATGTAATTAATTACCACCGATAACTGAAGCAACTGCGTTTTACGACCAGACACCTCTAAATGTTGATGTTAAATGACTTGACACACACACACACACACACACACACACACACACACACACACACACACACACACACACACACACACACACACACACACACACACACACACACACACACACACACACACACACACATATATATATATATATATATATATATATATACATATATATATAATACATATTAAAGCTGTATTCAATGCTCCGAAAACAGCACAATGCTAGAAACTAGGTGATCAGTGAGACCAATTCCTGTGACGGAACCGAATTGTTGCCATAATCATTTAGTTTTTAGAAAGAATGCAGGAATGCTCAAAGTATGGTTCAAGGTGAGCCGGCCTAACTTATGGTCAATTCTTCTATTCCTCATTCTCATGATGATTTACCCGCCGTAACTGACAGCCTTGCGCACACACCACTCTTCCAAATTTTATGCGCGACTTTATGTTTTCCCTTTCCGCACAAAAAAAAAAATTGCAAGAAGGGAGACAAGTTGAGTTACCAGTCGATTTGTGTAATCTACTTCTGTTCTACAAACAGGAACGACTGTTTCCTTTTGTCTCACACCAACATATCGGCAGACGCTCTTTTACTCGTGCTCAACTGGGCAAAAAATCAATGGAAGTTTGCATAGATTCAAGTTTATGGAAGTCTCCGAGTTATTGCTCCATATGTCGAGCCCGGCTTTGTTCAACAACAAGATCTAGTGTTCTCTCGAATTATCATTGCCGAATACCACATTTATGCGCACAAAAACCGTTTTATTGAGGGCGCCGCCATTTTGCGATCATAGCGCCATCTGTCGTCCGGTATCGTATGTGGTATCGCGCTGGAGGGGGCACTGTGACGACGAGCGGAAACTTTTTGCGCTTTCCTGAGAGGCATCAACCAGCTTAAGCAGTTGGGAAATTTATTAGCGTGTCGTGAATATGCTTTGAGCTTCGATATGGCCGCAGTATCGACCGGCGATAGGCCTAGAGACGCTACCACAGCTCTGCCCCAGATCAATGTCGGAGGCGGTCAAGTCTGAGCATTGTCGATACGTAACACACATGTAGCGTACTATTATCAAACTATATTAAGGTATCACTGAGGTGAAAACAATCACAGGTGGGTGTCTGTTTGCCATGCGGTGTCCCACGTCAGCGCAACATCCCAATCCAGGTAACTAGCGAAGCTCCGAGGAAACACGTTTTGCTAGATTTCGTGCCACTAAAATTTACAGGGTACGATTTTCCAAGCATTTGCTTGCCTGGCGCTTGATAATCAAGCTTTACAAAATAGGCAACTGCAATATACCCTGACCGGAACGGCGTTTAACGTGGATAAAGCAACCCGATGACAGTGGCCGCCATCAGCCAGATGCCCACGACGCGTTGAAATATGCAGACTCCTATGTGTGGAGCAGTGCCTGCGCAAGGGCATCTCACCGACTCGAGAGAGCTGAAAAACGAACCACTCTCTGCAATAGCAAATTTATTTTATAAAGTAATACAGGCGCGTGATGAGTGGCGTCGGCCAGGCAGCTTGCCGACGAGATTCGGAAGCGCAGGAGAGCCCATGTGAACTAAGGGCCGCCGGCGCACAGTAAGCATGGCTTTGGTTGCAGAAAAAAGAACACGCATCACGGTTCTTCGTGGGGACGTACTGTTTTCATAATTCGTCCACGTGAACTTCTACCAGGACGTTGGCTGCCAAGCATCACAATAATAGTACACATTTCAAGAAAATCTGCATTTACGAAGAGATAGTTGACTTCGTCCCTTCACAATATAGTTGACAGACTTAAATATGCACCTTTATTTTATATCACGGTTTTAGCATGGGTGCCGTGTTCATCGCTGTGCGCTCACTGGAAAGAAAATGTTCGAACATTATAGCGACGAGACGAGGCTGATGGCGTCGATTCCTTTTTGTGCGTGCTTGCAAAGTAAACCCGACGTTTGTCTGTAACTACAGCGACGGAGTCCACGGAGTCACCGCTCTTGAGGATGCGTGCTTCACATTTGCTTCCGAAGGTTACTTTTGCAACCGAATACAGCACAGCAGGGGCGCTTTAACGTAAAGCTATTCCAAACTTTTATATTCCAACTGTGCCATTGGTCAAAACATTTTCAAGCCACCACTGCGCCTGTTTGTCACGCAATGTCACGAAAACCGCAAAAACCGATATGTGCACACAGATTGACGTAGTAGTTCTGCGGAAACCCGCAAGGTGGAGAGAAGTAATGAGTAAAGGGAAAATCAGACATCCACCCGTTCGTTGCGATTGCTACAAAGGAAACCCACACGGATTCCTCGAAAGAAAAGCCTCATAGTTGAAGAAAAATTCCTCCTGGTCCGGGACTCGAACCCGGGACCACCGCTTTTCCGGGGCAGCTGCTCTGCCATCTGAGCTAACCACGCGGCTAGCAGATGGCAGGGCGAAGTCGAATTTGTCGACAACACGAAGCAAAGCCAAGAGTTTGACGTAGTAGTTCTGCGGAAACCCGCAAGGTGGAGAGAAGTAATGAATAAAGGGAAAATCAGACATCCACCCGTTCGTAGTAATTGCTACAAAGGAAACCCATACGGGTTCCTCGAAAGAAATGCCTCATAGTTGAAAAAAAAATTCCTCCTGGTCCGGGACTGCTAGCCGTCTGGTTAGGTCAGATGGTAGAGCGGCTGCCCCGGAAAGGCGGTGGTCCCGGGTTCGACTCCCAGACCAGGACGAATTTTTCTTCAACTATGAGGCTTTTCTTTCGAGGAACCCGTATGGGTTTCCTTTGTAGCAATTGCTACGGACGGGTGGATGTATGATTTTCCCTTTATTCGTGCACACTGATTATGCATGGTTATACCGAACGAAAGAAAAATAATAATTTCTAATTCGACGCCTTTTCCACTATTAGCGAACAAAGGCGTCGTCTGACTAATTGCTATTGATCAAACAGTTTCGGGTTACAGCCTCTTTACCTGTCTGTCATGGGACATCGCAAAACCACGAGAACTCACCACGTCAAAGTGACGTGTACGCGTTAATGACGCACTATTGTGCCGAACAAGACAAAGTTTTTCTGAATAGCTTGAGACTGGCCCGTTCCAAAAGGAATAGACGATGGCTGCCCGCCGATCGCTGTGGCAATGGCAACTCGAAGCTGCCGGGGTGCATACATTTATTTGCGTATAATGAATAATTTTCCGGGGAAGTATAAGGTTATCGAGTCTTTTCGGCACGTATGCGACATCGCCCGCGGGCAACTCTACTTTGCTGAGGATCCGTTTTTAAACTGCTTCTTTAACTTTCCGTTGCACACCGCCACGCTTTCAACCCGCCACTGCACGCTAAGTAAGGGGGATCGGACCAATCGCAGACGCCGGCACCACCCTCCTCTTTCGGCTATCTACTTTGACTGCGCTGGCTCAGCCTCATCGAAACTTTCTCCACTCGACTGTGCTCCTCGCCTCTTCTCAGCCAATTAGACAAGAACAACTTCTCAATGTAGGAAATGCTATTCGCTTTGAAAGCAAGCAAAAGTGACATCCTACAAACGAGAAGCACGTTTGACTTTTTCAAACAAGCTGTGGGTTACCGCCCGATGCTTGCGTCAGGGGCTACGTAAAGTTGACATTAGGAAATTGGAGTAAGAACAGGTTAGAATAGCTTTACCTTATAAGGCCCCAGTTGCCCATTGAGTCTGGGTCGTGGCGTCGCAGAACTCACGGACCGAACACATTAGAATCGGAATTATTCGCAATGACACTGCTACCACTCCGAGATGCCGCTGGAAGAAACGACGATCCGCATATAACAGCACGAGGAGTAGAGCGGTGCGGCGCGCCGGTTCGAGGCTATGTTTCTCCTCGCCGATAAAACGATCAATACACATAAAATTGCTGAAGTAGGTTACTAATGCTATTCGCAATAAAATCCGTGAAGTCAAAGCTTTGAGATCACGTTTCTCACTAGTGCGTTTAGCATGTATTTTGACGGACCGGGCTGCCATCGCAGTGTCGCCTACGCACTTTGCCGGCACGTTAGCTACCATTGGCTACCATATCTTCTGCAGAGCCGGAACGACCGTATGGGAGAGCGACGACCAACACGTGTACTTCGAGGACTTCCCGGCAGAGCGGCTGTTCTTCCTGGTCAGCTGCTTCCGCCAGTGCAACTTGAAGCCCGGAATGCGCCAGCGGTTGCACTGCAACCAGCTCCTGCCGAGGCTGCCGGGCTTCGACGTTGCTTTTGGCTGCAAGGCGGGCGACCGCATGTTCGTCGGAAACAACCAATTGTGGAAGCAGCGCGCAGCGACTGAGATTTGCCGTAACAACGGCAGCTCCTGCGACGCGTGATCCTTGAATATTCTGACACGCGTGCGCCTTCATTTTTCTTAGTCATAGCTACGCTAATATTTTACTTTTGCTTACTATCAGTGAAATTTTGGATATTCTCTTATTGCATGACATCTGTTCTACGAGCCTGCGCGTTTCTCCAATGTCCGATTACGGGACGCGCCATTGACTACAATGAATGGACATGAATTTTACCCAGTGATGATCATGCGCCAGACATACGACATGCGCCAAAAACTGCTGCGCAAGGACTGCTGCCTGATCCCGCTTCGGTCCAGCGCTCGCCGGCGGTGGCATTTGCAGAGTACTTATTGAACGTTTCACGTTAGATGTGATCATTCTTGCTCTTTTTTTTTTACACAAAATGAATTGCGCCGATGCGTGAGCTCCTAAGTATACAAAGCTTGAAAAAGACGCATTGCTCATGTATTATCCAGTTAGCCTTGTGTGGAATAGTTTCAGATATGAAGCACATGACGCTGTGCATGCCCGTGCCATAAAACGATTATACGCGAATGTACTCTACCTACTTCTATAAAGGAGGGGTTATGTCAATGGAAGTAACAGATATTTAACGAGCACTTAATGTTCCGTTGCTCCTCGGTATTTCACGCATGATTTCATCGTTTTCGAGTCACAGGAAAGGACCAACATTCACTATGGTTATGTTTAGTGAACTTTACGGATTGTGACTCATACCTATGTACTCATGTGGAGAGAAGTCGGAGAAAATGCAAGGGCGGACTGTATTTGTTAAGTCGCTTACACTGATATTGTAGGTGCGGTGATTAGTAACTTGCTCCAGCAACAAAATATTCTTGCCCTTCTTTGTTCAATGCATGCACTGATTCATGTCGATGAAATGAGTGCAACAAAGACATGGGCAAGTTTTGTGGCGTGCAGCCTTCTGGAAAGAATTGCAACCGCCTTTAATATCTTTGGCCGAGTTCCGTTGCCTAACAACTTTGCGTCACCAAGTCAGTATAGCTTTGTCAGAATAGCTTCCCAGAGTAATCAGTTTTTTCGTTTCATGTATCATTTTTATATTCGCCGTTTTGTCATAATACGGGCATTTTGGAGTCATATTGCTGTCTACTGTGCGGCCACGTGCGCTCACTATGCTGCGATGAGGCGCTATAGCGTAAACAAAACCAAGCCCAAGAATGGCTGTGTACTGCTAAGTACGAGCTAATCTTTACACCTTCTCATAAACCTACCAGGACAAATGCCACATGGAGATTTCATACGCTGTTAGGCTGCACGCGCAGCCGGATAATTGTTGTTTCATTCTTAACGTGAATCTCCGTTTTGACCAATTGTGCGGGCACTTGGAGCGGGATCATTTGTTCTAAAAACATATGTCAGTTTGTAGTTTTGTTTGACTACCTCGTGTTTTTGTTGTTTCTTTCGATTTAGAAATTTCATGATTGTCCAAATAAAACATCTGAGAGCGTGCACTTGATGCTGCCTTTGTTCAGTCGTCCTTAGTCTACTCGCCTGACTGTAAATCCTGCGACACTTATCAGCCTCCTCATCTGTACACTGTTGCACCAGGCACGTGTATTCAAACTTTACGACTTCCTATGTGGAGGAGGGACATTCTGAAATGTGTAAGGAGTCATTGGTGAATTATTTAGTGTGGAAAGCGTGTTACAGGCGTTTCAGTGCTTGTCTACTCTGGGGGAGCAGGAGTGGTGGCTGGGATTGTATTAGAGCCACTTTTATGGATAATGATCATTTTGTTTTACCTACAGTCGTGCAGCAGTCATGTCGCCTACTGGCGAGTACATGTAGTAATGTAGGCAAGGAACAGTGCACGTGAGAAGACCTCGTCTTGCGAATGGTGTAGAATCCTGAAAAGCGTTATGGTTAGAAAAAGAAACGTCGATAGAGCACAAGGTAAAACGAGTTATAATAGAGTCGCTATCGTCCGAGTTTCGTTTTTTCCCCTTTATGGTGGCAGAGACCCAGTGTGTCGTCGTCGACATTGTTTCACCTGCTTCGTTCTTTTCTCTTAAGTGTCCTAGATGAGCAAGTGTTAACGAGAATAATTTCTCCGTCCCCTATGACACGCTCCTCTTGAAATAAGCTTTTCTCTTCAGCTACACCAGGTCTCGGCCGTCCAGGTAGCCGAGGACGCCGCTGAGATCCAGGGGATCCCAGCTGTCTGCTAGGCGGAGGGAGGCTGCGTCCACCCCCGTGATTGCTGGCATCAGTAAACGTTGTCTGTCTCTCTCTTCAGCTACCTCGTGCCACTCAATTCGCCTATTCCCATTAGGCGTTTTGTCATCAAAGCGGATCACGACAATCGTCGTCATAAATTTTCGCCGAGGTCCGCAGTCTGTCTGGTCTCGTCTGTGCCTAAAAAAAGGATACGTCCAATGGTAGTATTCAATAAGGGTCCCAAAGCCAAATAGTCGAATGATCTACCCATTAGTCCAAAGACGCCTACAAGGACCAGGTGAACAACAGCCCCGCCACCCTCCTCCTTAGTGGCAGGTCGCTCTTAACATGACTAGCGCTTGCATTCGGTTATATAGCAACAATTTTAAAGCATTAGCATTCTTTTGATTATTCGAGCACTTTCCCGGAGCTACTTATCTGGCTCTACATCTCTGTATATTTGTATATTTCTACCTAACCGTTTTCTCGCCTACCTGGGTCACTTGGTAATCCGTGGTGGAATGGTTAGCGCATTGGGATGCTGTGCTGTGGTAACAAAGTTTGAAAGGAACCATTGGACCAACTTAGGTCACTCAGGAAGTGGCAATGTGCACATACAAGCCGCTGTTCAACGAACACCTTTCAGGTTGACATGGGTCACCGTAGACGCGGGACTGAGCAGTTACCGCTGTTCAGTGACACTGACGCCGACTTGGAGCACTGGGTATGGGCTACTAGGTCTGTGCTGGTCTTCAATGGACCTCTTCGCTGCCAACTTGAATCACTTTGTATGTGCCGGTAGGTGTGTATCGCGCTTTAATGAGTGCGGTCGACGGCACCTTGTGCAACTAGGCATGTAACACTGGGAACGTGCCACTATAGATTGATTAAAAATATTCCTTAAATTTGTCCGAAGCGGAGCGGAAATAAATCCACGTCACAACGGTTCATCGAGGACAGCAACACGACGCATTAGCAGGCTGTGCCACAGATGCACGGGGTATGTGCCGCTTTCAATGAACGCCTCTACCGCCAACGCTCTATTGAGCTGTGCCATGAATGCACTGGGTATGTGTCGTTCTTTAATGGGCCTCTCGCCAACTTGGGTCACTGAGTGTTTGGCACGGAGTGCGCGCGAAGCGAGGGAACAACTCACAATGTTCGCATGCGCGAGCGCGGCATGTATCTCTGAGTCCACGCACAGGCTTCGTGCCGGCGGCGCTTGATGGCGCCTAGTTTTCTTAGGGAAGTCCGAAAGAGTAGTCCCACTGCAGTACGCAGTTCATACATAATTCGTTTTAACGATGCCAATACGTTGTGTCGCTATATTGATTCAATGCTAACGCATTACCGCCGACAGTGATCGCGAGGTGAGTTTTCCTGTCTTTGTTTTGTAAGAGCAACAACGCGCCAGTTTCTCCCATCGTAACTATCACTACTTAGTGACGCTTTGTGAGACTGCACCATCTTAGCTAGAAATCGACCCAGGTTGCGATGGAAGCGGTAGCATAACATTTTTTCGTCGGAGTACGAAAAATCGGTTGTCATGCTGTCGTCGTTTTGACTCTCAGGTTTTCGTTGTTCCTGTCACGTAATTGTCGTCACCGTCGTTGCCATGTGATCCTTGTCACCTTGGTGCGGTAGTTGGCGTCGTTATCGTCAATCCATCCTCACTGCTATTATGCCGTCATGCTGCTGTCATCGTGCCATCGCCTTGCCGCGGTCATCATACTCACACAATAGGTGGTATCAGGCGGGCATGTTCGGACGTCTGGCAACACTTTGCAAAGCCGCAAGCGAGGTTGAGTAACCAGCCAATGGCTAAATGTCTTGCATAACGTTGATTCTTATATCACGTGTGATTCGCATATTTTTGAGTCTCCCTGTCCGACAACACTCAATAGTATGTGTACATGTGGTGGGCTCACCGACCTCATCTTGTTTTTGCTCTTCAATGCATCGGGAGTCTTCATGTCTTACAAAACATACATCGGTCATCCTGAAACTGTTATCCAAGGTGAATTAACCTTTCTTGTCATCCCTTTTTTTCTCCTTACCTTTTCTACACTAGCTACCCACTGTGTAGAGTTGCCAAGCGTGTGATCCGGGTGACCTGTTTCTCTTTCCCCCACTTTATTCCCTCTATCTGTTTTAAGAAGTTGATCCATCTTCCCTCTTCTCTGTGCCGTTCACTGTGCTACGGAAGCATTCTTTAGAATTCACCGTGTCGTGACGCCTGTGGCTGTTAACCTTCCTGCCTATTCCTTGGACGCGATAACGTTTTACATCAAGGCAATTTCTCTGTATTGATGTATGGTCGTTTATTTAGACAAACATTGTCTAAAATAAAAGGGTCAAAAACAGTTGCGACTGTCTGACAAAAGTCCGCCCCCTCTACGCGTACATTGCTCAGAGGCGGAAAGCAACAAGAACACAGTGAAAGAATAGGAAAACATCAAGAAGAATGAAAATTGTTGCAAGATAGTAAGAAATGGTAAGAGAAAAGTCACAAATAGTATATAATTGGGACATGCATTATTCTCAGCAATGCGGAACAATCAGCAATAATTCTGACACACAACGACGTTGTGGAGAAGTGCACCACTTTTTACTATAAATGACAATCTAGCCGGGACCACTACCATGGCGCACGCGTTGGACTCCATTGTGGCGCCTACTTTGCTCTGAAAGTTGCATCTGCGCGTCTCTTTAGGCGACCATGATGCATCGTATACTTCCAAAGTTTGAAGAGTGCTTAGAAATACTGCGCGATAACTTTGTAACTTAATTGCGTCATGTCGTGGCGCTCGATCGTTACCTTCGGCGATAGCAAACGTCAGTTCCTCTATAGAGAGAACAGAGCACAAAAGGAACATACAGCCAGATGTGGAGAAACTAGGCTGATGACTACTTGTATGTGGTAGAAATGCTGCGCATCCAGACAGACACCCATAGAATTTTTTGGCAGCATACTTAAGCACCATATTGAAACGGAACAGCCGCCACAGTGTGGCTGCACTGAGGAGGAAGAATAGCGGGGTTGGACTTGCGTGGAGAAAGAGGTTCCGAGCGTATATAACGAATGGATTGCAGGCCGACGTTGGACAACTCTTGACGGACGACGGCCTGGATCAAGAAGATTGTCACCGGAGAATGATCAGGTGACGGGAATGAAGAGGCCGCCGGTTGTGCTGCTTCGACCTCACGACGAATGATGCGGGTCAAGTTGTCACATCGTGACGGCTGGTGGAAGGGGTCGTCACAGGATGACGTAGCAGCTGTGTTGAGAAGTTTCGTGATGTGTTGGGATACCCGGCGGCTTTTAGCATGCTCGAGACGGCGGCACTCCTTGAGGATCGTATCTATGCTGGTGACGTTCGTAAACGCCAGTAAATTGAAGGCATAGTCAGCAATACCTTTGAGGACGTGATTAACTTCACCGTGCTCAGACATGTTCGGGTCAGCCTTGGCACAAAGGGCCAAGACGTCGAGAATGTACGATACGTAGGACTCAGTCGACGCCTGTACACGTGTGGCAAGGGCTTTCTTGTCATTGACTTGGTGACCGAAAAGATTGCAAACAAGGTCGCGGAGCTTCTTTTTGAAGAGATACCAGCTCGAGATCTCCTCTTCGTGAGTCTGGAACCATGCCAATGGAGCTCCGTCAAGGTAGAAAACGTTGGCAAGCATAATAGTCGGATCCCCCCTGTTACTGGTGCTGACACGTTCGCATAAGCGGAGCGAGTCGTCAACATCAGGACTGCCGACTCCGGTGAAAACACCAGGATGCCGGGGGGACGGGGGGGGGGGACGGCGACGTAGGTCGTGGCTGCAGGCGGGGACGCTTGCGTAGATGAAGTTCCGCCAGCAAGAGCCGAAGTTGCACTGTTGCCGGTGTGACCGCTGCGGAGCTCCATGACGGGTACGGGGAACGTCCACCTCCACCAAATTAATGTTCCGTGTAGCTGATGCCCAATGCTATTTACAATTTATTTACAGGGGAGCTAGCTGAGGCTAACATGGTGACGCTATATCAAGCGGGTACACGTCGTCTTCTTTCTCCTCAATGCAGCCACACTGTGGCGGCTGTTCCGTATCAATAGTTTTTTATGAAGCGAGATCACCACTGTGAACGGGTAAAGTTGTTGGCGCTTTCTACGGATCCTTTGATTACTCGCCAGATTGTGACCAGGGGTTTCCTGAAGCCCGATGTAAGCTTCCCGCTCAGTGGAAGCTGGCGCAAGTGAGTACTGTGCTCAACTCGTTATGCAATCTTACCCTCGTCGACCTGAACAAAAAATTGCCACGGGGCGCGCACATCGCCATGTATGCGATGTGCGTAGTAGTAGGATATTAGGCAGCATAGTAGCAAGAGCTTGGTGGCGCAACCCACCGCCCCGTTCCAAAGGGGACGCTCATAACATCCATCCATCCAGCATACACGTGCATTTGGAGCGCATAACTTTATTTTTATTTATACACGAACCTGCAACGCGACAAGGGCATTATATCAGGGAGGTGGGAGGGGGGCATTGCAGAGAATGAAAGAACATACACATAAAATGAGTTTCTTCCAAATCAGAAAGCATGCGCACAGCAAAAAAAAAAAAAAAATATAGTGTCGACACTAGGTTCACAAGCGCATTTACATCAGAAAGAAAGAATGAGCTAGTTCTAAACCGCAATGTTTGCAGAAGGGCAGAAACGTCGCGTCATAAATGTGTTCGCGATTACAGCCACACAGGCGCATTTACATCACAGAAGCAAGAACGGGCGCTTTGTCACATGAAGCGCATTATACGGTTTTACAACAGGCTGGGCGATAACAATTTATGCGGAAACTCCTCCGGGAGTTGTGCACGCATGCATAAGCATTGTGCCACTTGCTCATCTCCACTCAGTCCCGTGTCATTATTATTGTTATGAAACTTTATACGACCAGTATGAACCCTTATCGGTCCTTATCAATCTTATCAAAGTAGATTCAACCCTAACGAACGCTAATAGGTCGTTATCAACATTATCGGACTCGATCTGAGCCTTATCAACCGTTATCGATCGGTATCAACTGTATCTCAATCTATCCGAGCTTTATCAACCCTTATCTGTTCTTATAAACCTTATCGGTGATGATTAGACCCTTATCAACTGTTATTGGTCATCAATCTTATCATACTTTATCCAACCATTGTCAACCGTTATCGGTGCTTATTAACCTTATCAGAATTGCTCCGACCTTTATAAGCCCTTATCACTCTTGAGTGCCTTATCCATGCACATCAAACCATCCCTCATCGCTCTTTATCACCCTTATCAATTCTTGAACCACTAATCTGTTTGTGTTGTGAGACGTGAAGCGCATGAGCCCTAAGAGATAAGGGGCATTTAGGTCGGTGTGGAACGCCCTCGCTGAAAGTGCATCCTGCGACCGCCGAAACTCATTGAAAATGTGGCGTGTTTGACACAAAATTTTGTCAAAATCGGCATTTTTCTGATGTCTATGATGCTTCAATTCGGCTGCACATGACGCCCTAGAGATGGCTTTTGTTCCATATCATCAAGTTTTTCAACAAACCTTTCGTAGATACTTTCCTCCTTTAACGTTAGTTTTGTATGGCCGGTACAACACAATCGACTGGTTCAGATATATTCATCTTTTACAAGCGTGAGTGTTTAACTCAGTGGGTAAGAGACTTGGCTTCTCAGGGTGGGGATGTAGGTTCTAAACTTACAACAGCCAACGTTTTTCCTTTCAATTTTATTTTGTTTTATGCATGAATTATTTCATAGCGATTCGCCTTACGTAGGGCGGGCGGTTGGGTTTCCTCCTGGGGTAGGCATATAAATGCTTATGCGTTTAAAAACATCTGAAACATGGCGCATGTTATAAATTGAACAATGCTAAGAGGAAGTCTTATACAGTGCGCAGAAGCATGGGTAAAAATTACTTGCAGAAGATATAACTGCGTTAGCGCATTTCAAGAATAAGGGCGCATTTCACCTTCACGTTACACCACTCAGCAGCGGCTACGTAAAGCACTGACCGACATCTCCCTTTTAATGGCACAGAGAGGGCTGCACCAATCTCCAGAAGAGAGTATCGCCATTATCCATTGATCTTCCTGCCCTACCGTCCTTGTGACAGTTTTAGAGACGGAGGATTTGAACGCATCGTGCTTTCAGAGGTGGCATGCACATACGTACGTGGTGCAATTCAAATCCATTCTATCCGCAGGAAGCGTTTACTTCCTCATTATCGTATAGCCGCGGATGCGCGAAGGCGAGCTTTTTGGTTCTTTGTGGAAAGCGCCCCGCACGGCCGGCGCCACCGCTCCCGCGGTGATGATGAATTACTCGCACCCCCTTTGAAGCGTGGTGGGCGGTGACATATAGTCACCTAGCCGGCTTGATTTAATCTAGTGTACATATTTTTCAGTCTAGAATTTTTGTTTAAATGCATATTATTTTTTTTCGTCAAAACTTCTCTGTATACCTTGTATCGCTACCTATGCCTGTAACGAATCTTACCATATCAGCTTTCCCAAAGCGCAGCTCTTAGGCACATGTTCCGGCGGCGAGCGTCGGCGTCCCTTTTAACCAAGCCAACGAGCACAGCGAAGGATGAAAGACGGCGACAGCGAAGAAAGCGCGAGGAGGAAAGCGGAGCAGTAGGGTATGACGAAAGCGTGAGAAGAAAAACGTAGTACTGTGCAGGACGGGCTCTGCGGAGACGATGGCTACGAGAAGCCGCCAGAGCAGCTCGCGCCATCTGCTCACCGATGACGCCGCGTTATAATTATGAGGCACGCCGCGTTATAATTATGAGGCACGCCGTAGCGGAAGACGGCGGATTGATTTTGACAACCAGGAGATCTTTAACGTGTCATTTATCTATTACGTAGGTACGATGAATCAAATTCAAATTCACTGTATTCCAGAAATTTTCTATGCCATTCACACAAAGTGTGAACGACAATGGAGACAGAGCATCCTTGCGTCAGTCCTTGGTGAATTCCCACTACTTCATTACATTTCCGGCGTTCCCATAGAATTTCTACTCGGATGTCTGCGGATGGATGGATGGATGGATGCTAAGTGCGCCCCCTTTAGAACGGGGTGGTGCGTTTCGCCACCAAGCTCTTGTTACTATATTAACCCATTGTCCTACGTAGGTTAAAAAATAGAAAAGAAAAGGAAGGTAAAAAAGAACCCAAGATGAATTCCCATAACCAAACTTTCTGAACGCCTATTGCAAACTTTGTTTTCGCACACTTCCGTTGTTTGTCGTTTCCCTACTTTTCCTCAACCAATCTTCCAATTGCCGCTTACTAATCTCTACTGCGAACGTGCTTTCTTTCCCCCTGCTCTCGCTGAACCGAAGGGCTTCAAAGAGGCCAGAGATGTCTTAATCAACGGCGTCGCATCTTCGATCTTCCCATTCTCATAAACATGCTCCATCGTTTCCTTAGCTTTACCACAGCAAGCACATGCTTCCTCTCCCTTCTTATATCTCGCATTATAAGTGCGTGTCCTAAGGCATCCTGATCTCGCTTCGAAAAGTAATGAGCTCGTCTCTTGTCTTTAGCAGCTACTCGTGGCAGGCTACTTTTACATTCTCGCCATCCATGAGATTACCTCAGCCTCCCTTACTTGTCCTTGATGTTCTTTGTTGCCCTATTGTTCACTATACAGATCGCATACTTGCTGGTAAGCTTCCTAGTTCTTTTCCTCCACTGTGAATCGATATTCTTCCTGTACAAATACCTGAAAACTCCCGCACTTTCTCCACTCTCATTTACATTCTACCATATTCCTCAGTCACTCTTCATAATCAATTTTACCGTGAGCTTCTCTCACTTCAAAGCTTGTTCCGCCCATATCACCCTACACAGCTTCATTTGTAGTCTTCCCTTGAACGCCCAATACGAGGCGACCCACTAAACATTGGTTGCCATCGAGTCCTGATTGTACCCCTGATTTCAACCAAACAACCGCATTTCCATGTGTAAGTCCTGGAACGATTACACCTTTCCACACACCCCGGTGCACCGGTACCTATTGTATCCCCATAGCACTCTGTGTTTCACTATGGCCTTCCCCTTTGCTGTTATTATTTTTTCCTGTATTTCCAGATATCTGTCGCCTTCGTTTATCCACATACAAAGGTATTTATATTCTTCTACCCGGGGTATTTCCTGGCTCTGAATTGACACGGCCTCTTCACTCTTTTCATTGAAAATGATAACACCTGATTTACTAGCGCTAAATTTGAAAACTAAATTCTCGCGTTCCTGTCCACAGATATTACCGAGACGTCGCATATTACTTTGCTTGTTAGCTAGCAACACAATGTCGTCCGCATAAAACAAGCCTGCAAGCTGCTGCTCCACCACTGTACCCGCGTGTTAGTATGAGACTGAACCCGGTATTACTTTCCTCTAGGCCCTTTCCATCCTCACCATGCATATCACAAGCAGCAGTGAGGATAAAGGGTACCCCGGCCCCAGTCCCTTGTTGATATGAACTTTGTCCTCGCTTCTCATCCCTTCCCATTAAACTCAAACTGTATTTTCAAGGTAAATCTCAAAAGCTGCATACAATAGTCGCCCAAGCCTTCCCCTTCCAGAATATCTCATAAAATGTTAAGGTCTACGTTGTCGTACGCTCCAGAAATGTGTGTCAAGGCCACATATAACGGTTTCCTTTCTGCTCTGGATATTTCAATAGACTGAGTACGGACAAATAAGTTATCATCCAGACACCTACTTATTCTGAAGCCACTCTGAAGTTCTCCCGAAATACCATTAATATCTACCCATGCTTGCAGCTTTAATTGCCTGCTTTGCTAACCTGTATGTTACCGATGTAATGGTCAACGGCCTACACCTATATAGCGCATATATGGGGTCTATATAGGGCAGACAGGTAGATGTCTCAATGTTAGATTACAAGAACATCGCAATAAAGTATGTAATGGGAGGGAAGGGTCTGGTGGTGTCCATTGCGCACAGTGCGGCTGTATTCCGCTTTTTGAAAAATAACAGTATCTTAGTTAGGCATCCTAATGAATACGCTAGAATTTTTATTGAAGCAGCAGCGATCGCTGAAGGTGACTGGGTTAGTAAGCCGCCAATTGCATTAACAGATAAAGAACTTGTTTTTAGAGGTCGCACATGCGCTCTCGTTCATCTTAAGCCGGCGCTCATGGTTCCTTTGAATTTTGAATGCATACTCATGTCGGTTTTGTGCTTTGAAGGGGGGGGGGGACTTTTGTCTTGGTGCCTCGGTATATATGCGTGTTACTCAAATTAAAGATCAGTTGGAAGTCATTGCTTGTCTTCGTCGTTCTTTTGGTACCTGTCTACGTACTCGCTGGAAGTTGATGTTTGTATGCGAGTGAATTCTATCGTTCTCCACCTTACCTTTATAAACTAACTTCCTTCTACTTTGGAGTCAATTGTCTGGTATTCGCCCATCTTTTAAAGTTTCTTCTACTGCGTTCAACAGAGCGTCCTTACTTTTTGGTCCTAGTTTATTAAGCAGCCTAACGGGAACCTCGTCTAGCCCTGTGGCTGTGCGCTGCCGAATTTTCTTTTCGGCTTTCTTCCACTTGAAATTTGTCAGCACCAGCTCCTTTTCCACCTGGGTCTCTTTCATGCTCTTGTTTTGCTCAAGTCAAACCTCGTCATTGCCTTGGAAAGATTCGGCTTTTGTTTTAGGATGTAATTTATTGCCGCGTTCCCTTCCAGTTTGTTTCCATCTTCGTCTAGGATATGTTGTTCTACTGTTCCAGACCTCCTGCCTAATAACTTTATGTGGTTCCAAAATATTCTAGGTTCGGACTTATTTTTCTCACGTATTTCTGACAACCAATGTTCACTTACACCTTTTATCTTTGCTTGCACCACTTTTTGAACCGTAGATTTGTTCTCCCGGTATATTTACCATTTCCTGGCTACTTCATCCTGCGGCAAATGCGCTTTTTGTGCCTGACTGTGCTCTCGGGATACCTTATGTCGTTCGGCGATCGCTTTTCATATCTTCCTGCTCCACCAGCTTTTCGGTTTCTTTTTTCCTTTGCAACGAGCACGTTGCGTCTCTTTCCGCATTTCTGTCGTTATTACGCTTTGAACCTCACCATATTCGCGCTCATTGCTTGGCCATTTGCCAAGTTCTTCCTCGACTCTAGTGACTATATTTGCTATTTGTTCAGCGTTCAATTTTGGACTGGGCATTTTGTGCTCTTTGCTCTCTTTCGCAACCACATATCTCATTTTCAAAATGACGCATTTATGCTGCCTATGCTGCTACACTCTTAAAACTTTCACACCCTTATAGGTGTAATGCGGGTGTATTTATCTTTTCACACTTGTAAACACCCTTGAAACACTCTTTTTTAACGGAAAAGGGTGTTCAACAAGAAAACACGTTTAGAACACCCCAGTCTTTCTTATTTACGCCCTAATTATAAGGGAGTAAGTGACCAAGCTTACAGTATATGATAAATGAACATTTCCAATTAACGCGTTGATATTGGCTATCCATGAAACGCGCGCTACCTGCGCTTGAATCAGGTAGCTGGAATGATTAGATCGGGGCATCCAGGCAGCAGCGCACTGACTCCGAACAGCGGTCAAAAATGAAGTTTCCCACGAATGTGATATCGAACGGATGACACTAAAGCCCAGACTTTGCATAGCCAGATATCTGCAAAAGGCTTCATATGATCAATGACAAAATATTTACAATGCTATCACTGAATACTTAAAGGTGTGCAACCAGTTAGACTGGGAATGGTTAGGAGCGAGGGCTAACGGTAAATAGCTCAACAACTTACGGTTTGTAGATGACATTGGCATACTCAGCAACGCTGCAGACTATTTGCGACAAACGTTTGAGGACATTGGCGAAGAAAGTGTAAAAGTCTGATTGAGAGTTAGTATGCAGAAGAGAAAGGTAATGTTCCGCAGCTTGGCGAGACGAATGTCATGGTCGGTAGTCAGCTTCTAGAACCTGGGCAGAAATATGTTTATTGAGGTTCATTACTCGCAGGGGCCCCTGATCAAGGAAATTAACAAAAATAAAAAATTAGCTGGTGAGCTTACGGCAGGCATTACTAAATCATGACCAGGGAGCTTACTGCTAATCATTGCTTTCTACCGTTACTAACGTATCGGGCCGAAACTTGGAAGTTACCAAAGAAGCTTGGGAAGACGTCGAGGACCACGCGACGAAAAAAAAAATTTAATTATGGGGTTTAACGAGCCAAAACCACTTTCTGATTATGAGGCACGCCGTAGTGGAGGACTCCGGAAATTTCGACCACCTGGGGATCTTTAACGTGCACTTAAATCTAAGTACACGGGTGTTTTCGCATTTCGCCCCCATCGAAATGCGGCCGCCGTGGCCGGGATTCGATCCCGCGACCTCGTGCTGAGCAGCCCAACACCATAGCCACTGAGCAACCACGGCGGGTGACGCGCAACGAGCGATGGAATGAAAAATATTAGGCATGACGATAATAGACTGGAAGACAGCGATGTGGATTAGAGAGCGAACAGGGATAGCTGATATTCTGGTTGACATTAAGATGAAGAAGTCGTGCTGGGCAGACATTGCAATGCGTAAGAGAGAACTGCTGGTCTATTGGAGTTGCAGAATGGGTGCTAAGGGAAGGGAAGCACAGTCGAGGACGGCAGAGAATAATGTGGGCGTGATAGAATTAGGAAACTTGAAGACACGTGGAACCAGTTAGCACAAGACAGGGGTATTGGAGATCGCTAGAGAAGCTTTCGTCCTGCGATGGACATCAATAGAAGCTGATGATGTGACGACATCCATGCCAGCTTCGCGGCATGTCATTCATGTTATGTCATACATGCGTGTCATGCACGTTCTGATAGCTCGATTCGCGTCGATTGCGGGGGGGGGGGGGGTCGAGTAGCGGCGTAGCCAAGTGGGGCACGCCGGGCACTTGTACCGCTCACTAACAGTAAATTTTTTGCTACTATAGCAATGGCCCCGTCCTTCCCCCTCCATGGTCAATTGGGACCACCCCCCCTCTCGCACGAAAAATTTTCTGGCTACGCCACTGTGGGGAGGGGGGTGTAAGATTGCTCTAGACCCCTCCCCATAACTTGTCAACGGAAACGGGGGAGGGGAGGGCAGGGCAGCTGCCACCGGGCCGCAAACCGTAGGCAGCCCAATTACTGGCTGCATTTCCCTTTGGACGTGAATACTGCTCCAATGTCATTACACAGTAGGATTCGTGTCGGTTCGAGGGCATGCGACAATAAAAAAAAAACACATACAGCCATCAGCAAGTCTTAGCTTGAGCAGATCTTTGGGAGCTGGGCAAGGCTCTCATAAAAAGAAAAGCTTGGCACCCCTCTTACGCGCATTGTAAACTCTGGCTCACCGCTGACTGCACATTTCCGGTAAAAAAATCACACAGGAACTCCTCTGGGATTTGTCTTAGTACGCGTAAGCATTGTGACCCTTCCTCATCTACACGCAGTCCATGTCGTTATCAATGTTCTGAGACGATCCGACGGTATAAGCGACAGCGCTGCGGCGACACGAGCTGCTGCGGTCGGCGGCGCCAAGTGAATGGCGCCAGCAAAGTACTGCAGGTGGCGGGGCCAGGTGCGCTGGTGACGTTCCGTTCGTTTTGAGCCGTTATCGCTCTTTAGCACTTCTCATCCACGTCGAACCATTATCAAACGTTCTCCGGCGGCGGCTGCTTGTGGCACGGCCGTGCGAACCGTATCTTGAAAGCGAACTGCAATGTGGACAGAGTGGGCCCACTGCTGAAAACTTCACGCGCTGTGTTCTCACCGTTTACTTTGCTTTGAAAAGAGACGCGCGTACACCAATCTTGAAAGTGATCTGCGAAATGCGCATAGTGCGGCATGAGCTGAAAGCCTCGTGAGAGCTGTGTTCTCGCCGCTTCGGTCGCGTTGAAGCGAGAGCTAGCACGAAGGTGAATTCACTCGCTGCTGCGGGTTCTATTTTGAAAGATATCGTGCGGTACAGACTGACGGACGGATGGTTTTTAACGCGACAGCGTTAAGGAGCTCGTGTCGCAGATAAGCCGGTGTCGTCGGCGTCAATGTCGGCGTCGGCGGCGTTGGCCATGAGCGATAAATACCGGCAGGCACTTCATGAATAAAAAAACTACTTGCAAGATGGGCTGGGTGGGAATCGAACTAGGGTCTCCGGAGTGTGAGACGGAGACGCTACCACTCAGCCACGAGTTTTTTTTTTTTTCTTTATTACCTTGATTTCAACACAACTCAAACGCGTACAAAGTAGGTCACTTGGTGCAGAAAAATAATATTACGTCACTTCGACAGACTGTACATATTTAAAAGGCACTCAAAGAGGATATCACAGACACCAAAGTGTCAAGCTCCAGAAACCACTCTGGTGGTTCAATCATGTGCTTGAGGACATCACGCGTGTACCTAAGACTTTCATTTAGGTGTTCCCTCGCAGACCTTTCATCTACGCGGGCATTCCTGACATCCATACGCGTTTTCCACGCGCTGCTCATACACAAAAGCATTATCAAGTCAGCCGGCACTCCCCCTGTGTCTGCACACGGTAAGAAACGAATACCGAAAGGACTTAACGGCAGGTCTTTCTTCAGAGTTCGTTTGAGAACATCCCACAAGAAAACTGAGTCATGGCAATCCAAGAAGATGTGCTCAATAGTTTCAGGTTTCCTACATATGATGCAGTTAACAGACCATGGAACAAAGAAGCCCTTGCTTTGCAGCCATGGCTTCACAAGGAGAGTGCCCGAATGCAATTGAAAAAAGAAGGTTTTCGCTGAAGATCTAACCGGCATTTTCCTAACGCGTTTCAGCACATTGCGTTCAGGTCCTAAGTTATACATCATACGGTAAACAGGATGCGGCAAGAAAACATCAACCAGATCACTATAAAGTTTCTTACGCGTCACTGAAGTCAAAAATTCATTCGAAAAATGCGCTTTCAATAAAGAAAAGGACATAACAACTTCCCTCAGAAAGCCAGTTGGTGTTCGAGTACGTTCATTTGTTGATGAGACAACCCACTCAGGCAAAGAAGAACTCAATCTCACTTGAATAACAGTACGCAGAAATATATCACTTTGGTCCCTTAAGAAAAAGAACCTACTAACAATCTGTTTCAAAAACAAATGTGTTAATCCTAGTCCTCCATTCTTCACCGAATGAAACAAGTTACATCGGCTAGTTCTCTCCCAAGTGGATCCCCATATATATACTGCAAACACTCTGTGAAGTTTCTGCACCGAAATCCTTGCCATGCATAACACTTGTAGTACATAATACACCTTTGCAACTAAAAACAAATTGCAAACACTAGCTCTTGAAAACATCGAAAAATTATGCCCGCCCCACTTTTCTGTCTCATCTTTAACTCTTTTTACTTCTTCGATCCAATACGCGGCACTGTCACGATAATGTTGTAATGGCACCCCAAGATATTTTCCAGGGGTAACGCTCCAGTTCATATTGCAAAAATACTCGGGTACCTGTGTCCAGCTGCCGTGCCATAAGCCTAGGCACTTAGTCCAGCTGACAACACTTCCAGTTGCGGCGCAAAAAGAAACAACCTCTTTCATAGTGTTATTCACGCTTTCTGTATCACGGCAAAAAATTGCCACGTCATCTGCATAAGCCAGAACTCTAGTCTCAATTCCTGCGTAGATAAACCCACGAATAGATTGGCTTTTAATTATTTTCAAACAGAAAGGCTCCAAATACAAGGCAAATAAAAGAGGTGACAAACAGCATCCTTGTTTTACTGATGATTCCACTTTTATACTGGCGCCTAATTTCCTATTAATTACTAACTTTGCAGTGCAATCTTTGTACACCATTCTTACTCCATCTGTTATCACTGCACCGGCTTTAACATGTTCTAAGAGCAAAAATATGACATCATGGACGACTCTGTCAAAAGCCTTTTCAAGGTCAATTTGTATCATAGCGACTTTGTCCTCTCTTTCATCGCAGCATTCCAGTATGGTCCTTGCAGTATGTATATTCGAAAAGATCGATCTGCCTTTGATTCCGCATGTCTGATGGGGGCCCACAAGTTCTTTTATAACGGTCTGCAATCGTCGCACCAGTACTTTAGTGTAAACTTTGTAGTCCGTATTCGTCAAGCTTATGGGTCTGTAGGCTTCAACCGCCACAAGTCGGGCAGGATCTTTTGCTTTAGGAATTAAAATAACGTGCGACGTCCGAAAAGAAGGAGGTGCTTCCTTATTCTCGTACATTTCCCTTATCACGCGATGTAATGCTACAGCTATTTCACTTTTAAAGCACTTATAGAAAGCTCCTCCCAGACCATCAGGCCCCGGTGACTTGCCGGGACTAAGTTCGTCAATCGCATCCTCAACTTCTGAAAGGCTTATTGGTCTGTCAAGCGCTTCACAGACCTCGTCTGACAATGTTGGCATTAATGGCAAGAAGTCAGTTCTATACCTTTCAATATCACATGTCTTTTTCCCCATCAAACTTTCATAATAAGACTCAAAAGCGTGTTCAATCATTCCAACATCACTAGTGACTTCCCCTTGATAAGTTATTTCTGTTATTTCTTTGGAAACAGCGTGTTTCTTCTCGTCACTTATTGCTCGCTTGGTAGGCGTCTCCCCCATCCATAAGCTCTCCGCCCTTGCCCTTAATATCGCACCCCTGTACTTTTCTTCATCCATGACTTCAAGTTCCGACTTAGCTTCTTTGATTTCTTTCGAAAATAAGCCAGGCGAAGAGCTTTCTGCGGTGAGCATGTATTTTAGCCTAAGGTGTAATTCCTTCTCACGCTCTTTTTCTTTGTGATAGACTACGCATGCTCTTTCAATCGCGGTTAATTTAACGTCTCTTTTGAAGAGTTCCCATTCTGCAATGAAGAACGCTGACGTAGTTATGCTGAGCAAATTTTCGAGCTTTTCTTGAACTGCTTTTTGAAAAACGTCGTCTTGCAAAAGCTTATCATTTAGCTTCCATAAGTCCCAGCTGAATTTCGATGGTTTTTGTTTCTTTCCTATGGTTGACATAACGAGGCAATGATCGCTAAAACTAACATGTAGCACTTGATAACTTGAAAATAACGGTACAAGGGTTAACGGAGCATAAATTCTGTCTAGCCTGCCATGACATTGACCTTGATAGTGCGTATACATGGTACGATTTCCGCTTGACAACACATAACCAATGTCTTCAAGCTCTTGTTGCCTTACAATCGAACTTTAAAGCAACGCACTTTTATCACAAACACTAGTCAACTTAGATTTATCTTCTGGAAAGCAAACACAATTAAAATCACCCAGTAATATGACATGTCTTTCACAATTCAAGTACTGCTGAATATCACCAAAAAATACTTCCCGCTCCCGTGCTACGTTCGGAGCATAAACACATATAGCCCTCCAAGGTATCTCTGAAAAAGTAAAATCGCAGAGGACCATTCTACCATCCTGGGATGAGGTGACGGCTTCAACTACAGCAATACTGCTACGCAAAAGAATAAGGCAGCCCCCAGACCTACCCGCCGCATGACATACACTTACGGTATATCTAGGGCGGAAAACGTTAACCATTTGCTCCGTGCATTCATCAGTTGCAATTTTTGTCTCTTGAATGGCCAATAAGTCAATATTATTTTCAATAAGAATACGGTTAACTTGGCATTGCCTTCTGCGCCCGCTAAGTCCACGCACGTTCAACGTCGCGACACAAAGACCAGTCGAAAAATTAGCTACCATTTAACGGGAGGAGAAACTAAACCAATTACCACACATCGTCCGTCTCACAGCTGCTGCGATGACTCGACGGTCTACGGAGGCGGACCATGGTTTTCTGGACTTCATAGCCGAATGACGACGGCCGACGCACATCCTGCCCACAAACCCCAGTCCCCAGACCCTAACAACAATTTTTCTAACCCAGGAACGCCTGCGCTAACGCGGAGGCGTCTGGGTTGTAGAACGGCGTTTGGCTGGAACGCCGGGCTTGGGCTTGAACGCAGGTCGGCGTCCCGGGGTAGCTTTCGGAGGAGGCTCATCATTCGCAGTCTCTTGATCCTTTTCCTCTTGCTCATCCGCCTCTTCGTGAAGCCTCTTAGCAGGTGCACTACTTGACGTTGCCATCACGGTGTCATCAGTGTCATGCTGTTCGCCGGTCGTCACTTCTGTTGATGTGCACGTATCTTTGGCCTCTTTTACCTCGACCTCTGTTGAGTTAGTTGGTTCCACCGTGTCATACCATGGGTCTTTCCAGCCGTCCGATGACTCGTCTTCATTAACAGTCGTTGCCTTCTTCAGGGGCGTTAACGCCGAGGACTGGGTCTCTTTCCCTTCGCCTGCGGCTTCCACTGCGTCGACCACGTCCATCAAGTGATCTGTGACATCTTCCTTCAATGCCGGGCCTGTCACTGTGGCATAGGTTCGGACGCACTGGGTCTCGTCGTGGCCGAAACGACGACAAAGCCCACAGCGTGGCACCCGGCACTCGCGTCGTATGTGCCCGATGCCACGGCATCGGAGGCAGAGGGGAGCTGTGCCAGGGACGTGCACGAGCGCAACATCTTCCGCCACTCGCAGCTGGTGGGGCAAGTCTTCAGCGGTGACGCCTGCTTTCAGCTTAATAGTGACAGTACGGGTGGTTGACCCTTTGTCAACGCATCCTTGTACCCGCCACCTGTCCCTGGTGATCTCAGTCACCTTGCCAAAAGGCGACAAGGCAGTGCGAACGTCGTCGTCAGGTACACCATGAAGGAGCCAGTAGAGCTTGATACGGACGCCTCTGTCACACGGGTCGACGACCACACAGCGGTGGTCCTTGACATCAAACGCGTCTGCAGCGATAATCCTCTTTTTCCCTTCTTCGTCCTTGAAAGTCACCGCCCACAGATGGTTCATTTGATAAGCACCCAGTGCAACCACTTCCGGCATGAGAGACAGCCGTGTAAGAGCGTCTCGAAAATGTTCCACTCTGTAAGGCCTCGCCTTAACGTCACCATGTAAAAACACCGTATGCAGAACGGACGCACCTGTTGGCAGCGTTGGTAAAATCATTTGGTAGTCCTGGCCTGGTTTTTCAGTTGACCTGATACCGCGGCCCAAAAGGGTCGCTGAAGCCGCTCGCGAAGAGCCCGACATTCCGCGTCCGCTCACCTCGGTGGCTGAAGAGGAAGTCGCACTCAGCCACGAGTTCGATGCTTCAAAGCGGTACAAAAGCGCCCCTAGTGAATGCGGCGTTGCCTTAGAACTGAGCCGTAGAAAGTTATACTGCGGTGTATGTCAGTAATTATGAACATGTAACTTACAGAAGTCGCAGTTACACGAGTAGCGAAGTGCGTTTCCGCTACATTTCTTCTGCGCTTTCCGCACACGCAGAGCCATCTTGCGGCAAACACAGAAGAACCCCTCCTCTCAATGTACGGCGCTGCCCCGACAGGTGGCGCGCCACGCGCGCATTGGGGCTGTGCGGGGACCGGTGCGAGGCGCGTCGCGGCCCGGACTCCCTCTCCCCTGGCGACGCTTCGCCTTGCTCCCTCACGGGTTGCAGAATCAAGCGTCCTTCCTTTCTTTAGATCACTATCTGTCTACCTCTCTGCCCATGCCGATCACGACGTTTGGCTAGCGTGCATCGTTTCCCCCTCCGAGACACCGATTTCTTTGGTTCGTTCCGCTTGCTCAGGCGCACGTTTCGTTGCCGCGCCGAACGCTGCGTTGCTCGACGCTCACCGCGTCCGATGCGGGGCGCCTCGTAAGTGATCGCTGCGCCGTAGCCCATTGTCTTACACCCTTTGGCGGGTCGACGGGAACGCTGTCGCGTTTCACTCTTGAAGGCGAAGCTTAAGCGTCCTCCAATTTTTCTTGTTGGGTAAGTATAGAAATGCTTACGTTACAAAAAAAATCGCAGGGTTCGCGAATTTCGCGATAACAACCAACAACAACCTACTCCCTCGCCCCCCGCTGAGCGATGCCGTCTTGATCGCCCCATCCCCACCCCCGGGAAAAGAGACACTACCCCTCTATCTCGGTTGAAGAAACGATGATGAAACGTTAACGACAAGAACGGCATTTGCTTACGCGTAGTCTTATGGCCTCCGAGACTTGCGCGCGAAGCTGGCGCGCGCGAACCTGGGAGTCCATAATTGGCCACTTAATAGCATAAAAAGACAAAAAGAGAATGCCAAGCGACACAGTTAAAAATTCAAACAAAGAACTGATCTTAGCTATACTGTTTGGGGAAAAGAAATAAAAATTATTGACAGCCGCAACACATGCCACTAAAGCCACCACCGCCGGCATAACGCGGAACCAACAGTTGGCAACATTCATTCGCGCTTCATTGGTTCGTCCGCTTCGTCTCTGCAACGAGAGCCGCCATCCTTTCGCGCCTGCCGTTTTCTCGTAGTTCTGTTTTTCTGCATGTCCGTGCATGCAGCTCATCGGTAGATGCACGGGTGCGCGGCGTCGCATTGCGACCTGCGGCATTTTCTCGTGTTCGCGCAATCGGTGTGAAACATGTCGCATGTGAAATATTTGATAGAAGTGCCTCACATCCAATTCAAGTCGCCGTACGAGTGTAAGGCTGTGTGCCCCGTTCTCGGAAGCGTCGACGGGTTACCGGCATGCGGATTTCAGGTACGTGCAAATGCGTTTCCCCCTCCTATTGAGCTCTGGAGCAAAGTGTGCAATATTTCATGTGAAAGATGCAGTGCCCGTCATCATGGTGTGAAACATGTCGCATGTGAAATATTTGATAGAAGTGCCTCGCGTCCAAGTCAAGTCGCCGTACGAGTGTAAGGCTGTGTGCCCCGTTCTCGGAAGCGTCGACGGGTTTCCGGCATGCGGATTTCAGGTACGTGCAAATGCGCTTCCCCCTCCTATTGAGCTCTGGAGCAAAGCGTGCAATATTTCATGTGAAAGATGCAGTGCCCGTCATCATGGTGTGAATTTCGAGCGGTAAACGAGAACTGTGGCACTTAGTGCATACCGTGGCTGCTAAGTCAGCGTGGAAATTGTTTTACGTTACCGTAATATGTTGCTGTCAGTCTAATCTGCGGCTTGTGGACAGCTAGCCCATTGACTTTTGCTTGTGGCAGTGATAGGTATGTAAATGGAAGCGGTAATAATATTCGAGAGCAGACAGTTCCTTCGCTCGATGTTTGGTCGTGTTCATGGTGACGTTATGAAAGCTAGAAAACTAACTGGCTTGATCGTGCTTAGTTCCAACTCCAAGGGGCGTAACGTTGGCGCTGTATGTGTTTGTTTTCCGTGCCGCGAGTACCACTTTCATGCTTTTGTTGCATGAGAGTGGTAGCTGCTACATGCCGCCCGGGCAGAATACAATAAAAGCAATTTCCTCACTTTCATATTTATGCAATGTGACGCTAACAAAATTTCCAGCGCTTTATTCGGAGCGTAACTATCCAGTATAGTTTAGTAAGAAACTCAAATTCTATCTTAGCTTAGTAGGCGTGAAACAAGTGAAACTCGCATTCCTTTTTGAATTGTTCGCCCAAACCGCACCGCCCGCAGATGCGTCATCGGGTATTTGACAGTAGCTTCGCTACGTGAGTTGTTTTATACGCAAATATTGCCCGGTTAAGTATCCTGTTAATTTATGCCGACGCTCGTTCATCTTAATTTTAAGCGATTACTATCCCCGAGTACCGAACGATGGAAAAACGTGGGAAATTCAAACTGGCGTGGCTGCAAGTTCCTTTCTTTACGTTTCTTGCATTCAAAGCCAACAGACACAGTATCACTGATTTATTTCCATTTCTGCTGTACTTGATCATACTTGATAAATATAATGTGACAACTGTATTTGCTCTTTAATGTTCTCCATTTACTGTGTATTCAGCTTGGCTGCCAGAAAATGCTTGAATATTTTTCAGTATCCAAGTGGCGAAATATTTCACTGACGGCCGTGTGTGAAACACGCAAGATGACAAAACTGATAGCAAAATGATGAGACGTTTCTTTTATATAGTTTGGACTCGACTTTTGGTGAGAATGTCGATCGGCCTTGGGCCTGGTGAAAGCACACCCGACATGGCCAAAGTGCAGCCTATCAGTTGAGTGCCCCCGAATGGACCATCAACATTCGAAAATGAAGCAGAGCCAGGTAGGGGCAATTTTCACTTTGGAACAGAATACTGACAGCTGCCTCCTTTTTCAAGAACTAAATAACATATTTACAAACCAATCCTTTCTCTTTGTGCAGCCTACATAGAATTGTTTTTTTGCTTGTTATAGAGATCTTCAGAAAGCAGTCTTCTGAACCCTTTTTGCATGCACAAATAAATGAAGAGGAGTGCACTTTCTGAAGAAATTGATGCACTGAAATGTGCGTTCGGCACACAATGAGATGCAGAATAACCATCAACCTTAAAGCGGTAAAAAAACAGGTTTGAAAGATGTTCTAACATCATAACCCGCCGTGGCATACGGATCTAAATATAACAGCAACAGAGGTGCATGCAAAGAAGTGTTTCTAAATGTTTGCAAGATATGGACATTGTCTAAGAAATTGTTTTTATTTACTCGGAGCTTCTTGGTGGCATGGAAGTGCAGTAAAAGCTTAAAATGATGCCCCTGCTCCTAATAAAGCACCTTTAGGTTTTAAGACTAAATTATGGGCTTTTACATTCCAAAGTCACAACCTGAAGTTTTGGGAACCTGGCCTTCCTTAATGTACACCTGAATCTAAGGGTTGCATTTTACCCCCATTGGAGGGCAGCTGCCATGGCCTAGATTGAAGCTGGGACCAGCATGACTGAGCAGCATGGCATCATAGTGACTGGGCTATAAGATCAGGTCAGAATGAGAAATACTGATTAGAACTACCAACTTCTTGGCTCACAAGCACTTTGCACTAAGTTAAAGGAGTATGGAGTACTGGCAGCGACTGTTTATGTACCAATTTCTTTTTAGGCTGACTCCATTATTAGGGTGCGAAGCTTCAATTAGTCAAAACCGGCCTAAATTACAGAACCAGCTCAAAACACGCACCATGTATAGCTGGATTTGGACATGAAAATGGAGTCAATTTATGTCGCCGAAAATGGAGGTGGCAGTCACTATTTCATGCATTTTGCCTAAAACATAGTCAATAATAATGAATCAATTTCTAAAGTATTCTTTTCAAAAAGTTTTTTTCAAGCATGAAAGCAGGAGCCAAATGGTGTTCAGGTGCACGAGTGGTTAGTTGCACAGAACATTTTGCATGCATTCACTGGCTTCTTTCAAGCTTGAAAAAAGAATTTGTTGCACATATTGAGCAGTAGAAAGCTGGATTGGGAATTTTTCAGGATGGTCTACAATTTTTGCACTGACACTTTTGCTTTGAATATAATATTTGAGCAGTTAAATAATCGTTAATAACTAATTACCTAATTAGAAAAAATTCGAAAATTGGTTTCACTTCCTCAAAACGATGGCAAACGACATTACCGTGGTTCTGTACAGCTACGTGGCACTTGTACATATTTAAAGCTTGCACAAGTCACACAGACCACCTGGTACTTACAAGGCATATATAGAAGCGGCTAAGTTGTGTGAGCCAGCCATGTGTAGCGAATCATGAGAAAGAGCCATGTTTCTTTGACTTAAGGGCGTGACAAGATTTACATGCTCGACACCTTGTATCAGTGTGTTCCAGGCCTGTTCATAGTTTAGCTGCTACATAAACAATATTTCTCCACGTATAAGCTCATATGCATCCTTCAAGTATATTGCCTCCTGTAAACCATCCTCGCGCTTCCTTCATTATGTCTTCATCTGTGGCTGTGCTAAATTTTTAACATGCAACTACACAAATTTTCATCTAGTTTTCATATTTCCTCGTTGTTTGGTGGCTTTATTTCTAAAGAAGTTGTTTTCTTTAAACCCTGTTGCACACAGCAGTACACAGCATTTCTGTCTAGAGTGAGAATTGTTTTTTTTTTTTCAGATTGACATTAATGCACCTTGTCTGGGCAATGTAAGGCATTCTACATAACACTGCCCTGCAATAATGTTTTATATTGCATTCCAGCATCATGCGAAAGCTGTTTACTTACCAGATGAGAACCCGCCGTGGTTGCTCAGTGGCTATGGTGTTAGGCTGCTGAGCACGAGGTCGCGGGATCGAATCCCGGCCGCGGCGGCCGCATTTCGATGGGGGCGAAATGCGAAAACACCCGTGTACTTAGATTTAGGTGCACGTTAAAGAACCCCAGGTGGTCGAAATTTCCGGAGTCCTCCACTACGGCGTGCCTCATAATCAGAAAGTGGTTTTGGCACGTAAAACCCCATAATTTAATTTTTTTACCAGATGAGAATATGTATAAGTGTTGGAAGTAACAGAACTGGAAGAAGCCAGCAGATAATGAGGGCCAGGAAAGCATACAGGAACATGTTTTAAGTTTTTTATATGAAGTATAGAAATGATAAATTAAAGGTAAATGAAAGTGGATGAAGAGATATCCACATGTGGGTGGGGAACGGACCCATAACGTTCACATTACGCATGTGATATACTAACCACTGTGGTACTACGGCCGCGTTCGAGCGTCGACTATCTGAGGGACCATTGTGGACGGTTGAATGCTGCCTTGGTAGCACAGTGGTAAGTGCATCGCATGCCTAATCCAAAGGCTGTAGGTTCGTTCTCCCCCCATGGCTGGTTGTTTCTTTTTGACCATTTTCATTTGCCTTTATCATTTCTACATTTAAATAGAAAATTACAAATAAGTTTCCACGTGCCTTCCCTGGCATCTTCCAGCTGTGATTAAGCAAAAATTTGACCTCAGTTTCCTTTCTTCTCGTTTGGAAGAACAGTAACTTCATTTTGAAACTAATGAATTCACCTTGTTCAGCATCTCAATGATCTCAAATCTTATCACAGCATGTGTATTACTAAGTGAAGTTTTTGTTAAGATGATGATATAGCATGGGACCTAATTGGTAGCCTTTGTGTACAGAGATATGACTAGTCTAATAGGAGGAATTTAAGAAGCACTACTAACATGGTCTGATCATGTGTTTAATAATCTAATCTAGCATGATTTCAGGCATAACTGTTGCCCCTGAAAAATATTTGGATCACCTGCATTGGCATTGTTTTTAGAGAGCACCAATACTGCTTTGGTTGAGGTAGCCTCGTGGAACATGAAGCATCGCTTCTTGCTGAGTCAAGGAAATGTCTGCATATATGAGGTGCACGTGTCATATGCTCGAATACTGTTTACGGGCCGCTAATAAGAAAACTACTTCACTTGCCTTCAAGAGATTGCTTCAGTAGTCTTTGCTACTCGATCATAGCCGATTTACTAGAGTGAACTTTCATCACAGTTGGCTTTGCATTGTTTATGCAAAATACCACAATTGCCTACTAGACATGTGACTGCACTAAAACTTGGAATTATTGATCAGTAAGATTTATGGGACAGCAAAACTTAGTTTATTACTTCAGAACAAAATGCCAGGCACTTCGGTTATTTCTGTCATAGAGTTTCTTACAGTAATTACTAGAGGGAACTCTGGCACTGCAGTCGTATCACCATGGGAATGATGGGAAGCACACGGATTCGTCTGATATTCGTGCTTGTGAATTAAGACGTTCTTGTGGCTTAGTATATTATACGCTGTATAAATCGTATTGTAAATTTCAGCGCAGTCTATACTCTTCGAAGTGCAGAAGACGCCGCTAATACGCCTAATTGCTAATAATTGCAACGATTGAGCTTGTCCAGGTGGCCAAATCGAAACGCGCCAAGCGTCTGAAGGCACTGGTATGCCCTCGATAAATTCATTAGGGCGTTGCACTCGCTTGACGTTACATGCCTCCGTGGCTTAATGGTTTCAATATCAGATTTCTGTTCTGGAGTTCCTGTGTTTGAATCCTGCAGTCGGATGATTTGAATGTTTATTTATTTATTACACGCTATATTGTTGAAAATTACTAGTTTGCAAAGTCACAAAGCCGTTTGAAGCCAAACAGACGAACTTTAGGCAAATCCATGTACTTCCTACAATTCCCATGCTGGTACAACCGTCCTTGTTTCATCTCCTGTAGACACTAGCGTCAGAGTTCCCTCTAGTAATTATTGTATGAAACTCGACGATTTCTGCACCTCGCTCATGCAGGAGCGGCACCACACCTGCTGCGTAAACATGCACTACCTTTCGGCCAAGTGCAGGGAATGCTGTCAACTCGCCCTGTACACACTAAGTAAAAGAAATCACAACGTGCAGTTGCAGCCATGTTGAACTGGTGGAACGAGTAGTGAAATGCAGCACCTCCTGAACTAGGTCAGAAAGTGCAGGTTAATCGAGGGGAGATTATATAGTAACAGAAGTTGAGTGATTCTGCATTACATCCACTTTCATCCATAACTTTCAATTTATTTCGTCAGTTATTAAGAACCTCTTTTGCATTGTTGGACAAAACTACAGAATGCCAACATAGTTTCTAGCATTCACTGGTAGCAAACATGTGAAAACTTGCTCTAGTTTCTGGATTGCCGCTTTACCCGTTAACCCCCAAGTTATTTCCGGAAAAATATACCAAATTTTCCAAATTTTTTGCATACTCAATTTTTCGGTGTCATTCTCATGCTAAAAATATATTACTTCATGTCTGGTTAGAAATAACACAAAAATAAAAGCCGCTCTTGAGGGCAGCTTGCCGTCAATGCCGACTGTAACTCATCTTTGACAGTCACAGCAGCATAACATCGGGCAGAAAGAGTGCGACTCGTCATTGGCGATATTGGTACTACCTCCAGTCACTAGCACAGCTTGGGACTTCGTTGCTGCCCAATTTTAATTCTGGAGCTGTTACACTTGGGTGTAGCGTGTGTATGTACGTGTGCATGCATTAAAATGACTTCATGCTAGAGTAAAGCAACTGTAGTGCAGAGAGGCATTAGTCAACTTTATATATTTGCTTTGTAAAGATGCGCTAAGTTTATCTTTTGCACTATAGACTTGGCGCTCTTTAGAAAAAGATGCCCTTGTGCTACTAAAACCTATCAAATTATTAGCTTTTTGCAGTAGCAGGTGCTTATTCTTTTTTCAGGATCGGTGTGCCAGTTTTAATGTTTTTCTTGAACTGTGCGATTCCCACTCACAGGGCTGCATGTCATCTGAGGTGTTCCTTTTTCAATCAAGAATGTTGAGGTTGTCTGTGTGAAACTCGATTTCTTGCCTCAAACGAGCTCGTACAGACTGACCAAGCTGATAATTCTACGTGCTTATATATGAAATATGTTGCGGTTAGGAACCCTCATAATTATTGACACATAGTAGGAAATTTTATGTGTTAAAACAATTTCATGAAATTTTTCGTGTTTTTCGCGTTCGTGTTCACTTCTCTACTCTTGTGTCCTGTCTGCACGCCTCACCATTTTTTTGCATATTAAATATCGTCTAAACTTAACCATGCTTCTTTTACCACAATGCAGGGGGAGAAAGTTCCGGTAACACCATGCATTCAGTATGGTGGCCCAGACGTGTATGCAAGCAACCTCCTTCATGTGGACCAAGAACTACTCTGCAGTGTCTCGCAGACTTCCATGCGGAGCCCTCAACATTCTCGTCTCAGTGGAATGGCTGCTCATCTATCAGCGTGTATATCACCAAGACTGCCAGTTGTAAAGCTTCTGAACCCGTTTAAGAAAGCTTAATGATTTTTTTATTTAGTTTTCACGGTTGGCCGTAGAATCCTAACATTTGTTATGCTTCTAACATTTTCACCTGGCACAAAGCGCTGAAATAACTTCAAACCAGTGTCATGTATTTAACTGATGCTCACTCTAATGCCCATCTGGTTTCGTTAGTGTTTAAGAAATTTCAATGTCTGATGAGGTAACAGCATTTAAATTTGTCATCGTGGCTCGTTTCACTGAGCTGCTAGGAAATAAGACGCAAAACTTATCACACGCCAGTTGTAGCATTTTTGTTTTCATGACTACAGTATACACTTTTCAAAAGATGGAAAGTGGGGGAAGAAAGCCTCATGAACATAATCATCCTAGGATTGTCATGTCCTTACAGCTCTGCAATGACTAATGCCTCATACATCTTGGGAGCACATTGGTCGCAATGCCTACAGGTATACTTGATAAGAGTATAGCTTGCATCCAGATTTGCCACACAGTTGACGGCTGATGGCTTTTTTTTGTCGTCTTCATGTTACTACAATGTATTCAATATTCATTTAGATGTAAAGGACACCACAGGCACTGAAGTTTCAAATGGCACTTGCATTTCAGGGGACAAAGTGCCAAGTATGCCTGTCGCAAAATGTGTTCTAGGGGCTACCTTGCCTCTATAGTTAAATGGCCACCAGATGCTCTGTGTACAGTGTAATCGGTGTACTTGTCTGGAGTGCTTGAAAGATGTGCTACGGGCTGTACTGGCACTGTCTGAAGATAATGCATGGTTCTAGAAAGCCTGCAGCTGAGCATCTGCCACCGTTCTGAAGGAAGTGCCCTAATTTATTTTGTTGATGTTGAAATTTAGGAGCTGCAATGAATAGTTGTGAATGTGGCAGTGCTGCCGAACTAAAGCACAAATTACACACCTCGACTCACACAATGCACTCTGAAAGTTTTGCTACGTGGTATCTGTGTTTGCTGCCTGACCTTATGGCACCTTTATGAGCAGTCGCAAGTGATTGCAGCGGCTGAGGCTTTATCAACTGGCAAGGTGAAAAAAGAATGCTGTGCCACCAGTGTGGCTGCACACTCCGAGATGCAAGCTATCTTGAACCAGGTGTTCGGTAGACAGTACCTGTGCAGCCAAAACATGGTGTTTGAGCCCTATAGGCAGCTGCGTTCACAACTGCCCACAAGTGTGCTGTCACAACAGAAAGTTGAGAACAAGCAGCATTTTTACCGGTGTTTCTTCAAAACATTAGTGCAAGTCATTCTTTCACCAAGGCCGGTAATTATGCGTATGTAATGAACAGGGCATTTGTGACACACAAGGGGTCATGTGTCAAGTTTAATTAGATCAGTAATCTGAGATGGAACTATAAAAAGTGTACCTCTTGTTCCTCAGTGCTCTCTTGGAGAGATGACCATTTCCGGCAGTTTAGTTTTGACTTTTTATGTCTTGATTTATATATTGCAACTATAACTAACAGTTAGTGCTCTTCAGTGCTGCCCAGTTGTAATGGTATCTTTGTGATATTTGCAATATTTTGCAGTTCAGGTGAGCGAAGTATATGTCTTTACTATTACTAGTTTTCATGTTCAACTTTTGTAGTGCTCACTAGTTATTACTAGCCATGTTTTGTTCACATATGCTCTTGGATTGTTGCGCGAAGTGACACGGACACAGACTACAAGCAGACAGGACGAGCGCTAACTCTCAACTAAATTTTTATTGCAACGAAGAACACACACACACATTATATATATATATATATATATATATATATATATATATATATATATATATATATATATATATATAGCTGTGATTGCAAAAATCCGCAGCATAAGATAATGACAAGGTATGGAGATATCAGTGAAACACATCGGGAAGTAGGGAAGTCAAAAAAGGAAGCAACAAAAAGACACTACTTCAGATTAACACACGTGTTGTGAAGATACTGAAATTCGCATTCTAACAGACAAAGATGCATGGCTAACACAAGTCTCTGCTAATTTTTTATTGTGGAATGCCTCGATTATTTCCCGTGTGGTTTGGCATTTGTGTCTCGAAAGAATTTTTGTGTCTTCAAACAAAGGTTTACAACCGCAATTGAAACAATGTGACGCTAGATGCGAAGCATTAGGGTTGTAAAGTGAATATTTGTGTTCTTTAGTCTAATATTAATGCAGACTAAAAGAACACAAACATTCACTTTACAACCCTAATGTTAGCCATGCATCTTTGTCTCTGTGAGAAAGCGAATTTCAGTATCTTCGCAACACGTGTGTTAATCTGAAATAGTCTTTTTGTATTTCCTTTTTTGACTGCCTTACTTCCTGATATGTTTAACTGATGTCTTCATACCTTGTCATGTTCTTATGCTGCGTTTTTATGCAATCACCTATATATATATATATATATATATATATATGTTCTTCGTTTCGATAAAGATTCTGTTGAGAGTTAGCACTCATCCTGTCTACTTCTAGTCTGTGTCCGTGTCACTTCGCGCTACAATTCAACATCATGTTACTGTACTAACTCGCCCAACTTTCCATCCTTGCGTTCACATAGACACACTCAGACTTGTTCTTTCTTATGTGACTGGTTATTTTTGTACTCTCTAATAAGATGCAGTGCTTTTCGAATGAAAACGTGATAGTTCGTAGTGAGGTTATTTAAAAAAACTTTTCTCCTTAAAATTTATTAGAATAAGCCTGTGCCATTATTCGGTGCTTATGTCTATGTATTGGTATGGTTTTACTCCTTATCTTCCTTTTTACTTTTCAAATGTGCAAACATTATTATGTAACCATTTCTCTTTAATGAAATAATAAATACTTCTGACATATCGTCACAAATTTTACAATGATTGTGTTCTATTAGGTAACCTTAGACTAGCTGATTGTTATTCTGGTAGCTTAACTTACAATTCCTGTGGGATATTCAGTGCAAGCACATGGTGAAAAATAAACAATTATTGGGTATAAGCAGGTCACTGGCAGTAAATGGAGCATACATAAATTTCAGGAAATAGTGCATGCTTATATATTGAACAGCAGGCACAGCTACACATGCAGTTTTGTTCGTAAATGCTGAAACATTATTCGAAGTGGAAGCGCTTTGTTGCATTTTGTTCTTTGGCTACCAGTGCTACCTTTAAGTCATATGTGTTAAAGTACTAGTAGAAGCATCCCGTGGAGATAAATGACAACTTTGATGAATAGAGGTATAAAATGTGTGCTTAAAACGGCAAAAAACGGCCTGACAGGCAAACGTATGCTTCTGTACTACTGCACTTGTTACCGTCGCCAATCCATGCATTGCTTGCGCTCTATTGCATTCAATATGAGCTACAACAACAAGCTGTGGTGTCTTTCCCTCCTCTTCGAGCTGGCGTTGCTGCGAAAATTTTTGACCAAGAAAGGTGGAGGTTTTTAATTATTTCTTAAATGCACGTAACATCATGCTTTTGGCTGTGCGCTGTTTCCACGGAGTGATAAGTACTGGTGCGCCAAGGTGCGGGAGATCCTGTTTCCTTAGTGCAGCGCGCGTTGTTATTGCGCTCTGCATACTGCCGGCAGTGTACTATCACTGCAGAGGAATATTACGAAAAGCATAGGGTTTGTGCATTGCTGCGATTATGAAACTTAAATTTTTTGCCTGAAAGGGTCGCACGTTATGCTACCACATGACGGACCAGAAGCGCAATATGACGACGCCCCACAGATTCTGCCTCATACTGAACAAGTAAGTTACATAGCTAAGGCTAGGTAGCATTCACAACAGCTGGTCTGCCCATTAACTACATGGCTGTAGTGAACGCTAAAATACTTGCAAAGATAACACCCCTTTGGAAGAGTGTTGTCCATGCTACACCCATGTTGAAAGGGTGGTGTCTGTGTTACGCCCATATACAAAGGGTGTTGTTTGTTTTACACCCATACGCAAGGTGACGTCATATTAACACCCTTTCCTTTGTGGTGTGTTAATTTGCACCCCTTTGCTTGGGGTGTAGCAATACACCCAAAAAGGGTGTCACCCATGGGACAAGTCATTTACACCCTTAAGGGGTGTTAAAAGTTTTGGAGTGCAGGCTCTTCCTCGTCAGTGACCATTTCTCTCAACTTATCAATGAATTCCTTCTGTCATCAGACAGTAATCAATGGTCGATTGCCGATTTTCCAATTCCCACGTGGTCTGCCCCTCACACTTAGGCCCTGTATTTACGATAACCAGGTTATGTTGCTAACGAAGATTTTGCATTGACTTCCCGTTGTTCTTGGTATAGCCATCTAGATCCTGTATGTGGGCATTCATGTCACCTAATAGGATAATTTCGGCACCATTTCCGAAACCTTTAATTTCGGCACTGATACATTCCACTAGCTGCTAATTCTCTCTAGAGTTATGTCCGGTCCGCAAATACGTTACGCCCAGCCAAGCTATCGTTCCACTTATTTTACATGATAACCAAAGATGCTCTTAGCATTTTGAATTTACTCTTTTTCATTTGACATCCTGATGGATGAGCACTCCGATCCCCCCTCCATTTCTTTTTGTTTTAGTTCTGTTGCACCGTTCCCAAACAGTTATCAATCACTGGCGGCTCTTCCGAGTCTCTAAGGTGTGTTTTTGTAACCGCATAGACCCCTATTTGTTCTCTATTAAACTGTTCTTCAATCTCTACCCACTTTTTATTTCTTCTGCTGCCCTGCATGTTCATGTAGCGTATTGCATGGTGAGCTCTTTTTCACATTTTCCTCCTTTTTATTTTATTGGTGGCGATGCTATTCCGAGGTTCTCCTGGGGCCCTTCTTCATTACTACCTACACTGGCCTCCTGATCACCCGCGGGCCCCCCAAAAATGTAACCGCGCTACCGGAAAGTTCCAAGCCCACTTCTCGTCCACGCCTGTGATTTAGGTGGATCCTGTCTCGTTGGAAACCACACCTTCTCACTTCCCAGTTTACTTCTATAACCTCGAAACCTTTCTGTGGGCTTACTGTCCATGCAGCCTAATTAGTAGCCACTACGGCTCTTTGTGCCTTACTGTCGCGTACAGGCACCTTCGGCATCATGCACACCACGATGTGCACCTGAGGGGACAGCTCACGCTAGTTGTCTACCCCCTACGCCAAGCGCTGGGCTAGCCCTGTCGTTTTTTTTGTTTAGGACATCATTTAGCCTACCTGCTACTACGACAAGTTTGCGTCCGTGACCATTTTCTGCGACCTTTGCTTTTGCTCGCTCCATGACAGCGCCCAATGTCCGTCCTAGAAATGTACCTACCGCCACTCTTTTGTGACCTTTCAGCCTCTCCACAATTGCCTCTGAGCATCTAGCCAGGTTTGAGCCGCCGGCGATAACCAACCTTTCTCTCTCTGCTACTGCAGAAGCCTCTACCTGCTTCCCTTTGTCATCTTTTTCTGTGTGATTTGGACTTCACAAGGAGCATTGACCCCTGCGTTCGTGCTTTTCCTTTGCGGCCACATCAAGGAAAGTGCAGCTCTTTCCCGCTACCCTATGCCCACGTTGCAGATGGATGGATGGATGAATGCTATGAGCGACCCCTTTAGATCGGGGTGGCGTGTTGCGCCACCAAGGGTCGCGGATGGATGGATGTATGGATGTTATGAGCGTCCCCTTTGGAACGAGGCGGTAGGCTTCGCCACCAAGCTCTTGTTGTTATACTGCCTAATGTCCTACCTAGATTAAACAAGAAAAAAAAAATTACTATGAACTCCCACAGCCAAATTTTCTTATCCCCTGTTGCAAACTGTGCTTTTGTAAGACTTCGTTTTTTGTCGTTTCCCTACTTTTCTTCCATCAGTCCTCCAATCGCCTCTTACTAATCCCTATTGCGGACATGTTTACTTTTCCACTGCTCTCGCTGAACCCAAGGGCTTCAAGGAGGCCAGTGGTGCCTAAATCGACCGCTGGGTAGACGTCTTCACGTTCTAATAAAATATGCTCCATAGTTTCGCTATCTTTACCGCAGCAAGCACATGCTTCTTCTTCCTTCTTATATCTCGCTTTATAGGTGCGTGTTCTATGGCATCCCGATCTCGCTTCCAAAAGTAATGGGCTTCCCTTTGAGTTATCGCAAATTGTTTCTTTCCTGATTTGGTTTTTTCCTCTTAAGTAGTTACTCATGGCACGTTTCTTTTCCATTGCCGCCGCCCATGAGATTATTTCAGCCTCTCTGACTTTCCGCTGTACGTTCTTTCTTGCTGTGTTGCACACCGTACAGGCCGCATACTTACTGGTAAGCTTCCTAGTTCTTTTTCTCCACTGTGTATATGTTTTCAGACATGTTGGCCTGTACGTGGGATGCTATTGTACGAGAATACACTTGTCTTGCTTTTTTCTGTGAGATGCAACACATATATGTAAACAATATGTATTTACAATGAGTGTAAAACCTTCGCGCTGCCAGTCAAACAGGGGCAAGGACCTCGACAAGCTGCTTTTAGCAGCTTTTTTGCTCTTGTCCCAGCATTCTTTCTTTTCATACGCGGAAGAATGCTGAATAAAGATTTTTATTTTTTTATTTTGATGTTTCTCCTGTACAGATACCTGAAAACTCTCCCAGCCCATTTAGTTTCTTCCACATTCCTCAGTCGTTCTTCATACTCAATTTTACTGCGAGGTTCCCTCACTTCAAAACTAGTCCAGCCCATATCCTCCTGCAATGCTTCATTTGTAGTCTTCCCGTGAATGCCCAATGCAAAGGTTCCCATCGAATCCTGATTGTACGCCTGATTTAAAGCAAACAACCGCATTTCCAAAAGTAAGTCCTGGAACCATTACACCTTTCCACATACCTCGAAACACCTCGTACCTATTGTATCCCAATAGCGCTCTGTGCTTCATTGTGGCTGCATTTCTCTTCCCCTTCACTGTAATTTTTTTTCCTGTGTTTCCGTATATCTATTGCCTTTGTTTATCAAGATACCAAGGTATTTACATTCTGTTACCCCAGGTATTTCCTGGCCCTGTATTGCCACTGCCTGTTCACTGTTCTCATTGAATACCATAACACCTGATTTTCTAACACTAAATTTCAAACCTAAATTGTTGCCTTCCTGTCCACAGTTATTAGCCAGACGTTGCAACTCACTTTGCTTGTTAGCTAGCAACACAATGTCGTCCGCATAAAATAAACATGGAAGCTGCTGCTCAACTACTGTACCCGCCTGTTTGTATGAGAGATTGAACCCGATATTACTTCATTTTAGCCCCCTCTCCATCCTGCGCGCATTTCACGCGAGCGTCATCTGGTGGTGCTACAAGGAACCCGGTTGTGCGCGGGGTGCGCGAACTCCGCTGTGATTGGTCGGCCTACTCAGCAAGAGAATAGTTAAGCCGTAGCCACGGTCACAACACTTGGTGAGGTGGTACGCAAAGGAAAGCTTCGCTTTAAAAAAAAATATTTAACCACTGCTCAAACGCGTATATGGGAAGGAAGCTTCAAACGCGCGAGTGTTATGGGGCAGAGATTCAAAGTATGCCATATGGCTGCATGCAACTGAAATTGCTATTGCGTCTACCGGAACAGAAAAACAGCTTCGCTGGAAATTGAGCTGTTATTCCACAATGTCGCACACGTGTGCTACTGTTTTTACTTTACCCGCCATGGTTGCTTAGTGGCTATGGTGACGGCTGCTAAACACCAGGTCGCGCGATTGGATCCCTGCCACGGTGGCCGCGTTTAGACGGAGGTGAAGCGCTAAAACATCAGCGGTACTTAGATTTAGGTGGGTGTTAAAAAACCCTACGTGGTCGACATTTACGGAGCCTCCCCTTACGGCGTGCCTCATAATCAGATCGTGGTTTCGGCCGTAAAATCTCATATTAATTATTTTTTGTGAAGATGGGCCCAGGTCTATCGGTGCTTCGAAACGGTAAAGCCATCAGTTGACAGAGGTGGGGGCTTTCTTAAGGCAAAATGTGCTGCTTCATTCTGTCCTTCTCCTCAAACAGCTTCTTTCTTCTTTTTGTAATTTGCAGGAAATTAGTGAAACGGACAAGTGAAACATTATCCCCAGAGACAATTTCCAGGTTTCGCGCCGGAAAGTAGGATCGGAATATCGAGAATTCGCTCACATGGTTGGTTCGTTTCACGTGTAGCACTGAAACATTTCTGCAGGCATATGGATTACAAGATTGCGAAATTTTACGACCGAACCTCTATTTACCTCTTCATATTACCCGTGGAGAAAACGCGATCAGACAGCTTATTCCGTAAATGTTCTCAGTCTCGGGTTTTAGGAATCATGGTGCAGGGGTGTCAAAAGCAGCCAGAAGGACGCCCCAGTCCGCCAAACCAGTCCAGAAAATGTTGTTGATGATGACGATGCAGATGGCCACGTCCTGGTGCCCATCATCAGCAGGTGGCCACGTGAAGCAATCACCATGCTGTTGCGTCTGGCGTTCCCGTCCCTGTTTCTCCTCTCCTACAATATTCCTGTATTATTCACGTTTATTCAGGCTCCATTTCGAACGCCCAGTCCACTTGCGAAGTTGCAAAGAACGCCAAGGTTCCTCGCACATGCGGCACGTGTTACGACCTGTCTGACCCATTTGGCAAACAGCTGCGACTGCAGGGCTTCGCTGAAACAGAAACGGAGCTTGCTGCGTCTCGTCCGCGTCGCCCGCCCATGGAAGGTACGCTCGGGGATTTTTTTCCTCAGTTTGCCGCGAAAAGTAGATTTCGAATAACTCTATTAATCGTTTCTTATTTTTTTTTTAGCTCTAACACTTTTAATCACAAGAACTGGTCATTTGCGTGTGCACTTCGACTTGTGGGGTAATATAATGATGACTCCTTATTTTCCCTTCGTGCTATTAGGCTTTATGCCCTCATGCTCGTACGACGCCTTTGGTCTAGAATGAAAGCGGTTGAAACAGATAATTTTCTTGTACCAATGGTTTTCTACACCCTATCTACTTCGAATGCGATTTTCGCACGTTATGTTTTCAGTTGATTTATTCTGTTTGTAACCGATGGCAATTACGCACACTGTAGATCAATCGGGACGAGCCATCCAGAAAGCTTCGAAAGAATAACTAGGGCAGCTCTTGGAAATGATGTAAGCTACAAACCCGGAAGAAGGCCTTGAAGAAGCTGATAACAGTCTTTTAGGGCAGGAAATGAAAGTCGCCTATAACTAAAAAATTATTAGTATCCAAAGCATTCATAATAATAAGCGCTCAGCGTATATTGTTGCTAGTAATATGGGCCTTCGCAATAGTCATGGAACCAAAGTAATTTCTCTGTGGTATACTAGCTGGGTTAGGCGGCGATTCTAGCATTCATGAAACTTGAAAAGCACCATCACCTCAGAAAAACTTAATAATACATATTTTTCATATTTATAATTGTAGCGCGCTATCTATTGTTCGTGGTTCATCAGCTTGAAGCTTGTTTTCGTTCATGATATTGACACGTGTGCTTTATCTTACTCCCGTGACCGCGGTTCATTGGCTAACAAATGGTATCAAATGTTAAACGTTATCGCTCAGCACGGGACGCATTTTTATGTATCAGAAGTTTCTCGAATACCCGATGGTTCTACCCGATGTGTGTTGTCGCTGCACCTTCTGTAATCTGATTGTACGCGCGATGCGAATTATGTAGTACTTTCTGGAAGACCCGCAGGCACCGGCGATTACTCTGGAACCTTCGATGACTCATGTATGAAAGCCGACGCGCTTGATCCGCAGATCAAATTTTGACGACTGCCATATGCGTTCGCCGCTATCCTTGCTCTTTGGGCGTAACCTGCTTTGGAGGGCAGAGGTTCGCCCAGTAAAGCGCTTGGGTCGTCGTTAAAAGTTTTGCTCTTGTATTCATCGTCACTACTACGTGACATCCGGTGGAGGTGCTAGTGCGTTCATGTACTGAACGTGCACGCGAAGTCGCTATGCAAGTCCAACACCCGAGGACAACACCAACGTCGCCAAGGAGCAACGAGCTAGCCGTGGGCTGCAATGACTGCTACCGGACTACGGGCCTCATCCAGAGAAGGCCACAGGAATCAAGGCAAAGTCATAAACCCCAATGACTACTCCAGCGTCCCCAATCCTGCTGCAACAACCTCGGAAACCACTAACTTTCCGTGGATCATCAGCTGAAGACCCCGATACATGACTGGAGATCTATGGACGAATCGCGACTTTCAGCAACTCGAACTCCGATGACAAGCTGCGACAGGTATACGTTGCCTTAGAAGACGCCGCCATAATATAATGTCTTGAGAACAAGGAGTCGACTCTGACAACATGGAACCTGCTTCGAAGCGGCGTCCTGTGGACATTTACGAGCGTCGTGCGCAAGGAAAGGGCCGAAGCTATGCTAGAAGCCCGAATACAGTTACCCAATGACAACATCGCGATTTTCACGGAGATGACTTGTCTGTGCAGACAGGCCAACCCCGATTTGCCTGAATGGAAAAAGTTCGCTTCTTGATGAGGGATGTCAGGCAAGACCTCTTCGCCGGATTGATACGCAACCTGCCCATGACTGTTGCTGAATTTGTTTCCGAAGCCACTACCGCTGAGAAGACGCTCGATATGCGCGCAAGCCAATGTACCAGCTGAAACTACACCGGTGTTCAGGCACTTGGCAGGGACGACATGCAACAGACCATCAGAGCGATCGTTTGCGAGGATCTCCAGAAGCTCTTTCCAAGGTCGCAGCCTCAAGTGTCCTCAATCGCCGACATTTAAAAGAAGAGGTTCAGCGATCACTTGGGGTTACTGAAGTGGAATCGTCATCGCCACAGCCGGAAGAGAAGACGCATGCCGCCGTCGGCGGCCACCAGATTTCCCGTCTGCGCACGCGCCGGGGCCCCATGACGCCGCCATTCTGTCGTCAGATGCCAAAACCGCCACCGCCGCCGCCATCCCACCCATCCGTCGGCGAGCGAAACACCCCGAGGAAGGCAGACATTTGGCGCGCCCGCGACCACAGCCCACTCTGCTACGATTGCGGAGAAGCCGGCCATGTGTACCGTCGATGCTCATACCGAGAATTGGGAATGCCAGGCTTCGCCGTCAACGCACCGCGCCCACAGCTTGGGGAGCACCCTCGTGACATCACCGACTACCTCAGCGCCACTCAGTGGAGCTCTCGACGACCACCCTGTTCGCCGTCATCAGGTCGCTACCTGTCACTGCAGCGTCACCATACACTGGCCCAGCCCGGGGCCGCTCTGCAAGTCTATATCCGGAAAACTGAAAGCAGCAACCGATGCACCACGTAGAAATGCCGACGATCGTCTGCCGACGAGGACAACACCAAGATCTATTGCAACGACTCATCAGCGACACGCCCCCATTCCGACAAAGCCCGGAACACAAGAATACGCCGAGGAAAGACGACCTGACGACTCCACGTATGCGCCACAGGTAACAGCGATGCAGCCGTGATCCGATGCCAACACCTATCTGCAACGGAAGAAAAATACCGACTCGACGTGCTTCTCGACGGCCACGAAGCCACCGCGTTTGTAGACAGTGGAGCCGCTACTACGTCATCAGTGGATTATTCGCCAGCAAGTTGAAAAAAAAAACAATCAAGACTACGTGTGACGGCCCTAAAATTCGTACAGCTGAAGGGTACCTGATAACGCCGTCTGGAATCTGTAGGGAAAGAATTACAGTCATGATCGGACCTACCATCCGAGGTCCTCTGTCCTCCAGCAGTGGTCGCGAGACGTGATTCTCGGCATGGACTTCCTGAACCAACACGGCGCAATCATCGACTTGAGGTCGAAGTCGATAACGCTGTCCACAGACCAACCGATAGTGATAAATGGCCTTCCAGTCAGCATGTCTTCAGTGTACTTGAGGACCAGGTCAGCATCCCGCCTCGCTCCAGCATTGTAATTTTGGTCGCCACCGAAAAACTCGCAGACGTAGAAGGCATCATTGAGGGCAACCGACGTGTACTGCTCGATATAGGAATTTGCGTCACAAGAGGGATCGCGCGACTGCACGGAGGGAAAGCGAAAATGGTGCTGACAAACTTCAGCCCGGAGTTCCAGCACATCAACAAGGGCTTGACGATCAGATACATTGAGGAAAATGTGAAAACTAGCAATGCGTTCGTCCACTCGGATTCTACTGCATCTAACCCGACGACCATTGTTCCCGAACCAGACTTCGACAAAGATCCAAGTCTCCTCATGAATAAGCAGCAACAGCTCACAGGTCTTCAAGGACAAAAGAAAGGATGCTTTTCGATGTCATCAAGGATTCGACAAACACCTGTTGCAAAGCATCGCATAATAAGCGAAGAGTGCACTCGACCACTCCTCCAGAGCCCTTACCGAGTTTCGACGCGAGAACGTAATGCTATAAGGCAACAAGTCCATGAAATGCTGTGTAATGACGTCATCTACCTGCAAAAAAGCCCGTGGGCGTCTCCTGTGGTTTTAGTGAAGAGCGATGGAAGTCTGCGCTTCTTCGTTGATTATCGCCGCTTCAACAAAATCATCAAGAAGGACGTGTGCCCACTCCCACGGATAGAAGACGCGTTGGATCGGCTCTGCAATGATAAATACTTCTCCCCAATGGATCTCGAGACTGGCTACTGGCAAATGAAAGTCGACGAGGGGGATAGCGGAAATACTGCCTTCAACACGCCATACGGCCTCGATGAGTTCAAGGTCATGCCATTCGGACTGTGCTCGGTGCCTGCAACGTTCTAGCGCGTGATGGCACGACGTTAGCAGGGTTGAAGTAGCAGACCTATCGTGTTTACTTTGATATCATGGTCTTCTTCACCTGAGATTTCGTTGATGACCTTAGGCAGCTTGAGACAGCACTAAAGGCCATCAAGTCATCAGAGCTCACTATGAAGCCGGAAAAGTGCCGCTTCACTTACGATGACCTTCGGTTCCTTGACCACGTCCTCACCAAATCTGGAGTCTGCCCCGACGGGCAGAAGAAAACTGTCATCACAAAGTTCCAGCAGTCCATCGAGAAAAAGGCAGTGTGTAGATTATTTGGGATGTGTGGCTACTACAGACACTTTGTCAAGGTCTTTTCACGCATCGCTGAGCCACTGACACATCTAACAAAATGCGATGTCGAGTTAAAGTGGGAACTCAAACGACGCATGCAGTCTCCACCAGTGCTTTCGAACTTCGGCGATGACGGCGATACAGAATTCCACACTGACGCCAGTCGCCTGGACCTCGGTGCCGTCCTAGTCCAGAGGAAAGAGGGGCTCGAACGGGTAGTAGCTTACGCTAGGTAATCGCTGTCAAAAGTGGAAGGCAATTATTATATGACCGAAAAGGAATGCCTCGGCATCATTTAGGCTACAACAAAGTTCCGCCCTTACCTATATGGCAGGCCGTTAGTGTTGGCTAGGGCATTTAAAGGACCCTTCAGGACGCTTCGAACGATGGAGTCTGAGACTCCAAGAGTTTGACATTTCTGTCGTCTACAAGTTGGGACTGAAGCACTCTGATGCCGACTGCCTCTCACGCGCCTCCATTGACCCGCCGTCACAAGATGACGAGGATGGCAACGCCTTCCCTGGAATAATAAGCGTCAAAGACTTCGCTGAACAGCAACGAGCAGACTTGGAGCTCAAAAGCCTCGTCGAGCATTTGGAAGGGAGCAACGACGTGGTCACTAGGGCAGTTAAGCGAGGTTTCTCTTCCTTTTCGCTTCAAAACAAGCTACTCGTAAAGAAGAACTTCTCACTAGTCCGCGCCAACTGCCTTCTTGTTGTTTCCTAAACACTGCATCCAAAGATACTGCAAGCCATACATTACGATCCGACCGCTGGGCACATCGGATTCTCCCGTATGCTATCGAGGATACAGGAAATGTATTACTGGCCGCGCCTCACCGCTGACACCGCCCGTTACGTCAAGACAGGCTGAGACTGTGAGCAATGCAAGACACCACCGAAAAGGCCAGCGGATTACTCCAGCCGATCGAGGCTCCTTGCCGACCATTTCACAAGATCGGGATTGATTTGTTGGGACCCTTTCCAACGTCAACATCTGGAAATAAGTGGATCATCCTGGCGACAGACTAGTGCAACAGCTTCGCAGAAACGAAAGCTCTGCCGAAATTTTGCGCAGCTGAAGTGGCGAAATTCTTCGTTGAGAACACCCTCTTGCATCATGGTGACACAGAAGTCCTCATCACCGACAAAGGAACGACCTTTACAGCAGAGCTCACCCAAGGCGTTTTGTGATACAGCCAGACAAGCAACAGGAGGATTACTGCCCACTACCCACAGACGAATAGTCTTGCGGAGTGCTTGAACAAGACCTTCGCTCATGCTATCAATGTACATCGATGTTGAGCTCAAAACATGGGATGCCGTCCTGCGGTAGGTAACCTTCTCTTATAACACGGCAGTGGAAGAAACAACTCATATGGCGCTGTTCTAGCTGGTTTACGGTGTCAGAGTTGTCAGACGTAGCTGAAGAGATGAACTTGGGACGACAGGGCTAGGCGAGCAGGATTTACATTTAAAAACAGGACATACATTGGCAGACTAGCGCGACTCCCATATGGATCCCGCAAGACTAACATACAGCAGACGGCTTACGAGCACACAGTTCACTAGTTCATTTCTAGCATGACAAGGAGCACTCAACTCCCGACAACGATCACGATACGAGCACTCCCTAGCAGCCGGCAAACGCTGCTTATAAGCTCTCCGCTTGACGCCATAGTTCGACGTCATCGTTCGACGTGGACGGAGCAGGAATGGTCGGGAAGGTTCGTCCAAGCACTGTAAACTTGCCGCCGCCCCGCACTATGGCTCACACACACTAATGCACACAAGTTCGAGCCCACACACGCAAACACACAGGTGCGAAGGTCTGGAGCCGACGACAGAGGGGCGCCGTTCCGCAGTATCGTTTACGCCCACACACACAAAGGCTCCGGAGTCAACGACCGAGGGCTTCGTAGAACTGTGCTCCGTCTCGGGTGGCGCGGCGGAGTACCACATTCCTGAGCTGACCGCGCGCCACGTGGCTGCCGGTCATCCGCAGTTCTCGGAAGGGCTCCCTGTCTGGTGGGCTTGGAACACGTGCAGCGGGCTGAAAGCTGGCACGTTGCCACCCCGTATGGCCATTCTTAACAACGGCAGGAACCCGACGACGACTCTCGACACCACGCTGCCGCACGTCACCGACGAAGAGAACCTCGATGTCGCCGCCTATCTGGAGCACGCCGGAGAAGCCCGACAGCTCGACCGCCTGCGCATCAAGAATCAGCAGAGGACGAACAGCCAACGCTGGAATCCTCGACGACGCTACGCTGAGTATCAGCCAGACGACGGTGTTTGGGTCTGGACTTCGATAAGTCTACGAGGACTCAGCAAGAAACTGTTAAGACGCTATTTCGGACCCTACAAGATCATCCAACGTATTGACGCACTGTGCTATGAGCATCTATCAGTTCAGGCTAGACGGCATAACTGAATTACAGCGGCGCCGCCCAGGACTAGAATTCATCCACGTGGTGCGTCTTAAGCCTTGCTACGCCCGCTGAAGAAATGAGGGACTTTGTTTCTTTGTTGGCGTTATGTCTTCTATTTGATACGTGGATTTCTTTCCGCTTTCATGTTTGTTTGCAGCATCAGGACGATACCTTTAAGTGGAGGGATTTGACACGTGTGCTTCTTTAGCTTTCTCCGGTGACCGCGCTTCACCGGCGCTTCACCGGCATGTTATCGATGGTTCTATCCGTTGTCTGTCGTCGCTGCACCTTCTGTAATCTGATTTTATGCGCGACGTGGATTCTGTAGTACTTTCTTGAAGACCCGCGGGCACCAGCGACTACACTGGAACATTCGATGACTCATGTATAAAAGCAGATGCGCTTGACACGCAGATCAGATTTTCGACGATCGCCGACTGTGGTCGCCTCTATCGCTGTTCTTTTAGTGTAACCTACTTTTGAGGGCACAGGTTCGCCCAATAAAGCGCTAGTTTCGTCATTCGCAGTTTTGCTGCTATCTTCACCGTCACTACTACGTGATAATATTCTTGTTTGAGGCCCTTATGGTAGCTTACAGAGGTGTACGGATTTTATGCTGCATTTGTGGCGGAGCGCCCTATAAACAGGCTATAATAGGTATGCGAATACGAAGCTATGTCTCATCGACGAGCGGGTCTCGCATTCACGGAAGCGAGTTTCAGCGCCGTGCTATATGAGCGCTACCTTTGCAAAGTGGCTGTCGAAATTGTTTTGTTACCATTGATATTGCCAGCACTTACTATAAAGTAAATATAACGCCTGCCATCGTACGTGTTTTAAATTTCACGATCCTTGTCAACGAGAACTAGATATCACTCTACAAATTTCGTGCCTTAAGATAAGCTCATTTTGATCGCGTGCTGGGTCTAACGTTATCGCTGATTTGAACTTTCTTTAGATGAGCTGTGAGTAACCTGTCAACAGCTGCCTTTCGCATTAAGACAGTTACGAAATAAAAAAAAAATTGTCACTGCAGTGCATGACTTTCATGTATGCCATTGATGTTCTTTTGCACGCACCAACACAGTTGCAAGAAAAATCCTCCCCGAAAATGGGGAGGGTGATCAGGCGAGAAAGACGGAGGACCTTTGTTTGCCGAAACGTGAGATTCCAGCAAATGTGAGGCGCTACTTTGAGATGGGAGCTGGCCGAGGCCAAACTGTTCGTGAAAACGAGCGGGCATTCCAAAGGTGAGTTTACCGGGCACCAACGAGAAGATTTGTTTTCGTTTGAAAATGAAGCGTTGCAAAGTAATGTATATGAAGTGAGAAATCTCTGCAACAGGGGTGCTATAACGTAAAGCTATTGCACTTTTCTATTACAATTCTGCAATCAACCCGGCACGATTGGTCTAAAAATTTTCGGTTCACCTTCACTTTGCCTGTCCGTGACGTGACGTCATGAAAACGATGATAGCACCCCGTCTGATTTGACGTGTACACACTAATTATGCATGAATAGGCCGAACAAAAGAAAATTCTTTCTGATTCGACGCCTTTTCGCTATTAGCCTTCAGCTATCGGTAAAAAATTCTTGGGCTGCGCCCACTTCTGCCTGTCACGCGAGGTCTCAAGACCGCGAAACCTCACCCCTTCAAAATGACGTGTAGGCGTTAAAGATGCCTAATATGCCGAACAAAACTGAATTTTTCTCTAAATAGCCGAGAACTGCCCCGTTCCGAAAGTAACAGAAGATGGCTGCCCACAGATAGCTCAGGCTACTCGCACCTGCTGTACAGCATGAATTCATTTGCGTATAGTAAATGTTTTTGCGTGGAAGTATAACGTTATCGAGTCTTTTCCGCTCGTATACGACATTTCTCTGCCAACTCTACTTCGTTGAGGATCCGTTTTAGCGACAATCTTAACCTTTCGTTGCACGGCACCGGGATTTTCGACCAGCCACCGCAGTGAAGAAAGGGGAAGCGGACCAATCGCAGACACAATTACCACCCTCCTCATCCGGTTATCGATTTTCACTGCGCTGGCTCGGCCCCATCGAGTTCCTCTCCACTTGAGCGTGCTCCTCGCTTCTTGTCAGCCAATTAGATAAGAAAAAGGACTCAATGTTGGCAATGTTATTCGTTTTGAAAGCAAACAAAAGTGACCTCTTATAAACGAGGAGAGCGCTTGATTGGGCTCTTCAGACAACGCTGCGGGTCACCGCCTGATACTTGTGTCGGCGATGACGTGAATTTGACGTCAGGAGATTTGAATAAAACAGACCGGAATTGTGTTAGGTTAAAGGATCCCAGGTTCACTATCCAGGACCCTTATTGCAATTTTTTAGCTTCTACCTTTTCGCGCTAATTCCTCACCGTTGGCGCGGCAAACATTGGAAGCTCTCCACTGGATTCTTTCTTTTCTATTTTACTCGCTGGTCATTGGGAACTCAAATTTCACAACGGACAAAACAGTTTTGCAGGCTGTGAGACGAATGTTTCTATATTTATTGCGCAAGCTCCGGGACAATGTTGCTACCGACAGGGCGTGCGGGCACAGAGAAAGCAACGACGCACCAAGAAACAGCCAACAGTATCAATGGCGAACAGGTTTTCAGGAAGTTTACAACAGTGTCAGACCTGCGTAAGTAAACCACAGCAACAATGCTTCACCGGGAATGTGGCGGGTTTCATCACCCTGCAGCAGGATAAATAGTTGGGTGAGGATTACCGTGACATAATTCGTTCTAGCGAGAGCACACTGACCGACAATTTGTAGCGATGTCATGTGCCCGCGTAGAACTCCCATTAAGATTGTAAAATCCGGGTCCATTGGAAGGACCAGCATCTAAATTTCTTAAAAGGTGGTACGTGAGTTACTGTTCTTGGATTACAGGGACGGCGCGTTGAATGGCTGTATGTGCCGAAATAGCCGAGGCATGTTTGAGCACGACGAGCACACAACCTGCTTAATGGTACCAGTTTATACTCTGAAACTTTCAATGAAGATCAGCGCTCACGCATTCGGCATTGCAGACGTTCCCGGGTGCTTTGCCGTGAAGAAGAAGGATATCGGGGCGTAGCCAGATAAAGAGGGGGGCGGCATACCGGTCACATGCCAAGTGCCCCCCCCCCCCCCCCCGGAAAAGTTCTCCATGACGTGGTAGCTATTTCACCCGGGGAGAACCATGGTCAACGGTTAAATGCAGGGTTCTGCCAGGATCGCGGAAAAATTGGGAAATTAAAATTCTAGCCACTTACCGACGACCAACTCTTTACGACTGTGACACTGACCGAGGTAAATTGAATGCTACGTAAGTGATGTTTAGCGCTATGCTGAGTATCATCAGCCCTTTAGACTTTCTAGAGTAGGGGAGAACGTCTTGTAAGGAGGAACTCTCTATGAATTCTCTATGAACAGCGCGCTAGCGCTTCACTTGTGATCTCCTCGACCCAACAGCGTACGCGCAAGTTGTCCAAAACTTCCCCACGGTTCAAGTTAGCTTATGAAGACCATGCCCTTCGTCAATGTTGAAATTTATTGCGACTTCAATAAATAAAGTAATACGTTTGTTCCCTGGAATCAAAAAGATAAAGAGGAAGTTTTATTTAGATCAGTCTTGAGGCAAATGTCGCTTCATTTACGCATTGCACACGGTACAGAATACAGAATGCTTTAACGCGACAGCGTTAATGGCCTCGTGTCGCAGAAAGTACAGCGTCGGCGCCGGCGTCCGCGGCCGAGAAAATCATCCCGAACCACGCATCCCCAACCACGCCAGCTCTCCGCGTGGCGCATAGGCGTTGCTGAACTAACTGACTTTCTTAAAGCAACATGCGTCAAAAAGTTCTAAAGTACGACTTACACACAACCTACAGACATGATAGCGTCGGATTGTGATTTGAATATATACGAGAAAACATGATTCTCTTGCGCAAAAACACTAACACAATCCCCTTTTCCAGCTGCCGTTTGAGGTCTGTCTTATTAGGAGTGGCGGTTACTTACGGTTACTGAAGGTTTTCGGGAAGCGTGAGAAGCAGTCAGGGATCTTTGAGTGCTATAGAGTTCCACTGTTAAAGGCGAGCTTAGCATCCTCCAAATTTTGTCACGTTCGAAGAAGGAAGATTTTTGCGCGTCCTCCAGGCGCAAAGCTGCGACATACAGCTGCGACATACACGGCAGCAGTACATCTGCCATCAGCATGCAACATAAAAATAAGTTTTAGCATAAACAAATACAGAAAGGAAGGATAAACGACATACAGTATGCACCATGAAAAGACGATCATTCTTTAACTTATATAATTACAACATAATTGTAAAAGAAGGATAAACGATATTATGTCATCAACAGACCTAAGGTGAATTACGAGTTCGAAACTCGAGCCCTGTACTTTGCTTCGGTCAACCTTGGTTGCACATGCCACCGGTGGCGAGCGCTATTTTTCTCTTAGCGAACGCTGCCCACAGTGTATATGCAGACAAATGTTAACACTGCTGTCAATGTGCCTAAGATGAACATTTCCATGTTCAATGTGCTTACAAAAAAAAAAAAAAAAACTTGAACTGGATGTGACATGCAGCAATCTATACGGCAAAAAAAGATAAATTTTTCCGTTTTCATATCGCGTATTAATGTTTGCAAAAATCATCTCAATGTACATCTAAAGTGAAATTTTCCCGAGGACATGGCGCTTTCATCAATACCAAACTACCGCAGCGCGCGCGTACTCCATATTTTTCAGCAAATGGAATTTTTGGCCATCACTCGAATGAGACCAATATTCACGTCAGCCTCACCCTTCCTCAGCAATCTGAAAGATAGCATGCGGCACGATGAGGGTGCAGATTGGAGGACGGAATTAGTACGAATGATTGATTAGTGATTTGGGAGCGGTCCGAAGCATACAACACAATATATCTATATAAAAAAGCATTCTAATGTTACTCCCGGGAATTGTTTTAGAGCGTTTAATTTAGCAGTGATACCATAAATCTACTATTGACAACATAGTAGACCATTTTTATTGCACCATTGCTCATCTTTGTTGCTACTTCCTGTCTCGTTCATACACAGATTTAGGGACCTCCTTCCGAAATAATCAATGGCTTCAAGTATTAAGCTACACTTTATTGTGTAGCTTAAGACGAAAAAGACGACAAGGTGCCTCAAGCTTTAAATTCTGAATAAAATGTGATAATGATAAAATTGTAATTCGAATTCTTTCAATTATGCAGAGTCAATGTTATTCTCAAGGAGTTCTTCCTCGCATTGTTGCTCTACGCGTACTTAAACGCACACATTCTTTTCGTCTCGTGTACTGCGATATTTCTTCCTATTCTACTTATTAATATCTAACATTCTTTTTGTATCTGTTATCTTCATTATATAACCGCCAAGAAGGACCTTAACGATCAAATACTATGTGTGATGTTGGCGCTGCCTGATATGTCACGTGTCACAGTTTCGATTACAAGCTGCGAAATATAAAACACCCAACTTTAGGATGTCACGAAAGCACGGCAAAGTACCATCGCTACCATCCTCGAAGGGCCTGTCATGTTAAACTACAATAGAAAAAGTCACACTTTCGCCCGAAAGGCGAAGCATCGATTGCAATAGCAATTTAGTAGACAGCTATACAAAGTCAGGATATAGTTGAATGTTGAATGCTTTATTCTCAACAGATCTAATGCAGAGCCTGCTAGAGGGGCAGAGGCTAAAAGCTTAAAATGCCTGACAGAGGCCTCTGACCCTTTACAGTTTGGCAAGCGGTTTTAGGCAAAGATGACAGTCACGCTTTCATGACAAACACAAAACATGGAAAAACACACACAATAGAACCATTTTACACTTTTATAAGAACAGTATCAATGTCTATGCGTGTCTATATTACTTACATACTGTACGAACCCACAACCATCGCGAAATGCGAAGGCTGTGGGTTCGGTTCCCACCTGCGGCAAGTTGTTTTTTCATCCACTTTGATTTCCAACAACTTATTGTTTCTTTATTTCATTTATTAAGCACAAGTAATTTCCCCTATGTTGTCCTTGGTGTCAGTGTTTGTTGACTTATGATATGACCAAGAAAAATCGGGCCCCTCGGTTAACCCCCTTTCTTCTCGTTTATTACATAACGAGGGTCTCGAATTTGGCAACATTGATGCCTTCAGGTAGTAAGTGTGGGTTTACTGATCAGTTGCCTTCACCCAAAAAGACCACGTTCTCGTGACGCCTGCGGCAGAATGGACGTTCAACGTCCGCCGCCAAGGTCTGTGAGTGGTGGCGTTGGCTAACACTCCCAGGGTTCTACGAGGACACATAAATACCGAAGAAAGTGGATGGGGAAGCTCCATTGGTAGAGCATCGCACGCGAAATGCGAAGGTTGTGGGTTCGGTTCCCACATGCGGCAAGTTGTTTTTTCATCTACTTTCATTTCCAATAACTTATCTTTTCTTTATTTATTAAGCACAAAGAATTTCTCCTATGTTGTCCTTGGCGTCAGTGTTTGTTGGCGTATTATGATATTAGATACTGCATGAATTACATATATACATTAAACAAACATTTCACACGCGTTATTTTTTATTATTAGGCAACTATATTCATATAACATACCAAGATGCTTGTATACACACATACATATTGCATGGCTTTGTATATTTACACACACCAAAAAAATCAAATAGTAAGTAGATAAAGAACAACAGCAAACATTATTGCTGAGAGTATTTTAATTCAGAAATGATTATGAAATTTTTCATGTTATTTTTGAAAATATTTATAGTGGTACTGAAACTCAATTTTTCTTCGACCTTACTTAATACATCAACTACTATTCTATTTTCTGTCGTCCGTATTCAGTTCGTATTTTGGAAGTGCGTCGTTGTTGGAATCTTACACAATAGCTAGGAATTATTTCATCTTTTGCGTAGAGTTTGTTTTTGTGTATTAATTGCAATAGCTGCAAATAATATAACTGGTCTGCCCACGGTATACCATGTTTTATAAATAAGGGAGCTGTTCTTAAATCTTGCACTTTACCATAATATTTTTCAAGAGACCGTAAAATATTTTTTAAGCATAAAAAGCTTGTTGTAATTCGTTTTTGTACTGGTACCCCAGACAAGTAAACCGTATGTAAGTTTGGAATAGAACAGAGAATAATAAAGAGTTCGCCTTAGCCAGAGTGGTATAAGGTGGGTTACCCTGTACAAACATCGAACTGTGCGTGCTAAATCTGAAATGAGATAATTCATATGTGTAGTCCAATTCAATTGTCTTGAAACCATAGCCCGAGAAATGTTTGTTTTTCAACATGTTTAATTAGGCTGTCTTCAAGCTTTAGCATTACGTTTCTGTACAATGGTTTGTGTAAATATCATGTATGTAGTTTTGGAGGCATTTAATGTCAGCTTGTTCTGTTTCAGCCATCTAGGCAGATGAAAAAGACGTGCATTGGCATCGAGTTCAACTGTTGCAAGGTTATGAGAGGAAAAAAAATATATTTGTGTCATCTGCATACATGATGACGTCAGATGTACCAGGAATAGAGCCAATATTATTTATATAGATGATTAGTAATAGCGACGCAAGTATGGAGCCCTGAGGGACGCTTTGTTTTGTTTTTATTTCCGTTGAAAATGCTCCATTATGCTTTACAAGCTGAAAGCCACCACATAAGTGGCTTCTGAGAAGATGAAGAGGAGGAGGAGTAGATTTTAATGAAGAGAAAGAAGGAGAGGTCGGCCTGGAGAGCGTGTCTCTAGCCTGCTACTCCTCACTGGGGAATGGGGAAGTGGGAAATACAGGGAAAGGTAGGTGACGGGTGATTGTGATATGGTACAATGAAATACTATATACACGTTGTCCAATATGCGGATGCGCACTGGAGACGCAATACACTAAGAGTAATCTTGTCCATACAAAAAGTAATCTTGCCACAAAAAGTTATTGCGCAAACACATTTCGCACTGACTACACGTCTCACAGCTTCTAGAGACGATCGTCTAAACCAGTCTCACTTAAAAAGTTCAAAAGTGCTTTTATGGCACGTTGGGCACAGTCAACACTCCTCCACGCGCCCAAAAGCCTTTCTTCTGAAAAGGGGAGGGAGTCCAAGCTGTCAACAGTAGATTTGAGTTTTCTTCGTTCGGCCGCATATTGAGGGCACACGCAAAGTACGTGAGCTATTGTCGCGAGAGTGTGACAGACGCTACATTCAGGGTCCCGTGTTTGTCCAATCTTGTGAAGGTATCGGTGGGTGTATGCCACACCCAGCCGTAATCGATGAATGAGTGTTTCCTGGCTTCTCCGCAACCGAAATGGAAGCAAGAATTGTAATCCAGCGTCAAGTCTATATAGGCGCTCTTGTCGATGTTCGGGGTTGTCGCAATGTCGCGCCGTAGAAGTTTTAATGGTGGTATGGAGCAAGGTGTTAATGTCATACCGGGAAAATTGAATTTTTATAATGGTTTCGTCAGTGTGCGCCTTTTTTTGCTTCCGCGTCAGCCTGTTCGTTTCCAGCTATTCCACAATGGCCAGGAGTCCACTGCAGCACGATGGTATGCCCGGAATGAGACGCCTCAGCAAGCAGAGACGTGATGTCTTAAACCAGAGGACTATATGCGGTTCTGTCATTCATATAATTGCTGATGAGTTGCAGTGCTGGTATTGAATCACAGAACACTGTCCACTTCGCGAGACTCTGTTGCAGTATGCAGCGAATTGCTTCTCGACCTCCGGTCAACTCAGCTGCTGTAGACGACGTCCTGTGTCCTATCTTGAACCGTTGTACGATCCCCATTCCTGGCACCGTGTAGGCCGCCGCAGAAGAGGTCTGTGTCACGGATCCATCTGTAAAAACATGTTCGTAATGTCCATACATGTAAGCAATGTATGATAGCGCGAAATGCTTGAGACCAGCAAGCGGCATTTTCGACTTCTTCGTCATTCCAGGGATTGAGAGTCTCAGCGTTGGCTTTGCTATCGTTCAGAGTGGAACTTTGGGTATGTCATACAGTTCGAAGTCCGACGGCAATAAGTCTTGCTGCGACAACACGGCTTCTGAGTAAGCGGACACAGGCCGTACGCTTGTAATGTTCGCGAGCGGATGATTCTTTTGTCTAGTCAGTAGCCTTAGATGCACTCGCAATGGCTCATGTTGCAGATAAACTCGAGCTGGGCACGCACGTGTCTCTGAAATAGTGCCCCAAGTAGACGCACATCGTGGTAGACCTAGGCAAATTCTCAGTGCGCTAGCCTGAGCACTTTCAAGCGTGCGTACAGCAGTTGTACTAAGCCGAGAAAGTACAGGCGCACTTTAGCGGGAGTAGCCAACAAAAAGTGCCTGGTAGAGCTGCAGAAGAGATGACTTGGATGACCCCCATGATTTTCCAGAGATATATCGAATGATCTGAGTAAAGCTGTCCAGCTTTGTTCCTAATCCAGAGAGGTGCTTCGACCAAGATAAGTCATGGTCGATGGTGACTCCGAGAAACTTGTAGTGGGTTACTGAAGGTATAACCTTCCCATTAATCATGACGGGGTAGCAGGCCGTTGACTTCCGTGTAAATGCCATGGTTACACTTTTTTCCGGCGAGAGCTGCAGTCCGCGACTGTTTAGGTATGTCGACGTTATTGACACCGCGCGCTGCAGCTTCGTTTGTACTTGCAAGCGCGTTAAGCTCGTGGTCCTTATACAGATGTCGTCTGCTTACACAGAGACCGAAACGGTGCCTGCGTGTTCTTTGACCAGTCCAATGAGAACGATATTAAATAAAGTTGGGCTCAATACACCTCCTTGAGGCACTCCACGATAGACGGGGTGGTTCATTGTTTCACCGTCTGGAGTTGTCATGAATATTGTTCTCCCTTGAAGATAGCTGGCTATCCCCTGATGCATACGTCCCCCGACACCACATTCTCCTAGGGCATTTAAAATTGCATCATGTAGAACGTTGTCAAAAGCACCCTTGATATCTAGAAAGACATCAGCCGTTAATCGACGGCGACGTTTCTGATGTTGAACAGTTGTTACTAGGTCGATGACGCTGTCGATTGACGACCTACCCTTTCGGAAACCTGTCATTGCGTCTGCATATATATTACGCTTCTCCAAAAACCACTCCAGGCGCGTCAAAACCATGCGTTCCATGGTTTTACCTATGCAACTGGAAAGCGCCACAGGTCTGTAGGAAAGCATAGCATGGGGTGTCTTGCCTGGTTTCAATAATGCCACGATTTTGCTTGTCTTCGAGTGTGCAGGCATAGTTCCCGAGGACCAGGAGAGATTGTATAAAGCCAGAAGCTCTTGAGTCGCTCGAGGGCCTATAGATGGCGCAAGGTAGAATAGGTAATGCCATGAGGACCAGGCGCACTTGAGTGTCTTGAAGAGGAAATTGCTACACGTAGCTCTTGCAGCGTGAATGGGAGGTCGAGACGATCGTCCATTGTTGGAGGAGCACACTTGAGCACTGAAGCTACCGATGTTGTAGATCCAGAGAGGCGTATGCAGAAATCTTCCGCGATTTCCTTCTCACTGCGCGTCTGGATGATAGCCAAAGCTCGGAAGGGACGTAGCTGTTGTGGAGAAGATGGTAGTGCTCGTACAACATGCCATATTGTGGACAACGGTTTTCTTGGGTCCAGGCTGGTGCAAAAGGACCTCCAACGTTGTCTGTCGAGCTTGTCTAAGTATCTTTGAATTTTCTTTTGCACACGGCGTGACATCCTCAAGTCGGATATCAATTTAGTTCGCCTGTATTTCCTCTCGGCGCGACGACGAACAGCCCGCAGCTCTTCATATATAACGTGAACGGATGTTCTTGAATTTGATGTTTGGATGATGAATGTTGTTGCGTGCATTGCTGCTGTAATGCGCTCTTCAATCTCTTTTGATGAAATTATAGAGTTGCAGGATTCTTCTAGCTTGTTCTGAAAGACATCCCAGTCAGTGCGTCGCGTATGATAACTTGGAAGTCTTGTAAACCATCTCAGTTGTACATAAGTAGGTAGGTGATCACTGCCATACGTTTCAGCATCTGTGCACCAGGCAGCAGAAGACGAAAGGCATCGTGAAGCGAAAGCTAAATCGAGACAGCTGCTGCACGTTATTCCACGTAGATATGTTGGTGAGCCGTCGTTCAGGATGGTGAGATCATTGCTGCTTGTGAAGTTAAGAAGTTCTCTTCCTCGAATATTTGTGATCCTACTACCCCAAAGATGGTGGTGCGCGTTGAAATCGCCTACAATAATATGAGGTCCTTGGCAAGAGTCAAGAACAAGTTTTAGGTGTCTAGAGTCAAATCTTCCCCTGGGGGAAATATAGCCACCGATGATCTACATTATCCGGCGCTTTAGCTTCAGTGTTATAGAGACGTACTCGTTGCTGTTATGCACCGGAACTTGGTTTAGCGAATACGTCAGGTCACATCGCACACATAGTCAAACTTTGCTAGTATTTCCACTTGTCCCAGACGCGAATTGTTCGTATCCAGAGAGTCTAAATGGCGATGTCATATTCGGCTCGCATATTACGATAACTGGAAACCGATGCTTGAGCACTCTCTGTTTAAAATCTCCCAGGCGACCTCGTAGACCTCGGGCGTTCCACTGGAATATTACGGAACCGCTTATCCTTTCCTGTAGTGACAGCCTTGAAGTTGATGATGCCATGGCGTTTGCTAGCTTTTATACAGCAGCAAGCACTGGTTCTAGTGCCTCGAGAATTTGCACCGCAGCCTTGGCAACGGGCGTCTGAACTCCGATGAGCAGCATTCTCAAGGAACGAATCATCTGTGCAAGCATTGCCTTGATTTGCCCATCCGACGATGAAGGTTCATATTCACGCTGGCGTTCCGGCTGCACTTCTGTGCTCCGAGATGGCAGGGAAGGCCATATAGTAGTGTCCTTGGTGTTCAGAAGAGTAGACGTGGTTAAAGGTGGCTCTGACGTTTGAGGACAAGCAGGAGCGCGCGACGACTTTTCCTGGAGTACAGGTTGTCCTGTTGTCGATGCTGATCGCCTTCTGGTCGATGCTGATCTCCTTCTGCGATTACGTGAGCGCCTTTGGCGGCGGTGGACCTTGGTAGCCGCTTCTCAGTGTGTAGATTGATCTCGTACCGTTTTCCTTAGTACAGACATTTCAGTCTTTCATTTTGGACAGTCCTTCGACGTTGCCTCGTGCGGCCCATCGCAGTTAGGGCACTTCAAGTCAGAGTTAGCACAAGTCAACTCATCGTGATCACCACCACAGCGCGGACATGTCATCTTGTTCATGCACACAGCACTGACATGCCCGATTTTCTGGCCTTTACGGCACTCCAAGGGCCTAGGGATGCATGGACGGACAGGATGTCGCACATAACCCATTTTTACATGTGTTGGTAAGGTCTCTGCCTCAAAAGTGAGTTTTATGCACCTCGACCGTCCCAAACGGTGTATATCTGTGATATGGACAGTCGAGGAGATTAGCGTTGGGAGATCGTCATTATCGATATCTGTATCAACATCGTAGATTACACCGGCGGTGGTGCTGCCTCCATGTACAATCGTATATTGTACATGTACAAGCGTATATCGCCCATTCTCCATAGTTTCGATGATTTTGTCTTTGATATTTACTAGAGCCTGCTCAGTTAATTTGTGCTTTCGAAAACCATATTGCTTTTTGACTATTAGTCGATGTTTTTCAAAGAATACCTGGAGTCTTTCATAAATAACGGCTTCAAAAATTTATGATATTGTGAGATGATGAAGAGCAATGCATTGGAGTCCATACCTGGATAACTTGTTTAGTAATAAATCGAATTGTATAGAGTCAAAGGCTTTGCTGAGGTCTAGAAACAGATCAACCGTATATTGCCCATTCTCCATATTTTGGATGATTTTGTCTTTGATATTTACTAGAGCCTGCTCAGTTTATTTGTGCTTTCGAAAACCATATTGCTTTTCGGCTATTAGGCGATGTTTTTCAAAGAAGACCAGGAGTCTTTCATAAATAACGGCTTCAAAAATTTATGATATTGTGGGAAGTACAGATATGGGACGATAGTTCGATAAGTTGTTTACACCACCCCCTTAATAGATCGCAGTAACTGTCGCAGTCTTTAACTGGCTTGGGAAAATGCCGTTTTCCGGAGAAAGATTAACGATGTGACTAAGTAACCCACAAATTAACCGTGCAACTAATTTTATTTCAGCTGCCCCGACTGTGGGGCTGTTAGCAATGTGGCACACATGCTCTGGTGATGCCCCTCGTTACAGGGACCCAATCACATCACAAAAGGAGAATGGAGCTCTGCCATCCAGAGCTCAGAACTTTAACGTCAAACCTGGGCTGTCCAGAGAGCCCACGATGCGGTGGTTAGGCTCGGCCTACCCGTCTCCACGTGGGAGCGGCCCGCAGCTCTGACCTAGGGCAACCTAGGACCTTGTACCTAGGACCTTGTAATTAAAGTTCTTTGTGTGTCTGTCTGGACATATTTCATCGATCCCTGACGCTACATTATTCTTTAATTGTTTTATTACATTTGATATTTCTACCGGGTTTGTAGGTTGCATGTCGATAGATATAAAGATTGTATTTGCATTGAGAGCGCCATCATCACATTCTGTTTCACAAGAAGATACATAGGAACCAGCGTTAATAAAGTGAATATTCATAGCATTAGCCAATCTTTCCTCGCGCAGTGTTTCTCCATCTATGGTAAGCTCCTCACAGACATTAGTAACATTCTTCCTTGAAGTGAGCGAGTTCACCAAGACCGATATCTTTCATTGGTCGTTGTAAATTCTTTCAAACGTTTTCTCATAACATCGGTGATTTGCTTTTTTCAGATCGGTCGTGAGGGCGTTTCGGTATGTTTTGTATAGTTCGAATTTATCAGGCGCCCGCGTGCTCATAAAGTCATGAGATAACTTATTCTTTACTTTGATACGATAATATAAATCTCCGGTAGTCCATGGTTTCCTTTGCTTTTTTTATTTCTAGAAGATATCTTTACTGGAAACGCAGCATCATAGAAAGCGCGAAGCAATTTTATGAATGTATCATACGCATCGTTTACATTTTCTTTGCAATAGACGTCGTGCCAATTAATTTCTTTAACTATATAAAAGAACGTTTCCCTCGTTTCATCATTTATTAGTCGCTCAATTGTCAGCTGTTTAGTTGGTTGGCTGTTTCTTTCTGTAGCAAATGAAGCAAAAAATACAGGGAGATGATCACTTAAGTCATAGGAAAGAATCCCAGTTTTGGAATCGCATGGGCTTACATTCGAAGCACAAATATCTAGTACTGTTGCACTGTGCGTAGTAATCCTGGTTGGTTTTGTTATGCAGTTTGTTAAACCGTAAGTGGAAAAAAAGAAGTTCTAACTTGTAGGGCTGCGTGACTCTCACGCGTCCCCTGATATGTTGTTTTCCCGCATAGCTCCCGTCTCCTGTAATCCGGCTTCGCCGCGTGGCTTGGTGCCAGCGGCAGTCAGTGTGGTTGAAGCGCACTGCGAGAGATGAAGCGAGTGTAGCTCTGCTAACGCCACCTAACAGTGGGGTTGCTTGGACGCGGAAAGGTGAAGGCTCTTCATCTTTGGCTCGGGCCGACAAGCGGCGCGGACGCTCCGCGCGTGCGCCGATCCATGCTTCTGCGAGACCCTCTCGCGAGGCCTCGTTCGAACGCGCCACCGTTCGCGTGACTGTACGCGCGAACGACCAGGCGTTAATGTCCAGAATGGGGTGAACATATTTGCTAGTTATTCGGCCGCGGTGCGTCGGACATCCGCGATTTGTCGCTCGCCCATGGGCATGTTTTGTGGATAGCAACTCGGCTAGCAGGCATTAGTCTACGAAAGCTGCAATAAATACCCTTGCGATTGTTTGCAGCACTGTGTTGTCGTTTCTTTGTCCCAAGAGCACAGGTGAGAATCCCATATCTGGCTGCCCAACGTGGGGCCTCTTGGGGCATCAGACGATAGTTTTAACAGTTTTGCTTTGTTCGAGACCATTGTTTGAACGGAAGCGTAGGGCTAGCGTGGATTTTGATCGTTGGCGTCGGCGGCGTGCTTTCTTGAGTGAGGCGACGGTGGCTGTAGTGTGTTTGAACTTTTCAACATGCTAAGCCTTTTCGCAAATGCTTTTTTAATGACATTCTTCGGTACGAGAGCCACGTGGTCTACATCCTGGGAGAGCGAGGCTTAGCGTCCGCGGAGTACTGGTAAGCCTGAAGCGTGTGAGTACGGAAGCTTCGTGAGTGGTCCGAATTTCTTACGTAAATACCTTCTTCTATCTCTTTGACTCTGATGAAGTCGCGGCTCTGGAAGCCGGGTGGCCGCGGGCCAAGGGGGCCACTACGGGCTGACTGGTATTGCGGCCTGGCAGCGGGCGCTCCGACACCATCTGGGACGGTGGGCGCCGTCACCTCGGATGCTGTGTGCACCGAGCGGGGTAAGACCACCTAACAGAGCTCAAGTCTCCTCGCGGCTGCCTGTTTTGCGCCCATTTTGGGTGTTGTGTGTGTTTTTTTTTTTGGATGCCGGTTATTGTCAGGGTAGCGATGCTTTAGGCATGAGGCTTTGCGAAGCTGCCTGTCGTACGTGGAGGGACACAACCTGGTGGACCGTGGCGTTGAGGTGTTGCACTTTGCTCCCCTCATTCTAGTTAGCCTCGCACGAATTGAAATTACTCGTTGTACTCAAGGAAACGAGCTTCGTTCACGTGAACTTAGTATCTGAGTAGCCGCCCGATCTTTTGCTGGCCGAGTTGAACATCGTACCACGTGGGTGATGCGGATTCAGAATTCCTCTCCCTTGCAATACTTTAGTGTTTGCCGAGTGCGTTGAGTGTACGCAGCGTGAGTGGAGTCACCCCTGGTTTGCTGTCACCTGCACGTCGTGTGCGCTGCTGCCCCGAACTACGATCGAGCAACCCCCGCCAATGATGATGATTTGGCCAGTTTGGCGCAGCGACTAGCTAGCAACCCTCGGCGGCGGAGAAAAGAGCCGACGGTCACCAAGAGCTACTGCGGCTCTCGCCAGCAGGCCGAGTCGGCGCGAGCGACGCTTGCTCGTACCGACTACTGCGTCGCCGTTTCCGGAGGGCTGGCCTGGAATTGTGCCATTGAGTGTGCAGAGCTGCTGCTGTGACCAGTGGACTAGCGGTGTACCCAAGGACAACATCGGCTCGCATGTTATGGACAGCGTGGGGACATTTCCTCGGCACGGCCACTGTTGCATGTACAGTCGAGCGCGATTTGAAGGTTATCGCGCGAGCGTCGACCTGGAACGCGAACAGCGCCATGGCCCAGAATTCTCTGCCGAGGCGAGGGAGGTATCAGGCCTGCTTCCCTCACTCTTTTTGCTGTTCCTTCAGCAGCCGTCACTCCCTGCTGGGCTATCAGTTTCTTTCTTTTTCTATTTTTTTGGGTTCTGCGAACAGACAGTGATCGTAGTGCGCACGACGTATTCTTCGGTATTATCTGAAATTGGACGTTACGAAGCTGTATCTAGCCTATCTAACGTCATTGCTGCTGAGCCAGGAAGAATGGGTGACCAAGAGCATTAGCTTAAGCCCGCGAAGATACGAGGTAACCAAGTCCACACTTTATCGCAACAAATGGAAAGCTTAGAATAGAGAGAAAGGGTGGTGAGTTTGTCGCGGGGTCATGGTTATTGTATGTAACAGCGAACGAGGGAGAGAAGAGTGCGTAATCATGATTTTTCCTGTCCCGAAACCGGCCGCCAGGTGCCTGGAGTGCTGGGCTGGTTGACGCTCGCGCGATAACCTTCAAATCGCGCTCGACTGTACTACTTTTGTTCGCAAAGGAAGCGTTGATGTTAGATCGTGTGACATGTTTCGCCAGAATATGTACAGATTTAAGGTTGGGGGTATGTGGGGATTCGCGACTCTCACGCGTTCCCTGATATGTCGTTTTCCCGCATAGCTCCCATCTCCTGTAAACCCGCTTCGCCGTGTGGCTTGGTACCAGCGGCAGTCGGTGTGGTTGAAGCGCAATGCGAGAGATGGCGTGAGTGTAGCTCTGCTAACGCCACCTAATAGCTGGGTTACTTGGACGCGGAAAGGTGCAGGCTCTTCCTCTTTGGCTCAGGTCTTGCAAGCGGCGCGGACGCTCCGACATGGTACGGCGCGTGCGCCGATCCATGCTTGGATCGCAGAAGCATCGCAGAAGCATGGAACGCAGAAGCATGGATCTGCGCGTGCGCCGATCCATGCTTTTGCGAGACCGTCTCGCGAGGCCTCGTTCGAACGCGCCACCGTTTGCGTGAACTTAAGCGCGAACGACTAGGTGTTAATGTCCAGAATGGGGCGAACATATTTGCTCGTTATCCGGTCACGGTGAGTCGGAATTCCGCGATTTGTCGCTCGCCCATCGGCATGTTTTGTGGATAGCGACTCGGCTAAAAGACATTAGTCTATGAAAGGTGCAATAAATACCTTTGTGATTGTTGGCACTACTGTGTTGTCGTTCCTTTGTCGCAAGAATACTGGTGATTACCCCACAAACTTTTTCGCATATGGGTCATCTGAAATAAAATCCATGTTGGTGTCACCTTTAACAACACAAGGAGTATTAGGAGAAGTAGTGGTCTCAAGTAAAGTGTCCAGAAATTCTAATAATTTATTTTTATGCCCCTGGGGTGGACGATAAACCGCAATAGTTAACAATTTGCTAATGCGCATACTTAGACACTCAGTGTCTGCGGTCATAACTGATACGTGTTCAAGGATCTCTTGAGACAAAATAACCCAAAAATAAATGGCTATTCCACCACCTTTTTTCCCCTCACGACAGAGGTATTCTGAACGGTATCCTGAAAAGTGTGGTGCGTGTGCTTTATCTGTTATCCAAGTTTGCGCAAAGATTAAGATGTCAATATCAGAAGATATGAACGAGAGCAAAACTGCAATATTATCTGTTTTTCCCTTTATGCTTCTGCAATTTATGTGTATTAGTGTAAACCCTTTCTTTGTGGATAACTTGCTATTAAATTCATTGACAGTATAATATCTGCAGTTGTTGATGAGTTCAGCCATACGTAATATGAATAGCAAAAACGAACAAGTTTTATCAGTCATATAAACTTGTAAACATTCGCTTACTAAATAAATTACAAGCATGGTGTCACGCGTACACAAGCAAACATGAGAATATTTCACTCGACGACCGCCTGAACTCGCTGTCAAAGCAGCGCAACGAGCGAATTTGCCTTCCTGCTGCATCTTGCTTCAACGTGCAGTAAGCGGCGAAAGATGGTGCTAAGAACGGCCAGCTGCAGTGCAAGTTTGCCAGCCAGTTACGCCAGCGGTGGCAACCTCATCTTGGAATGCCGCCGCCAACCTCTAGCCACGGCGTGGCTAAGTCGACTTTGTGTCGGTATCAATACGCGCATCCTCCACTCTCCGTCGCTTCAGCTAGGATGCGTTGTGACTGAGGGAGTTCGACGAAGCAGGCTTTTTGCGCAACACGGCAACGTGGACCTGATATCCTACGGGCGGGCGAGCTGCCGCGGGAACGCCGACGGAGGCTCCTTCCCACGCGCCGACCAAGACGCAAGACAACGCGCTACCCGAAACGGCTCCGAGTTCTACGAAATTCGTGTGGTGTCGGTTTCGTACCGTGAACACGTGTGTGTATGCATGTGTGTGTGTAAACCGTCCTGCGGAGAGGCGGCTAGTTTGCGATGACTAAACCAACGTTCGCGTCACCTTGTATCGCGGGAGGACCGAGTGTTTAAAAACTGCTGTTGTGCGGATGCTCGACACACTTCTCTTAAGCAGTCATGTTGGACTGAGACACTCTCTCTCAAGCAGTCATGTTAGACTGATGTACTTTCTCAAACAGTCATGTTAGACTGATATAAATACTGAAAATAAACCCATATCCCTCGTTCTCGATGAGAAGCAGTCCTTCCCTTCGTCAACGTCGTCAGGGTGGATAAGTTGGACGGCGGCATGGGCCAGCTGCCTTCGAATTCATGCCGGACTCCAATCTTGACAACGGATCGCGAGCGATGGGATTGAGCCCCCAATCCTGACAATGGGAATGCCTCCCCCTCCCTCCCCTCTTCCTGGTACCTTGCTCGCGACGGAAGACGGCGCGCTTCGTCCACGGTTTCGCCCCTTGTGCACGCAAGATTTAGCAGCTCGCGTGCTTTCACTCCCACAAACAACATACGGTGCGCGGCGACGATGTTATCGGCGCTCAACTTTATAGGAAACATCGCGGCGATGGCAACGACCACGGCAGAAATGCGCCTGGAGTATCTATCGAAATAAAACACAAATACCTGCCATATTTAGGTACACATGCTGCTCAATTGAACAGGCTGTTTATATCCGTGTCCCATATGCAGCTGCAGCGAGCGAGCGACCATCTGAATCAGTACGTGCCCGTTTGGAGCCCGCAGCGGGTGCGAAATAAACGTTGTCACCCGAGCAAGGGGGTAGCATTTTCAAAGTTATTTTTTGTTAAATGCTCTTTCCCATTGGCTGGTCGCTTTTTGCTAATATGTCCGCATCAGAGCTTGCTCCAATTCGCTTTGCGAACAATTCTAGCGAAATAGCCTTTTGTGAATACGTACACGCGCTCTTTCTCATTTTGTTTTCGCTGTGATCTCTTAGCGATCAGGGCTGTAGGAAATGTATATACGGTTTTTACGGGAGCAAATGAGAACACCGTTAGGAGGTGTAATGTGCATGGTAGAGAAAGTGCTATAGAAATGCCCATTTGCTGTAATGGAGGATGATGACGCTATGTGACCATGTTTTATAAAATAGGAAGTGGCCACGAGACTCGACATTTATAATTTTCTGGTGCATTTAGCTCTTCGAACGTCTGTATACGTCCTGGATGCCTCAGCGCCATCTACACTTCGCGGGGCGAACTCTTAATGAAAAATAACGCTATTTTTCGAAATGCATCAATGTTATGCTCCTCACTTCTCTACGCATGAATAACCGTTTACTGTTCAGGGGCCGTGGCGCTAAGCAGAAAACGGATCCTCAGCAAAGAATAGTTGGCAAAATGATGTCGTATACGTGTTGAAATGGCTCAATAACGTTATACTGCCGCGGAAAATTGCTTATTATACGTAAATAAGTCTATGCTCCCCGGCCGCTCCGAGTACCTAGCGCCACAGCAATCGGCGGGCAGCCATCTTCTATTCCGTTGTAAACGAGGCAGTCTTGGGCTATTCAGAAAAAAAAATCACTTTTTCTCGGCATATTAATGAGCTTTTAATGCGCGCAAGTCATTTTGGCGGAGTGAGCTTTCGCGGTTTAGTGACGTCGCGTGCCCGACAGGCGAAGTGGGCGCAGCCCGAAAACGTTCGCTCAATGGCAGGGTATTATGGCGAAAAAGAAAAAGGAAAAATTATTTTCCTTTTGATCGGTCTAAAGAGGCATAATCAATATGCACACATCATATCAGATCGGGCGTTTTTGTGGTTTTTGTGACGTCGCATGTGAGACAGGCGTAGTGGGGGTGGTCCGAAAATTTTTTTACCAATCATGGGGGACTGATTGTAGAATTGGAGTAGAAAAGTTTGGAATAGGTTTACGTTATAGCGCGTCATATTTAGGCAGCGCCTTTTGACCTTTGTTAATGAACCTTAATAGTTGCACATATTGACACCCTAATACGCAAATGAAATACGGGATGGTCATGTTTAGGTTTTCTAGAATTTTAAAATATTGCCTGTGGCGGACGGCCTAGTTCTTGTCCTTGAGATTGACTATACGAAGAGACGGACATTGCTAGCACGAGAAATCGAAACGCATATTCAAATGAGTTTAAACGTTTACTAATTAGCTCTCAAATAGTAATTAACGCCACACCTTGCAATTTACGAATTCTATCCGGCGAATGAGCAAGACGTGTCCACATAAAATGAACCTCCAGGATGCACCATTTTCGAGATATTACTTCCCAATGTGGTGGTACGAAATACATGGGCGTTCCAAGTACTTTTGGGCTTCACTGCATAAAAGAGCGTTTTGCCAAAGAAGCTAATGGAACCACACTGCATTTTTACGGCAGGTTTGACGGCGCGTATCTCCAAACTGGTGTCATTCTGGAAAATAATTCTAAGTGGGGACGCCTTTTAACTCGCCGGCAACAATTTGTATATTGCAATATGGGCTGTGAGGTAATAAAGTAAGAATTAAATTTGTGCTTTTTTATTAGTTCAATATCCGTTTGCATTTCTTGTGTAAGTAATGTCCACCTCTGTGAATAATCCCGTAGAAGGACTAAAATTATGTGACGAGCAACAGGGGATTTTCGTAAATTCCGGGAAACTCATTAAATCATCAGCATATATATCTGTATTGTTTAAATTTATCGAAATATAAAGCACACAAAAAGGTAATGAAGAGTTGCAAGACCACATGAAATAGACGATCACGGTCTCAGAAAATTGATCACGCTAATCGAGCAATAAAATTAGCCAAAGGTAGAAATACGCTTATTCGCAGTAAGCAAAGCCTAATGTGAATGGAGGCAGTGCTAAAAAAACTTGTTATTACATTCTTGTTAATGATATGCTGAAAACCAAACAGCATTATTGTTCGTTTATTTCGCGGATTTTTTCAGAAAAATTCTGGTATGTGAAGTTCAGTTTCATCCTTAGGTCTTGCTGTTAGCATCCTAAATTGGCTGTGCACCGGACTGACTACGGTGCGCAGAAATACGTGAAAAAAATGTTAACGATTTCGGACGATCAAGGAATCTTCTTCGCAAAGAACATGTGATGTCGAGTTGGTTAAGCTGTCAGAACTTTGGAAAAGGAAGCTTCGAAAGCGCAATTTCTTTCAATGCCGGCTTTTTGTTCAGACAAAAGCTAATTTTTGAGTATTGCTAATATTTCCGAGTATAATTTAACAGTCAGGAGTAGTATGATAAAAATGGAGAAAATGGGAACAACATCGAGGAAACCGGTGAAGTTTTGTATTAAGCAATTCAGTGGGGGTAATCATTAATTCTGTACAGCGATGTATCTTGTAGGTGTTTGGAGTCTGCTACTATATTCGTCACTATATGTACATTTAACGGTTTTCATTAGAAGCTAAATGTATTTTGGTTACTTATTGGTCACTATTATTTCTGCCTCAACCTACTACATTTCATACACTGGCAGCTGAGATATGCACGCCACCGATGGCTCGTAATTATGTCGTGCTGCCCTGCTGCAGGTGGCGCTTCCTGCCGAGAGTGCTGAGGGGTGTATCGCAGAGGCGGTTGGAGACGAGTCTCCTCGGACAGTCGGTATCCATGCCGGTGTGCATTGCTCCAACAGCTCTGCACAAATTGGTGAACGCGGAAGGAGAGGTAGCCACTGCCAAAGGTGATCACTCCATTTCTGCGCAAACAACAGAAGCGCGAACAATCAAGGCCTAATCCATTCGCAGAGGTTTATATATTGCGCAGTAGACATTGTACACTGAAAAGTAAGTTGGGGCAATTTCAAATAAACGTTCAATGCGATAGTGCTTTCGACTCGAAGGAGTGCAGATCATGTTGTGTGCCTTTCCTGTGTGTGACAAGCGTGTGTATGACACACCTTGACTAATTCTTGTACAGAGGAGACAGGTAGAACTGAGGGAAAGCAAGACAGGAATATTAAATAAGACAAGCAGCACCTCATTATGGTTTATAGGCAATAGGAAGATAAGGTATGATGAAGGAAAAAAAAAAGACGAAAAACACAAAGGCTGTAGAGCGCGCATAAATTGAAATTTCATCAACGAAAAGGCTCTCAAAGGCGGACCTATAAGCTCAAGAGTCTTAAAAGTAGCCCACGCTGAAATGATGACTCTCTGTATGAGCATCGTTTGTTACTATTACCAAATTACGCTCTGGCAGTGTACCAATGCCTGGGCTCTGCAGCCATATGCATCAGCGTCGACCGTTCACGTCATGGTAGCTTAAATGAAAGACGTTGGATTTAATGGCACTGCCACCGCGGAGAAAGAAATAAGAGAGCTGAATCTGCCCACAGTCAATATCTATTCATGAGCAGTCGATTTACATCCAACTGCTTATTCCCTTTGCGGAATGAGGATCAAAAGACTTCAGACAATGTGGTGAAGCAAACGCACCACTTCGTCGGTGGGGTAGTTTCCACTGACGTAGGCTGTTTTCTAGCAGCTATTCAAAGTTTATGCATTGTCCCTCCTCTATTTGCGGTAGCTTGTCGAGCATAATGAACGGGGAATTCATGTGTTCCTCGTGAAATTAAATTATTATAATTTCAAGGATGCCTTACAGTCGAAGAGAAGCATTTGTTGTCGAGACGGCCGCTGTTAAAAAATAACACATAATGTAGTAAGTTCTGCTGTGGTCAGGTACGTAAAGCAAATGTAAAAATTCCACATTTTTGAAAATCAGTCAATTTTGTTTAGCTCCCGGGCATCACTTACGATGGGATCCTCGAATTTCAACAATCTTATGAGACAGAACAGGGCATAGCAAATCAAGGTCGTAGTTTTAGCGAGCAAAATCAGCTTTTTTTTTTTTTTTTGCGAGCTTCTCAAAGATTGCGCGTACCTGAAGCCCAGTGTTAGTCACAATAACACAAGCAATGCAAAGCTCAGACATCCCGCCGTGGTTGCTCAGTGGCTATGGTGTTAGGCTGCTGAGCACGAGGTCGCGGGATCGAATCCCGGCCACGGCGGCCGCATTTCGGTGGAGGCGAAATGCGAAAGCACCCGTGTATTTAGATTTAGGTGCCCGTTAAAGAACCCCAGGTGGTCGAAATTTGCGGAGTCCTCCACTACGGCGTGCCTCATAATCAGAAAGTGGTTTCGGCACGTAAAACCCCATAATTTAATTTTTTTAAGCTCAGACTTTCAAATCTTCAGTATAAAACGTAGGTAGCCCTCTACATTTGCTGCTTGACTTGCCTGGTTTGCTAGGAGGAAACTAATCGAAACAAGAAAAAGTTCACTGTTATTACTACTGCATCTTCGTTCATTGTGGTAGCTCAAGCGCCTTTGAGAGCCATTCAGCAGATATATGGGTAAAAAGTATTATCGTTTACTTATCCCGCTTGACTTCATGCCACTGCAACCTTCAGCTAACTGAAGCAGCTTCAACCTCTATTGTAACTTTGAGATGCGTCACGAGTGACCGAATAAGAAATTTGAAGCGGTGCATGTGATCTCATAAAACGGAATTGGTGGTGTTTTGATCAACATCGTGTCTTCGTGGCGAATACGAAGTTGAATATGTAAAGAAGCCTAGAACAAAGCATGTAATCTATACACAGGAACAAACCAGCATGCATTCTCGGCAGCGCTACTAGATGGCGCAGCGCATCTAGAAATAAGCGTGAGAGGAGCCCAGCGCCCGCATGACACGTTTGGAGCCAATGGTGATGATGATAGTTGTGTGTTAACACACGGACACGATCCTGGGGGAAGTAGCGCTTGAGCGCTTCGCTTTAATATTCACTGCTAAGCCATGCACGGTCTTAGCAGTGGTGCCAGTAATGGGCACAGCGTATATAGAGAGAAAAGATCGAAGTTCCATATACGCCTGATACATGTCGCGTTCCGGCGGTGACGGAATGGTGTATCGCTACACTTCTCCAGTGCTGACACTGTTAACGTCGACATTCATCTTTCGCTAGGTTCTCCATATATATATATATATATATATATTTTTTTTTTTCAGTAAAGTTTCGTGTAGAACACGGTGAAATAATAGAGAGATGTCTCAATGGCCCCTTCTGCCTGCAGAACGAGAGACTGTTCGAGCTTCCTTTCTTCGCTGGCAGCAGCTCTGCAGTGCTGGGGTCGACAGTGGCGAGACCACAAGGAAAGGATGCGCACGATAACAATGCCCACAATAACGTTTAACAAAGTTTAATCAGTGTCTGGTTGAATAAAGATAGGTAAGACATTAGGTAAAATAACGAAAAGAGGTTGGTGGTGCAACCCACCACGCCGTTTGAAAGGGGCCGCTCATAGCATACTAATGTGACACTAATAGCTCTTGGTGGTTCTATTAATCTTTCTCGTGCTACTTCCGATGAAAAATATAATGTGCAATTAGAGACCTCCTACAGAATTCGCTCTTGGATCTTGCTTTGCAGTTTCCTTATTCGTCTTCGAATCACATCTCAGTTGGCGCTTTCCAGCAAGTTTTTCGCCTTTGCTTGCATAGATCTGCTTCTGTTGTGTACCACGTAAGAATGTCTACACCGTAGCCCTCACTTTGAGTTAGCATACGGGCAGTGAAAAAGACGTACTGAGTGGTCGACGCCATGCTCACATTTTTGTTTGGACGTACGAGAACGTTCGAATTTTCTAATTGGATAGTACAGATCCTATTTGGGCCATATTTTCGCCACTAAGTATTTTTTCCTACCATATTCTAGCTATCACTAGCATCATGCAGACATTAATACATCGTCTGTTAGGAAATGTCTCTACAGTCCAGTTCTGGTGTCTATTTCATTTTCGCCCCAGCGTGCCACGCTAGCATTCAGCAGACTAGGTTGACACTACTCGGCGTTAATGAAAGATTACAATAGACAAACTTGCAAGATATTCTAGATTAGAGAACCACTTTTAAATCTGTGTGGTTATCGTTGAGGAATCTGTGTGGTTGTCAGCAATGTGCGTGGTTAGCATGAATGCTAGCCGTGCACATGGCTGCCCTCGGCAAGCCGCGGTTCCTTGTTCTGCGTGCAGAGCTTCAAAAATAATGCACCTCCTCTTTTATTCTTCCAGTGCATGCATTTCGAGCAATCCGTGCAATTTATTAATTTGAGTATGTACCGTGCGCCTCGTGTGCGCACTCTCACTCTTCTGCGTTGCAAGAAGTTCCTCAGTTAAAGAAGCTCAAGTACCGTCTCAAAAAGAATGCGAGGCGCAATTAATATAGCCGATTCGTGCGCGTGACCATTAATCCTTCAGGAAGCTGCCTTTGTGTGCTTCGTCCCGCGCGTAACCATGAAGCCGTATCATCATCATCATCATCATCATCATCATCATCATCATCATCATCATCATCATCATCATCATCATCATCATCATCATCATCAGCCTGGTTACGCCCACTGCAGGGCAAAGGCCTCTCCCATGCTTCTCCGACCCCGGTCATGTACTAATTGCGGCCACGTCGTCCCTGCAAACTTCTTTATCTCATCCGCCCACCTAACATTCTGCCGCCCCCTGCTGTGCTTCTCTTCCCTTGGAATCCAGTCCGTAACCTTTAATGACCATGGGTTATCTTCCCTCCTCATTACATGTCCTACCCATGCCCATTTCTTTTTCTTAATTTCAACTAAGACGTCATTAACTCGCGTTTGTTCCCTCACCCAATCTGCTCTTTTCTTGTCCCTTAACGTTACACCCATCATTCTTTTTTCCATAGCTCGTCGCGTCGTCCTCAATTTAAGTAGAACCCTTTTCGTAAGCCTCCAGGTTTCTGCCCCGTAGGTGAGTACTGGTGAGTAAGGTAGCAGCAGCAGCAGGGTAAGACCCAGCTGTTGTACACTTTTCTCTTGAGGGATAACGGCAACCTGCTGTTCATGATGTGAGAATGCCGGCCAAACGCACCCCAGCCAATTCTTATTCTTATGATTATTTCCGTCTCATGATCCGGATACGCCGCCACTACCTGCCCTAAGTAGATGTATTCCCTTACCGCTTCCATTGCCTCGCTACCTATTGTAAATTGATGTTCACTTCCGAGACTGTTAAACATTACTTTAGTTTTCTTCAGATTAATTTTTAGACCCACTCTTCTGCTTTGTCTCTCCAGGTCAGTGAGCATGCATTGCAATTGGTCCCCTGAGTTACTAAGCAAGGCAATATCATCAGCGAATCGAAAGTTACTAAGGTATTCTCCATCAACATTTATGGCAGCGGTGACAGCCAGTAGGCGCAGGGATAATCGGAGTGGTTGTTCTACTACAGGTTGGTGCTGTTTCTCTGTCTGTTACAGACGCGTTTTATTATCTTTTTATTATCTGTCACCGCTGCCAACTTGCTGTGTCATTTTGCTTATTGTATTTCTTTTTGCACATTTTGCACTTTCTACACTTGGTGATGTCACAGAAGGAACTGGATGCACGTTCTGAGCTGCGCGAATTACGTTCCGATATGAAACAAATGAAAGAGGGACTTGAATTCATGGAAAAGCAATTTGAAACAATGAAGCAACAGTTAATGGAAGGGCGCACCGAGAGAGAAAGCTTAAGGAAGGAAAATGACAGGCTGAAGGCTAAATGCAGTGAAAATGAGTCGATCATTGTAGAGCTGCAGAAGCGAGTTGTTCAGGGTGAGCAGTACTCTCGCAGGTCGAATGTGGAAATAAAAGGGCTCGTTGAGAAGAAGAATGAAAACATCATAGATCTTGTAGGCCAGATTGGTGGTGTCGTTGGCGAACCCATTTCTGCTGATGATATAGAAGTTTGCCACCGAGTACCGACTCGTGAGCAGGGCAAAACGAACGTTATTGTTCAGTTCAAAAGCAAGCAGAAGCGGGACCACGTGGTCGAGAAAGCCCGCAAGAGCCGCATTCGGAATCGTGACGTAGGAATCTCCAGCGAAGCCCAAATCTTCGTGAATGAGCATTTCTGTCCGACACTGAAGCGGCTGCTTGCACAGGCAATTGCAAGAAAACGGGAGAATCAGTGGCAGTTTGTGTGGACTAAGAATGGGAAGATTTTCGCGCGCAAGACACAGTCCAGTCAGGTGGTGCGCATTGAAACAGATTCTGACCTCGTCAAGATTGCGTAGGGTACTTATGCTTATAATCTGTGTTACGTTTTCTTGTACACGCGATGCTGAATCAAGAGTTTTGTCTGCCATGTTAACTTAAACTACCGGCGCAGTCGCAGGGCATTTTCACTGCCATTCACCTCAATGTACGTTCCGCCGCCACCAAGCTCGATGAATTAAGCACATTCTTTAATGAATTCAACTTCATGTTCGATGTGATAATGTTGACTGAAACGTGGTATCATGAAGGAAGCGACATGTTAAATATGATTGAATACAACCATTATTTTATCAATCGAAGTGGTCGCCGTGGTGGCGGAGTGGCAATGCACGTAAAAAAACACATGCTCTGCGACATAATCCCGGAATTTACGTGCATTACTGCCGACTATGAAGTGCTTTGCATAAAGAGCAATATTAACATGTACGTGGCGTTTTACCGCCCACCGTCTGGTGATATGAGTGTATTCCTGGAATTTGTTGAGGAGATGTTAGAATACTCAACAATTCACCAGTATAACACTCTAATAGGTGGCGACTTTAACATAAACCTTCTCAAGGATAATTTGACCTCCCGGGAATTCCTTAATAAACTTTACGCTTGTGGCTACAATAACGTCATTACCACGTCAACACGCGTAACGACAACTTGCCAGTCCATACTAGACTTGTTTATCGTCAGCATAGACACTGATGTAAGCGCAGCTGGCACGGTATGCGCCGGCGTAAGTGACCACTGTCCTGTCTTTATTGCTTTTCCTAAAACTACTGAAAATGAAATAACTTGCCAGGATATCGTTAAACATAGATGTATCTAGCAGAAATATGACTTCATTCCGCATGCGTATGCTGAGGGAAGATTGGTCTTCTGTTTACGATAAGCTAGACCGAAATGAGAGCTATCGGGAATTTTTATCTATATTCACTAGTCTTTACAACACATCTTTTCCTTACGTAAGTACCAAAGCTAACAGAAAAAGAAGAAAACCTTGGGTAGGGCGCGAGCATATCAAAATGATCAAGAAAAAAGGTCGCCTTTTTAAGAAGTTTTTGCGCACACGCGCTATTAAGGAGTTTGAAGCCTTTAAAACTCACAGAAACAAACTAACTGCCGCGTTGAAAAAGGCAAAGGCCTCCTACTATAACCACATGTTTTCTGACATCTGTCGACGGCGCCCAAACCAAGTTTGGAAAGCCATCAATCAGGCACTGAACCGCAAAGCGGGTCAGAATACATTAACGGAAATAACCATTAACGGGAACAAACTTTCCGGTGTGCATCTAGCCGAGCACTTCACTGAGCACTTTGCTAATGCGGTGCAACCACTGGGAAGCATTGCTCATACTAACATTAATTACCATAATACTGACACAATTTTTCTCGCACCTACAGATGAAGCAGAAATAGTATGCACATTTCTTTCTCTAAAAAACAGTAAAGCTGTCGATGTCGATGGATTTCAGGTAGAGGCGATTAAGCACGTAATTGACCTCCTTGCTCCTTGTCTAACCTACGTGTTTAATCTAGTCTTTCAGTCTGGCTGTTTCCCAAATCTCATGAAAATCTCAAAAGTTTCTGTTATATTTAAAGGTGGAGATATTAATGATGCTAATAATTACCGACCAATTTCTATAATTCCTGTATTCTCCAAGGGATTAGAAAAGATAATATTCTGCCGCGTAAATAGCTTCTTCAACAAACACAATACACTTTCGGAGTATCAGCACGGTTTTCAACGTGGTAAATCTACACAGACTGCACTGTTAGCTCAAAAAGAACTAATAATTAATAACATCGAAGAAAGAAAGCTTACGCTGGGCGTTTTCATTGACTATAGCAAAGCCTTCGATACCCTAAACCATTACATTTTACTCGGGAAATTAAGTGCTTATGGGGTGCGTGGTGTAGCTAATTCACTATTTAGTTCGTATCTGTCTGAGAGAAAACAATGCGTCTCCATTGCTAACTGTTTTTCATCTTCTAAAACCATTTCTTGTGGCGTACCTCAAGGAAGCATTTTAGGACCAATGCTCTTCAATATCTACATAAATGATATTGTTAAGATAAACAATGACGCCTCATTCCTGCTCTATGCGGATGACACTAGTATTTTTGTTTCTGGACAAGATCCAACTGAAATTGTTGCGAGAACTCAAAGTGTACTTTCATATGTGCTGCAATGGTCTAGAGCTAATGGCCTACGAATAAATGCGACAAAAACAAAAGCTGTCTTTTTCAGATCCCGAGGCACTGAAGTCAACGTCAACCAATCATTAACACTTGAGGGAATACCCGTCGAAATAGTGGAAAAACATAAAATTCTGGGCGTGACTTTTTCTGCTCATATGACATGGACGTGTCAGATTGAATCACTGACTAAATCGTTATCACGTGCTGCTGGTGTTCTGTCACGATGTAGGCACTTTCTTCCAGAAAATGCTAAACTTCAGACTTATCATGCTCTGTTTTCTTCCCATATAAATTACTGCCTGTTAGTCTGGGGCACCACAACCCTTAGTAACATAAATACAATTCACCTATTGCAGAAAAGAGCACTTCGGTATATTGCAAACGTCCCGCGCAATAGTTCTACAGTTGCATTGTTTACCCGCTATAAAATATTCAGTGTGAAACGCATGTTCGACTTTCGTTTATTGTATGCTTATTTCCTTTCAAACGAACAATTCAAAGTGTTTATTAAAGATTTATCTAATATAAGCATGCATTACACTGATTCACGCACCCGCACCACCGACAAGTGGCTTGTTCCTCGTTCCCGCACGACCTATTTTTTGCAGTCTCTTAGATTCACACTGCCGTCCCTACTTAATAAATATGAAGAGAAAGACGCCAACTTTTCTACGTTTACAAAAAAATAAATGCGTGAATTTTTTCTAACTCTTCTCTAATGTCTTTCGTACTGCCCGAACATGATCAAGTATGTTTCATTATTCCTTGTAACACGTTTATTTTCGTCATTTTATGATGTGTGTTCACGTGAACATTGAATATTTCAACTATAATGTACAACTCTTCTGGAGTGTACTTATATATTGACATTATTTGTTCTATTGTTCCGTTGTTGTATTTTCACAACCTCTTCTTAATTTTTTTTTGAACTGCATTTTTTACTTGATTACTGTAAACTTGTTTTTTGAACGTATGAATCGTAATACCGCTGTCATGTAAGTGGGCCTTTAGGTATTTTCAAGTGGTGTTATTACCGCTTTTCGCCTAAGGGACCCCCAACTGTCGTTGGAAATAAAGATTTGATTGATTGATTGATTGATCCCCAATTCTTCCCAATCCAGGTCTCTGAATACCTCCTGTAAACACGCTGTGAATACCATTGGAGAGATCGTATCTCCCTGCCTGACGCCTTTCTTTATTGGGATTTTGTTGCTTTCTTTATGGAGGACTACGGTGGCTGTGGAGCCGCTATACATATCTTTCAGTATTTTTACATACGGCTCGTCTACACCCTGGTTCCGTAATGCCTCAATGACTGCTGAGGTTTCGACAGAATCAAACGCTTTCTCGTAATCAATGAAAGCTGTATATAACGCTTGGTTATATTCCGCACATTTCTCTATCACCTGATTGATAGTGTGAATATCGCCTAGTGTTGAGTAGCCTTTGCGGACTCCTGCCTGGTCGTTTGGTTGGCAGAAGTCTAAGGTTTTCCTGATTGTATTTGCGAGAACCCTAGTAAATACTTTGTAGGCAACAGACAGTAAGCTGATCGGTCTATAATTTTTCAAGTCTTTGGCGTCCCCTTTCTTATGCATTAGGATTATGTTAGCGTTCTTCCAAAATTCCGGTACGCTCGAGGTCATGAGGCATTGCGTATACAGGGTGGCCAGTTTTTCTAGAACAATCTGCCCACCATCCTTCAACAAGTCTAGTGTTACCTGATCCTCCCCAGCTGCCTTCCCCCTTTGCATAGCTCCCCAGGCTTTCTTTACTTCTTCCGGTGTTACTTGTGGGATTTCGAATTCCTCTAGACTATTCTCTCTTCCATTATCGTCATGGGTGCCACTGGTACTGTATAAATCTCTAATGAACTCCTCAGCCACTTGAACGATCTCATCCATATTAGTAATGTTATTGCCGGCTTTGTCTCTTAACGCATACATCTGATCCTTGACAATTCCTAGTTCCTTCTCCACTGCTTTTAGGCTTCCTCCGTTTCTGAGAGCATGTTCAATTCTATCCATACTATACTTCCTTATGTCAGCTGTCTTGCTCTTGTTGATTAACTTCGAAAGTTCTGCCAGTTCCATTCTAGCTGTAGGGTTCGAGGCTTTCATAGATTGGCGTTTCTAGTATAGTGTATTTTGTTTGCACTTTACCCATTGGCGATTCCACGTCTTCATAGAAGATTTCGACTTCCTGGTCATCATGACTGTATGTGGGGGCGTAGGCCTGTACAACCTTCATTTTGTACCTCTTATTAGGTTTCAGAACTGTAAGGTTAGATGCTTTAACAAGACCTGCCACCCTCTCGTTGATGCTACAGAGTTCCTGTATGTTACCAGCTATATTCTTATTAATCAGGAATCCGACTCCTAGTTCTCGTCTCTCCACTAAGTCCCGGTAGCACAGGATGTGCCCGCTTTTTAGCACTGTATATGCTTCTTTTGGCCTCCTAACTTCACTGAGCTATATTATATTCCGTTTACTACCCTCTAATTCCTCCAATAGCACTGCTAGACTCGCCTCACTAGATAACGTTCTAGCGTTAAACATTGCCAGGTTCATATTCCAATGGTGGCCTGTCCGGAGCCAGGGATTCTTAGCACCCTCTGCTGCGTCGCAGTTCTGACCGCCGCCGTGGTCAGTTGCTTCGCAGCTGCTGGGAACTGAGGGCCGGGGGTTTGATTGTTATGTTCATATAGGAGGTTGTGGCCAAGTACTGCATCAGGGTGGCCAATCCTGCTCTGGTGAGGGAGTGCGTTACCGGTTCTGGTCGCCGGGATCAGGCCATGCTCCAGGCTTGTTTACGCAATTTTATCAACACGCGGATTTTTTTTTAATCCGGGGGAAAATTGCGCGGCACCGGGATTCGAACCACGCACCTCTTGCACGCGAGGCGGGTGTTCTACCTCTACGCCACCGCTGCACCTAGTTCGGAAGCCGTATCGGAAAGCCCTAAAACCGTGGCCTAGTATTTCCAGACAATATTTTTTTGTGGCTCCCCAGTAAAGACTTGAACCAGTGTTCAAGATGAACGGCACTTATACTTTGTTTCTTTGTGCTCCACATTTTTGTTTTCTCGAAGTTTTCTCGAAGTGTTCTCGAAACCCCTTTTTCTACACGCTCGCGGCGAGCGCGCCATTGAGTTTCATCTTATTATGCTGAAAAATGACGCCCCCTATCGTGCACTATCCCTAGTGTGAGAGGCGTGAACTACGAACAAAAAAGAACCGATTTCCGTGCGTCTGTGTATTCATACACCTGTATACTCTCCGATCGTGGTTGAGAGTCAATTCTGCGTCTTGTGTTATCCCTGTTATATGGGTATTTGCGTTTCTAGACTAAGAAGAATAATTGAACTCGTCTTACTGGTCTTTTGCATTAGACACCATAGGCATGAAAAATGCCATCTTTCGGAAATTGATTAAAATGCAGTTGCTTTCAAGCAGCCTTTCGTTTTCATTGATCCCGCGTGTACTCTCAATCCCGCCATGTACTGAAAGATCCGTCTTTTTGGAACTCAAATTAATAGCAGCCTTATTATATGAATGTTTCAACACTGCACAGAGACTTATAGTTCTATTACCCTCTTGCACATTTGTGAGGAAAAGCATTCTTCTGAAATTTGTCATAATTTAGAAACGTGCCACATTTTTATCGAAAATAAATGAAAGCGAAATCAATTTAAAAATAACTGAAATTTTGTGCTGTATTTAGCGTGCTCTAATGTATCCCATGAGCAGGTAGTGAAAGAGGAACTGAAGAAAGTGAGACCTATCGCTGATTGAGGCTGGCTACGAACAAACGTAGCAACGTTTGCATTTAGGTAAGAAAGATTATTATCAAGAGTCCACTCTCAATTGTTTTTCACTTAAATCTATACTTAAATCCCAAGACACATGGTGAATCTAATTGTCCCGGGTCAGTTCCATGGCTTTTCTGCTAAAAGCTAATGCTGCGTCTAGCCATCGGGCATCCGGTCTTCCTACTAGGAAATATAAGTTAACTAAAGAAAAAAGGGCAGCCATATAGGATGACTATGTCTAATGACAAAATTTCCCACTCAATAGACATACATTGATATGGTATCGTGACGTTGTGACTAAATTTAGTTGAAACCAAGTTAGCAAGATCCCCAGCCCTGGCAGGTCGATGAAAACGCAAAATAAAAAATGGCCTTTAAAACCTAGGTTTGTTGTAAAAGAATTGTCTGGGGAAAAGTGAGAACAAATATATGATTAATGTGCAGTACCCAGAAACAATCGAACGGCACGTTGGCGTTCGCCAGTAGTAGCTCATTTAGTTTTTGTTTATTGAGACCACCGTATCGTGTTTGGATCATTGTGATGAAATTCATTTAGCCTAGCAGGACTCTTTGAAGAACTACTAGGCATTGTTTCGGATATCATTGGGATATAATAAGTGAGGTGATGACTGGTGAGCTTATACAGTGCTGACAAATGGACATGACCTCCGCTATAGAGAACTACCCTATAAAAAGCAGTTCGTAGTAGGATTCCTATTCTATAAGGGCATAGCGGGCAACATTAACGCATTCTACAGCATTAACGAGAGGGTAGCAGTAGTCGTAATAAAGCTGAATAGGAGGTACAGAATAAAGGTAGTACGAACCTACGCTGCTGCAACCTCCAGTCACGATGATGAATAAATATAACAGTTTTATGAAGTTGTTGAATTAGGGATGCGAAAAGTGCAAACTCAGTGAACTGTAGTCATGGACAACTTCAATGCAAAAGTGAGGAGAAAGCTGGCTGGTGAAAAAACAATTGGCAACTTCGGCGTGGATTCTAGGAACACTCGAGAAGAGATGTTGGTAGAATTCGCGGAAAGTAATAAGCAGCGAATAAGGAACACATTCTTCAGGAAGTGTCGGAACAAAAAGTGGACTTGGAAAAGCTTTAATGGTGAACAAGAAATGAAACTGACTGCCTTCTTTCTGCCGATCCCAGCATAGTGCAGGATGTAGAAGTGTTAGGTAGGATAAAGTACAGTGATCATAGGTTAATTAGAGCTAGGATTCACCTAATTTGAAGAGAGAAAGAGCAATATCGGTCAAAAAGGAACAGGCCTACCTAGACGCACTAAGGGTAAAAGCATACCAATTCGGGTTGGCACATGCAAACAAACATGCAGCCTTAGAACCGAGAGATGAAGATGACATAGGGGCAATAGATGATACCGTAACTAAGCTGGGTTCAGAAGCAGCAACTGAAGCGGGAGGTGAGGCACCGAGGCTACCAGTAGGTAAGCTCTCCTAAGTAGCAAAGGACCTCATAAAGAAACGACAAAGAATGACAGTGTCAAACTCAAGAGATCAGATAGAATTCGCGGAACTGTCAAAACTGATCAACAAGGAGAAAATAAGGGATATTCGAAATTATAACGTCAGAAAAACTGAGGAAGCCGTAATAAAGTGGATACACACTGAAAACAATCAGAAGAAAACAAGGCATCGGAGAAACCAAGATGTATGCCCTGAAAGATAGGAAGAGTAATATCATCAGCAATCTCGAAGATATAGTAAAACCAGCGGAAAAATACTGTACTGACCTGTACAGTACCCAAGGAAGCCAGGATACCTCCATTCGAAGTAGTAAACAGGTTACTGGGGCTCCTTCTATAACTAGCGATGAAGTTAAAAGGGCCTTGTAAGACTTCAAAAAGGGAAAAGTAGCAGGAGAAGGTGGACTACCAGTCGATTTAATCAAAGAGAGTGGAGACATAATGCTTGAAAAACTAGCAGCTCTTTATACGAACTGTCTATCAAATTCAAGGGTCCCAGATAACTGGCAGAATGCCAACATTATAGTTATCTACAAAAATGGAGGCGTTAAAGAATTGAAAAATCATAGGCCCATTAGCTTACTTCCAATTTTATATGAAATATTAACAAAGATAATTTTTAATCGAATAAAGGCAACACTTGACTTCAGTCAAGCAAGAGAACAGGCTGGCTTCTGGACGGGAGACTCTACAGTGGATCATACCCATGTCATCAATCAGGTGATCGAGAAATCCGCATACAATCAGCCTCTCTATATGGCTTTCATAGATTGCGAAAAGGCATTTGATTCAGTCAAGATACTAGCAGTCATATAGGCATTGCGTAATCACAGAGTACAAGTCGCTTACATAAAGATCTTGGAAAGTATCTACAGAGATTCCACAGCTGCCTTAATTCTCCAGAAAAAAAGTAGTAAGATATCTATAAAGAAAGGGGTCAGACAAGGAGACACAATCTCTCGAATGCTATTCACTGCATTCTTAGAAGAAGTGTTTAAGCTATTAAACTAGGAAGGCTGAGGATCGAGTAAGGATCAAAGGTGCATATGTCAGCAACTTTCGATTTGCAGATGACATTGTCCTATTCAGCAATACTGGGTAAGAGTTACAACGAATAACTGAGGAGCTTAACAGCGAGAGTATAAGAGTGGGCTTGAAGTATAATATTGTCACGGCTCACTTGAGACAAGAGCGGAGAGCGGTATTTTATCTAGACAATTAGAACAAGCGTTCAGTCTTGGCTTCTTCTTCTCTAGCACCCTCACTTGCACGCACGAGGTCGTCGTCCTCGTCGTCAGCGTGGTTGGGCACAGATGGCGTCGCGGCATTTGCCCCCCCTTCAAAGGAGCATCGTCCCGATGCTCGGCGGGTAGCACCCGGTGTCTAGCCGACCAGCAAGTGCCCATGTCATTCAGCAAAATAAGGTTTCATGCGCACCACGTGCACTGTCTCAGGCAGGTCCTGACGGCACCTCGAGCAGGATTGGCTGTCAGGAATGACTTCATAGTTGACGTCGCTAAGGCGTCGTAGAACCTTGTACGGTCCGAAGTATCGGCGCAGAAGTTTCTCCGCGAGGCCTCGGCGGCGTACTGGAGCCCAAACCCAGACTCTTTGGCCGGGCTGGTAGACGACGCATCGATGGCGTTGATTGTAACGTCGCGCATCACGGTCTTGCTGGCTAGTTATGCGAACGCGCGCAAGCTGTCTTGCTTCTTCGGCGCGCTCTGTAAAATCTGCGGCGTCAGTCTCGGAATCGCTGAAATCATGAGGAAGCATAGCATCCAGCATTGTAGTCACTTCTCGACCGTGGAGGAGACGGAATGGCGTCATTCTTGTTGTTTCTTGCCGAGCCGTATTATAAGCAAAGGTTACGTAGGGTAATATTTGGTCCCAGTTCTTGTGTTCCACATCGACATACATGCACAGCATGTCTGCGAGAGTCTTGTTGAGGCGCTCCGTAAGTCCATTGCTTTGCGGGTGATAAGCTGTCGTCCTTCTGTGTGCCGTGCCACTGAGCGTGAGTACAGTTCGCAAAAGTTCAGCCGTGAACGCGGTTCCCCTGTCGGTTACGATGACCGCTGGAGCCCCGCGCCTGAGGACGACGTTTTCGATGAAGAACTGCGCGGCTTCGGCTGCTGTGCTGCTCGGAAGTGCCTTGGTTTCTGCATAACGCGTAAAGTAATCTGTTGCAACTATGATCCATTTATTTCCCGCAGTTGATATTGGGAATGGGCCCAAGAGGTCCATCCCAATTTGTGCAAACGGTGTTTCCGGCACTTGAACGGGATGTAATAGTCCGGCAGGTTTCGTAGGTGGCACTTTTCGTCGCTGACAGTCAAGGCACGTTCGAACGTAGTGCTTCACCTGTGTTGCGAGCCGTGGCCAGTAGTATTTCTCTTTGATCCGTGCTAATGTTCTTGTGTAGCCTAGGTGGCCCGAGGTAGCTTCATCGTGACAGGCCTGCAAGATTTCACTGCGGAGAGTTTGAGGGATGACCAGTAGATATCGCTTCCCTGTTGAATAGAAGTTCCTCTTAAAAAGAACACTGTTGCGTATGCAGAATGATGACAAGTTCCTTCAGAACAATCTGGGCTTGTTTGTGGTGCGACCTTGTAAGAAATCAATTAGTGAAGCGAGCTCCTGGTCCTCTTGCTGCTGTTGAGAGATGGTAGCCGCACCAACAACTCCTAAAAAGCCTGCGGATTCGTCATCATCTCGGCCTGACAACTCGATCGGTGATCTGGAGAGGCAGTCAGCGTCTAAGTGCTGCCTTCCCGATTTATAGACCACTGTCATGTCATACTCTTGAAGCCGTAGGCTCCAGCGTGCCAAACGTGCAGATGGATCTTTCAGGTTGGTCAACCAACAGAGAGAATGGTGGTCACTTATGACTTGAAATGGGCGGCCATATATGTACGGAGGAACTTGGTAACGGCCCATACTACAGCCAAGCATTCCTTCTCTGTGGTAGAATAGTTCGACTCGGCACGTGACAGTGTTCTACTCGCGTAAGCGATGACTCGCTCAGCGCCGTCTTGCCGCTGAACAAGGACGGCACCTAGACCGACATTGCTGGCGTCGGTGTGGATCATTGTCGGCGCATCCACGTCAAAGTGGGCAAGAACAGGTGGAGTTTGTAGACGGTGCCGCAACTCGTTAAATGCCGCCTCCTGCTCCTCGCCCCACACAAACGTGACATCTTCTCTGGTTAGGCAGGTGAGCGGTGAGGCGATGCGTGCAAAACCCGCAATAAATCGCCGGTAATATGAGCATAGGCCCAGGAAGCGTCTGACTGCCTTCTTGTCCGTAGGCCTTGAAAACCTTGCGACGGCTGCGATTTTCTCAGGATCAGGTCTGACACCTGTCTGACTTACAATGTGACCCAAAAACTGTAGTTCTTCATAGCCAAAGTGGCACTTTTCAGGTTTTAAGGTAAGCCCAGCGGACCGTATGGCTTGAAGAACTGACCGTAGCCGACTGAGATGTTCATCAAATGTGGCAGAATAAACAATCACATCGTCTAGGTACACTAAGCAAGTCTTCCACTTAAGGTCTGAGAGAACCGTATCCATTAGCCTTTGGAACGTGGCTGGGGCAGAGCACAAACCAAAAGGGAGAACTTTGAATTCATAGAGCCCATCAGGCGTCACAAACGCAGTCTTTTCGCGATCCCGCTCATCGACCTCTATTTGCCAGTATCCACTTTTTAAGTCCATCGATGAGAAGTAACGTGCATGCCGTAGCCTGTCGAGGGAATCGTCGATGCGTGGTAAGGGATACACATCTTTTTTCGTAACCCGATTGAGCTTGCGATAATCGATACAAAACCTCAGGCTGCCATCCTTATTCTTAACGAGTACCACGGGCGATGCCCAAGGACTTTTCAACGGCTGGATGACATCATCTTCTAGCATTTTCTTGACTTGCTGCTGTATTGCTTCACGCTCTTTCTCAGCTACGCGATACGGATGCTGTCGGATGGATATTGCTGTTTCCTCCGTAATGATGCGGTGTTTCGTCAGTGGTGTTTGACGCACTCGGGACGTTGTAGATAAGAAGTCCTTAAAATGGTCAATCAGTTCTCTGAGCCTTTGTTTCTGCTGCGGCGCTACACCTGGGTCAACGTCGACGACGGGTGTAGATGGCATCGTATCGGTGGTTGATTCCTCTTTTACAGCAAAGCAGTGTTGGACGTGGTCAATTTCGTCAAAGTACGCCACAGCGGTGCCTTTACTGATGTGCCGGCGTTCATTGGTAAAATTTGTCAGTAGTACCTCTGTGCGACCGCCGATTAGGCTGACGATGCCCCGAGCGATGGCAATACCTTGATGGAACAGAAGTGCAGTTAGTTGTTCAGCTACACCGTCCTTGCCAAACTGTTCTCCGCAACTTACGGAGACAAGACTGCATGATAGTGGTGGTATGCAGACGTCGTCGTCGGCTACACGTAACGATGTACGTCGGCGCTCTTCGTCTTGGTTCGTGTCTGTACTAGCTGACAAGGTTATCTCGCCGTCCCGTATGTTAACCACGGCGCCGTACTCCCGCAAGAAATCCATTCCAAGGATGAGTGATCTGCAGCACTCCTTTAAAATCATAAAAGTGGCGACAAAAGCTGTATTTCCTATCTGGAGCCGTGCAGTACATTTTCCTGTAGGTATCATTATCTGGCCCCCGGCATTTGAATATAAGGGCCCGTCCATTGCATTTTGACTTTCTTAAGCCGGTCTGCCAACTGTTCACTCATTATCGAAAAGTCTGCGCCAGTATCGACTAAAGCTGTCACGTCGTGCCCATCAATTATTAAGGGTAGGTCGGCACTTACAAATTCGTCGGCGTCCCGTTTCTCCGGGTTGCTCTGCTCGTTTCTCAGTAATAATGGGGGATTTTCGGCGGTTCGACGACTTGCAACCTTCCCCCCGGAGGTCGCTGATTTCAGTTTCCCCGCCGTAGGCTTGGAGAGCGGCCTCGTACCACGTCGGCGAAACTGCGATGGTTCGGCAAAGAATAACGTAATGGAGACGGCGAGCGCGACCGAAGATTAGCTGAGCTGCCTTGTTCCCGAGTGACACTGTCGTCGAAGCGTGGATGTCTCTCTTGAAACTGGCGCGGAGTGGCAGGTGACATTTCCTGGATGCCACCCTGGCGATGAGGGCAAAAACGATAAATGTGCCCTGGTTCGCCACAGTGAAAACGGCGATCAGCAGTGCGCCATACGTCGGTCCTGCGAAGCTGTGGTCTCCTGAAATGCTCCCTCTGTATCCAGGCAGCAACAGGTGGCCGCTGGTGGTACTGCTGTACCGGCATGGTAGAAAGCGGGCGACGGACAGCGTCTGCGTAGCTATATGCGCGTGGCTCGAAGCGAGGCCCGGGCCTCGGTTCAGGGAGTGGCTCAGGAGGTGCTAATGCTTGCCGAATTTCTTGGCGAACAACTTCAGCGACCGAAGCAACAGTAAACTCCTTCGGTGTCACAGTTTGCTTCGCAATCTCCTCGCGCACAATATCCCTTATCAGTTGACGCAGCGAGGTCTCGTCTGTCACTGTGAGTACTGCGGCTCCTGCAGGCGCATCGTTAGTCAGGCGTTCGTATTGCCGACAACGCTGCTGGAGCGCCCGCTCGATTGCTGTGGCTTCCTTAATGAATTCTTCCACTGTTGTAGGCGGGTTACGTACGAGACCAGCGAATAGCTGTTCTTTGACGCCGCGCATGAGATGGCTCACCTTCTTCGAATCCGGCATGTTGGGATCCGCGCGGCGAAACAAACGAGACATGTCCTCGGCAAACATGGAGACACTTTCATTGGGCTTCTGAATGTGCAACTCGAGAAGGCGTTGTGCATTATCTCGGCGATCAGTGCTTCCGAAGGTGTCAAGTAGCCGACGGCAAAATTCGTCCCACGTTGTCAAATGTGCCTCTCGGTTTTGGAACCACGTCCTTGCGCTACCTTCAAGAGCGAAGTACACATTGGAAAGCTTCTGGTCCGGACGCCACTGATTGACCTTAGCTACGCGTTCGTACTGGTCCAGCCAGTCTTCGGCGTCTTCATACGTGTCACCGTGGAAGCTTGTGGGGACTAGATTGTTTTGGATAGTCACCTGTGTTGGACTCGCACTCGCCATTTCCTGAGTCGGTGAGGTCGTTGACGAAGTTCGTTGCAAGAGACCGAATTCCGGGCACAGACCTTGTAGGCGGCGGCTTGCGCGGTGCACAGGTGTCTCGACGCGTGGATGATGTCTTGAAGGGCTGGACGGAGGGCTGCTCGCAGGAGTCGTCCCTATCATTAGGCGATGATGCGATACCCAGCACGTTCACCAGTGTCACGGCTCACTTGAGACAAGAGCGGAGAGCGGTATATTATCTAGACAATTAGAACAAGCGTTCAGTCTTGGCTTCTTCTTCTCTAGCACCCTCACTTGCACGCACGAGGTCGTCGTCCTCGTCGTCAGCGTGGTTGGGCACAGATGGCGTTGCGGCAATATGCAGAAGACAAAGCCAATTATCAATAGCCGGGCAAGAGAGCAAGAGTTCAGGATCGCCGGTCAGGCTCTAGAGTTTGTGAAGGAGTGCGTTTACCTAGGTCAATTACTCACAGGGGACCCTGATCATGAGAAGGAAATTTACAGAAGAATAAAAATGGGTGAGAGCGCATTCGGCAGACATTGTCAGATCCTAATTGGAAGCTTACTATCATCTTTAAAAACAATGGCATACAATCAATGGATTCTACTGGTGATGACATATGGGGAAATAGCTTAAAGACGGACAAAGAAGCTCGAAAACAAGTTATGGACCGCGCAAAGAGCGATGGAACGAAGAATGTTAGGCATAACGTTAAGAGACAGGAAGAGAGCGGTGTGGATCAGAGAGCAAACGGGGATACCCGATATTCTAACTGACATTAGTAGAAAGAAATGGAGCTGGGAAGGTCATGTAATGCGTAGGTTAGTTACCGTTGGACCATTAGGGTTACAGAATGGGTACCAAGAGAAGGGAAGTGCACTCGAGGATGGCAGAAGACTAGGTGGGGTGAGAAATTCGCAGGCGATAGCTGCAATCGGTTGACGCAGGACAGGGGTAATTGGAGATCGCAGGTAGAGGCCTTCGTCCTGCCGTGGACATAGAAACTGCTGATGATGATGGTGATAATGATAGTAAACAGTTGCCGCTCAAATAGGGATAACGTCCACTATCGTATTCTTGCCTACAAAAGCTTGCGAAGTAAATGCATCATCAATGCTCTTCAATTGCGGCCAATAAGGCTACCAGAGCTTAAGCTTTGCTCGCGTCATGTGTGCTGTTTCTTTTCTTACGTATACGCAGCTTGCGCTCGAGTGGGGACCGTGATGGTGCTCAGCATCTTCAGCACAGTGAGCATGGAGGAGGTGCGGAAGGCGGCTCCGAACTGCTCGTTATGGCTGCAGGTAACTGTTTTTCAGCGGCAACAACATGGGGCTTTCTACAACGTCCCACTAAAATCTGCTGTGATAACTGGCGCAGTTAGGGGAAAGTGGAACATTTATTACAGTGGACTCCGCATAAGCGAAACTTGCTTAAATGGAAATGCTGGTTAAGCTGAGCAATTGTATGAACTTTGGTTGGCCACCCATATACACAATGTTAGGAAACTCGGCTTAAACGCAAGCAATCTTTTTATTAACACCGGTTAAACTGAACTTTAAATAAAACTGCCAGCTACCTAACTAGAGTACTGAGCAAGAAAACATCCGACAAACATGCTATAATGGTAATGCTATAAAAAGCCAAGAAAATGTAATCCACCAGAAATTTGCATAAAAGTTACTTCCAATGAACAAGGTCGAAGTTGCGACTGTTTTTTCTATGAGGACTTCGCTAAAGAAAGCAATGATCTCCGAGAAGGAAGGGAGCACTACTTAAGTAAGTAGGGTCCTACATTAGGCTGACACTGCAGGTTCGTTCACACCGCCCGAGATAGAAAATCTCAGACGATTCTCTTGTTACCTGCTCTGGGGCGTATCGGTGAAGTTTATGCCGAATACACTGACATTACTATTCAAGTGCGCGGTACTGTTTCTGACTAGACAGGAAGAGATGGGGATGATAGTCTGCAGCTCTATTTCGTATGCGACAACTGCGCAGAATTATTTAGAATTGTTCTGCTCGTAAACACCACCTTGCGTAAAAGAGGCTACGCGATTAGAAGGATAGTGCAGTAAGCTCCATTTTTTTTTTCTCACCACAGCAATTCCCGACCATTTCGACGCTTTTCGAGTAGAACTGATGCTGATATTTTCTTGCTTCGCTTAAGTGAAACTTCTGTTGAAGAGAACACAATTTTAGTCCCTTCGTGACTTGCTTAAGCAGAGTGTATTGCGCTTGAGTGCTCCGCATACCATGATGGGACAGGTTTAACTTCGCATGATTTTGGACATGATTTGTCAAGTTCCACTAAGGTGACGTGGCCTATTAGGTCTTATGTCCTGACTTTCAAACCAGCGTGGTTCTCCGATTTACTGTTCCGATACCTCTCACACATTGGGCTTCTCTGAAAGCTTTACGGAAGGCTCACTTCATTATAAAGAGAAGCCTCAATTTTCCTCCAAAGTTTAACCTTTACGTATTATTACGTTTACTCGCAAATGTTTTCCGTCTACGCTAGAATATTTTAATACTCCTCGCGCTCCCTATTTGCAAGTGCATGTCAGCAGCCATGCGCGCGCCGGCAAAAATATGTGCAATCCAATAAAGAGCTTCTTTCTATCTCTTACGGGGCATAGAAAAATACTATCTATAGACACGTGTACTTTATCCTTTTTCCAGAGTTATCACTCATCGCTAGACACGCCTACATTATTTGGAAGTTGCTCGAAGGTTATCGCTGATTCTATCTGTTGTGTGTGTTTTCGCCGGACCTTGCGTACTCAGCCTGCACGCACGGCGCGAATCATGCGGTATTTTCTGGAAGGCGCGCGGGCAACCTCCGACGAGTCATGTATTAAACCGGACGTGCTTGATTTTTTCTCGATCGCCGGCTGTGCTCGCCACTATTGTTGTGCTTGACTGCAGCTTGTTTCTGAGTGCAGATTCACCCAACAAAGAGTTACTTTCATGATTCACACTTTTCCCTTCTGTGTTTTTTACCGTGACTACAACGTGACCTCTGGCGGAAGTGTTTCGCATTCATGTACCAAACGCCCACGCAAAGCCGTCACCCAAGCCCGAACCGCGAAGACACCAACGTCGCCACGCACCACCGAGCTAGCCGCAGGCTGCAAGGACTGCTGCCGGAGTAGAGAACACTTCCCGAGAAGGCCGTTGAAATCAAGGCCGAGTCAACAGCACAATTGCCCCAGCGTCCCCCAACGTGCTGCAACAGCCCAGGGAGCCACCTGCCTTCCGCGGATCAGCGTTTAAAGACACGGAAAACTGGCGGGAAACATACGAAAGGGTCACTGCATTCAAGCAGTGGGACTCCGACAACCAGCTGAGGCATGTATTCTTCTCCTTGGAAGACACCTTCAGGACGTGGTTCGAGAACCCCGAGTCCACCCTGACAGCGTGGGAACTCTCCCGTAGCACTGCCCTGAAGACCTTCACGAGCGTTGTCCGCAAACGGAGGTCGGAAGCGATACTGGAATCTTGTGCGCAGGTCCGAAACGAAAAAATTGCTATCTACACGGAAAAGACCGACACGCCGATCCGGACACGAAGCTATAAGACAAGTCCACGAAATGTGATACGACGGCGTCAACCAACTGTACAAAAGTCACTGGGTGTCTTCTGTAGTGTTGGTTCCCTGCCCCGGTGGCCTGAGCCAGGCTGGCAACCTCGCAGGTGCTCTTTTCAATAATCTTTTTTGCCGTCCATTCGTTCCCTTTCCTGTAAACTCTATATACGTTTTCAAAATAAATGATGGGAGAAACTGCAGCAGATCCAACGAGTTGGCACCTACAGACAGCGAACCTTTTTATCAGTGTACAGAGTGGAAAGTTGTGTTGGAAATTGAGTGGAATTGTGTTTTTTCAACCTCCGCGAAAACTGGCACGGAAGGCTTTACTCAGGCCATCTAGAGAGGCTAATGCAATGCAGCCGCCGCTGCCGCGAATGCGCGAAGTGGAGCTTTCCGGTTCGTTTTCTTTCTTTCCCTGTGCCCTGCCGGCGAAGCCGTGCTGACGATGATTACCTATTAGCATCCCCTTTGAAACGAAGAGGGGTGAGGACAACTCGTTCCCTTGCCTGCTTGAGTTACTGAGGTAGTTATTAAAGCTTTTCCCTCCAGCATTCTTGTATACATGTCTTTTATCTTCTCTATCTACACTGTACCGCTGTTTTTTTCTGTAATCGATCCTGCTGTATCAGTCGATTCTCTGCCTTTTTTCCCAGCAGCACTCTAAACGCCTCTTTCTAATCTCGACTGCTGACCAGTTGATACTTCGATGTACTTTAAATCCAAGTGCTCCTGGAAGTTGTACGTTACGTACTGGTGTGGCCGGGTGAATGCCTTTGCATTCCATTAGGATGTGCCGAATGATCTCCGGGTTTTTACAGTGTAAGCTGTTATGAGCTCATTCCAACAGCCGTTTCGGGTGGCGATGGTGTCCGCCACCACCGCCTCCACCGTGTCTATAGCAGTTATCACCCGGAATGAGAAAAAAAAAAATGCCAGTCCCCGCCGTAATCGAACCAGGCCCCGCTGCGCGGGAATAAGCTGCTCGACCCAGCGCTTGATAGTATGCAGCGGGAAAATGCTCTATAAGCGCGTCTTAGCTCGCGAGCAGACACACGATGTGACATGCGCGCCGCATAGCGTCGATACGTGCACGTTTTGCATTGCAGCTACATATTATTACACCAGGTAGGACGCCATGTGGCTGATGCACAGGGAGTGGTACGAGGCAGTTATATAAGGTTTGAGCAAGAAAAAATAAGTTGAAGGAGATGCATAGAAGAATGCTAGAAAAAAATATATTCTCATTGTGTACCTGTATGAAACAAGCTGGCTACGGGATACGGGATGCTGTAGGGGTGACTACAGGGTGAATAAAGAGGATACCAATAAATCATCGTCAGCACCAGCAGCAGCCTCGTATCGTGCCAGTTGCCTTCGGATGTGAGATGCGCGCCACGGATCGTCGACACGTGCACATTTCGCATTGCAGTCGCGCCTCAGCACAGGCCCCGGCTCGCCGTCGACGCCAGGCGGACTATGCAGATCGTTCTCGCGCTAACGGCACGAAGAGACTTAGCCGCGAACACCACGTAGTGCGTGGGTGCCGAAAGTGGAGCTCCTATGTAGGCGCTACTCCACCTGATGCTGTGACTGTGCGGCGTGTACCGCGCAAGCCTGTGATTTTCCCCGCATCACACGTGTGCCTCAGCTCATTGCGAATATTTGCTCGGGTATGTTTTTTTTTTCTTTAGACAACCAGCTCGAGCCTCAAATAGCGAGGAATTTCCATTTGCGTTATCCTACGTTATTTTACCTTCTAATTTCATTTTTATCATTTTTTTAAATATCTATGGTCTTTTTCGCTTGCATTGTTTGTATCCAAGTAACTGTCTCTGTTTCTCTCACCTCCTTCCTGATGACTCCTGGTTGTCTATTTGCACTTTCAATTACCCTGTACTTGGTTGACCTCTTCCTCCATTCTGTGTCCACTCTTTTTAGGTGCAGATATTTGTCTACTTTAGCTGCCCAGTTATTTTGATCCATGCTCTTGAGTCTTTCTTCAAGACTAATTTTGCTGTGCGCGTCTATGATCTCGAACGACGCCCACCCCATGTGCCCTTGCACTGCCTTATTTGGTTTGCTGTCGTCGGCTCCCAGAGCCAGCCGCTATTTGGTTAACTTCAAACCCCTACAATATATCCGATTTTAGGAACAGAATGACATTTGCAAGCGTCTTTCCAGATGTCGCGCACCGCCTCAAGCTTATTGCAGCCCCAATGTGCCCTATGGTTCATTATTGCTGCATTCCGCTTCCCTTTATTTCAGGTTATCTTAGTGGGTGTTTGAGTAAGTCTTTCCTTCGTTTATGTATGTGCCGAGGTATTTATATTGCTTGACTATGGGTACGACTTGCTGCTGAATTGACGCCAAGTAATTACTCTTCTCTTCATTAAAGATCGTAATTCCCGATTTCTTTGTGCTAAATTGCAGGCCTAGCTTTGTCGTTGCGTTGTCCGCTAGCAGCACTATGTCATCCGCATACATCAGTGCGGGGACCTTCACATTCCCCATTTGTCCATTACGCAGGTACGATAAATCAAACCCTAATTGACTGTTTCCCGGTTATCCTTTGCGCTTAGCATAAAGCGTCACCAACAATGGAGATAGAGGACATCCTTGCTTCAGTCCTTGGTGAGTTCCCACCACTTCATACAATTTTGACCTTCCCGTATAATTTTTACTCGGTTGTCTCTATATATCTTCCTCAACAGCTCCACGAAATCGGCATCTATGCCTTCGTGCTTGACAATATCCCATAATATCTCCCTGTCTAAGTTGTCGTAGGGGCCCTTAGTATTTAAAAACGCTATCTATAAAGGTCTATTAAGAGTTACTGAAACCTCTATGAACTGAGTTAGAACAAAAATATATTCCGAACGCCTGCCTGGTCTGAACCTATGCAGTATTTCCCCCACTACATCATTTGTTTCAGCCCATTTCGATTGTTCTAATTTTATGGCTTGCATTGCCCTTCTATATAGCACCGACGTTACTGTAACTGGCCTGTACGTGCCCGTACTATCCTTATTACATTTGCCTTTGTAGATGAAGTTCATCTTGCTTTCACGCAACCAACTGGAATTTTCTTCGTTTAAATTACTTGTTCAGTGGTATTAGTCAGTAGTGCTTTGCTCTTTGGACCGAGCTTTTTGATTATCTGTATCGGAATTTCATTGTATCTTGCGGTGGTTTTATTAGGGACATTCTTTTTTTCAGCTTTTTGCTAGTAAAAGCTACTATGGTAAATTTTGATTTCTAAGGCTTCTCTGTTGATGTTGAATCTGTTCGGACCGCGTATGCGTGCGTCATGGGGCGAGGAACTCGGCGGCGCGCGCGGCGTGCGTCTTCCGCTATGATTGGTTGCTGTATTGCGTTAGAGAAAAGCCTGGCAGCAGCGCCCACCGTCACGACACCCGCGGGGTTACGCAAAGAAACGCATCGCTTCTAGCAGGAGAGAACTCGGCAGTTTTGCGTCCATTGGCGTCGCCTTAACAAATTCACGAAGGGCGTTTTCTATCATCAAAGGTATTCGGTGGCCACGACGATTCACTTGTTTCCGGATGTTGACGTAGGAGAGGGCCACAACAAATCCATCCCGATCTGGTGAAACGGTCAGCATGGAGGCTCTATCGGATTTAGCAGTCCTCCTGGCTTGGTCGGTGATGTCTTGCGTCAGCGGCAGTTTCGGCACGTGTTGAACTAATGGATGACGTCAGCGTACAGGCATGACCAGTAATAATTTTCCTAAATCCTCGCAGGCACACGGGAAGAGCGGAAATTGCCTGCCATTGGATTATTCTGAAGAATGCGTAGAACCCGCGGTCGCGGTGCTGAAGGTACAAACAAGAATGTAGTTGGCGCGGACTGGCGGGAAGCTTTTCTTTACGATGACGCTATATTGCAACGAGAACGAGGACAAATTGAACAAAGCCGGTTTTCCCTTGCAAGAAGTCGGCAAGGCTTCTGAGCCACCAGTCAGCTCGCTGCTGTTTGGGGAAGCCATCGGCACTTATTGTCTCTAGAAAAGTGTCATCGTCCTGATCGTCTCTCGGTGGCGGGTCGATAGGAGCTCTGGAGAGGCAGTCGTAATCAGAGTGCTTTCATCCGGGCTTGTATGTCATGGTGATGTCGAATTCTTGTAGTCGGGGGGGTTAACCGTGCTAGGCGTATTGAAGTGTAATTTAGGGTGCCTAGCCAACATATTTTTGCTGATAATTCTAGGAAATCTTTGGCAGCCTGGCATCTGATTGTAGCTAGATGTTTAGAAAAAAGAAAATGAGGACGCGTAATATGCGAAAGATCAACTTGCTTGAAAGTGCTCGAGAGCAGATTGACGACTGGTAAAAGTGGCGAATTTCATACCAGGTTCTGAAGCAAAGGACTCGGCATGGATTCGGACTCGGTTAGTAGCGGTGGCATACAACATGAGCGCACCTGATGTGTACCTTGAACAGAGTGACTTCGCGCAGTGTGTTAAGACACAATAAAGATGCCGGCAGTTATGCAGGCATAGCGTAGTCAAAAAAGTAGGGGAAGCAAATATCTTTATCTTATGCGATATCTGCAGATCTTCCAAAGTTAACGCAATATCTGAGGTGAGTAAATAATTATGCAGAAACCATCAGCGATGATTGACAATGTAAGCGAATAGCCCAAACGAGCAAACTAAGGAACGACTGAGCGAGCGACAGCTCGCCTACTTCCCGCTCACCGACGCAACTTGGTTGCGCGATGGGTCACGCGCAACAGACTTCTACATCCCTTTCCGCCACTCCATACGCGAGCGCATACGTGCTTTCCCTCGGTGCCTCCCCGCGACGAAGAAGCAAGCGAAGGAGCCAGTGACGGTCCCGCCATTCCCGCGCCTCCCCGCAACTCAATTGCGCGATAGCTTACGTGTGACAGTCCCTCCTCTATTCCCTCCAGCCCCACGCCGCCACTCGCTCGCCCGAGAGTACGCGTCCTCAGCCTCGGCGCTTCCTCTCGCCTTCAAATAAGTAAAGAATGAGCGAGATGAAGAGCAAGCGGTAGTCTCTATTGTACCTACCTCCCACCCCTGCCCGAATCTCGGTTGCGCAAGAATACCTACCGTTTAATGGGCCCCTCACCAGGTGTGGTCATTTTGAGCTGACAAGCGCAGAGCATACGTTGAGCGATAACGATCCTGTCTGCAATGTATTACATCACTACGCGCCGCGGAAAGATCTGAAATTTCAAACCGAACTCCGTTTTTCCTTCTCCTCGTGGCCGCCGCGCTCCAAGCCGAAGGATTACGTACTCGTGTGCCCGCGCCTACGTGTTCTTCTCCGCAGTGTGACGTCGCTCGTGGTGACACGAGACTTCGAGAATTATTCAAGACTACATCTGTTATCTGTACGATCTGTTGCTTGAAATTTAAATTTGCAGAAATGACGAATTGAAATTTACAGAAATAATAAAACCCACAAACGGAATGTCTGCATGTTTTTTTTTGTTTTACTTCGCACCGAAGCAAGAGAGATATACTTCCGATTTGTGAGCTTGTTCCCACGGTCGTGCGGTCATGTGCGTATGTACCGAAACTATGCAATTTGCTACCGTGCTCCGGCGCATGATCATGCTCTGTGATCCGCTTGTTCTGCCTAAGTATTTGTGTAGCACTGAATTATACCGCTAGTCATGTTTCCTTGTGCACAGCGCGAAAAATCGTGCGCTGCGCGAACGAGACAACAGCTCGCGCGCGAGCCCGTCAGCGGAAATGCGTAGCGCCGGGAAAAAAAGGCGAGGAGGAGGAGGAATTAACGTTTATTATGAGAAACAGCGAGAAAGTGTTCTTTCTTCGCCCTAGGTGGGCGGCTCTCTTAGTCCAGAAAGCCGTTGGCTAATGCCGCAGCCCGGGCCCGGTCCACCAGACTTCGCTGATCTTCCAGGCTCTGTGCCTTTAACATTGCCGCCCACGCTTATTCAATCGCTTGTAGCGGTTCTGAGGCACCATCTTGATTGTTGTTCTCGCGGTATGGGCAAACCAACAGCATGTGTTGGAGGGTGTCTGGTACCTCACAGTATCGGCATAGGTATGAGAATTTGGTGGGGTGCATCCGGTGCATGATAATTCCATGGACATACGTATTCGTTTCTAGTCTGCGGAGGGCGGTGGCTTCTTCCTTGCTTAATTTTGGATGTGGTAGAGGATATTCTTTTCTTTCCAGTCGGTAATGTTGCAATGTTGCGGTGTAGTTGATGGGAACGTCCTCCACCCTCGTCGCTTTCCGGAGACCGTGCGGCAGGAAATCCCGGCTGGTATGCTCTCGGGCGACAGCATGTGCTGCTTCGTTTCCTGCCAGGTGTTCGTGGCCTGGGGTCCATGCGACGTAGGTTTCGGGTAGTTCTTGGCGCCTTGTTATTTCTTTTAGAATCTTCACTGCTGCGGCAGAAATTCGGCCTTTTCGTAGGTTTCTACATGCTGTTTGCAAGTCGCTCAAGATGATTGCTGTATCTTTGCATGTTGCGATGCCGAGGACGATAGCCACTTGCTCCGCCGTTTCTGGATTTCTGGCTGGTATGGTGGCAGCGACTAGCTCATTCCCTTGGTTGTTGGTCACGGTAATTGCGTATGCTCTTCTACCTGGGTATTTTGCCGCATATGTATATCTCGTGTTGGGGTTCTTTGAGTATTTCTTGCTGAGCGCTCTAACTCTTGCTTGTCTTCTGTCTTTGTGGTATGTTGCATGCATGTTGCGAGGTATTGGAGCGACTGAGATAGAGTCACGAAGTGGCGGCAATCGGGCCTTCGCGCCTGAGTCTGCTATGAAGTTTTCGCTGTATGCGAGTTTGCGAAGTACTGCCCTGCCAGTTTGAGTCAGCTGAAGGCGTTCCAGCTGGCTGGCTCTGTGTGCTTCACTCATTTCTTCCCAGGTGTTATGGAGGCCCAGTTTGAGGAGTGTCGTGGTTGAGGTCGTACTGGGAAGTCCTAGTGCGCTCTTGATTGCTTTTCTGATGATGATGTTGAGTTTTTCAATTTCAGCTTTCTTGAGGAGTGGATACGGGGTGCCATATGTGATCCCGCTTATAAGGAGAGCTTGGATTAATTGAACGGTTTCTTGCTCTTTAAGTCCTGTTCTTTGGATGGTTATACGCCGAATGAGATGGGTTACTTGTGTTAGGGTCTTCTGAAGCTTCGGAAGTGTAGCAGCGCCAGAACCATCTTTATGTATTATGAGGCCAAGGACGCGGAGGGAGTCAACTTGAGGGAGGTCGATTCCATTGAGTCTGACCTTGGGATCTGGGGCGACGTAGGCTGGTGGTCTGCCCCGGGTCCTTGCCTTGAGGATAAGTAGCTCTGATTTTTCGGCGGCGCACTGGAGATCGCATCTTGAGAGGCACTGTTCTATGTGATCGATTGCCTCTTGGAGGGTAGTTTGCTGTTGGCCGGTTGTGGGCGCTTTTGTCCATAACGTTATGTCGTCGGCGTATATTGCATATCCTAAACCTTCGATGCCATCGAGTTGTTGTGGGAGCCTAATCACGGCGAGATTAAACAGCAAAGGTGAAATGACTGACCCTTGTGGAGTTCTTTTGTTGGGCATTTCGAACCTGTCGCTTCGGATGTTGCCGATACCCACCGTAGCCGTGCGACCTTTGAGGAAGTCATGTACGTATTGGTAAGTCCGGATTCCGCAGTTGGTGTCTTGGAAGTTCTGGAGAATTGCTTCATGCTTCACATTATCGAAGGCTCCTTTTACATCTATTGTTAAAATAGAGAACTTTTTGTGGCGTTCTAGGTAGTCCAAGGGGTCTTCCTTGAGCTGTAGTAGTATATCTTGTGCTGAGAGGAGCTGTCGGAAGCCAAACATTGTGTCAGGCATGAGTCCTGAGTCTTCGAGGTACGTGGTGAGGCGATCGTGAACCATTTGTTCGAGAAGCTTTCCAGCGCAGGAAGTGAGGGAGATGGGCCGTAGGTTGCTGATTTGTAGTGGCTTGTTGTGTTTTGGCATCATAATGACTTCTGCATGCTTCCATTCTGCCGGGAGCTCACATTTTTCCAGCAGTTATTCATCTAGTCGAGGAGTCCATTTAGGGCCTTGTCTGGGAGGTTTCGTAGGATCTTGTTCGTCACCTTGTCATTTCCTGGCGATTTGTTACTGGTCAATTTGGCAAGGGCGGCATGGAGTTCAGGAAGCGTGAAAGGGCTGTCGAGGGTGAGGTTTTGTTCGCCTTTGTACGGTCGGGGATCGGTAACGTTAGGGGCATTGTCTCCGACAAGTTTACGTTTGATTTCTTCCAGAATTTGTTTCTCAGTTCCTGGATGGGAGTTAATGATTTTCTTGAGGTCATGTCTCTGTTGGGTCTTGGTTTTGGTGGTAGCTAGAAGGGCTCGCAGTATATGCCAGGTCTTCTTCGTGCTGAGTGTGCCTTGAAGTTGGTCGCATAGTTTATGCCAGTTCTGACTGCTCAGTTGATCTCCGTATTCTTCTGCTTGCTTTGTTATGTGAGCGATCCGTTTCTGCAGTTTGCGGTTAAGCTTCATCTTTTTCCACCGCTTCAGTAGTCCTCTTCTGACATCCCAAAGATGTAGGAGGTGAGAGTCTACGGCCGGCGTGTCCATTGTGAGTTGGATGACTTTCGTGTGCTTCTCCGCCATCTTGACCACTTCGGTAAGCTACTCTTCAATATTTTCGATGTTTTCTTCGGTGTCATGTTCTCGGAAGGCCTTCCAGTCTGTCAGCCTTGCCGTTCCGGTTCTGCTCGGCTTCTTATGGTGCAGGATTTCAAGCTGAAGGATGTGGTGGTCGCTGCCGAGATTTTCTTCCAGTCGGGTCCATTGCGCCTTGGTTATTCCTATTGTAAAGGTGAGGTCGGGATTTGTATCCCTGGACACACTGTTGCCTATTCTAGTCGTTAGTTTCGGATCATTCCAGAGGGTGAGGTGATTCTGTTGCGCCGAATCGTGCACTCGCGCTCCTTTCTTGGTCGTGTGCTGGTAACCCCATGCTGTGTGGGGGGCATTAAAATCCCCCAATTTTAGGAGTTTATGGCCTTTAGATAGTCTTCTGGCTTGCGTGATGAAGTTTGAAAAGTCGGATAACGGATCCCTGGGTGGACTATATAAGCATAATACGTATAGCCTTTGGTGTGTCTTCTTCTTAGGTAACACTTCCACTAGCGTATGTTCCACGGTTGTTCCCTGGATTGCGTGATTTTGCGTGGTGAGATTTTCCTTAGTCAGAATGGCTGTTCTCTGAGATCCGGTGTGTGTATCATATCCCTGTATGCGCACATTGGTGTGAGAAGTTTCTTGGATAGCAATTATATCTGGTTGTTCCAGTTTCGTCAGTTCTTGGAGGTTTGTTCTTTTGGTTCGGATAGAGTGACAGTTCCATTGCCACAACTTCATTGGTAGTTGTGGTAATCTCTTCTTGGTATTACTCGCCATCTTGTTCGATATCATTGTTGTCACCCCGGGCCATAGAATCCGGTCTGGCTGCATTGTGGAGGTCTTTACGTGCTTTCTTGCGAACCGTGTCGGTGTTGCTGAGTAGCTTTTCTACTGTGGCTTTCGTTACGTGGTTCTGCTTGGCATAGGACATGAAGTTGCTGAGGTCTTGGAGGGTAGCATGGATAGGGGCCAGCTGAGCGGTGATGTGTTGCTGGAGCTGTTGGGTTATCTCCTTTGGAAAAGTGGTCATGGCCTCTTGTATCTGCTTCTGCACCTCCATTGTTACAATTTCCTTGATTCTTTCTTCCTAAGGGGCGGTGGGATGTTTGGCATACCTTGAGCTTTCGAGGCTTGAATGGCGCTGTTTTGTTCTTTGCGTCTTTGTATGAGCTTGTCAATGAGGGCTTGCTGATTTTGGAGTTGTGCTCGCAGAACTCGTTCGGTTTCCGTGGGTTCTTGTGCTCGTGTGTTTTCTCCTGCAGCGTCTGCGTACGTTACTCGCTTTTGTGAGTTGCGTGTACGGGATCCAGACCGTGATCTTGACCGGGCTCCATCGTTTGCTTGACCGCCTGTTGATTTGGAGGCACTTCTGGATCTGCGTGGACTGTGTAGTGAGGTACTGCTTGATACGGATAGTGCCGGGAAGTCTGAGTCTGAATTTGAGTTCCATCTGCGTTGCTGCTCTTGGATATTGTTTTCCCATTGCAGTCTGATCTTGTATGGGGGTGGATTTGGTTTCAGTTTATGTCGGCACTCCTTTCCTGCTGTCTCATGGGGTTGTTGGCAGATTTTAGAACTCGGTTGGCAGTCATGGTCTTCCGGTTGATTTTCCATCCCGCATATGTAGCAGAAGTTGATAAGGGGTTTCGGGCAGATATCTTGCCGGTGCTCTAGTTCTCCGCAGGTTCTGCAGTGTTGCACGGATTTCCTGTGTGGTTTGTAGCGGTAGTCACAGCATTTATGTATGATGTTATATGGGACGTGCGGTCCGTCGAAGTAGATGAGTGCTGATGACGATCTTCCCAGCATGCGAGCTGCAAGAACCGTGTAACTTGCGGATACTCGTAGCCCTTGTAGTAGTTCTTCGCTCGTGCCTGGTGGGATGTTGTAGATTACACCTTTGCTGATACCCTCTGGGGTCCTGACATGTACTTTAACTTCGTAAATAGACCCTCCAAGCTGGATGCTCGTGATCTTGAGGAGCTTGTCGTACGCTATGTCTTTGTTTGGTGTACTTGCGATTATTATATTCTCGACATGTTGCACTTGGACCCTGATGTTGTCATAAAAGTCTTTTTGGGACAACTTGCTGGCTCGGCCGATGGCATGTGTCACTGCCACCAATGTCCATTTGGAGAGTTGTAATCCCGCCTTAGGTCTGTAGATGATCTTCGTGTCGTACACTGGCAAAGGCGGAAGTGTCGGTTTTCTATAATGTGGCATGTTTCCCGCAATAGGTATTGTTGCTCCGGCTTGCTGCGTTCGTAGTTGGTCGGCTTCCTCGGCTGTGGGCTTTATATGCGCTTGAGTCTTCTTGCCTCTCCTCTCCCATGTGTGCCATTTTTCCTGGATGGTTATTGCCTTTCCGCTGTTTACGTCATACGTCCACTCCGCTTCCAGTTGTTGCTGCTCTTGTATCGTCTCCACCTGCATTTCAATGCTGTTGTTTTCCTGGTTCATTTCTCGTGCAATTCTTGCTGCGTCGGATGCGTCAGTCACTGGTACTCAGCGGTAGCGCCGAGTCGCGCTCGAAGAGAGCGAGCGGCGGCTCACGAGCGCTCACGAGCCACGGGACACGCTCCGCGGGTCGCGGGCCACGCGTGTTCGGCTTGCCGCTTAGCCTTGTAGGGTTAGCTCCGTTAGCGTGGCGTGAAACCGTCAAACGGCAAATGATGACGGTAATTCCACGTACCGCTCGTAAACTCGATATCCTCCGGTACCACTTCCGTGCCGATTCCGTCGATGCCACAGATTTCGATGAATAAAAGCAGGTGCCCCGAAAATTGCCGAAAAATGCAGGAGCCGATGCGAGGTGCGTCAACACTGCTTAGTCCCCTAGCGGGCAGTCCCCAAAAAAGGCGACAAAAAAAAAACAGTGAAGGCAGGGCCTGTGACCTATGCGCCACGCGATCATCGAGGTCTGGTATGGGACAACGCAGGGAAGGAATTTCGCTTGCAAAGGCTAGACGGGGCGAGTGGAGAGAGCGTGTTGCTTGGCAGTGGAGCCCGCCTGCTGAAATCATGGGTATGGGGCACTGAAATATTTCTATCTCGGCTATTAACGAGCCGATTTGAAAAAACATTTGCGGCAGAACGCTCCCTAGAGGGCACGTAACAGCTTCCGGCGTATGACGAAAATTTGCTATGGGGCCTGGTTAGGGCCCTTTAAACTTTAGTTCACAAGATGACATGGACAGTGCACTCAGCTGTGTAATTCAATGTGATAGACTTGTGGTCAAGAGACAAAGACGACAGCATGTTCCAGCTCAGGTAAAGAAAAGCGGGAATGGGCAGGACTTTTAATGAGTGGAGAACATAAGCGCTGCTAATTTACAGCAGCAGGGTGGTGTTGAAGAAAAATAAAGTGCTAGTGAATGCGGTGAGACGTTCGTTCGATGGCCGGATGTGATTAGAAAAGTGCTGCAACTGGATTGTGCGTGCAGTGTATCGCCTACGAGGTCGAAGAATTTCGCCAGTTCTTCACAACTCCAGATTTGGCGGAGAGCGCGAAGGATGCTACCAGTCATATCAGCATTTTTAAATATTAGAGGAGACCTCAGACCGCCACTTGCATTTCTCGAGCTGGTTTCTCTTACAGGGCAAGGCACGTTGGCCTCGTAGGGATATTATATATCATTACTACAGGTTCACGTTTGAGGTCGCAAGGCTAGTCCTTGAAAGCTTGCATCAAGATGACCTGTGAAAGTTTCCAAGAATATGCTGGGATTAAGACCTGTCTCAATGGTCCACCTCGCATCATCCCGAATACGAAGACAATGAGCGTTTGACAGGGTGAACCTTTGTGTGGTTGCTCTATAATGCTTCTTTAACGTTCACGTGGAGTTATGTTCGTGAGCGATGAAGACATGAAAAAAAAAGAAGAGTGTTTTCTTGCCCGACAGGTGTCTGAAACAACGTGCACTCTGTTTAAAAGCCAGCGCATTGACCATTTTCAACTCAGCAGCAGTGTGCACATGGGTTCCACAAATAAGCTTGCAGTACGATTTTTCACAGAAAAATCACGGAACTCACTATGGAATGTGTAATGCTATAGTTTTAACTTGTCTTCTGTATGTAGAAATTGGTGAGTGACCTCAATAAGAGGCTGGATGAAAGTCGTAGCACACTACGGGAAACTTGCTCTTGACATGTCAAAAAAAAAAAAAAGGAAAGAACAGCAATGTGCTGTGGCTTGAGCAAATGGGAATATCCGCGGAAAGCTCAGTAATGGTCCAGGTAATACAATAACGGTCGATCGGATTCTGGGGTTTTACATGCCAGAACCACAGTTTACGAGTCACGCCGCAATGGGGGACTGCGAATTAATCTTGACTCCCAGCCTGCCCTTTTAGCGTGCCTCCAATGCACGGCACACGGACATTTTTGCATTTTGCCCCCATCAAAGGACCGTGGTTTGATCCCATGACCTCATGTTTAGCAGCGCAACACCATGACCGATAGGCCACCACACGCCACAATAACACGCGATCAGTGGTTCGTTATAATCTATCTCAACGAAATGCGTTAAGATGTCATCATCATCAGCCTAGTTACGCCCACTGCAGGGCAAAGGCCTCTCCCATACTTCTCCAACTACCCCGGTCATGTACTAATTGTGGCCATGTTGTCCCTGCAAACGTCTTAATGTCATCCGCCCACCTAACTTTCTGCCGCCCCCTACTAGGCTTCCCTTCCCTTGCAATCCAGTCCGTAACCCTTAATGACCATCGGTTATCTTCCCTCCTCATTACATGTCCGGCCCATGCCCATTTCTTTTTCTTGATTTCAACTAAGATGTCATTTACCCGCGTTTTTTTTTTTTTTTTTTTTTTTTATTGCGATAAAGGCTTGCCCTTAAGGCATAATTCTTGGAGCGTATATGTGTATTATATGTGTGCTGTGAGGCCTGTGTTGTGTATGAATTGAAGCAGTGTTTTGTGGAATCTGTTGTCATGTATCCAGCGGTCATAGCTGGTTGTCACACTGTAGCGGAGGCCGGCTTGCAGTAGGAGACGCGAGCGTTCCGATTGTAAACCCGTACATGTCCATATTAGGTGGTATGCATCTGATTCCACCACAGGAATGGAGCAGTATGGACACGTAGCACCCAGTGGTAAATGCGACCAGTTCTACCTTGAGACAACAGCCGGTGTAAGGGCCACCCCGGCCCGAAGCCTCCTAAGCACAACTTCCTCCGCCCTAGTAAGATGAAGGGGGAGGGAGCAGACACACGGTGGGATAAGAGCGCGTGTGTCCTGCCGGAGAACATTTTTACGGGCTCGCAGCGAGTTACGGGGTTGGGGTGGGAGGGGAATAGGTGGAGGATCAGGATTAGGAGGACAGTGTGCCTGCTGGTCAGCAGCAATGTTGTGAGGGTTTGCTGAATGGCCTTGAATCCAGTGTACCTTGACGCAAGTAGCTGTCTTACTATTCATAGTGTGTATTCTCTCGCAGATTTCCATCGCCTTATCAACCTTCTTGAGTTCCTGAATAGCCGCTAAAGAATCAGTGAAGATATCTAGTTGCTTGATGGTAGGCAGCTTAGATGTCGCATCTTGCACAGCGTCGTGGATGGCTTGAAGTTCCATTACTAGAGCGCTGGCTTCCGTAGATAAATAGCGGTGGTGGCCGGTGATGAAATTATGCGTAGTACTCAGGAATGATGTCCTTCCGCCGTCTGGGAGAATGGCAGCATCCGTATAGACTTTGCAGGTGTTAACGCATGATGCATCGACTTTGTTGTGTTCGTCAATAATAAATGTTGTATCGCTGCGTCGTAACTTCGTTGGCTTATTAGTTGTGATGCTGGTGAATTCCCAGGGAGGCATTGGATAGGGCTGATTGTCAATCCGAGAGCCGCGGTGAAAATGAGCATGCAACGCAGCGACAGCCGGAATAAGTTGCTTTTTTATTTCACGCGCTTTTTCACGTTGCAAAATTAGCTCTGCAATTGTGTTGAGCTGGGCATGTTCCTGTAAGGTTGGTATCGGAGTGATGCGGGGCAGTGCTGTGATTGTGCGCATAGCATCGCGATTAATCGTCTCCAACTGTGCCAGCTGTGCCAAAGTCAGCCGTTGAAATTGTGCTTGATATAAAATTCGTGGCTGCAAGACTGCACGCACCAACCGTCGAGCTACGTCAGTATGAGCTCCAGCTGCTTTTGCTGCAATGCGACGAATAAGGTGAAGTGTTTTTGTCGAACTCTGTCTGGTTTTACGGAGCCAGTGTGCACCACTGCCGGATTGGTGAATATCGAGACCCAGTATGCGGATCTCAGAAGCCTCAGGGATTGTCACTGCGCCGAGTCTAAATGTGAAGGGGTGCTGCGTGATTCTAGTGCGTCCTTTCTTGTTGGCCACCACAACATAGCTTGATTTTTGGGCGGAAATGTCCAATCCTGCTTTCCGAGCGTAGTTGTTCAGCACATCAAGGGCTTCTTGAAGCTGTTGAGTTTGTCTAGATAAATCTTTATGCACGGACCACAAAGTGACGTCATCCGCATAGATTAAGAACCTCACATCCGGAATCCGATGTAGTTGCCAGGCCAGAGGTATTAAAGCAACGTTGAAGAGAAGAGGAGCCAGAACCGAACCTTGTGGGACTCCTCTGTTCGATGTGAAGTATCCTTCTTGCCTTCCATCTACTCTAATCGCAAATGTGCGATTCTGAAGGAATGAGTAGATGAATCTTATCACCCGCGGTGGAAGTCCCAGGTCGATGAGGTTAGATATAATGATTTCATGGTCGATATTGTCATAAGCTTTCGTTATGTCTGTTGCTACTACCGTGCGCACAGCATGACTGTGTGGAGAAACCTGTAAAACATCGTCTGATAACATAGAAAGGCCGTCTTCAGTTCCCAAGTAAGAACGGAATCCAATTTGAGCAGGATGATATTTATCGTGGCGTTCAAGCCACCAGGAAACTCGTGTGGCCAGCATCTTTTCAGCGAGTTTGCAGACAGTTGAGGTTAGTGAAATTGGGCGTAAAGACTGCAGGCTATTTGGAGACTTTCCTGGTTTCGGAATCGCGACAACAATTGAATGCTTCCAATCAGGTGGAACGTTTCCAGTCTCCCATACTTTATTAATAGCCTGAAGAAGTGCGTCGAGAGCTGCTCCTTCCATGTTCTTGAAAACCTCATAAGGAATACCATCGGGACCAGGTGTTGTTCGTTGCTTCGAAGTTTCAATCGCCGCTATTAGTTCGGCCATGTTGAAAGGGCTGGATATTTGGGATTTAGAGGTTGTGGCAGACTCATCAATATCGGGGCAGTTTATAGGTGACGCTTGATCGTATTTCGGGAAAAACGCTCTAGCAGCGTGTTCTGCAAATTGATGTGGCGAACTCTGCATCGCTAACCTAACGCTCGCTGCAGGGTCAGGTTGCTTATGACCGCGTTCCATTGACCGGAACGTACGCCAAAGTGCTCTGTTTCCAATGCCCGATCCAAGATTCTCGCACCACTCATACCATCGTCGTCGAGAAAGTTGCTTTTCGTGCTGACGCGCCTTCGCCGCTATATGGTTAGCACGTGCACGGCTACCTGGTGCATCGGGATTCCTCGACGCATACAATTCTGCCTGACGTCGCTTTGCCCAAAGTTGCAAAAGGGTGAGGTCCGGTTGAGGTTGTTCCTCGTCAACTGTGGTCACAGTGGTGTTCCTCCGTAGCAGTTCTTGCAAAGCGGGAAGAATTTCTGAGGGCTCTGAGGGTACTTCATCAATCGATGATTCCCGAAACTTATCCCAATGCGTGACTGTTACTCGTCGTCGAATTTTCTTTATGCATGTTCTGTGCAAACCAATCATTATTGGCATATGATCACTGCCCCATGTGTCTGGTTCCACCCGCCACTGCGGCATTCCAGGACCCAACCACCACGTGAGGTCTGGAGCGTTTGTTCTAGATACTGCGGGTACAGCACAGGTAGCCACAGCGTGATGGTTCAGCAGTGTAAAAGTGGCATCGCTCATGACGTTTTTAACTTGGTATCCTCTTCGGGAGTTGTACTTGTACCCCCATTCTGTATGTGGGGCATTGAAGTCTCCACCCACGAGAATAGGAATTCCCGGGTACGTAGACCGGAGATGGGCTATCCACCCCAAGTTCAAACGTGTGCGCTGCGGTCTGGCGTAGAATGACACTAGAATGACAGGAGTCTTCACTGGTCGTGTTAGGACCCCGACAACTTCTTGATTACCACTACACCATGGCTCCAGGTCAATCACTGTGTGAGCAATATGCGATGATATATAAACTGCAGCTTTTCCCGGAGCTGAAGCCATTGTAGTAGCACGTCTATCTCTAATAGATGGGTTATGATACCCATTGAAATTGGATAGGGAGCATAGCTTATTATAGTTAATCAACAAGCGTAAGACAGCTGACATAAGGAAGCATAACATGGATAGAATTGAACAAGCTCTCAGGAACGGAGGAAGCCTAAAAGCAGTGAAGAAGAAACTAGGAATTGGCAAGAATCAGATGTATGCGTTAAGAGACAAAGCCGGCAATATCATTACTAATATGGATGAGATAGTTCAAGTGGCTGAGGAGTTCTATAGAGATTTATACAGTACGAGTGGCACCCACGATGATAATGGAAGAGAGAATAATCTAGAGGAATTCGATATCCCAGAAGTAACGCCGGAAGAAGTAAAGAAAGCCCTGGGAGCTATGCAAAGGGGGAAGGCAGCTGGGGAGGATCAGGTAACAGCAGATTTGCTGAAGGATGGTGGGCAGATTGTCCTAGAAAAACTGGCCACCCTGTATACACAATGCCTCAAGACCTCGAGCGTACCGGAATCTTGGAAGAACGCTAACATAATCCTAATCCATAAGAAAGGCGACGCCAAAGACTTGAAAAATTATAGACCGATCAGCTTACTGTCTGTTGCCTACAAAGTATTTACTAAGGTAATTGCAAATAGAATCCGGAACACCTTAGACTTCCGTCAACCAAAGGACCAGGCAGGATTCCGCAAAGGCTTCTCAACAATAGATCATATTCACACTATCAATCAGGTGATAGAGAAATGTGCGGAATATAACCAACCATTATATATAGCTTTCATTGATTACGAGAAAGCGTTTGATTCAGTCGAAACCTCAGCAGTCATGGAGGCATTGCGGAATCAGGGTGTAGACGAGCCGTATGTAAAAATACTGAAAGATATCTATAGCGGTTCCACAGCCACTGTACTCCTCCATAAAGAAAGCAACAAAATCCCAATAAAGAAAGGCGTCAGGCAGGGAGATACGATCTCTCCAATGCTATTCACAGCGTGTTTACAGGAGGTATTCAGAGACCTGGATTGGGAAGAATTGGGGATAAGAGTAAATGGAGAATACCTTAGTAACTTGCGCTTCGCTGATGATATTGCTTTGCTTAGTAACTCAGGGGACCAACTGCAATGCATGCTCACTGATCTGGAGAGGCAGAGCAGAAGGGTGGGACTAAAAATGAATCTGCAGAAAACTAAAGTAATGTTTAACAGTCTTGGAAGGGAACAGCAGTTTACGATAGGTAGCGAGGCACTGGAAGTGGTAAGAGAATACATCTACTTAGGACAGTTAGTGACTGCTGATCCAGATCATGAGAGTGAAATAATCAGAAGAATAAGAATGGGCTGGGGTGCGTTTGGCAGGCATTCGCAGATCATGAACAGCAGGTTGCCATTATCCCTCAAGAGAAAAGTGTATAACAGCTGTGTCTTACCAGTACTCACGTACGGGGCAGAAACCTGGAGGCTTACGAAAAGGGTTCTACTTAAATTGAGGACGACGCAACGAGCTATGGAAAGAAGAATGATAGGTGTAACGTTAAGGGATAAGAAAAGAGCAGATTGGGTGAGGGAACAAACGCGCGTTAATGACATCTTAGTTGAAATCAAGAAAAAGAAATGGGCATGGGCAGGACATGTAATGAGGAGGGAAGATAACCGATGGTCATTAAGGGTTACCGACTGGATTCCGAGGGAAGGGAAGCGTAGCAGGGGGCGACAGAAAGTTAGGTGGGCAGATGAGATTAGGAAGTTTGGAGGATCAACATGGCCACAATTAGTACATGACCGGGGTAGTTGGAGGAGTATGGGAGAGGCCTTTGCCCTGCAGTGGGCGTAATCAGGCTGATGATGATGATGATGATGAATTTTCAGACCCACCCTTCTGCTTTGCCTCTCCAGGTCAGTGAGCATGCATTGCAATAGGTCTCCTGAGTTACTAAGCAAGGCAATATCATCAGCGAATCTCAAGTTGCTAAGCTATTCTCCATCAACTTTTATCCTCAATTCTTCCCACTCCAGGTCTCTGAATACCTCCTGTACACATGCTGTGAATAGCATTGGAGATATCGTATCTCCCTGTCTGACGCCTTTCTTTATTGGGATTTTGTTGCTTTCTTTGTGGAGGATTACGGTGGCTGTGGAACCGCTATAGATATCTTCCAGTATCTTTACATATGGTTCATCTACACCCTGATTCCGTAGTGCCTTCATGACTGCTGAGGTTTCGACTGAATCAAATGCTTTTTCGTAATCAATGAAGGCTATATATAAGGGTTGGTTATATTCCGCACATTTCTCTATCACCTGATTGATAGTGTGAATATGGTCTATTGTTGAGTAGCCTTTACGAAATCCTGCCTGGTCCTTTGGTTGACAGAAATCTAAGGTATTCCTGATTCTATTTGCGATTACCTTAGTAAATACTTTGTAGGCAACGGACAGTAAGCTGATCGGTCTATAATTTTTCAAGTCTTTGGCGTCCCCTTTCTTATGGATTAGGATTATGTTAGCGTTCTTCCAAGATTCCGGTACGTTGGAGGTCATGAGGCGTTGTGTATATAGGGCGGCCAATCTTTCTAGGACAGTGTTCCCACCATCCTTCAACAAATCTGCTGTTACCTGATCCTCCCCAGCTGCCTTCCCCCTTTGCATAGCTCCCAAGGCGTTCTTTACCTCTTCCGGTGTTACTTGTGGGATTTCAAGTTCCTCTAGCCTATTCTCTCTCACCTTATCTTCGTGGGTGTTACTGGCACTGTATAAATCTCTATAAAACTCTTCAGCCACTTGAACTATTTCATCCATATTAGTAACGACATTGCCGGCTTTGTCTCTTAGCGCACACATCTGATTCTTGCCTATTCCTAGTTTCTTCTTCACTGCTTTTAGGCTTCCTCCGTTCCTGAGAGCCTGTTCAATTCTTTCCATATTATAGTTCCTTATGTCCGCTGTCTTACGCTTGTTGATTAACTTAGAAAGTTCTGCCAGTTCTATTCTAGCTGTAGGGTTAGAGGCTTTCATACATTGGCGTTTCTTGATCAGATCTTTCGTCTCCTGCGATAGCTTACTGGTTTCCTGTTTAACGGCGTTACCAACGACTTCTATTGCGCACTCCTTAATGATGCCCATAAGATTGTCGTTCATTGCTTCAACACTATGGTCCTCTTCCTGGGTTAAAGCCGAATACCTGTTCTGTAGCTTGATCCGGAATTCCTCTAGTTTCCCTCTTACCGCTTACTCATTGATTGGCTTCTTATGTGCCACTTTCTTCCGTTCCCTCCTCAAGTCAAGGCTAATTCGAGTTCTTACCATCCTATGGTCACTGCAGCGCACCTTGCCGAGCACGTCTACATCTTGTATGATGCCAGGGTTCGCGCAGAGTATGAAGTCGATTTCATTTCTAGTCTCACCATTCGGGCTCCTCCACGTCCACTTTCGGCCAACCCGCTTGCGGAAAAAGGTATTCATTATCCGCATATTATTCTGTTCTGCAAACTCTACTAATAACTCTCCTCTGCTATTCCTAGAGCCTATGCCATATTCCCCCACTGACTTGTCTCCGGCCTGCTTCTTGCCTACCCTGGCATTGAAATCGCCCATCAGTATAGTGTATTTTGTTTTCACTTTACCCATCGCCGATTCCACGTCTTCATAGAAGCTTTCGACTTCCTTGTCATCATGACTAGATGTAGGGGCGTAGACCTGTACAGCCTTCATTTTGTACCTCTTATTAAGTTTCACAACAAGACATGCCACCCTCTCATTAATGCTATAGAATTCCTGTATGTTACCAGCTATGTTCTTATTAATCAGGAATCCGACTCCTAGTTCTCGTCTCTCTGCTAAGCCCCGGTAGCACAGCACGTGCCCGCTTTTTAGCACTGTATATGCTTCTTTTGGCCTCCTAACTTCATTGAGCCCTATTATATCCCATTTACTGCCCTGTAATTCCTCCAATAGCACTGCTAGACTCGCCTCACTTGATAACGTTCTAGCGTTAAACGTTGCCAGGTTCATATTCCAATGGCGGCCTGTCCGGCGGCCTGACCGTTAAGATGTATGGTAAGTTAAAGCACATGCTTGGCGACTGTGAGCCACACATAAAGGAATAGTAACACTCAATATACACTCATTCCCCGTTACCTAATGTCGTATGTGTTAAATTTCTCTCACGCACTTTCAAGATGCCTTTCTAGTTTTGAATCTGCCATTGTTGTTGTCTTCGCCTCTTTTCCTTATGACAACGTGAACTCATAGGAGTGAATAATAGTGGTAACTGCTTTCTTGAACAGAGTGAAAGATGGTGTGTTTGTAAGTGGCTTATTACAGGACCTCGGCGATGGCATTTTCCAATTCTTCACAGATTATTACATAGCACCTCACCATTCGGTTTGGGTGAGGTAAGCGCGCCGCTTTGTTTCACAGAGCGGGAGCAGGGAGGCACGTGGGAAGAGTAGGCATCTGTTATGCAAAGGGTGTATCGTGAAATCGAAATTGTGCCTGCGATAATAAAACTAAACTTAAAGGAAACTCAAATTATATTCAAACCATGATAGATTACTAGAAAGCGAACGCAGCCACTTTTTTATGAAACGATATCAAAGAAACAGGTGACGCAGATATCAAGCTAGCGCTGTGCGAATCCATTTATATGCGAATATTATTGAAGGTAGCTGGCTTGCCAGCACCCTTTGCGGTTTTTAACAGCGCCACCTGATGGACCGTCGTTTTTGTGTAAGGCGGGCAATAGTTCGTGCCGGGAACGTGTGGGGGACGGCAACGGCAAGCCGATGACAAGATTACGACTGCAAAAGGCACGACCACTGATTTGTGGCCCTCTGGCGAAGAAGCGTTATAACTTGTTCCGTTAGGAATTGGTCCGATTCCAGAGGCGATGGATTACGGGGGCAAGCTGGGATAGCTGCGCTTTTATAAGATGCTTTAATCTGTGGTGCGTGAAGCACTTGTCCCTCGAATGAAAGCACAAGTTGGCGTTAGCACAAAATGAAAATGCATGCGTCAGTGGACTAATTGTGCAAGCATCGGGCTTTTGTGCTGGCAGATACTCGTTCCATCTGATACCTTGTAGACGCGCTATCCTTTTAGTTGTGAAAGATGCCTTTAACGAGGCGAGAGCTGAACCTACGCACACAAAAACTAACTACCGCAATCCCCCTGGTACTCGGCAAATAATGATTTTGCATAAAAATCGCACTTGTTGGCACTGGCAGTGGAAGAAGAAGCCGCTGTCCTCAGAAGCTGGTAACAGCTATAGCACTAGCGCAGCATCATTTGATACGCGACGGAAGGCACATACGGCGCAACTTCAGGGCAATATTGTGCATGGACATGTTTCGGAACCAAGGGTTATCTTCTCCTTTCGGAATCAAGGGTTATCTACCTTCTTTGTAAGCCGCTGAGGTTGCGTTTGTATTTGTCTTATTTATATACGCAGGATTTGGCAAATGAAGCTTCTATATGAATGGGTAGTCACCTATATTCAATGAATTATTTAGCCCTTGTCAGTGTAAGAGGATAAGGTGAATTTTAGATGTAAGCTGAAGTGCTGTATTATCCATAATATCGTAAAGAAATTCCGAAACTGGTCTTACACATGGAACAAACGCTACTGTTTTAAAGTATGACAATCACCTGACTTTAATCACTGTGCGGCACTGTATACCGCATGGCTAGAATGTCGACAACCCAAATGACACGTAATTACACTCAGTAAGTTATGTTTCCTGCCGTCATAAAATTCTGTACTCGACTTTGACCTAAAGAAGCACTGCACGCAGGTATACCTCTACAAGAATCGTGCTATCACGCGTTCCCAAGTGGAGCGCGCCGAGCAGCTGGAATTCGGTGCCATCGTCTTAACAGCAGACTCCCCGGTAATCGGCAGTGTGGAGACCGAGGGCGATGACTGGGAGGCGAGGGGAATACGGTAAGAGTATGGAGAAATAAAATCTCTTCGATCCTGTACCTGAATATGAGTGTGACCATGAATTTAGATTGCAACAAAGCTAGTAACTCCGAACCGTAGAGAGGCTTATGCGAAAGTTTGTTACCTTATGAGAACGGTCTCGTTTTTTTATCTTTCGATATGTAACTCGGCTATTTTGCATGTTACTCACGTGAAACAGCGTTTGCTACCTAAGCTAAACATCTCGCTAGAATGCAAATCTTCATATGCCACTTAAACATGAACATGTTTCAACCCTGGCCATATTCCAAAATCCATATTGTCTCCCAAAACAAGCACAGACTGGAAGCACCTCCCAGACCTTCTCGCCTCCACAACCGATGCTAATGCTTTCGGGACTACTGTTCTTGATTTTTTATAATGTTGTTTGGCTTCTTATTCTGTTCTGTCATGTACATTTTGTTGTTTTATTGCGGTAGCAATTACATGGACACTCCAGGCAAGTTTGCGCCGTCGTCTACGCTGTGAGGTTCTGTGCAAACTGCAATCGAGTTGAGATCGTGCCGCCCCACGTGCGCTAATTCCGTAGGTTTGAGGGAAAGCGCGCGAGAGTACACCGAAAAGGATGGTAGCTTGATGCGTGTCGTCTTCCTGCTCGGCCAGTGTTGTGGGCGCAAGTGGGCGGAAGTAACGAGATCAAGCGCTCGCTGAGCGGGACAGGTGGGTGCGCGTCTCCCCTTCTTGGCCGACCACGGCTGTGCATGGAACGGCTGAGTGCGGCCCCGCGCGCGTTTTGTTGTAGACAATATCAGGACGGTGCAAATACGAGGGAAGCCGAGACGACTAGTGGCTTCGTGTGCGCAGTGTTTCGCGTGCCTATTGTGAAACGTTACGTAAGTTCAAGTTTCGGAGATGCGTTGATGCGAAAGGCAGCGCGAAGCGTTCGCTCCTCGCTGCTGCCGCCCGTCATTACGCCAGCGTAATAACAGTTAGTCTCGGTGGTCACTGAATGAGATCTGCTGATGTTTACCTGTGGGCATGTCGCACCATGTTTGTTAATTTAAGTTGGAAGTGAATGTTTCCTGAAACTTATACGGCAAATAAAGCTACAACACTTAGTCAGGTTGTCGCATGCCTTGCTATCGCTATAAGTGCTTTGCCTTTCGTACGAAATATAATTTTTTTCTATCCCCTACTCGTCTCTGCGATACTTTGGCCCTGAGAGTAAACAAATGGAATGAAATATCATGTGAATACTTCAGTCCGAAAGTGCCACTAAGTCAGTGCATATATTGAATTTAGTTTGCCAGCTGTATAATATACTATTATAGAGTGGTGTGCTCAAGTGACCGCTGCCATTTATTTACCAATACTGTGTTCAGCCATTGTGTATAGCCTGTATACAACCTAAATACAGGCTATGCTTTTAGATATTAAAGACACTTTCCTGAATAATTTCTTTTGAGGATCAAAAAGCCAGAGTAAACTTTGAGTCCATCACTTACAGCTTAAAAACAAATATAAAAAAACGATATGTCGTATTTGTCAGAACAGGTGGCGACAAATCTGTTGAACCAGCGAAAATAATGCATACGAATCAGATGCCTTCTCTCCTTACGCAGTCTGGCAGCATGGTGAAGTGCAGGCAAAAAATTAAAAATTAAATTATGGGGTTTTACGTGCCAAAACCACTTTCTGATTATGAGGCACGCCGTAGTGAAGGACTCCGAAAATTTCGACCACCTGCGGTTCTTTAACGTGCACCTAAATCTAAGTACACAGGTGTTCTCGCATTTCGCCCCCATCGAAATGCGGCCGCGGAGGCCAAGTGTGGATAAAATGCAGATAAAAACGATGGGGCGATTCCAATCATTCAACATTTCATTCCCTTACCAATTTATCGCATGGCGAATGGTGCATGCACAACAAGCCCACTGTAGTAGCTTTGACGGCGCGGCCAGACGCAGGACCTACGGCATGAGGCCTAACGGCCGGGGCGCGGAGCGCCGCAAAGAAGAGCCGAGCTCCTCGAGTCGGGGACCAGACAAAGAATGACGTTATTACAGCGAGGGCAATGCAGCAGGTGTACTTACAGCGTTTGGCGCTGAGTGGCGCCGTGACGTAACCGATTCGAAACCGAAAGTGGAAGCCGACACACGATATTACATCACCTCTTCCTTGAGAGAAAAATGCGCCACTCGCTCTCCTCGCAACAAAGCAAGTCACGAGTTACAGAAGAACACAGATGTGTAAGCGTTATACAATGAAGGTATTCCTATGTATATTTGGACATGTTATCATTTATCATTATCAATGAATAGGATTTTCTACTAGTATGAGTAATGAACATGTAGCATTCAGTTGGCGTTGGCCAAATAGAAAAACTAATCGCAGTGGAAATGCTGCTCACTACATGCCATGTTATTTACTTGAACTTAGTTGACTAAAGAGCACATGTTAGCAATGTAACACGCCTGTTTGGTGATGACCTCTTCTTACAATAGAAAATTCAGGTACATGTACCTATCACAGACTTTCTTTTTCTAAGCGGACATCTTTGGCTTCTCCATTTTAAGAGACACACCAACATGGAGACTGAAAGTGAACACGATTGCACTACAGTTCTGAAGAGTATTCGTCTTGGGAAGACAAGGACGAGATGCGCAATTCCACATACAGATCATACATAATAAAGAGTTCACGGAGTACAAGTAGGCAACGCGAATATCTGTGTGTCCCCTGGGACAACACTGATGGTTGACTCATTCGCCCTGAGCCTGACTCAAGGCAGCTCTGTGGCTGTCGTGGATATAAGATTGTGCGTATAAAGCACTTTACACTCCAAGAATGTTGGGACAGTCCCACAGAGAAAAAAACAAAAACAAGAAAATATGCCTTGTGAAATTCGTAATAATCAAACTATCATACGTTTTCCACGAGGCAAGTCGCTGGCATCATTTTTATTTTTGTCGCTACTGAATTATCAAGGCATTGACTACATGTACAGCATTGTTTTGATAATATAAAAAGCAGCTGTCCTCATTGCAGGAACAGTAATTACTCATGGCGTGATACGAACTCTAAAGCAGTCAGCAGATCTCGGAAGAGAAGCATTAGAGAATGCTGACAGAGCTCATCTTTTTTTATAAGATTTAACTATGTTTCTCGGGAACTTGCAAATTTCTGAGTTGCGCTGCGCCATATGTTTCAGGGAATTTTATTCGGATAATAAGGGAATTTCATGCTTCAGGATCCTGAGACTAAGTAGCCTATTTAAGTGTTCCCCAAGCAGCACAACAATGCCATGTCTAAAGAGGTTATATGTTGGCGATGCCGATGCTCAATACCTGCTTGATGCGGGCATATCGGAAGACCGCTACTTGACACATTGTTGACCCTACCCTGCCCGGCAGTGCAGGGCAACATTTTCCACATAGCAAGAAATATCAATATTTGCTATATGGCGCTTCTTCTATTTAGGAGCGTTTCTTGGATTGGTCGCATTTATGGTTTAGCCATCAATGGTACATAAAACATTTGGCGATTACAATACCATTTCATACCTTTACCAATATTTACACTTTTACTGGCTGAAATCCACGTCGACGATGAGAAATTATTGTTGTTTGGCGAGTCTAGCACCATGAAGTACACTATATTAAAAGTAAAGGTGATAAGATTGCAGAAATGTTTCATTTAAGTAATATTCAATATACCTTCAGGATTTCCATGCCGAGCATGCTTCCCACAAGGTGTGTAACATGCGATAAAATACACAAGGTAATTAAGCGAATTAGGAATGAGTACCTACCGCACTTGCAATGCCCCTTTTTCGTTGCCTGCTTTCCTCAACGATGACATGAATCACTACATAAGAAAAGGTACATGAAAAAGAGATACTTTTATCCGAGTTATCGAAACCAATTACCTGACACATAGTATATATTATGGACATTGAATTGGATTGCATATCGTTCTTCGCTGGCGCGTACCCACTGCGGGGGATTGGCCAAGATTCGGATGGTATTAGGAAGATGTTGGTAGTGCAAAACTGGTAAAAGTGTCATGTGGAAACGGATAAAAATAATCTTTGAAGAACTTAAAAAAACGTCTTGAAACAACCGAATTCCTTCACGGCGGAAGACACTCCTGTGGTAGTTGCCGAGAGAGGAGGCTCCTAGAGAAAAAGTATTTAAAATAGAAAAATTGAAACCAAGTTGCGTGAGCGTTGGTTCTAAAATGTTTTTCCTTAAAGCGGAAAAACGGCGGCTGAATAAGAAAAAAATGATCGATGGTTTCACCTACTGCACAGAATGGGTTCAGAGGGGAGGTTTCCAGACCAGCCCTGTAACGATAAAAGTTTGACAATGGTGTTTGACAGCGTAACGCGGTAAAAATTACTTCCATTTTTCTGGTGTGAAAGGAATGTGGTGCCAAAGGAATAGGATGTGTCGGTATCCTGAAAATTTGCTATTGCTGGATTAGAAAAGTCTAGAGCAATTGCATATCTCCTGAATCTAGTAGTGGTTAGGTAAGTTGATGCCGGAAGTAATGATAGTAGAGGGCCACTGAGGGCCACTCTCGAGAGTCTGTCAGCCACCTCGTTCATATATAATCCCTTATGACCAGGCACTCAAAGTAATGTAATTAAATTTTTGTGTTGAAGCACTAGAAAATTGCACGTAAAAGGCTAGCGCTACTATTGGTTTTGAGCGATGTACATAAAGGTAAATAATCCGTTATTATGACTACCGTCGATATTGATGAATTTATCTTACGTAAGGTTAACACTATAGCTAGAAATTCAGCCAGAAATACGGATAAGTTGTCCGGAATCCTAATTGAGAATGACCAGTCCAGAGAACGAGCGAAAATGTCAATCCCAGATTTTTCTCCACACTGTGAGACGTCTGTTCAATGACCGTATATATATCTAGACTCAATAAATGATCTTGCAATAGTCGGTTTAGTATATTTTGAGAGAGAAATCTTGCATTGTTAGGGTAAATGTCAACAGATGACTTACAGACTCTCTCGCACATCACATATGGGTGGCACCTCCGAAATACGTGCATTTAAGGGATTAATCAATGTCCGTACAAAGACCACCTGTGGCGTTTGAAATCGGGGCAGTCTACCCCGAAATATAATGCAGGCTGAGAAATGAATATGCTTTCCAACCGTCTAATAGGGTATTCGTACATATATAAGAATGTTTGCACCGTCAGCAATCGAAATCTGCACAATATTGAGGGCAACCTCACTTCTTGATATAAGACCATATTAGGCCCAAATTTCGGTAATCCGCAGCACAATCTCAGGGCTTCCTACTCAACCAGAACAAGGGGGCATAAAATATAAGCTGGCGCACCAGAAAAGAGTACACATCCAAATTCAAAAATGGACAGCACATACATTTTATAAATCATTAGTAGTGGGTCTCTTCATATCCCCGACCGACTCTTGCATAGCTTACGTAGGATGCCAACTGCTGTCACTCCTTTAATAACTACACGGTCAACATGGCTAAGCCAACTTAGGGAGCCGTCATAGACTACATCTAAGTACTTCACCGACTCCACTTGAGGTATAGTTTCGAGACGGTAGGACAGCGACATATAAAGGGGAGTGTTAAGGGGGAAAACAATATCAAGCATTCTCTCACGTTAAGGGAAAGGCGAATCTTGTTTAACCAGCTTTCTATGGCGTAGAGATAGTTCTGTAGTCGATAATATAGGGAGTGAATATCACTGTCTGATGCATAGAAAGTAATACCGTCTTTGTATACATGTGTTTGTACATCTGAATGCCGAGGATTGAAACTCATCGCAACGTTAAATAATTATGGAGAAGTGATAGCTCCGTGAGGAACACCTTGTGATTGATTATTTATGCTCGAAGAAAAGCCTTTTAGAGATCAATAGAATTTCCTCCCACTTAAAAATTCGCATATCCAGCTTGCAAGGTAATTAGGAAACTGTACATTTCGTACTATATCCAATAAAATTGCGCATGCTACACTTTCGTAGGCTTTGGAGATGCCTAGTGTCATAATAGCATCTATCTGCCTTTGGTGTTATGCTAATTTTATTCTACTTGCTATGTCCTCGTGAGCATGCCGGATTGAATATGATGGTCGGAATCCAATTTGGCAGGAATTAAGCAAGTCCTTGGTCTCTACAAGTATAAACATGCGGGCATATAGTACTTTCTCAATTAATTTCTCCAAATTTGAGATTAGCGCTATTAACCTTCCCCATGATATTTAAGAACAGGAAATATTTTAGCAATTTCCCAAGCAGACGGCATCCATGAAAATCCAATTGAGTGACATATAATAGCTAAACGGTCATGAGGAGCTTCATTAAATAAAATTTTGATCATAGCACAGGCAAGCGCATCTGCGCCGGGAACTAAACCTGGCAGTCGCTCCATGATTTCAGCCAATTCTAACATTGTAAGTTCTATACAATCATCTGATGCCCTTCGTAAGCTATAGCAATGTGGCAAAACTGAAGCAAATCTTATTTCTAATCCCTTCGCGATTTATTCTAGTGACTGTTTCATTTCATTACTGCTTAAGGTTATGGAGTCTATAATAAGTGGACGCGGAATAACTTTCCTACTGCGGAGAAAACTGAACAAAACGCACTTATTTTGATTGCTAGATAGGAAGTCAAAACGCTTGCAGCCGTATTCGTCTTTGGCTTTTGAAACTGTGTGTTTAAAGACGGCTCGAAAAAAATTATAATCGCTCGAATTGTTGGGACCCTGGTTATGTAAGAATTTTTCCCAAGCGGTTTTTTCTATAATCGCGACCGCATTCTTCATTCCTCCAACAGCTCTATGAATTTCTGTTATTTAGACGAATCTCAAATTCAGCCTTTTTTCGAGAATCTACCAAAGCCGAACAGACAATCGCAGTTTTTGCTCACTGCACGCGTCAGACAGCGATGAAAGAGTATCTCGTAAGCATTTTCTAAAAATATTGTAATTAATGAAAGTTCACACCTGATCACTCATAAACGTTGCAGGGCGTGCTAGTTCAAAAATTACTGGAAAGTGATCACTGCTTGTTGCACACTCAACAGTCGACGAAGAAGATACCCAGGCACTCGGGCCACAGAATGTAAGATCTATTGCAGAGTAAGATCTACCCCACATAAACGTAATAGATCCTGAGTTTACACACGTTAAACCATTGAGCATAGCCCAGCTCCATAATCTGGTTCCGCACAAATCTGTTTATAATCCCCATGATATATGGTGAGAGTTGAAGTCACCGGACACTAGCATGTCCCGTCCACAAGAACTAAAAACCCTATCCAGTGTGTGTGTGTCCTGGGGCGCTAAATGTAAAACTATTCCAAACTTTTATATTTCAATTCTGCAATCAGCGCACCGCGATTGGTCAAAAACTTTTTTGGACCACCACCACTTCACCTGTCTGTCACGCGACGTCACGAAAACCGCGATAGCTCCCCATCTGATATGACGTGTACACACTGATTATGCATAATTTGACCGAACAAAACAAAAATAGTTATTTCTGATTCGACGCCTTTTCCCATTAGCCCTCGGCTATTGGTCAAAAGTTTTCGGGCTGCGCCCACTTCACCTGCCTCTCACGCGCCGTCAAAAAACCGCAAAAACTTACCGCGTCAAAGATGCATTAATGCCGAACAAAACTGAATTTCCTTCTGAATAGCCGCAGGCTGCCCCGCTCCGATAGGAATAAAATATGGCTGCCGCCGATCGCTCCGGCACTGGCTACTCGCCCCTGCCGGAGAGCAGGGGTTTATTTGCGTGTAATAAAACCATTTGCATGGCCATGTAACGTTTCCGAGAATTTTCAGCATCTTTACGACCTTGTTTTGCCAACTCTTCTTTGCTGCTGAGGATCCATTTTAGCATCATTCTTAAGCTTCCGTGCCGCCGACGAGCCACCGAAAGCTAAGTAAGAGAAAGTGGACCCATCGCAGACGCCGGCACCACCCTCTTCATCCGGTTATCGATATTCAGTGCAGTGGCTCGGCCCATCGAATCCCTCTCCACTTGAGGATGTTCCTCGCCTCTTGTGAGCCAAGTAGATAAGACAAGCCGCTCAGTGCAGGCAATGTTATTCGTTTTTCAAGCAAAGAAAAATGACCTCCTATGAACGAGGGGAACATTTCATTGGTCTGTTCAGACAACCCTGCGGGTGACCACCCGATGCTTGCGTCGGCGATTACGCAAATTTGACGTCTGGAGATTGGAATAAAAACATATTGGAATAGTTTAACGTTATACGGCCTAGATACGACAAAAGGAAAATATGCATTTACCATGGTAAAGGGGCTACATGGAGGGAGATTCAGCTGTATCGCTAGGATTTTACACTCAGGAGTAGAAAGTGGAAATGAACTTTTAGCCTTACGGCAAATGTGAGGCGACAGAAGTATAATTAATGCGCTACCTCTAGTAGGACGTTCTAGAGGAAATGATCTGTAAAATTTTATCTGAAAATGTTTTGCTAATTTAACCAAGTTTCTTGCAAAAGAAATAAATCAGGGTTAAGTTGAGTAGTTGGACAAGTTAAATCTACTGAAGCAAAATATAAAGAGCGACCGCACTAATGAAGCATTTTCAGCGACCCTATGGTTTAGAAAGTGCCGCAGCCGAAACTGCCTTCTGAAGAATGCTTTCATTTAGTATAGCACTGGGCTTACTTTGCTTAGCTCTTGAGTGAGAACCGACGGAAGAAAAATTTATTCATGAAAGTGTTCTTTTATAGTCTCGAGCGCTTTGTTCCACATCTGTAATTTCGAAACCTGTGTTAACCAGATTACCATTAGCAGGCACTATGGAAGAGGAAGTCGAAGGTTCAAAACCGTCAATAGAAGGATGGGTACTTGCAATCCTATCTCTAGTTTGTGGCTTGGGATGAACTGTTTGGGTCATTGTAAGACTAAGACAGGTGGCTTGCATCAAATGAGACAAGTGACTAGCGATGGTCTGCGATATAAATTCGCCAAGGCTCATTGCCAGCCGTTCCATAGCTTTTGTAACGGCCTTTTCCACAGCGGCATCTATAGTTGCTGTTAGCGATACGTCCGAGGTAAGGTTTTGCCTCCCAGTAACACCGGCATAACCAAGCACCGATTCTTTCACGATGCTTGCGGTCTCCTTCCTAAAGCAACATCGTCTGTCAATTATTTCATCCACCTGCAATTCCTGAGCCCTAACAGATCAGTTGGAATAATTGGCTCGGTGACTTGCATCACAGAGGCAGCATCGCTCACCTTGGGCACTGCAATCACTTTGATCGTGCTCTTCCCCACACGACTTGACCTGCATCGTGCACTACTATGGCCGTATCGCCAGCAGTTACGGCATTGTAGCGGACGCGAAGCCAGAGGCGCAACTCTGAACAGAAGGAGCCACACCTTTTGTTCTGATGGACAGGAAGTTCCTGCGAATGTTGCAATCACCTATTCTGTTAGGACTCTCGTATTGTCTACCGCTCGATTGCAGCGATAAACAGCAATTACTCCAGTCCCAGGCGATCTCTCTACAGTGTCTGATGCACATAGATCCGCATCGCCACCTCTGAATATTTCCTTAGTGCATGCGAGGTGAGCAGGGATGAAGGCACTGACTGGCAGTGACGCGAGTGATGAACACTTAAGCAAAACCGCGACACAGGCCTGGTCTGGTGATCTGCACACAATACCTCCGCGGCCAAACTGTCTCACTGCTGTTATGGTCTGGTATGCAGAGTTCGCAGCACGGAGATATTTCTGGATATCCTAGGCGTTGGTCAACCATATAGAGCCTCCATTGGAAGGAACCAGAGCCACAAGGATGCTGCTCACGCCACTGCGGGTAAACATATCCAGGGGTAATTCGTCTGTCGGAATAGATGCTGTCCAAGGGGAAAAACCCCTGCCGAGGGAGTTTTTGAACATCAGCCTAGGATGAAGCAGGCGGAAGAATAATTGGAAGATCAACCAATAAGCCTAGAAAAGGCTAATACCACCCAAAACCTGGCCAAGTAACAGGAGCCGCAGAAAGATCCGAGGAGCGTTCGAAGGGAGAAGCATGCTTCTTTCGAACGATGTCCTGTTCTCCTTCGGCCAATGCCAGCATTTGCTAGGCACTTCTTCATCGTCTGCACATGATGATCCTCCCATCGGGTTCTTCGTCTTCATTGCTTGTGGGGACTCATGTTGCGATTGATCTGTGCCTTGAGTGTGATCGGTCCGCCACGTCTTCGGGGTGTATTCAAGGTAGTGCTAACTGATACGTCATACGTGATGTAGGTTGCCTCTCGGTTCCCCTTCCTGTGTTCGGCCGCTCTACCTCCTGGAGCGTCGCTCCGGTCGCCGTTTGTGGCAGCTGTCCGCCAGCATGCAGTAACACGAGCCATATGGTACTTCTACATCTGCGGTCTCGTCTCCGCCTGCTGCAACCTTTCCATCTTGGATCGCCAGTGGGCGCCAGCGCGATCCCCATCTGTTCTCTGGCATTCGCTGTGAAGATGTGGAGGATTGACTTGACAACTACGACCGGGTAACGTGTGCTAACAGCCTGGACGTGGCGTTGAAGCTACGCTACGTCTCCTTCTATCTCACGGGCGTAGCTAAGACTTGGTTTTTCAGTCAAGGGATCGACTTCACCGACTGGAGTACTGTCAAACAGCAGCTCCGACAAGGTTTCCGTACTCCGACTGTTGGTTCCGCTCTTGTGAAGAAGACACTCGACACTCGCGAGCAACAACTAGTCGAGTCCTATACCTCGTATAAGGATGATGCCCTGGCTCTTTGTCGCCGCGCGAAAGCTTCCATGACAGAATCAGACAGAGTATGACACACACTCAAGGACATCGGGAATGTCGCCTTCAGTGCGTTGCTTATCAAGGTCCCGCCTACCGTCATTGGTATTGTAGCTGCGTGCCAGCGCCTTGACGAACTCGAATCTGTACGATTACTGCCAGACTCCCCTAAAAAGTACACCACCGACAATCCCTCGTTGCGCGCAATGTCCCGCGCAATCATATGGGAAGAGCTGCAGTCTCGGCTTCTCGGCAGGTCCCATTCGTTCCCATGTCTCCGTTATCATTTTGCGTGACGTTGTCAAAGAGGAGTAGGTGTCCAGGGCTGCCATTGTGTATACGGACCTTCTAGCCCCAAGGCCCCCACCAACATACACACACGTAGCCGTACTTACCCCAGCCATCGTTCCATCGATGTCTCCAAAACCGACGCCGTCCCACTTGGCTTCGATGTCTCCCAACGCACCTAACGAACCTTACTATCCGCCATGGCGTCCCATTCGACCAATCTGCTACTACTGTGAGGTATTGTGGCCCCATCCCACATTTCTATCGCAAGCGTCCGCAAGCTGAGCGTCGCGTATATGACACAAACGAACGGGCCAACTTCTGTGCTACGGCCAATTTCCAGCGCCGTCCTTATGCTCTGCGTCCCGGCCACTCTCTATCGCCACCTGCAACATGCGAGACAGCTGCCGTCCTGCCAGACGTCGCTCGCCGTCACCCCTTCATCGCTCTATGTGGACACTTCGATCAGTCTCTCAATTCGCCGACTATTGCCCGGAAAACTCAATTATGCAGCTTTTGGACGAAAAACTGCATTGCACGACCAGACAAAAATTCCTGCAGCACGTCCACATAATACGCGATGGTGTTTTAGTAGAAGGTATACACGTGAAAGCATTATTAGACACTGGTGCTAGTTTGCCAATTATTCACCGTGATTTGTGTTTGCGTCTACAAAAAGTTACCACTCCCTACGATTGACCTACACTACTCGCTGCTCAAGGGGACGCTATTCGACCTTCCGCGATGTGCAGTGCTCGTGTCTATATTGATGAACTTCTGCATTATGTACAATTCGCCATGTTAAGTTTGCGTACCCAGCAGCTGATATAAGGATCAGATCTTCTTTCGGCGGTGTCCGCTTCCATCTGGTACTGGCAGCCTAAAAGGATGGATAGGTGAGTTAGTTGGTAATACATTGTGATACGAACTTAGAGCGCTAAACATACAAAGGACGTAGAAGAAGAGCGCGTTTGGTGTGTGTTTCTTCTAAGTTGTTTGTGTTTATAGCGCTCTAAGTTTTTATTATAATACCGACAATGGCTTCGCCACAAGACCAATACCGCCTATTCGCTTAATGCAGATGACGCACCAATTCGCTTGCTTGCTTCAGAAGAAACCGAGCCACCTTCTTGCTATAAGCGCATTGTTGCAATCGCGTCGGATGTCATTAACCGAGGTGACGTGCTTGTACAGCCACCTGCACGCTGTCTTAAAGTAGGGGCAGTCTTTGTACCAAGGCTGGTCCGGTTTGACGATGGCTCGGCATTCATCTGCGCTACTAACGCGACATCCGAAAAGATTGTAATTCCTAAGAGCACTACGTTGGCTTGCGTGACTAAATGAGAGCCTCTCTTTGTTGTTTCCGTTGAAGCGGCTTCCTCTGAAGCACCTCCTGTTGGACATTCCGCATCTCCCTCTGCTCTTGCAGCTTCCATAAGTCCCGACCTGACCTCTTCACATTCACAACAGTTGCTTGCTCTGCTAAAAATGCATTGAGCTTAGTTTGACGCGCATTCCACTTTATTGGGACAGACTTCCGTCACCCCATATCGGATGCGACTTCGTGAGACAGATGGCAGGTTCATCGTTCAATATCGACCATATCGCGTATCTCTAGCCGACCGGAAAGTAATTGAAGAAGACATCGACGACATGCTGCAACAGAAAATACGCGTCTGCGCTAGTCTTTGGCTATCCCCCGTCATTCTAGTTGGAAAAAAGACGGCTCTCAGCAGTTTTGCGTAGGTCACCAGGCACTCAACAAGATCACGCGCAAGGATGTATACCCTATGCCTTGCATAGACGATGCCTTAGATTCGCTGGAGGATGCCATACCTAGAGCCTCGATATGCGTTCGGGCTACTGTCAGCCACCTATGCATGAGGACGATAAAGAGAAAACAGCGTTTTCAAAACCAGATTGGCTTTATGCCTTCAATGTGATGTAATTCGGCCTCTGCAATGCTCTCGCAAAATTCGAACGCATGATTGGCGCCATTCTGCGTGGCCTGAAGTGGGATACTTGCTTGTGCTATCTGAGTCACATTATTGTTTTCCCATCAACCTTCTCTCAACACCTGCAACGTATGGACGAACTTCTCACGTGTCTTGCCAACGCTGGCCCACAGCTGAACACGAAAATATGACATTTTGCCAGCAAGACAATTAAGGTCGTCAGCCACATTGTGAGCAAGGACGGAATTTGTCCCGATCCCGACAAGGTTGAGCCGTTCTTCACTTCTCTCACCCTGAGAGGGCCAAAGATTTGCGCAGATTCCTTCGCCTCGTTTCCTATTTTCGCCGATTTATAGGAGACTCCGCCACAGTGGCTGCAAATTTGTACAAATTACTCGGTTCTGGTGCTCCAAATGAGTGTCTGCCAAGTGCGAATCAACGTTTACTCATCTGATAAATGCCCTCGAATCTAAACCAGTGCTTTCGGTGAAACTGCACCCACACTCTTGCATAAACATACTTGTGGTCACGGCGTTGGTGGTATTCTACTACAGCAAGATAAATCTTTGCATGAGGGTGATCGCGCACGGAAGCCGCGTACTGACAAGCGACGAGAAGGATTATATCATCACTGCGCAGAACTGTCTAGCTGTCGTTTGGTCGGTACAGAAGTCTCGACCTTCACGGCCGCCATTTTACCATAGTGATGGACCACCATGCCTTATATTGGCTTTCCATGTTCAAGAACTTGTGTGGACGCCTTGGTCACTGGAGTATCCGTCTGCAAAAATACGACTTCACTATTATCTATAAGAGGGGTAAAAAAAACCAGGACGCAGATGCGCTCTCTGGCTGCCCGCTTTCTACGGCGCAGTGCAATGGTTCCGCTCCTACCTTACGCGCCAACCTTTCGGATGGCCCGTCCGCATACGTGCTGTCCTTAAGTGCTATTGACGAGATTCGTTGTGATGACCGTGGATGGCTCAAATACCACCAACTCGCTGGCTCTTACTGCCGACGCATCCTAGACCGCCTTCAGGGAACTTCGCACACGCCCAGTGCCTGCCTTGGACCGTGTAATGAACGATTGTACGAAACGTGATTAGCTTAACGCTGAAAGAACAAGTCAGCGCTGTGTATTAGCAAACAGAGGTAGCTGATAGTCTAGTGGACGTGACGAAACGAAAATACAGTTGCTGAGATCATGTAATGCCTAGCGCACATAACCGGTGGTCTGCTACGTAACAAATTGGGTACCAAGGGAAGAGCAACGCAGTCAACGGCTCGAAGTTGGGCGGCGCGTTAAAATGAAGATATAAGTAGTGCGAGACAGCTAACCTGGATAGGGTTGTATTCAGTATCGCCGCGCGCTGAAGACAATCAGGCTGGCCGTGATGATGAATATATATAGACGAAAAAGATTGAGTGTGCATATATACTGCTCACAATCAATTTCATTTGCAGAAAAGGCAGAGGTTGGCCTGAGCTGGTACGCAGTAGCCTGGTACTCTGCACTGGGAAAGAGAGACAGGGAGTGAAATTATATGGACAATGATGTTGAAGCGAAAGGAAGGAATTAATGTTTGCTTTGATTGAATAGTGGCCCTACTAAATCCGCTCGTCTAGTCGTCGTGTGTCGTGCAGAAACATCAACAGCGCCTTCGTTTTAACGCGATTGGGTTAAGGGCCCCGTGTCTTAAGAATTCCGGCGTCGGTGTTGGCATCGGCGTCCGCGGTGATGTCCGTATGAGAGAAATCATCTCGTACCACGCATCCCGATCCACGCAGGTCCTCCGCGTGGTGTATAGGCGTTACTCAACTGACTGAATTTCTGGAAGTAAAACACGTCAGAAACAGTAACTTGTACAGTACGACTTACACACAACATACAAACATGATAATGTAATCAATGTAATGTAATAATGTAATCTCAATAGACGCGAAAGCGTAATTCTGTTGCACAGAAACTCAAGCACAAACCCCTTTTGTAGCTTCCGTTTGAGGTCTGTTGTAGTAGGAGTGGCGCACCGCACTCAATTTCTTGCAAGACCATCCAGATGGCGCTCGCCTCCATGCATACGCGACAGCGCTCTCCATGTGTGTGTGTGGGGGGGGGGGGGGGACAAAAAAAAAACAGAACGAGAAAACTCGCCTTCGTGCATTGCGTTCGCCGCCAGAGTTCCCAGGAAAACACTACGTTTACATAAGCTACAGTTGCCGGGAACCCTGGGAAGCAGTCAATGATTTTTGAACGCTATCGTGTTCCACTCTTAAAGGCGAAGCTTAAGCGTCCCCCAAGATTTTCTGCTGTGCAGTTGAAGTATCATGCCATGGGCCGATAATAGCGCCCTCCGACATTGGTCGTGTTACAGCGCGGACTAGAAATCTGTACAGCGTCCATCCCTCAGGCATATATGCTAGGCAATCACATAATATGAGCTCCATAGTTTCAGGCATCTGCCAGTACTCGCGGTCAGCGCTATTCAAATGACCGATAAGGTGTGTGTAACGGCAGGTAAAAGGAACGCACAGCCGAATCCTGCATAGCGACGACACAGGCTTCATGTTGCCTTCCGGAGCACGCGGAACTTTTCATCTGTGTTGATTACATGCACGTGCCTGTGGTAGTAGTCAGCATCATCCCTGCCTAACATCGTGAGGTCATCCATAAGTATCTTGCTCAGGGAGTTAGTGTTTGTCAGCTTGACAGTAAGCAATCCACACTTCATCAGAGGCAGAGACTGCCTGTCTTGTCCCACTACCAGTGAGTTCTTTGCCGAGCGCACCACGATAACCAGACACTCAACGAGGAAATTTTCCGGGCAGGACATCGATAACTGGAGATATCAATAAGAGGCCTCCGTCTGAAGCAGTGGGCATAAATTAGGCTGAACATGATGAAAGTTTGTTTTTCGGCCGCTTCTTTATATCCACTGGGGGACACCCCAGGCTGCACAATTATGATTATTTGTTGGCATTATAATTTCACGAATAATCTAGAGTCATAATGCTTAGAGCTCACGCTAAAACTGCCTATGGTCTATACACGACCATGCGCTAAAGTGCATCTGCGACACATTATACTCTTGAGAACTCTTTTGTTCGTGCTTAACAGAAAAATCCGAGATAGCTTTAAAAAGCCGCCGCGATTATCTATCTACATGCGTGCTACAGCGGCTTTCCTTTATTTGTGCAAAAAGAAAAAGCGAGGCGAAGTACTGCGTTTGGCGAGAAACTTGGCCCGTATTCAAACGGCTCGTACTCTAGAATTGTTCGTAAAATAAATTTTCAGCCAACGGTGATATTGGACATATATATATAGCGAAGGCGGCCGACAAATGCAAGGAGCGGTTAAGAAAGAAATGCTTGTAATTAGTGCTGGTTACTCTATAATAAGAACACAGAAAATGCTAGAGGCTTATTTAGGCATTTTATAACTCACACGAAGTACGAGTTATCTGTACAGAAGGCTTCGCTTCTTTAAAGGGCCCCTCACCAGGCCCTATAGCAAATTTGGTTATATGCTGGAAGTTGTTACGCGTCCTCTAGGGAATGTTCTGCCGCAGATATGTTTCAAACCGGCTCATTATTAGCCGAGATAGAGATATTTCAGTGCCGCGAACCCATGATTTCAGGAGGCGAGATCCACTGCATAGCGAGACACTGTCTCCACTCGCCCCGTCGAGCTTCCACAAGCGAAATTCCTTCCCTGCGTTCTCCCATACCGGACCTCGAGAATCGTGTGACGCATACTTCGCAGGCCTCCTCTACATTTTTTTCTTTCTCATCGCCTTTTTTTTATTTTTGCAGCGATGCGCAGGAGCTGTTGTGATAGCCTGGCTTCGCGCGGCTCACAATTTTGCGCGCTTTGCACAAGGACAAACGACTAGCGATATCATTCAATGCTACACGAATACTGAGGCAGGACAAGCGGATCGCAGAGCATGATCACTCGCTGGAACACGGTAGAAAATGGCATAGTTTCGGTATCCACGCCCGTGAATGCACGACCGGGCGAACAAGCAGACGAAGCGGAAGTACCATCTCTCTTGCTTCGGCGCGAAATAAAACAAAAAGCCCGCAGACATTCCGTTTGTGTGTTTTATTATTTCTCTAAACTGCAATTCGCCAATTCAAGCAACAGAGCGCACAGATAACTAATGGTGCCTTGACTAATTCTCGAAGTCACGTGTCACCGCGAGCGACGTCACACTGCGGACCCGAGTACGTCACCGTCCGGCTTGCAGCGCAGCGGCCGCGAGGAGGAGGGGAAACGGCGTTCGGCTTGAAATTTCAGACCATTCTGCGGCGCGTAGTAATGTGATTCTTTGCAAACACGATCGTTATCGCGCAATGTATGCTATATGCTTGTCAGCTCGAAATGTCCAGAGCTGGTGAGGGACCCTTCAAAGACGTCTTCACTGTTAGTGTGGATAAACGGTGCACCTACATATATAAACGCTTATTATGCGAGCCTATAAACGTACCTTGCAATATACATCATAAGAAATACAATGATTAACGAGATCAAGACAGAAATGAGGTAGCTAATAGTTACAGCATTCGCAGCGGTACTTATCGAACAGAGAAATAATACAGATATATATATATATATATATATATATATATATATATATATGGGTAATGGCGAGCTTGCACAAAAACATCCTGCTTTCCTGCAAAAATTCGTGCCGACACGTGGAAAGACGTATACTTCGGTCTTACCCTGGAGGGGACGCACTTTAATTCCATTCATGTATATTGCGTGTTTCTTGTGGCCAACGCACGCAGGCGCCCCGTCGAAGAAGACGAACGCTCTCTGGCTCTCGAGATGTCGGCTGAACTGGCCAGCGCTGCAGTTACCCTTAGTAAATATACTTTATAAACAGTCTCCACTCTTAATGCTTCGTTCGCGTAACATTTTGGTGGAGGTGCGAGGTATCGATCCCCGTACCTCTCGCTTCGTTCGCGTAACAATATATCAAAAGCGTTGCTTATTCACATCAAAAATAAGGTATTTTCTATCGAGCAAGTAATAACTGAAGGGTGTAGATTATTAGAAGAATTTTCCGTACCATATAATATGCCGCTGGCAATATTTTTCACATTATGATTTATTACTTTCGCATTCTACGAAGAAAAATTACCATAAATAGTAAAGACCTGCCATGGTTGCTTATAGAGGCTATGGTGTTGGGCTGCTAAGCACGAGGTCGTGGGATCGAATCCCGGCCACGGAGCCCTCATTTAGATGGGTGTGAAATGCGAAAACACCCGTGTACTTATATTTAGGTGTGCGTTAAAGAATCCCAGGAGGTTGAATCTTCCGGAGTCCTCCACTACGAGATGCCTCATAATCAGAAAGTGGTTTTGGCACGTAAAATCCCATAATTAAAATAAATAGTAACGCCTGCAGCATGTTTTTTACATACCATTCTTTTTAAATTCCCTATGTCTATGTATCATATGCAGCACAAATAAGCACAGACCAACCGCAGTAGCCTTGGGATTTCCTCAATATGCAGATTGACAACTGTTGGTGAATGAGTGCTGGTTATACAACTGCTTACTGTGCTCACAGCGCCGCGATGGAAGATGCTTCTGCGAGCCTTTCACTTCAACATATATACTGCGCCTGAGCACGAGGTCGCGGGATCGAATCCCGGCCACGGCGGCCGCATTTCGGTGGGGGCGAAATGCGAAAACACCCGTGTACTTGGATTTAGGTGCACGTTAAAGATCCCCAGGTGGTCAAAATTTCCAGAGTCCTCCACTACGGCGTGCCTCATAATCAGAAAGTGGTTTTGGCACGTAAAAGCCCAAAATTTAAAATATACTGTGCCTAGATAAGACACCCACTCTCAATTTGCCGCGTTCTATTGTCATGACAAGTGCTGCAATTCAGAGCGCGCTGAACCCAGTCCAAGTACCCTTGCATCTTCGAACCTATACTATACTATACTAGTGATAAGTGGCTTTGCAGCCCATCCCAACGTTTATCAATCAGACGACTCATAACTGAACCGAAAATGAACTAGCTGGCTTTGCTTTACAATATTGCTAATTTAGCAGCATGAGCAGGTTAATTTTGCAGAGGCAGTTACGACTGCATAGCTTGCGCGCACACGTTCGCACCCTTGAAGTGCCATGCATCTTTAATTTGGGGAGAAGCATTTCATGCGCCGTGTGTTTGGTAATTGCCTACGCAATTCCAGGCTTATAATTGGATGCTAAATTGTCCGAAAAGTATTTCCCGCTTAATGACCGGCTATCGTTGTTATATTTGTAGCAGGAAGTGTTATTGATGAAGAGAACACGAAATTGTGAATTTGTGAATGCATGTTTGGATTCTAAGCTCCATCAAATCGCATACAAATGTTCGGCGTTTGTGTGTTCTTTAGGAGATCAATACGCACTTTACCGCTTATATTTCTTGCGGAAATCACGCTAGAAGCAATACCGATTTACTGGCATGAAATCAAACCTAATAGAGAAGGAATGCAATATTTAAGGCTTCACTATACAGGGTGTTTCATGTAACTTCAACCAAGGATTTGAAAAAAACAAAAAAACATGTAGGTAAGGGCAGCTGAATGAAACCAACAACATATAGTATGCAGTCATATGGCTCTTTTTAGAGTAGTTTTGATATTCCGCCTAATTAGGTAATTAAGTAAGATCAATTATGGGAAAGACTAATATTCACTTTAGGGCAAAGTGTGCTTCGTTACATTGTAGTGCGGTTTCAGAAACGACCAATCATATTTTGTCTGGCAACGTACATGCTGCGTCGTTATATTTTTCGGTGCTTAAAGAAAGCCCGAGAAGTACGAAATATAACCACGTGACTACGTTCATGCGCTTTCACAATGCAGTGCTCTCAACCCTGCTTCCAGCGAAAGAGCCGTGCGCACGGACCGTAGCGAAGTCAGCGGCCGCGGCATTGGGCATCGGCTTCAGAGTGCGTCAGCATCTTTGATGGTGGCACCCGGAAAGAAAGCGCCATCGTCCTTGATGAGCGATAAGCTCGAAAAAGGGTTGAGAGCCCTGCAATACAATAGCGAATAAGCCCCGTCACGCGCTTTTGTTTCATATTTCACGGGCTTCCTTTAACCGGCAAAAGAAAGACAAGAACACCACACACAATGTACACTGTAAAAAAAAATGGATCGGTCACTTCTGAGCCCTCTCTACAATGTAATGAAACGCACTTGGCCTTCAAGTGAATGTTAATTTTTTTTATCTCAGTTAATTAACTAAAAAAGCGGAATATAAAAAATATTTGGAGGTGCGCCAGATGACGCTAAACCATATGTCGTTGGTTTCACCCAGCTGCGTTTAACCACTTGTTTTTAATCCTTGCTTCAAGTTACGTGAAACACGCTGTATAAAAACGACGTATAATATTGACGCTGCGCAAAATATAACAGTGACGTTAATTTTTGCCGCAGCTGTGCCAACTTCGATGAGTGGGGCATGGAAGCAGCTAGGCCAGCCTTCTGGGACGCCGGTGCCACTTGGGATGACCTGGAGTGGCTGCGAAGCGTCACCGCGCTCCCCATCGTGGTGAAAGGAATACTGCGCAGTGGGTGACGCTGACGATACCACGCATAAATTGCTCACTAGCATTTTACGTTAAACGTTACCTTTAGCTATTCATCGCGAGAAATGTCGCAGTCTCGGCCTAAAGACAAAGCATTATTAGGGATAGAAACGTATTCGGGAATTACGCAACGTCATGTTCGTACTGTTATAACCCGTATTGCGTGCAGCAAGCACTCACTTACCAACCAAACAAGCATGATGGGACGCGCGCACAAACATGGACAGCTCTCACTCGATGGCCGCGCACACTCGCTGTCACAACCTTGGTGTGGAGAGAAACGCCGGCAGCGAAACTCTTGTTTTGAGCTTGGCTCAAAACAAGAGTTTTGTCCCCCCACTCGCTCCACTGTTTTAACAACGCCGACTCTCCAAACATGAGATTGTGTGGCCTGCCGACATTAGCCGCACGGCAAGACAACGCACATGAAGCTATACGCCATCCATCTCGGTTTGGCCTTCGCCCTGGCGCACACTGCTCGTAACTGCTGAAAGCGGCCGCGCATCCACTCGGCGCAAATGACCATCTTTGGCAGGTTTCAGCTACGCGGTAACAAAGCTCTGGGTTTCTCGGCAGTTTGGTTATCTTGAATGGGTCACCCACTGACTTTAAGAAACTGCCGAGAAACATAAAACTTTATTACCACGTGGCTCAAAATGTCAAAAAGTGTTCCAAGTACGTCTTTTCCGTATATCATATCGTCATCTATAACAACGGTGTAAGAAGTCCATAACTACGGTGCTTGGAGGCATTTTACTTCTTTTGAACTTCGATGCCCATTCGGTTACGCAGCGCTGATCGGGCGACTGCCGAGAGAGGGCACCAGGCATCTCGCGTGCCTCGTGTCTCGCATTTCTGCGCCTTTTAGCTCAAGTTTGCGGTGGTTGCTAGAAGGTGCTGAAACTCCAACGGCCAAGGTCATTCTGAAGATGTGCTTTAAGCAGTCCCTGATGGGAAAAGCCTTGCGATTTCAAGCATCGATTCTGCTCTACGTATTTTTTGACCAAACGTACTTCGAAATTTCGCCTCGCACGCCTCGCTGCACTCTTTGTTGTCCTGTCACCACATAATCATGACCCAGCGAGGCAAGAGATCTGTACAGGAACGACGGCAATGCAATAGCGCTCGTATGCTGAACTAGGACCTCTTCACTACATACACAACAAATTCAACTTATAAAATATTCAATAAAAATTTATTCTAACATAGCGCAAGCAAGTGCGCTATGTTCGAGCGGTTAAATAACAATATTTTACCGCTGTAACGTGTTCAGATACTCACAGTGGTGCATTTGTAAATAAAATATAAGTTTGTTCATGTTACCAGGTGCGCGAAAACAGATATCGCTTAAAGAGGACGACACAAGCGAGCACTCTCAAACAAGAATTGTATTGATTAGTTAATTTTCATTTTGCTGTTATTTAGCTCGCTTGGTTCTTAATATGAGACTACGTGCTACAACATACGTTTGCTTCCGCAGCCTGTCCGCTGTCGTACATTCTCGTGATTCTGCCATGAAGATCAGTTGCGATTGTGTACTTGCACGGTTGCCATCCACTTGACGTTTGTTTTACTTGAACAAATTTTTTAAGGCTATGAACCAATTTGACCGGCAACAATCTATATTATCATATCAAGGTTCTTACGGAGATCAAGCACCGATACCTTGGTTTCAAAAAGAAGGCACAGTACTTCATGAATGCCAGTGACAAAAACTGTTCTAGGTCCCTTTCGCGGCTTCTGGATTCAAAAAATAGTCCATGGAATATATTTTTAATAAATAAAGCGACGACAGTAATTAAAAAAGGCTGCAATATAAAAGACCACAGAGCGATCTGTGAAAACTAACGGCGTATAGACCTTTTCACGGGCCGAGGAGGAACAGGCGCGCGGCGATTGCCTTTCCTCCTCTCTGACTTGCGCGATACGGCGCGGCACTGCTCGGAAGTATTGCGGTCGCGTGCTGCGTAGCGATTTCGACATGTTTTAGCTCGTAGTTTGTGAAATTTACGCTGTGTCCCTTCATAGAGGATCGTCGAAGAACCAGCGTGTATCCTTTCGGTGCATCGCTAACTGCAGTACGCGGAAATATCTCTTGGGGGCGCAAACACGTGACGCGCATCGTCAGCAGCGGTGTGTGTATGTGTTGTGAACTATTTTGGGTGTATAGGCTTTAATTCAACCAAGAGAACCGGTGTCTGTGTACTGTCATGAAATGGGAAATCTGACCACTATCGGATCGCTTGGCGTAGGAACAAAACTTAAAAGCGCAGCCTCGTGTACCCCGAAACGTCTAAGCGCCAGGCGCTATCAAATATATGTGATACACCGGCATCGTTCCCATGCATTTTAACTATAGTATACTTGAAATCACTATGTTATGTCTACGCTAGCCTCCTCTATGAGGCCTATGGCGCTGCCCAGCACAGCGATCACTGCGGTTGGTGAGCCAGCGCGATACACACATTAGCTTTGTGCTTCAGCATTGCCTTTCTTTCCCTGTAAAGCCGTGATATTTGAGAGGGATAACATAAAAAGAATACGACGGCTATTTGTGAGGACAAAATTGCCGTGATACGGGTGAGCACGTCGTAGAGAACAGGATGAACAAAACCAAAAAAGAAAACAAAAAAGAAAGAAAACGGGCGGCTAACGCTGCAATAAGGTGTTTCATGCTTGGACCATGCGATCTATAGAACAAAGATATCTATAAACCAGCATCTACCGCTGCTTCGGACGCTCGCGTAGTTCGTAAACGGTCGCTTTGCTAGACAAGTGTAATTCGCTCTGTAAGGTACGCTGTTATTACTAACCAGAACTATTTTATTCATGGGTGGTATTCACGTTTACCGAACCAGGTCGTCACGCAATATAATGTAAAGCTAGCAGTTTGAATGCTTCATGAAGTATATAACGGTACAATATCTACCGTGGAACAACGGTACCCATGCTGTTACAATCGTCGTGTATGTTTCATTGCTCTTGAACCGCAGCTTAGAACTAAAGGAGAATAGTGCTATAAAGTCGCATTAGTGAATGGAATTTTGAGAAATACGCAATTGATCTCGGAGGCTGAGTGCAGGCTTAAACGCGGGCGCACACATCGCACTGCGTGCTCCGTCCGCCCCAACGCCAGCAGAAGGTCCGTCCATGCCGACTTAAACCACTTCAGTACGCCTCACGGAACCGTTTTCCACGTGGAAGACACCACACCACACTAAATAGAGCGCGCGAGCGTGGAAACAAACACCAGAAACCAGCGCCGAGCGTATATCTGACACAGAAGACGGAGCGCTCGCCCGAGCCAGCATGCCGACTGCCCATAAATGGCGCCGCTGCGCATGCAAAATATGGTGGCGCCCATGAATAAACAGTCTATAGACATGGCATCCAAAGTTGGGCCTCTCGCATATTACAGGAATTTTTCAGTATTATTCCAGTTTGTTTCAAGCTGAAGTTGCCGAGAATTGAAGTGGCGTCGCAGCCCCAATTTAATGGCCTCGCATCCCGGGTAGTCATCGGTAGCAGGACGTACAGGTGGCATGTCACACGAAGCCAGCATATCATCTTAAATTGTAACCTTGTTGCCGCGAGAGTTTGTCGACTTGCTAACCTGCATACTTGATAGCGATCGTGTACAGACTACGTTAGAGCAGACTCAGGTACTCTGAAGGTACGAGACGCTTTCGTTCGTGACGGGCTGTCTCAAACACGATGGTACTTGTAGCTTTAAAGGGGCCTTGAATCACTTTTTATCGAAGTGGAGAAAGGCACTTGAAGTGAAAATAGGCTATTTCAGAAATACTTCGCCGAAAGAAGTGCTTCAATGCGGTCAGCACAAGCGGAGTTATTGGCATTAAACACGGCCTCCGCCGTGCTCCCAGTCCTTCTTCAATGCCTTGCACTGCAAGGACTCCACCACAACGCTCCGCCTTCTATACGTCACCGCGGCGAGCAGTTAAACTTTCATTTCGTATGCTAACCCAGACGCCAGGACTTCTGATTTCGGCACCTACGAGGCGCTAACCCTAAGGCAACCGTGGTTGTCCTCAGCAAGCCGCAGTGCACTTAGCCAGTGGACTCATGGCGGCACCCTGCGGCTGCCGCGGTATCTAGGCTTCGTAGCATACCGCAGCTGCCACGGAAATTCACTTTATTACGAAATAAAATATAGCGTCCAGAATAGAATGAGGAGCAGGCTTCTGTAGAAAAGAGAACGTTTGAGAGAAAGGCGACTTCGCGTTCCGCTTGCGAGCTCCACGCACCGCGTACGACAGCAAACTTTGGCTAAGATGTTCACAGAAGCGTGTGCTACCCTCGGACTATGTTTTTTCACCACGCCCGAGGGCTGGTTCAGGGTCCCTTTAAGGAAGGATCAAATGCACGGAGACGACAGTACGAGAGGTTGCGAGACTTTCGCTTAAGGTTTTTTTTTTTATTTATTCCCAGTACCTTCCACGCCTCGCTGAGGAAGCACTGAGTAGGGGGTGCGGGGGGAGGGGGTGCCGTTACAGAAACACAATAAATAACTTATAAACATGATAAAATACACGAGTGGCAATTGTGCTTAATACATATCGTTGATCAATACATAGAGAACCAAGAAATACGAAGTCATTACGCAGTCAACTTGCCAGGAGCTTCCACGCTTCTTTCGCAGAAAATAGCTCTGTGTAAAAAAATACTGAAGCGCGGTGGTGGGATCCGTTGATAGCAAGAACTGACTGCTTAGAATTAAAAAAACAGCGGCGAGAAATTAATGTACAGAGGCGCACTTAAATTGTTATTCACGTCGCAGCTGGCGCATTGTCTCAGCTGCGTAAACAGAGTATCGACACCAAGCAGATATGAAAAGGTTTGAGCACGTGCAAAATGCCACGGAGAAGTAGACACGCTGTTCAGTAATATGAATGAAATTTCTATTGGTATTTGTACTATTAGTCATGTGCACGTCTTTGACAGAATGAAGTGTTTTGACAGAGAAAGATCCTAGACATCTTCACAAATCGTTCAAGAATTTTAGTGACTACTGGCTTTAATGAAATCTTTCTTCTGACCACGACTGGGTGGAAAAAAGGTTTGTTCACACTTTGGTGCAGACACTTAAGTGCGAGTGCAGGGACACTAAGCTGATAGCAGGAGGGGCTGTTCAGGCTTGCCAAGAACAGTGCAGATGCCATTTTTCTTGTTGTTTGTGGCTTGAAATATTTTGATGGTCCCTGATACGACTTACCAAGTTCCCAGAATCTCAGTTGATACTAAAGAGCACAAAAGTACTCTCCTGTGCGGCTGCTGTGCTGAACGCAGGAGACGACGCTCTGCTGGCTGCACAACATGGCGCAGCCGCTATACTCGTGTCTAACCACGGTGGACGTCAGCTGGATGGAACCATAACTACGGTATGTGCATCGCTGAGTGATATGGCAAGTACACAGGTTATTGCCGGGAATTAAGCATCAGCGGTGCCGTTTCTGTGGCTACAGAGTACGAAAGCTCTCTAATATGCCCAAAAACTTGTGCTTTTGGCCATTTAAGTGTAGATCAACCCTTTGAAGTGCCGCGCTGAAAAATAATATACAGGGTGTCCGAAATTAGACTTTCCGGGTGTTAAAAAAATGTGAAGAGGAGTACACAGAAGCCATTTGTCTACCTAGGTTATATGGCCAGGTGGTCGCAAACTGTGAGGATAATTCTCGTCGTAATGTCAGTATTTAATTAAATTCGATAATTACCTTTTTATTTACTGCAGTTAGCATGTATGTTTATATTAAAACTCAGAGGCGGTGCCATTTGGTGACTATTCCATTTTGTACAATTTTAGTAACGCGCCTGTGTCCCGCGATATGCACGTCTGAAATTTCAGCCCAAGACGTCAAATTACGCATGCGAGGCCCCTCTCTAGTTTGACGCAGCTGTTGCGTATTGTGTTCCGTCTGAAGAGAATGTAGGGTGTTAGGCGACGGTGAGAACGTTTCGTTCTCGGCCAGCGTTTTCGTTCTTGGCCAGCGAAACCAAAGAATGACTGTGCGGGCAACGTGAGACGAGCCCTGTTTCTTTGAGCAATTGCTAGTAGAGTGGGTGACAAGACGTCGTGCCACTTAAGACTTCTTATGCACTCAGGTGCAGCGCTACTGCTCTGTTTCTTTAATAATAGTGGAAGCTTTCTTTGCAGAATGATTGAAATTAATGCCATCTCACAACATAAAGCGACAGTGTCAGCTGCCATACAGCACATTATTAGCCACTAAAGTTTCCAGGTCGCCTGGCACATGCGTAAATAGAATTTGCGACCCTGCATTGTCAGCGCTTAGGAAACGCGAGTTAATGACGCGTATTCGCTATGTCACCTTTTTATAGTTAGAACGCATCTACCAGTCCTCATGACAGAGCATGAAATGATGTCAACGCAGTCAAATTTCTATTTACTTAGTTACACACAGCTCCGATTCCGGCATTTCTTCAGAAGTGGGAATAAAAGAACAACAACAACAAAGAAGTACAGTGTAAATACATGGCCTACATAGAAACAACAAATAGAATCATTTAAAAAAAATTTGCTTTGTATATACCATTGCTTACACAACATTAGTTTCGAGTTATGTGAAATCTTACTCAACTTAGAATTACGACAATCGCCAAGAAACGAACGGTTTAAGAATGGGCGAAATGCTTGCCATCCGCCGCCGCACACCATATTAACCGCTCTCGCGTCGAGCCGACAACTCTGCGCAGCATTTCCGGGCCGATGCTTCTACATGCGGTAACTATTCTCACCTTCATGTCGTTGACATCGGTGGGCTCAACTGCGTAACCGCGATCGTTCACATAGCCCCACAAAAAGAAGTGCACTGGAGAGAGATCAGGGGATCTCGGTGGCCAAAACATCTCCCCTTCGCGTCCAATCCACTGCCATGGAAAGTCACAGTTTGACCAGTTCTTTGCATTGAGGAGAAATGTGGCGGGGCGCCGTCATGCTGGAACCAAACTTGCCCCATTTCCTTGAGAGGTAGACTCGATGCAAATTTATCGACGAGACGGGCAAGAACTTCGTGCGCATAATTCTTTCCATCGACGTTCCCTCCGACGAAGTGAGGGCCAATGATTCTGTACCCAAGTATGCCACACCATACATGTAGACCCCACGAATTTGGTGGTTGTGTTGCCGCAGCCAGTGAGGATTTCCTTGCGAGCAGTAGTGAGCATTGTGAATGTTCACTCTGCCGTTTCTGCAAAATCGACCTTCATCAGTCCGAGCCAATCTTTGTACGAAATCCTTACCTTGGCCAATTCTATTATGGCGCAATTACAAATCTGCCTCGCTTAGGTCCTGATGAAGACTCAAATGGTATGGATGAAATTCGTGCTTTTTTAGAACGTTGTGCACTTTTCCCACGCTTTTTCCGCATTGTTTAGAAATCTCTCTAATGCTTGCATTTGGCATTGCATGCACGCAGACAAGTACGTCAATATTGAAGTCCTCATCAATGATGCTCTTCTTGGGCTGTGTTTTGGTGAACGGAGCCTGTAGTGCGAAAACGTCTGATAATGCTAAAAAATGCGGTTTTGGTTAGAACTCCCGATCCGGATGGCGAGACGGGTACTGACTCATTTCTTGTGAGGCATTGCCGTTCATCTCCGCCATTGGTAGCACTACATAATTTTTTTTCTGGCGTAGAATATTATGTCGACCCTGACGAAGCAGCCATTTTTCAAGGCTCAAGCTCTCAACATATGGGAATTTCAACAAGAGTGGACATTCCCATAGAGCTCACCGGCCGAATTGACTGCAGCGCACCAAGCCGATGGTATTAACGCCTTCCGGTTTCGGGCGCGCGCGTTTTGAACAGCAGTTGGTACAAGCCATGCCGGCTCCGCTGATCGGTGCGGCATTTTTTTTTCGCTTCTACTGCTGAACCACGCGCGGCCTTCGCGCGGTATCGTTTTACTTAGTAAAAATGATTGCAAACAATCTTTACAAACCTCCAGCGAATCTGTGTCACGTTCAATTTCATAAACAAAACGCAAGACGTCTTCTGAAGTGATAAAATGTTTATTTTGCTCTATATAAATGCTCGTTCCAGGCTTCTTGTGCATTCATCCAAACTTGTGGCACCAGGTAAGCAGCAGTCATTGCCGTACAAAGCTCCACCGTATGCCATCAGCTGCAAAAAAGTAAATTACAAGCATGTATCATTTTGGTATATTGTCCTAACAGGAATATTGCGTGTAGAGGCTAAACGTGCGTAAGTGGTGAATGAGCGGCATTACAGATAAATTAAATTTACATACATTTCGTAGCAAATAGACTCCTCCGAAACAATGCCATAAAATATGAAAACATCCGATTTTCATGCATGCCTCCCTTCCGGGCATTATTTCCTGCACTTTAAGAGCACAAGTACACTGGTGACTGCGCGTTTCCAAAAAAACTTGACCCCAGTTGACGCGATGGCACGCCAAGTACACAGAGGTGGCTATAACACAGGCCCTCAGCCAGACCATGCTACACGCTCGCAGAATGCCTTCTAGTTGCACTCAAGACAGATTCGTGGGTGCAATGCCTGTTTTCAGTAGCTCAGAGTCTAGTTCTTGAGCTCCTCGGCGTTATCTTTTACGCGTCCTGCCAGCTCAAGCAAAACACTACCGTGTTATCACTTTCGGCAATCGCTCATAGCGTTTTCGACAAGCGTGAATACCGAAATAACGTATATGTTGCTGCAGGGTCACAAAAAGCGTCACAAACTTGTCCCACTAAAATTCAGTACACGCAAATCTAACTCACCACGGCCGGCTTGCTTTTTTGATAACGGCTTCACAACCCGAGGCGGGGCGAGCATGCCTCAAAAGTATTCCAAATAGTTGCGAAAGGAATTACAATAATTTTTGGGGTCAGAGAATGCGTCACGAACTTCTCCCAGTAAGATTCAATACACGCGAAACCAACTGCGGCACACAGCCGAGCGGCTTTTTGCTAACTGCGTCACTATGCCGAGCGCGGCGACTGTGCTTGAAAAGTACCCAAACAGTAGCGAAATTAGTTACAATAATGTCTGGAGTCCGAGGAAGTACCAAAACTTGACACGATAAGATTCAGTACACGCGAAACAGCGACACACGGCCGAGGTGCTTCCCGTCACAAAACGAGGTGCGAAGAGCGTGCCCTGTTACGGTTACGCAGGCTCGGTATAACCAGAGGAGGAGGGACCCACTTTCTGTGCCGGTAATGTGACGTCGACGGAAGCAAGATCCATCCCACGATTGTAGAGAGCCTATTTAAGGGGCTCACAAATGTAGAAGGGCAGCGGATTGGGCGAGTTGGTGTTCCATGGTAACAATAAAATTCAAACAGCGCTAGACGACAGGACCAGAAAGAGGAGGAGACAAACACGGGCTGATTTATTTGAGGTAAGAAGTCAATTTATACGGACAAAAAAGACACTAACCTGGCAAAGCATTGCAGTTCTTGTAGATGCGTACCTTTCTTTGACGACACACAATTGTTATTTTTTCATAGTGACAAGACTACCAGAGAAGTCGTTGAAGCATTCCATATCATCAAAAAATCTAATAGTTGCGTTAGCAAAACATCTCTAATCTTGTCAGCTAAAGAAATGGCATTCCTGCATAAAGGGTAGATTGCAAGGCAGGTACTTCGCGTGCGTATGTTGGCTGACCGGAATTTGTATCTGATATTCGATGTATGACCGGGCGCATGCGTGCCCAGTTTTTGTACGTATAAATTGACTTCTTACTTCAAATAAATCAGTTGTGAGTTCAGCGACGTGTTTGTCTCCTCCTCTTTCTGGTCCTGTCGTCTAGCGCTGTTTGAATTTTATCAAAAATGTATTTTTCATCACTTCATTCTTTTCTCATCATCTTTCATCAACCTTTCAATAAACCGTGCAAGTTTCGCACTAGAAATCGTCTCGTCCTTGCCCGGTCGCCATGGTCTACCGGATGCCTGCAGCCCGCCGACAACGCCACGCTACCGAATAGTAACGTCGGTCGAGCTTCGATAGGCAGGCGTCGCTACTACTCGGCAGCAGTACGATACGCTACCCTGGAGTACGCAACAGCCCAAAAACTACCGAAATAAGTTTTAATAATGCTTGGGCTCCATAGGAAGCGTCGCAAAAATCTTCCAGTTCGAGTAATTAACTCAAATTAACTAGGCATGGACGGCGGAGCTGTTTTTCGATAACCACGTCAGTATATAGGTTCAGTTTTGTGTAGTAAGCCTAAATGTGCTGAAGTGCGTCGCAGACTGTCCAACAAAATTCCTCACCTTGCTGTAGTACAGTAGTGCAGCGGTGCCATGTAGAAATGCAGGCGAAACGCAAGAGAGCGCCGGGAGTCCAAAAAACGGGCTACATCCAAAACAGACGGGTCGCCGAGCACGCGAGCTTCACATGCGCACCCGGCCTCGCTCGCTCCTGTGGGATGTCTGGCGCATGACGTATGCACGTGCGCCTGGCGTGCCGCTAGCGTGTTGCCAGGCAACGCAAAAAGAATAAGTCGCAAAGTTCATTTACACGCAAAACATTTTTAGTTTTAGTGGGAAAGAAAAAAAAATAAAACGTTTTCTGTAAGTTGATTTCACATTCTTTTTTTCTGCAGCTCGCGTCATCGAACTGATGGAGTTGACACTAGGCGTGACGCGTTTCCTGTTGCCAGTTCTTGCCGAGTGTCCCCTCTTGTTGAATTTCTTTCTCCATGGTCCTAACACAGGGCTTGCTTCTTCCAATGTCCCAGCTTAGTAGAGGCAATGGCAAAGGCAAAGTCACACAATGGAAGCTCAGGGGTCCACTCGATGCGCTTGCAAGGCGATGCCTGATCTGTTTGGCACTTTTGCAAAACCGCGAAGAATAAAAAGATTGTCAGACACACACCAATGAAGTGCACTACTGACGCCAGTTCACAGTCGTGCTTCTATTTCACAGCAGTTTTTCAGGCGTAGGCAAAGCAGGGCCCTCAACTCACACACTTCGGACAGGTACAGCGTCTCTTGAACACCACTGGCAACTAAGATGCTGCCCGGCAGCTGTCACGTTTGTTTCATGCTTAGCGCTTGCATGACTTCAAGCCTCCGAAATGGCAAAATAAAAAAATAAGGCCGAACCCAGTATCATAATCGTGCACTTGATTGCTTCGACAGTACGTGTGCGGTGGCACCGTGCTTTGTGGCCAACTCTGCAAGTCCTTGCTTCAAAGAAGAGCTCGGCCAAGCCACCACGCAAAGTCATCCTTCAGTTTCGCTGGTCACGAACGAAAGCGGTAACCAAGTATGGAAAGTAATCACCGTCGCTTGACACCCCGCATTGTTGTCAAACGGACGTCATACCTAACAGCTGCGTCACACTAGGGAGGGGCCTCATAGCGGATGCCGCCGTCTCAGATGCGTAATTACACGGCTCGGGCTGAAATTTCAGACGTGCGCCCAACGTGGGGCCCAACGGCTTGGGGTGAGCTACGAAGACATTTACTCATTTTTTATGTGAGGATGTTGGTCGCTACGCGCTCGTTTGGGCGAACCACTGACTTCAGGACAGCGTCGGCTTCGAAAACCCAAAATGGCGACTGCCCACTGTTGCATCTATGTTTTCGAACAGCGGGATGACAATGCCCGGGTGGAAGCCTACAGAGAAGCTGTGTCCGAAGCAAGTGCCCTAAGCAGCGAAGTGCATCAGTCCCCGCCGCTGGGCGCAAACGCCGCATGCAGGCCAATTGGTGTGCCGAAGGCCGGTGGGTGGCCGACAACAAACTGTGCGCTGATGCAGGGCTACTGGATACCCTGCTGCTGAGCCGCTGCATTGGCCTGTACAACGTGACAGCCGTTGTCTTCCTGGCCGCGCTACAATTGGCCCCAGTGGATGCATCTGCATTGCCCAAGCTGTTGGCTGCCTACCACCAGGGGCGTAGCCAGGGGGGGCTTATGGGGCTTCAGCCCCCCCCGAAATTTTTTCGTGCTGTCCATGCACCGCCGACAAAAGCAACCCCCGGTGCCGGAAATCATTCTGGATTTTGTCTAGAGCGTCTTTTTCACGCTCGAAAAGCCATTTCACCGCAAAAATTGCGAACTCGTGCTGAATTTTGTGGCAACGCCCACGCACCGGGAGTCACATAACGCAAGCAGCCCCATCCGAGCACAAAGTTTCAAGGATGTTTTCATGGCGAACGGGCTCGCCGCGGCATTTCGCAGAGGCCGCGGAATCTACACTATATCATGGAATTTACGGAGCGCGTGGATATCAATTCCGAAACTTCATGGGTATAAAGTTCTCATAAACTTTTGATGTGAAAGGTGCATTGACATTTCCAAACATGTGCTTCAGATTTTCAATTGCGGAACTTTGTAAGTTTAATGCTCCCATAAATATTTGATGCCAAAGGTGCATTGACTTTTCCAAAGTCGCACATCAGGCCATACAACGAGACAAGCCAAATGACCACGCTATCAGACAAGTTGACAAAGCCCGTAGCGAGGCCCGATGAGACGAAGCGTTGTGGTAGTTCATTCGTGCCGTCATGTCACATAAAAAAGTATATTTTTTTTCACCTGCGCCAAAGTATCCAGTGAAGACACTAAAGCCAGCCAAGGCAACTACGTTGTTATTTATTTTTTCTACTTTGACTTTTAATCGCGAGGACACATTGAGCCTCTTCAATTTTTTTGTGCACGCTCCCCTACCCGCGCGCCGCCAGAGCCAGTCAGAGCGCATGCGTTTTTCTCGTGTTGCCCCGACCACCGCGCGGCGCCCTTCGGTGCGAGTTCGCTTTTCTCTGGC